>NC_068573.1:14648145-15298373 GCF_025698545.1 Gossypium raimondii
CACAATCAACTGCAACTTCTTCCTAAAATTCTGGAGAAAGCCAAAGAAAAAGGGTTCTAGAAGAAGATGTTGCGTTGATTTCATGTATGGTAGACTTGTAAAATGTTGTAAATTTTAATGCAGATACGAGATTCAAGGTTGTTTATTTACATAAATTGAAAATAATGATGGAAAATGTTTTACCTCAAGCAATGCTAAAGGTTAAACTTAATCTTGAATAAAGGGTTAGTACATTAAAAAAGGATTGGGCAATCATTTACGACATGCTCAAAGGAAAAGATAATAGTGGCTTTGGTTGAGATGAGCATAGGTAGATGGTTGTTGCTGAAGATGTAGTGTGTGACTTAATCTGTCATAATACGCTCGGTAGCCTCGAGTTAATATTCAACAACAGTAGGAGTGACTCCTATGACCCTCGGCCTCTCGATCCTGAATGGGTCCCTGCGACCCTCTCTAGTGCTTAAATCATGGCCAGGGACAGTGCGTCGTCCCCAACCGTCGAAGTTTGGGACTCCGCCTCTGCAGTAGGAGTACCAACAGTCTCACTAGTCTCAAGATTAGGCAAACTACCCATAGAGAATGACTCTGCCCAAGCTCCTATTCGGTGTCCTCAATGCCCTCGAACACCGTATCCACGACTTCCGTGCGAACTCATTATGGTAATCTAGCTACAATGTCAGAGCGCACAGATCAATTCAAACATCGAACGGGATGATTTCACCAGTTCA
This sequence comes from Gossypium raimondii, assembly GCF_025698545.1. Lineage (NCBI taxonomy): Eukaryota > Viridiplantae > Streptophyta > Magnoliopsida > Malvales > Malvaceae > Gossypium > Gossypium raimondii. The sequence continues at coordinate 14,648,874 of NC_068573.1, forward strand.
CATCAAAACATTTACCCAAAAAGTAGTTTAGGTATTACAATCTTTATAACAAAATAGAAATACTTACAGGGTCAACGTCGGAGACTCAGTCATTCACCAGAGTTTCAGTGTTTCTATATTAATTCATATACTAATTATCACTAAACTATTTTTCTCACACATTATGAGCCCAAACACAGTCCGAGTGTTGACAAACCTGGCTCTGATACCACTAAATGTAACACCCTAAACCCTACCTAAAGGTCCAGTCCAAGTTTAGAGAGTTACATCATCGATACTTAAACACCACACAATCAACACAATAATACTAAACCATGCTTTACATAGTATTCATCACAAAGATTAGTTAAGTGTATAATCTTCCAAAGTCAAACTATCATAGTTTACCGAAACTCCTAATGTACTACTTAAAAGAAGGATAAAAGCTTGACCGAGCTCTCGCATCACCGACTCGATCAAGACTGGGAACCACTTGAAATCCTACCAATAGCAAAATGAGTTGTGAACTCAGTGCGTAAAAGAAGTTTGTTCAACTAATGCTCACTTATAAAATAGTTTCGAATTCAAAGATTCGATTCGATACAGAAGTAATTTTAGTTCACATTTAGAGCAGATTAGTTACATATATATATAAGCAACTTCAGTTTCATATACGATACAGATCAGATTCAAATGCAATATTCCTACCCCCATCCACTACACACTGTTTTCAGCCATCCCAACACACTGTTAAGGACATCCAATGCCCAACCAACCCTACACACCTTAGAGTGTCCGTTTGACACTTTTACAGAGACGCAACTCAGCTACTAGATCAAAATGCGACACAGTGCCAAAATTAGACTTACACACTTTATTGCTTAGTCACTAATTCAAAACAGATTACTTCCTTCTTCACAATATCCCAACCTACGCAAATGTAGAACACAAATACTCGTATCATGTATTCAGTCATTCTAATTTATTTCACAAATAGATAACACAGTTCAACATCAGAATAAGTATCATAGTATACATACAACCATGTTATTCCCATATTAGTCTCAGAGTATCAGACCGTTCTCATATAATCAAAATCATTTATTTCTACATTGAGGAGGTCAATATCAGTGTTAAGCAACATTTACAACCTGAAAAATAGATTTCGGGCTCCATTAACATGCCACACGGCCTGGTCACTCTCCCATATCCTCTGTCCGTGTGGTTCTGAAGCATAAACAGTGAGTTACACGGCCTAGACACAAGTTTGTGTCCCTGCCCGTGTGACTCACATGGCCTGGGCACACACCCGTGTCCCTAGCCATGTGGTATTATACCACAAACAGTGAGTTACACAACCCAGGCACACGCCTGTGTCCATCGCCCGTTTAAACCTTGCACTAATATGGCCACACACAGCTTAGACACACGCCTGTGTGGCCCTAAATTGATAAATAGTGAGTTACATGGCCAACCGCACAGCCTGCCACAAAGCCGTGTGCACGCTTGTGTGCCTGGCTGCGTGGCATCGACAGCCACTATTTTCAGCACCTAAAACTTGTAAAAATTAATGTTTCTGGTACGCACCTGGTTTCGCTTTGACGAAAAAACAATGCGCGGAGTACCCAGAACCTAATTAACCATCCAGTAATCAATTACACCATCGTTTTCCATATTTTATTAAAATCAAGCTACCGTCAACATCATTTTGAAAGTTTCGACGCAACCCCAACTCAATTTGCATACTTACCTCGCACGAAATAGAGGAAATCAGCCTAACGCGGCAGAGTAACTTCTCTTGTAATATCCTCGCCTAGAAAAGTAACCAATCGAATGTTTAAACAGAATGTTCAAGCAAACGAGAAAAATCATGTTTCGACAGAATAATGTTAACAAGACGAAACTCGTAAAACGAAAGGAGATAACGACAGAACTTACACAATAATCGTACAATCAACCGCACAGGCAACGAAGTATTCCCAATTAACGCAGAATCAAATACAGTAAAAAGTAAAAAGAAAAGAAAAGAATAAAAGGCAAAGAGAACCCAGAACTTAGGAAAATGAAAGGAAGAAACGATAGAATTTCTTTAGAATGTTTTAAGTTAACCACCATCCCACCTTCTGGCATTTGCAAAAAAGTATATATTTCCTAACGCATACAATGGGACTTAAACTCAGAACTAGACAGAATACAGACAGATGCTTAACCAGTGAACTAGCAGGCTCATTTTTTACACCGATTTACCCAGAATTACACTTAACTACATAACACATGGATAAAGGTTGTTTTAAAAATAACAAAACTTTTAACGATGCAACTCTAACTCCAGACCTTAAACACAATAGCAGAACACAGAGGCATAGATACATAAATTTAATTACTGCAGATTCCCAAAATTAAATTCTTAAAATTTTAGGCCGTTACAACTCTCTCCTCCTAAAAGACATTTTGGCCTCGAAATTTTACCTAACTCAAAACAGATACGGATACAACCGTCAGATTGATTCTTTAGGTTCCTACGTGGCTTTCTCAGTATCATGGTTCTACCATAGAACTTTTACTAGTGGAACAGTTTTCTTCCTCAGAACCTTAACATCACGTTCTAAGATCTGGACTAGTTCCTCCTCAAATGTTAGATCCGGTCGCAACTCGATTTCGTCGACCGAGACAATGTGCAATGGATTAGATCGATATCATCTCAACATCGACACATGAAACACATCGTGAATTTGTTCTAATTCTGACGGTAACTCTGACTGATTGTAACAAGTCTGACACGCTTCAGAATACGGTAAGGTCCAATGAACCTCGGGCTCAACTTACCATTGCGTCCAAATCGAGAAAACTTTTTCCATGGTGATACCTTTAGATACATTTGATCACCTACCGAAAACTCAATATCCTTTCTTTTTAAATCCGCATAAGACTTTTGTCGATTAGAGGATGCTTTCAGGCGATCACGAATCACTTTCATAATACTCTCAGTTTCAGAAACTAGCTCAGGACCCAATAACTGGCGTTTACTTAATCCTGTCCAACATAACAGAGTACGGCACTTACGACCATACAAGGCTTAATAGGGTGCCATCTGAATACCAGACTAAAAGTTGTTATTGTATGCAAACTCTGCCAACGTTAGGTACTACTCCCAACTACCTCTGAAGTCTATCACACAACCCCGAAGCATATCCTCTAGAGTTTGAATAAGTCACTCCGACTGTCTGTCGGTCTGAGGGTGGTACGTAGTGCTGAAATTAAGTCGGGTGCCTAAGGCTTCATAGAGTTTCTTTTAGAACCAAGACGTAAATTGCAGATCTCTATCAGAGATGATTGAGGCTGGGATTCCATGTAGTCTCACAATTTTGGCGATGTACAGTTTAGCTAACTTCTATAAAGAGTAATCTGATCGGATGGGTATGAAGTAGGCAGATTTGGTCAATCGATCAACCATGACCCAAATTGAATCTTTCTTGGTGGGAATTAAAGGCAACCCACTAACAAAATCTATCGTTACCCGCTCCCACTTCCACTGAGGAATTTTAACTAGCTGAAGTAATCCGGAAGACAACTGATGTTCCGCCTTAACATTTTGACACGTCAGGCAGTGGGACACAAAAGTGACTACCTCCCGTTCTAGTCCAGGCCACCAATAGAGCTCTCGGAGATCCCGATACATTTTGTTCCTACCAGGATACATAGCATAGGGACTACTATGTGCCTCCTATAGGATCGAACGTCTCAACTCTTTATCATTAGGTACACAAATCCGACCATTGAAGCACAACACATTATCGTTGTTTAAGCTAAAACCGAAAAGTCTTGTTCGAATAAACGTGTTGCAAATGCTGAACTAAGGACTCATCACTCTACTTTTTAACTCGAATCTGCTCCACCCAAATCGATTTAACCTGTAATTCTAGTAATATCCCACATCCTCCACCAAACTCAGACGAGCCCCCATCCTCTACCAAACTTAGACGTGCTAACGTTGCTCTTAAATCAGTAATCACTCTACGGATAAGGGCATCCGCTACCACATTAGCCTTACCCGGATGGTACTCTATCGTGCAATTATAATCTTTGAGTAATTCAATCCATCTGTGCTGCTGAAGATTTAATTCTTTTTTAGTTAACAAATATTTGAGACTCTTATGATCGGTCTAAATGATACACCTTTTACCATACAAATAGTGTCTCCAGATCTTCAAAGTAAACACCATTGCAGCCAGCTTAAGATAGTGAGTAGGGTAGTTACCCTCATGTGTCTTAAGCTGCCGCGGTGTGTAAGTGACCACCTTACCGTCTTGCATAAGCACACATCCTAACCTAACATGTGATGCATCACTGTATACCACAAATTCTCAACTTGATTCTGGTTTAACTAAAATAGGAGCCTGTGTCAAAACGGACTTGAGCTTATCGAAACTAGACTGTTGTGCCTTATACAATACAAATGGAGCATTCTTGCGTAACAACTTCCTTAGAGGTGATGCAATCAGAGAAAATCCTTCAATAAACTGTCGGTAATAATCGGCTAAACCCAGAAAACTACGAAGCTTAGCTACATTTTTTGGTTACTTCCACTCAACTATAGTTTCTATTTTCTTGGGATTGACCCGGATTCCTTCCACAGTTACCACATGACCTAGAAAGGCAACTTCCTGCAACCAAAACACGCACTTATTGAACTTGGCATACAACTATTTTTCTCGGAGTACTTGAAGTACAATACGAAGGTGATTATCATGTTCAACTTCCATTTTGGAGAAAATTAGGATGTCATCGATAAAAACCACCACAAATTGATCCAAATACGGTTGAAACACCCGATTATTAAGTCTATAAATACACCGGAGCATTCGTTAAATCGAAAGGCATCACCAGGAACTCGTAATGTCCGTAACGAGTCTTGAAGGTAGTTTTGTACACATTAGCCTCCTTGACTTTGAACTGATGGTAAGCGGAGCGCATATATATTTTGGAGAGGACGGATGCTCCTCGAAATTGGTCAAACAAGTCGTCAATCCTCTGTAATGGGTACTTATTCTTGATTGTCAACTTGTTTAACAGCCGATAATCTATGCACATCCTTATTGACCTGTCTTTCTTCTTAACAAATAACATCGGTGTCTCTCATGGAGACACACTTGGTCGAATGAATCCCCTATCAAGGAGTTCCTGAAGCTGCGCTTTTAGCACTATCAGTTCTTTCAGGGCCATACAGTAGGGTGCAATGGATACCGAGGCCGTATCTGGTAACAGGTCAATTCCAAACTCCACCTCTCTATCAAGAGATACTCCGGGCAATTCCTCGAGAAAGACATCCAAGAATTCCCTCACTGTGTGGATATCTCCCACCGAAAGTTTTGCGGGAACAGAATCAGATACGTAAGCAAGGTATGCCTCGCACCCAATTCGAACCAACTTTCTTGCTACAAAAACAGAGGTTACATTAGAGAGGTAATCCCAACGCTCACCAACCATGACCACCTCATTATTCTCATTCGATCTCAGAATAACTCTCTTGGTCGCACAATCTAGACTGACCCGATATTCATCGACCCAATCCATTCCCAGAATCAAATCAAACTCATTAAAGGGTAATTCCATTAGATCAGCTAGAAATACCATACCCTGGAGCTCTAGGGGTACCTGTCTGTATACTCTATCAACTCGAATTAACTGACTCAAAGGACTAACCACAGAAAACTCTCTAGCAGTATTTCTCACGGTTAAACCCAGATTTATAAAAACAGCACTAGCTATGTGCAAGTGAGTAGAGCCAATATCAACTTGCAATGACACCAGCATCATCGCTTTCCTCGCGGTGTCTCGACACATAAACCAGTACTGGCTGACGAACCTCAGTTTGACTTGCACCTTTACTTGGTGCCCTCTGTCCTCTACCCAAACTATTACCGCCTCTATTAGTACTGCGACTTCTAGGTGGTTGCTTGACTACTCTCGGAGGCTGAACAGAACCCGGAGTCGAAGTCGATACTATAGTTGGCACATGTTCTGGTCGACGAGGGCAATCCCTAACTTGATGCTCCATCGATCCGCAATAGAGGCACGCACCCAACTTTCTCCAGAAATTGCCCGGATGGTGCCTCCCACAATCACTGCACAACTTAATCTCAGTCACTACAGCTGGTGCCTCGGTCCTCAGGGGCCTATCAAATCTCACTCGTTTCTTAGGGCGCTGACCAAAACTAGAGGGACCCGAATCCCTCTTAATCTTATTCTGATCCTTCTCACGAGCACGTTGCTCACGCTCAGTCCACTACACTTCTTCCACTATCTTTGCTTTGTCAACTAGGTCCATAAAAACCCGCTCCCTCTGAGGAGCTATCAGAACCCGCAGATCATATCTCAATCCCTCCTCAAACCTTACACAATTGTCATAGTTAGACGCTACCAAAGTCCGTGCATACCTACTCAGCCGCAGAAACTCAGCTCATATTCAGCCACAGATCGGTCACCCTGGACTAGGCTCATAAACTCGTGTCGGTGAGCCTCAACATAGCTCGCCCCCACATACTTACCCTGGAAGGCGTTCTTGAAATAATCCCAGTTCACCTGTTCGGGCTGAGCACCTTGCTCAACTATCATCCACCACTGTTAAGATTCGTCCCATAGTAAGGACACAGTACCCCTCAATTTCTGAGTGGGAGTACAGTCAATATCTGTAATAATACACTCGGTAGCTTTAAGCCAATACTCAGCACCAGTAAGAGCGACTCCTATGATGCCCCTGAACAATTCAGTGCTATTTGACCAGAGTCGTTCAGTAACTGACCCTCATCCTCTCGATCCCGAAGGGGTCCCTACGATCCTTTCCAGTGCTCAAATCATGGCATGGGATAGTGCATCATCCCCAGCCATAGTAGTCTGGGACTCCGTCTCTATAGTGGGACTACCAACAGTCTCGCTGGTCTCCAGATTAGGTATACTACCCATAGAGGATGACTCTGCCTGAGCTCCTCCTCGGCGTCCTCAACGCCCTCAAACATAGCCTCCACGACTTTTGCACGAACTCATTATGGTAATCTAGCTACAATGTCAGACTGCACAAATCAATTCAGACATTCAACTGGATGATTTCACCAGTGCACATCAAAACATTTACCCAAACAAAAATTTAGGTATTACAATCTTTATAACAAAACATAAATACTTACAGGGTCAGCGTCAGAGGCTCGGTCATTCACTAAATTTTCAATGTTTCCATATTAATTCAGATATTAAACTACTTTTCTCACACATTATGAGCCCAAACACAGTCCGAGTGTTGACAATCTTGGCTCTGCTACCATTAAATGTAACATCCTAAGCCTGGCCTAAACGTCTAGTCCATTTTTAGAGAGTTACATCATCAATACTCAAATACCACGCAATTAACACAATAATACTAAACCATGCTTCACATAGTATTCAGCACAAAGATTAGTTAAGTGTATAATCTTCTAAAGTCAAACTATCATAGTGTACCAAAACTTCAAACGTAATACTTAAAAGAAGGATAAAAGCTTGACAGAGCTCCCGAGGCACAGACCCGAACAAGACTGGGAACCACCTGAAATAGTGCGTAAAAGAAGTTTGTTCAACTAATGCTCACTTATAAAATAGTTTCAAATTCAAAGATTCAGATCGATACAGAAGTAATTTCAGTTTAAATTCAGAGCAAATTAGTTATGTATATATATAAGAATTTCAGTTTCATATGCGATACAGATCAGATTCAGATGTAATATTTCTACCCCCATTCGCTACACACCGTCTTCAGCCAACTCTGCACACCTTAGAGTGTCCGTTTGACACTTTTACAGAGACGCAGCTTAGCTGCTAGATCAGAATACGACAAAGCATTAGAATCAGATTTATACGCATTGTGACTTAGCCACTAATTCAAAACAGATACTTCCTTCTTCACAATATCCCAAACCAGTCAAATGCAGAGTACAAATACCCATATAATGTATTCAGTCATTCTAATTTATTTCAAAGTCTACATACAACTATGTTATTTCCACGTAGGATATTGAGGAGGCCAGTATCAGTGTTAAGCAACATTCACGGCTTGAAAAATATATTTCGGGCTCCATTAACATGCCACACGGCCGGGTCACAGGCCCATGTCCTCTACTCGTGTGGTTCTGAAACATAAACAGTGAGTTACATGGCCTGGACGCACGTCTGTGTCCCTGCCCGTGTGACTCACAAGGCCTCAGTACACGCCCGTGTTTGTCGCCCGTGTGAACTCTGCACTAATATGGTCACACACGGCCTAGACACACGCCTGTGTGGCCCAAAATTGATAAACAGTGGGTTACATGGCCAACCGCATGGCTATTTGGATTACACGGCCTGGACAGACGCCCATGTGCCTGGCTGTGTGGCATCGACAGCCACTAATTTTGGCGACTGAAACTTGCAAAAATTAAGGTTTCCAGTCCGCACCTGGTTTCGCTTTGACGGAAAAATAATGCGGGGACTACCCGAAACCTAATTAACCATCCAATAATCAGTTACACCATCGTTTTCAATATTTTGCTAAAATCAACCTACTGTTAAGATCATGTCGAAAGTTTCAACGCAGCCCCAACTCAATTCGCATACTTACCTCACACGAAATAGAGGAAATCAGGCTAACGCGGCAGAGTAACATCTCTTGTAATATCCTCGCCTAGAAAAGTAACCAATCGAATGTTTAAACAGAATGCTCGAGCGAACGAGCAAAATCTCATTTCGACAGAATAATGCTAACAAGACAAAGCTCGCAGAACGAAAGAAGATAACGATGGACTTACACAATAATCGCACAATCGACCTCACAGGCAATGAAGAATTCCCAATTAACGCAGATTCAAATATAGTAAAAAGCAAAAATAAAAGAAAAAAAAGAAAAGGAAAAGAGAACCAAGAATTTAGGAAAATAAAAAAATGAAACGATAAAATTTCTTCAGAATGTTTTAAGTTAACCACCATCCCACCTTCCGACATTTGCAAAAAAAAAAAATTCTTAACACATACAATGGGACTTGAACTTAGAACTAGATAGAATACAGACAGATGCTTAACCAGTGAACCAACAGACTCATTCTTAGTATCAATTTACCCAGAATTGCACTTAACTACATAACACATGGTTAAAGGTTGTTTTAAAAATAACAAAACTTTTAACAATGCAACTCAAAAACCAGATCTTAAACACAATAGCAGAACACAAAGCCACAGATATATGAATTTAATTACTGCAGATTCTCACAATTAAATTCTTAAAATTTTTAGGGTGTTACAGAAATACTCATTCAAGAAAATGTACAAACAGTCTATGAGTTTTTAGATGAAATAGAAGGTCTAATAGATGATGAGCAAGCTAATGCATTGATCAAATTTCTTGATCATCCTAGGAAAATCTCGTTTTCCTAGGTCTACCACCTTCTATGCGATTAGCATAGGTGAAAAAGTTTATTTCTACCCATTAACGATGTGGTTGTGGTGGTGGATGAATATAACTTTTTGTATGCCATAGAGGGTTGTCACTTTTTGCATGTCTTAATGGGTTGGGTCCAGTGGTGAACTAATATCACTTTTTGTATGTAATTGCAAGTTGTCACTTTTTGTATATGTAATTGGGTGTGGTTGTGAAGTAATATAACTTTTTGTATGTAATTGTAGGTTGATATAATGACATGGAAGTATGTAATACTAATATTGTCACTTTTTGTATATGTGTAAATGAGTTTTCTACTGTAATTGGACTTTTGAAAGCCAACCATGGTTTGTTATGTTAAGATGGATGCTAAGATGATTGTTAGGTTATGTTCGTACTACTTTAACAATATATTTTTTGATAGTAACACTCTTTAACAATACTAACGATGTTATTAAGCAAAAATATAATGTTACTATAATGGGATATAATGTAGGATATTTGGTAAATGTGTTTAAGTGGTATACTTAAATCTTGAATTTATAAAACATAAAGTTATGTGCAAATACAAAATAATAGTATAAAACAAAGTATACTAAAATAAAATTGAATTAGATGTTAAAAAAAAAACTAAAGAGTATATTTGTCATTTTAGCATTTAACGCTTTTGGTTTTTAATGTTTTTATAAAATAAAAATATAATTTAATTTATTAAAGAGAATATTAAATCATTCGAGTATTATTATTATTATATGTCTACTCCCAATTAAATGCATGAATATTGTTACAATAATCATTTCATTTCATCCAACCAAATCATTCATTATGCTTATTCAATTTTATTACAACTTTATTTCATTATCACAGAATGAGTATTCTATTACAACATATTCCATTCCAATGAATTAATCGTGCTATTACTGTTTTAAGTAAATATATTATTTTATTTTAAATAAACCTCACAAAATGAAAAAGACCGCCAACAAGAAAGGAAATAAAAAAAAAAAATTGTGTAGTGGTTAACTGGTAGTTAATCTTCTTATCCAAACCTGGAACACAAACTGGGACTACTTAGTTTTTGAGCTTAAAGTCAGAATCACACTTTTCTGTTTTCATTCATTCAAATTATTTTTCTGCCATCCATGGACGCTCTTCTCAAATCAAGCTTTCCAATATTCTCCGCGAATCCAAAATTCCTATCCACAAAGCATGTCAAACCCCTCAAGGTCTCCATCAAACCGCCACCACCAGACTTCGATTTCAGAGCAGATATTTTAGCAGAATCCACTGCCAAAATCGGACAAACTTATCCTCAGCTAGTGGACTTGGCGGAGAATGGGACGTTGGTGTTGGTCGAGAAGCGGCAGTTCGGCCCTGTTCCTGCCTGGAGGACCGAGTTCGTTGAACCAGAGGCGATATGGCTGTTGGGTACAACTCACATTTCGCCCGAATCAGCCTCCGATGTCGAGCGTGTTGTCAGGGCTGTCAGGCCTGACAATGTGGTGGTCGAACTCTGCAGAAGCAGGCGAGTTCTGAATTGTTCTCTATTTTGTAGGGTTTTTGTTTGAATTCGAGTTCTCAATCCGATTTCCTACAAATGTAGAATGTCTAAACTAACAGGAATTGATTGAAATACTTTTTCTTTTATCTTATTCCTGGTTGAATTCATTGACTCATACATGAAAAAGATATATCTATAAACAGGTTAGTTGGATAAACCTGTGTGAATCTTTCCTAGAACATTTGTCAAATATTTGAAGGGTTTTCCTCAAATCGAAATTTTTACTTCTAGGAACTTGATGGATTTTGATAGATCACTGAATAAAGAACTAGGATAATATCAATTCTTCATTCCATGTCTTGACTTTCATTACTGCAGAGTTCATTTTCAGAGCTGGGATCATGTACATATCCAGTGGTGTTGAAAATGGGGAACAATTACGATCAAATATGTTTTCTTTGAGTGGGACTGGGTTTTTTGGTGCTGTTGGTCGTAGCATAAACTTGGGTAAGCAGGCTTTAATGTCTTTTGCAGATCTTTGGACGTGCTAGTGAAAGGGCTTACCAATTTCTTCTTTGTTTGCTCACTTAAATGATAGGGGGTCAAACTGCTCTGGCATTGCGTCTACTTTTGGCACTTTTCTCTTCAAAACTATCATCTGATCTCAACCGTCCTTTCGGAGATGAGGTTTTGGACTTCACATAAACTAATCATCAGATTTTCCTCTTTTTCCAAAAATAATTGACATTTTCATTGCTTCGGCAGTTCCGAGCTGCTCGCAAAGCATCTGAGGAAGTTGGTGCACAAATAGTTTTGGGGGATCGCCCGATTGAGATTACGGTATACACATTTTAGTTCCCCCATATGGTCCAGAAATGCTGAGTTGAATAAGCTTTATTTTCGGAAGCTATTGTACCAATTGTTTTTAGGACTGATGAAGGCTAAACTGTATCCTTTTTTATGCATAAAATGAAGAAGTGTTTAATTCTGTGACGTTTTTGACAGCTTGAGAGGGCTTGGAATTCTCTGAAGTGGAGTGAGAAAGTTATTCTAGTGCTCTCAGTCATTCGAGGGATAACGTCACCATCATCTGATATATCCAAAAATGATCTCTTGGTTTTACCCTTACCTGTTTATATTTTCGCATAGACTTTTCCCGTTGTTTCATTATTGAATTTGGATTTAATTGTCTATGTATGCATATTGTTGCAAAGGGGAAGAAATAATTTAATAATTAGAGGGTTGAGATCTGTCTTCTACTTTTCAATACACAATTCATTATCAACCTATAAATTACGGAAATAGTATTTATGAGTGCTGATAAAAGTTGCATTGGATACTAATGGACAGAAAAGTTACAAAAGAGACTCAGAGCCCGGATGAGAACAATAAGCTGATTAGGATGGAGTAAAATTTATTCAGTAGATGATAGGGTGTGACTGGATATCAACATTTAAGATCAAAGCTATAATTTAGTGTTGTATTGAAAGACTTTGTAATTTATACTCTAAAAGGTTGTTGGTCCTATTTTCTAAAACAAAGACCGTAAAACTCTGTTATTAAACATAAAGTAGAGTTTGAAAGATATTTTATTTTGAGATGATGAATAGGAAACAAGTTCATGTAGTTGTAGGAAACTGCAAAGTGGGTTATAGTTATGGACCATGAGGCATAAGTAATATATGCACTTACAGAAGAGAAGTACGAGAATTCAAAAGAATATATGTGTGTGTGTGTGTGAAGTCTCTCTGAAAGTGAAAATATCCTAAATCTTTTATATACCATATTGCAATGCAGGAACAAAACTACGAAAATGATACCTTTCAGCTTTATGAGCGTTTAAGCTTCTCATATCCGTCACTTCTTCAGCCTCTTGTACATGAGCGAGACACTGTAAGTATTCTTAATTTATACAAGCAAAAAAATCTCTGAAGATGGACTGCCTTAGATCAGTGATTGAAAAACAAAAGGGATAAACATGTACTCATATATGACACCAAAATCACAGGAAACATATAACTCTTAAATTTGCAATTTGCGAAAACCATACGAATATGATTGGTCATTAGTGAATAATTACGGTGCTGCATTTTCAGTATCTTGCGTGGTCTCTTAAACGGAGTAAAGCAGTGAACAAGTGTAAAACAGTGGTGGGGGTGATCGGAAAGGGGCACATGAATGGTGTTATATATGCGTTAGTGTCGGACCAAGGGAACCTACGGTTCAGAGACCTTGCAGGGAAGACTCCATCTGAAGCTGAATCTAATGGCTGGGTTCAACGTCTTCTCAAAAGCTTGGCTAGAGACACTTTGATTGGCATCCTATTATGGGCATTATATGAACAGATTAAATCAGCTGGTATATTATTATAGTATAATGTGATTAAAGAAATCATTGAGAAATAGAATAATATAAAGAAATTAAAGTTCAGCTTTTTACTTTATTTATACCTAGTTATCCCATTCTTTCTCGGCTTAACCTATTCTTTTTTACTTCGATATAGGAAATTATTTTTATTATTTGAGAAGGCTTATTTTCATGTTGTTTATTTTCTAGAATGCTTTTTGTTTCATGTGCGTTGAGTGTAATATGAGGTTTTAACTACTGATTTTTTTGGGATCGAAGAGGGATAAAGAAAGAGAATTTCGTTTAACAAGTTTACCTAGGACCTCGACATCTGTAGGTGTCTAATTCCACCTTATTTAGTTCATATTTATTAGCGTTGACTTCGATCATCGACATTGGTTGGTGTTAAGTTTAGTATAGCATAATGTCTATTTTTTTTCTCTTTGTTTCATATAATATAAAGCTTTAACTATAAGCACTCTTACGGTGCATCTTTAAGGGAAGAAAAAATAGTCAAAATGTTAAACTAAACTTGATACCAATGGAAGTCGATACTTGTGCGGAAAGGTACAAATATTAGGCTAAAGTCAATACCCATTGGAGTTTATACATTAAATGGAACTTGACACCCTTGATTGTCAAGATCTTAGGTAAGATTAGTTAGTTGACATTCTCTTTCCTTATCCCATTTTCGATCTCGAGGAAACTTGAAAAAAAAAATCTATGCTAAATACGATACCCACTATAAAATCCTTCACGCGTCCTAACGATCAGTACAAATAAAAAATATTATGATAACATTTCCAAAACTTTTATAAAAGCAACCCTTTCACATTATAATTTCATTCTTTAAATCAAATTTAACAAAAGAGTTCATCAGATCACTCAGCAACCATACGTACAAGACTTGAGACTGAAGCTGTCTGAACATTTTGGTTTAGAAGAGTTCCCTTCATCTCTTCACAACAATAAATATTCGATAGTTGGAAAGGCCTATCTATTTGTCATCATCGTTTTCATTCGTTAATTGTTTTCAATTCTATTGTATTTCTATTTTGTCATACATTTTCATTTGACAAATACCATACTGGAAACTCATCATCTTATTAGTAAACAAACAACGACATCGTCATTGTTGGATATCAATCCAGAGTTCCATGAAATTTAATCGCTTATGCCTAGACTCCGCCCCCGTCCTCCCCACCCTTTTTCTACTTTCTAGTATAAGAAATAAAATAATTATTGAGCTTGACATTACATTTGACAAAACAAGGCTACCAAATTACGTGCATGTACCGAAATGCACAAGCTTAGTCTACTAACAACTACTATACCTCTACTATCCATACAATACGATACGATAACTCATGAAAATTAATGCAACAAACATTTAAAATTGGTTGGAGTGTGTCTTATGTAACCTGAAAAATGTTATCCTTTTTCTCTTTTTAGCCACTTTTGAAGAGGAAGCGATAATTCATCATTTGTCTTTTTTAAGCATTCAGTCTTTACCTCAGCATGACTACTGCCTGATATTTAAAAGTACAAAAAAGGTTAAAATTTTAGTCTTTACCTCTACATGACATGGATTTGGGAACGGTTAACCTCTTATTTAAATATTGAGAAGGAGTTATGGATGATTCTAGGCATTACATATATATATATATAAGAAGATTATTACTTTCCCAAACCTGAAAATTTTTAATTTTATAAGCGTGATTTATAAATCATTATGTGTTCTTAATTAATATTTAAAAATAAATAAATAAGATTTAATGATTTTTGTAACAACTCAATTTTCATCGATTAATAAAAATACGCTTTCAAGACTGAATTTCTTAAATTGAGCAACCAAAAAAATTTAATAGAGTAGTTACATGATGAATATAGAATCAGAAATTAAAATTATTATGTAATTAATTAAATAGGTTATAAAATATAGTATAGGGACTAAATCATAATGTGGTTAAAATAGAGAGAACTGATTAGGGATCAAGTGTGTCCTTAAAAGAGTATTAAGCCAAGGCATTGTTACCAAATTGACCATAATTAACTTTGAGTTAGTAGGAAGCTTAGATCCCATTCATTGGATTCCATTAACTATAGCCTAATGAATTATAAACCATTAGATTTATTATGGTTAAAGGTTAATTAAACTAAAATATATGATAGTGGGTGAGAGAATAAAGAGAGAACATAGCCAATTTATCATTCTCTTTCATCGGAAATACAAAGGGAAAAAAAATAAAAGCTTGCATGTTTCTTCTTCTTCCTATTGCCGTGCATCATTCTTCAAGGTTGGAGAAAAGATTTCTTATTATTATTATTTTGTTAGATTTGTAGTTTAAGGTGATAGATGGATACACCCCAAACATTAGAATCATTAATTGTTAAGAATTATTAAGGTACGGTTAATTAGTCATGGATGAATGCTTGGGAGGTAGTGAGAATGATGAGAACTTTGGGAAATAACCATGTTTTTAGATAGCTTGAGGTATCTAGATTATAGTATTAAGGTTGGATTTAAATTCGAATGAAAGATTTTTGAGTTATATGAAAATGGGACATTAGAGCATAAAAGGATTAAGTTAATGAAAATACATTCATGATTTGTGTAAATAACTTGTTTTAATAATCGAATTTTTGAGCAAGGCTAAAAATGAGGACGGAACATGGGGGACAAAGGAAAGAAGATAGGTGACGAGTAATGAACTCGGTTCGTGCCTACATAGTTTATTTTCATTACCTAACTTATTGAGTAAATAAGTTAAGAAATTGGTAATGATCATTTAAGGCATGAATATGAATTCATGTTTAATGATTTGATAAGGCATGGCATAATGTTGAAAATATAAAAAAAAAATGTACTTGTAATCTTGATACTATATGGGAACTATGCTTGGTATGTTTTTGAAACATGAGTCCATGGAAAGAGAATTGACATGATGTTAAGTATTGTGTGAGATGTATAGTTATGTTTAATGATTTGGAACATGAGTTGAAAGATGCAAAGTATGAGTAAGTGGTTTGATGATGTTATAGTGAAGAATTGATAAAGGAAGTTTCAGCGTAGGGCGTATTATATTTGACTCCCATAATTCCTTAAGGGTATGGGAGTTCTTTAATACTCTAAGGGTTACGTGCTTATCATAGCTCCAATATCTTGAGGGTTGTGAGCATATATTGACGTATTAATTCCAACTCTCGTAATACCATGAGGGTTGAGAACATCACTCTGACATCTTGAGGGTCATGTACACATCATTAGCTCCAACTCTCTAAAGGTTATGAGCGTACATTCTATATATATATATATATATATATATATATATATATATATATATATATATATAAATCCTTGTATTCATACTTTGAGTCGCATTCGGATAATAGAGGGTAATATACAAAATGAAACTTGGTTTATAATGTATATGTGACTTGTGTTATATGTATATGTGAAGGAAATGCTAAATCAAATACTTTGAGATTGAAATCCTCAATTGTTATTCTGTTATGAGTGTATATATATACTGAAAACTCGGATAAGGGACACTAGACAGATCATAAGGACATGTAGATATAAATACCTTGAGGATGCATCAGAGCTTGATACGTGTGTAATGAAGTAGTGCATTATCATGATATATTGTAATATTAATGGTTCAATAAGTATATTGACTTATGTCTATGATTTGTATAATAACAAATGGAATTTGATACATGAGGGCCTTTGATAACACAAGTTTAAATACTCTTTTGAGTAACATGTTATAATAATATGATGCTAAGTATACATTCTTGATTAGTACAAGACTTGGTTAATCATATGTCATGATGCTTTTCTAATATGCTTCTCTACTTAATGCATTTATGGTCGAAATTAAATTATACTAGCACTACTAGGCATTTAATGCTAAGCATGCATATATGTCTATTTTTGTGCATAGGTATTAGATGATGTTTGAATTTCTTCTGTGTTTGGTAGTGTTGAAAGGCTCATATCTCAACTAAACCAAGTGATTGCAATGGTCATGTTGAATTAGATTAGGAATTGACACGTGCTTAGGTTTTGAATATTATGAAAGTTGTATGAGTAGTTGAATGATACATTAAGATAATGCAAATAATAGTTATGAGTGAATGTGTGTGTTTAAATGTTTATAAGGTGGTTAGTAGGTCTTTAGATGAAATGATGAATTAGGTTGCTTTAAGTTTAATGTTGATACAAGCTTGAATTGGGTCATTATTGTAGTTTGTTTATGTCTATCATGTTGGAGGTGATTTGAAAAGTGTATATGAATGTTTTAAACTTGGCTTTTGAGTCCCTAAAGTTCCAGTTTTGGTATCGAGGTGTTAGGGGTCAAAACAAGTGAGTTTTGAGGTGATTTTTGGGTCATGACATAGTTGTATCGATGCTTGTGCCTAGTAATATCACAACAAGAGTGATGTTAAAAGCTATAGTAGTAGAGAGATGTATCAGTACATCTACCCACTTGTACCAATAAAATAGTGGCAAAACAAGGTCTCTACCCTGTTTTGAGTTGTTTTAACTTTTTGAGACCCATATTTGGTCCCGAAGACCTAGAACTCAATTTCAAAGTTTTATAATTGATTTTATTTATTTTTCACAATTTTGTAAAAAAAATTAAAACTTAATTTCTCAATCCAAATAATGAATGATTGATGCTCATGTTGCTTCGGCAATGTAATTTTACATCTTGCATTTGAATCCATCATCCGAGTCAGGTGTGGGGTGCCACAGTCTTTTAACTCCACTTATGAAATTAAAAATACCAATCATGAGAAATTGAGTTAATTACAACATACATCCCCAAACTATAGCATTAATTCTAAATCGGTCTCCAAACTTTAAATCATTCTACTTATATCCACAAGCTATTGAGGTTATATTAATAAAATCTTTCTATTACTAAAGCTATTAAATTAACCGTTAAATGAGATGTCAAATTTTAGGTAGCTTAGTTTAAAATGAAGAGTTAAAAAATAATATTGTAGAAAATTAGTTTTGAGGTTTATGAAGCTTCTACAAAATCATTATTGCTCACTCTCTCTCCTTTTTTCTTCTTTATTTTTAGTTTACGTTCTTCTTTTCTTTAAAATTTTATTTTAAATTATATCACATAAAATTTAACATATATTTATTAGTTAAATTAAGGATTTTAATGATTGAAAAACCTATTGATGTACTTTTGAGAAATTATATGTTGGTATGTATTAATTTGAGTTTAAAAAATAAAACAAATCTTCACCTCAAAAACAATAATAGAAAAGTGGGGTTTTGCACTTAAAAAAAAAAAAAAAACTAACGTAATTAAGTTGTGTGAATTTATTTACTTCCTTCCTGCCTTACAGTTCCGAAAGAGTTAGCTGGAAAGAATTTCCATGGCGTTAAACACGTGTGAGATAGTGAGCAAATTTTTTGTTTGGGACGAAACTTAATCGTTAATCACAGTTAATGGTGTCTCCTTAGGCAATAGAGGCCAAATTAAAATGTGGCTTTAATCGTAGAAGACAGGTAAGCTAACAAAGCGGAGACCATCTTTCCCAGCAAGAACAAAGAAGACAGGTCAAAAAGGAATCATAGGATCCTTCTCTTAATAGCTAGCTTAGTTAGAAGATAAAATTTAAGAGCAGCTTAGTGTTAAAACCTTGTTCTTCTAGTTTAATTTAATATACTTTAATTATATAGCAAAATCAGCCTGAAAATCTTTTAAGTTGATATTGTAGAAAAACATGACTCACCCAACATCTTCTTTCCAACATAGAAATTGATGTATTATAGTTGTTCCAAACTTTTTTTTTTTTACTTTTATAAAAATATATATTTTGACAGTAATACTTATGTTTATAAATACATATTTTAATATAAAATATAGCATGATGTTTGGAATATCTTTAAACATTGGTACCACAACAAAGCACTGTAGATGTGCTTACTTCAGCTGCCAACACCTTTTTTATTTTAAGTTATAGGGGAGTGCTTGTTAGATGGCTGGAAAGGAAGGAGAGAAGGAAAGAATGGAAAGAGATAAAGGAAAAAAATAAATGAAAAAAATTGTGTTTTTTTATCTCAATATTTTAAAACATAAATTATAAAATATATTTAAATAACTTTATTAATTAACTTATTTTGTTTTTAAATAATGGTTTATTGTATCATTTTATACTTGAGTTCAATATTTTTAAATGTTGCATATGTGTTATTTTTTTGTTCAATTTGATATATGTATTTGACAAAAGTTAAATATTTTGGTATGCAAAGGTAATGGTGTTTACTTTTTAGGATTTAATTCGGGTATTAAGGTTGATTGCTGGAAGTTAATTGCTAATATTATTAGTTAATTATGAATTTTCATCAAACCAACTCCAAAACTCAAAGAAAGATTACGCCCAAGAAAATGTGCACCTATGAAGTGGGTACGTCTCAAAGTTTTGTTTGAACACTAAGAGTGTCAAATGTATGAGGAAGTTGTAGGGGACTTAATTGTCTTTAAGACCATGCCAAATGTGGGTCTCTACCAAGATATAGTACGCCCGATTTCATGAGTACTATTCAATTGGATCTCATATCGGGTTAGTTGGGAGTTGTTGGGATTTTGCAACAATAGAAGGCGAAGGTAGAGTAAAGAGCAGAGCAGCAAAATGAATGAAAGATTAATTGTACTCTATTATGAACAAACTAAACAAATCATCACAAGTAGCATGGTTAACCATGTCTCAACATGAGCAAATTAGATTGATTTGACCTCCCTATGACTAGTCAACAGTGAGGTTAACCTTCGTCAATTTTTCTTTTACCTACCCTAGATTTGGTAGGGAAATTAGAGGGTTCGAGAGTATATTTATAAGAGGGGACCATTCAGATGGTTTTTCTTTCTGTCTAATGTTTAGGTTCTTCTTTCTAACCTCCACATTCTCTTTTTCTTCTTCGTTAAGATTGAACTAAGATCTCATCTAATAAGTAGATGATTCTGCCTTCTAATAAGTCTTACAGCTTTGCATGATACAACTATAGAAGGGAATAATGTTACAAGAAGGCCTTGTATGGGGTTGCATGTAGTTGAAATGTTAGTAAAATGTCTGTAATGGGGATTCTAATAAAATTTTATGATCTTTTAAGTAGTTGCTACTACTAGTTGGAATGAACATTTGAAACGAAAGCTTTAGGCCGAGGTTAAGGTAGGTCTCTGGTGAGTCTCTAAACCTGACTCATGTAAGTCATATAATTACACGAATGTCTGTTTCTGAGAGATATCTACAAATATGTAAATGAGGTGAACAATATGTGGCATGATATGACGTTGTGTGATATAAGATGTTGCTGACTTGTCTATAGTCATTGCCTAATACTTTCTTATTATATGGGTTCAGTACCTAACAAATCTGGGTTATGTAAAAGGGTGAAAAAGAGAGCTGTTTGTGTAGCCTCTGGTAGGGCAGGTATATTACTGACTGAATAGACAGATCACTATGAAAATGAAGCTTTATTTTTGACGCCTCTGGTAGGGCAATTTTATTGCAATATGGACTATCAGATCACGACCCAACCTTGTGGGCGAATACATTATGTGTAAGACCATGTGGGTGAAGCCCCATGGCATCATATGATAATACGCCAAGAGGGCCTGAAGGTATAAGACAATGTGGAAGAAACTCCATGGCATCCATTGTGTTGGTCTGTCGGGATAGTAAACACGAAGGCCAGTATGGCAAAGGTGTAGTCTATTCAGACTATAAACTCGAGAATTCTCTAGAAAGCCTTTGTGGTGAACTTTTTGGAAAACCATTGTGGTGACTTCTCTAGAAAACCTTTGTGAGGAATTATCTTGAAAATTCGTAGAGTGAATTCTGTAATGACCAAGTGGTAAGATGTTAGTGTGCCTTACATGAGATATGAGTATGCTTGTGAGATATTTTCTGATATAATTCTCGACAGAGTAACCAGCTGATGAATCTGTCTTAGTGATCTGCTATGACAGGAACCTTATGTAATGGAATATGGGGTAGAGTAAGTGCCCACCAAACATACAATTTCTAAGATCATGTATTGAAGATTATCTAGGATTCTATTGCTTGAATTAAAATGTTGTATTCTTCTAAACAAGTATGTATGTTTGGACTGATTTGAAGATATGATGTGATTGGTGTTCTGGTAATCTCTGGGTCCTGTAAAGGAATCCGTCAAGAGTAGCACCTGTCGAGTATCGTTTTGAGAAGCGTATCTAACCATAAAATGCAAAGAAATTGTGTAATGAGATTTAAAGTATGGTGTAAAGTTTGACATCTACCAGTCGAGTGAAATGTGTATAAGATGGATAAGTGTAGAGATTGGAGTATGGTTGTTTGCCAACCAATAATTAGAAAGTATCTACCAAGGTCTAAGAAGGAATACAAAATTCTTGAGTCGAACAATTCTACTACACCATTTAAAGCTAATAATGAGTGAGGCTCACTAAGTTCCTTTGAACTTACATGCGTCTTTTTGTATGCAGGCCTGTGAATTGAACTAGAGCGCCGAGAAGGACCAAGCCAGGGATCGCCATGGCGGTAAACCGAGGACAATATTATGCATACAGAGAAACATTTATAGAAACATGTGTTTCAAATGACAAATAGTAATATACTCTACGAATATGTCTATTTTATCAAACAATTTGATGGAAGATTTTATTTTACCTTTGAATGTTTGTGACAAACTATACATGTATTATTCAAACCAATTGTCTTAGAAAGGATTTTAAATAAAGAAGAGATACACTCAATATGATATTTCATAGATTGAAAATTTTAGTTAAGTAAGAATTGTGACACATTATATTTGGATCCGGTGTTACAACATCTCTATATCAAACACATATAATATAATAGAAACCCTATCACACGCGTATGTTTGTGGAAACCATGAATTTAGAATAAAACGTGTGTTTAAAAATAACATGCAAAAAATAATAAAACATTTGGTTTGAAACTAATTAATTAAAATGGAGATAATATATAAACCGATAGAGATAATGAATTTTGCATGTTCAATTAAAAAATATAAAAGAATATTAAAATAAAGTTTTGGTTAAGTGGTAAATTTAAAATTTTACCAATCCAAATGGTGTGAGTTCAAATATCATAATATAATTTTTTTATTTTCATTGGTCCTTGTTAAAATAAAAGACTAGAGTACCCTCAAATAATATAACTTATTTTAATTACGAAAAGACATTTCCATAATTTTCCTAACTGAGTTGGTGCCTAGTTGACTCGTGATACCAACTCAGTCAGGGGCTTAAATAATAATAAGTATAGATATACAACCGATAGAGATAATAAATTGTGCATATTAAAATAAAAATGTATGAAATATATTAAAATGAAGTTTGGTTGAGTGGTAAATTTAAAGTTATACTAATCTAATTAATGTGGGTATGAATCCCATCAAAAATTAATTTTATTTTTATTGGTTTTAAAAGATTAAAATATCCTTAAATAATATAAATTATTTTAATTATAAAAAATATAAAAATATTTTCTTAATTTTCTTAACTAAATTAGTGTTCAATTAATTAGTAACATAATTCACTTAAAACTTATATAATAGTATAAATATATGTGGTAGAAATGCAAGAGGATTGATAATAAAGGCTTATCACCTCCTTTAAATATTAATACCTATTTCTTTTATTTTCCTTATTTTAGTTTCTAGATTAGATTTTAACTACTATATAGGTAGGGACAAATAAAGGATAAGACTAAGATCTGGAATTTAGTTAATTGAGCGGTTGAAACAAGAACTTTTACTTAGCTATAGCTGTGAATTTTTAGACCGATGAAGGAATTACTCAGACAGTGGTTGTCTTTTATTAAATTTTCTTCAAAAAAAATAAAATTGGAAGGGTTGTCTTTTCTTCTGTATAATTAAACGAAGGACCAAATCAAAGAAAATAAGTAATTAGGATACTAATTGTGAGGATAAGTTATTTAGGATATTCAGCTCCCACAAGAGATCAAAAGTAAAACTAGGGATTAAGTGAATAAATTATGTTAATTTAGAACTTATTTTGATGAGAAAAGAAATTTCTGAATGAATGGACATTGGCAGTTTGGTCAAGGGATTTATCTTGTGGCCTATCAAAAGTTCAAAATAGATTGGTGTTTGCAATGCTTGCATTTTGCATTTAATAATAACCTTTTTTGGATGGGAATTTAAATCTATAAACATAATTTGAATTATATTATAAAACTAAGAGAAAAAGTAGTGAAAAAAAAGAGAGAGAAGAGTAGATACCAAGAGAAAGATAATTCAACTTTTACTAGGGTGAGCGATTGATAAAATAAAGTGAAATTGTTTTAATATAATTGAGTCAACGAGTCGTATTTTATCATATTATGTTGATTCTTTTAAATCGAGTCGAGTAAAATAAAATTTGAATTGAGTCAAATCGAATAAATTTGTTCGAATTAAATTAAAAAACAAAATAAGAGGAAATAAAATTAGTTTGACAAACTTAATTTGATAATTTACTTGTTTAAGACCTCAAATTTATCATCTTGAATTTAAAAAAATTAATTTAGCATGTTTATTTATTTTAAATTTTTTATTTTACTTATATTTTATAAAATTTTGGAAAAATATTTTATAAACATTTTGAATTTTGGAAGATCATTTTAAATTGTTTTAATTTTTGAGGTGGACCAATTTTCATATTTTCAAAATTATCGGGGATCCAAAAGGTATTTACATCAAATTCTTATTTGAGTTATAAAATTCAAATCGACATAACTCACAAAACCCAAATTATTCGAGTTGATTAAAAAAAATCCAATAACTAAAAAATCTTGATTCGATTAATTCAAAATTCGAAAAACAAATTGATTTTACGAATCGAATCAAGTTTTACTCACCCTAACTTTTATTTGGGACGCAATTAGCTAATACATTCCCTCTTTTTATAGGGCTTCAACCACCACAGGTTACAAATGCATAAATTAGAAAATTAGGGCACCCTGTAAATTCTTTAGGGGTTACAATCGAATAAATTCTTGAGAGTTTTGGGAGTTGTGTAACACCCCAGTTTTGGCGAGTTCAAGGTTGGTGCGTAGTTTTGAAATAGCCTGTTTGGTGAAGTGGTATCCGCCTGATAGTTTCCTTTGGCGTATAGAATAGGCGTATTCCTAATACCGTTTAAGTCAAGGGTGGTTTAATGATAGATCATTATGTTGGTTGGGATGAGATAACAACCAAGTGGAGAGATGACTATGAAAGGAGTACTTGCAAAAGGTGTAATACGTCATGTTATTGGGGTAATGGTGCTAGTTGCTTTGTAAGTATAGAAATTAGGGCCCCTCTGGTTAGGGTAACTAGGTATTGTCCCGAGTGGACTCTTATTTACAATTACATTTACAATTGTAAACCACTATTAAAGATATTTTTGAAAGAGTGTGACATGTGTCAAGTTTTATCAAGGGAACATGGGTTTTATCTATAAATATATTAGTTAAATGAGCTAGAGAGAAAGGCATTTCATCTTTTTCTTTCTTTTGAAAAAGCCGTTGTGGCTTTCTTTGGAAGCCATTTCTAGTTTGCTACCCTTAGGCTGGAACTAAAGATCGGATCTATAGCAGAAGATTTCATCATATCCTGGTAAGTATTTCAGTTATGCATGAGGAATCTCGAAAAGTAGGTCTGTCATCTTTGGTGAACAATAAGATTAAACAAAAATGGGCTTTGTATGGGGTTGTCAATGTTTGAGAAGAAGATGGTAATATGTATGTGAATGAGTTTTGATGATGTTTTTATGTTTTTTGAGCAACTCTCAATATCAAGTCGAGTGTTTGGATCTGGCATTCAAGCTACTGTAATTGAGTCTCCCAAGTGAGTCTTGTATGCATACCATTCATATTAAAATATATTTGTGAACATGACCAAACCACAAATTAAAAATCATGAAAAAGTACAAAAAGAAGGATACATGTATGAGATTGTAAAAATGAAGTTAGGTCATGAATGACAGATATTAAGATATTTATTTAAGTATAATTTGAGAACTAAAGGTAAGAAGTTATTTGGCATATTAACGAGTTTGCGTAAGTGAATACCATGATTAAGTTCTCTCTGTGGAGCTTTGGTAAGGCAGTTATTGCTAACCAGACTGGTAAGTCAAAGCATGAACGAAATGAAAGACCATGTGGTTTTGACCCATGAGCAAACTAATGACTGAATTGGCCGATCGCGATACATGATGTGTGCACAAGTCTATGAGGATGAGTCCCATGGTAGCAAAGAATATGAATTGATATGATATAAATGATTCATGGCATAGCCTTTAACATAAGAATCGAAATGGCAGACCGCGATACATGAACGAATACGTAACACTATGTGGTTTTGACCCATGGCAGTATAATAAATGAGGTTATTAATGGACCATAAGTATATGACCTTGTATGGTATGTTCTATTTGGCTTGAATGGTGAGATCTATCATAAATGTATGATAAGGTTTGTATACTTGTAATTCTGATAAGATATGAATGAGTCAAATAGTTTTGAGATAATTATAGCTGAGGTAAAGTGTTATTAGGCTCAAGGTCAAGGGTTATGTAAGATCTATAAATTAATCGAATAAGTTATTGAAAAGAACTGTGTAGTTGCAAGATAATAAATGTATTCGCCAAGATGATCTGAAATGGTAAGATATGTATATATAGTTGTAGCTGTGTAAGATCTAAGGCTCTGTCATTTAGAGTTTGTTTATATTATGGTTAATGGTTGAATTAGAGTTATTTGGAATCTGTCAAGACACGATTGTCTGAGATTTAATGATCTCTCCTGAAATAATAAGGAATTTGGAAAAAAAGGTATTCTAAATATACGTATTCTTGTCGAATGGATGTGGAATTCAACTGGATGATTTAGGAAATGTCTTGTTAGTATAAATACGCGTGGTATAAAATTAGGGCATGTTTGAGTGTCATTTGGAAGGCATTCAATTTAACAAAAGTGTTCCCCAAATACATATGTCTCCGCCAAAGGTAAAAATTAGCAAATAATTGTTTGAAATAAAAGTATGACTTAAGGCATGAGTTGTTATAAGTGGATTTTGAGGATAGGTGCTGTTAAGAAGTTATTATTGTGACCAAAAACTTATGAAAAGTATGAAAGGATTTCTCAATTTATCAGATAAGAAAGGTTTAGTAGGATAAGAGCATGATAACTAGCATATAAGAGAATGATGAAACTGGGGTGGTATCCACCAGAATTAATGACACAGAATAATGAATGGCGTAACGTAGTTCATTCAAGGTGGTTAAGTTTCCCTTAAGGTATTGTTATGATCTATACTTTAGAAATCATGAAGAGTATATAAGAGATTAAAGAAGAGAGTATGTATGTGATATAAGAAATTAGGTGAGTTCGAATTGCATGATGAATGGCGTATAGGTATGCATTATGTTAAAGTGCATTGACACGACTGTGGCTAGTATGTGAAGCATGATATCTATAGGCCGTATGATTGTGACTTAAAATGTTTGGTATGAATAGTGTCAGTAACTGGGTTGTAGGTCTTTGTCTAATCACCGAGGCAGAAAATGATTGATAAGCAGCCCTCAAGGCGTATTCTAATGAATGATCGTATGATGATTTTTTTATATAGCTATATGGCGTGTTCAGCTTGGCTATTAAATGTGAGCAGTGGAATTAGAATAATTTAAGATATCGATTGAATATATGTTAAGGGCAGAACCAAGTTAAGACAGGACTGAAGGTAATGATCTAAAGAAATATAATGGGGATTTCATTGAGAGTATGTTCTGAGTATATGTTGAAAACTGAACATTCGAAGAGGGACCGTCAATAAGTCGTCACTGTGAAGATTAGACTAGGTTGAACTTAAGCATATAAAAGAAGTTCTAAAGGCTTTCGTATGCAAAGGATACTGATAAATGACCAAATTAATTAAGGAACAATTGAAGAGATAGTGGGGTGGTCGAACCCTCATTGAAATTACAAAATGAATAAGGTTGTGTCTGATAACTTGAAAAAGGGCATCTTTCTATAGATAGTGAAAATTAAGAATTAGGTATAAGAAACGGTTCTGAACATTGGTTTAAAAGAATACGGGCAAATAACCATGATCAAGAGGAGTTGAAAGAGATTTCTCAAGAGAAAGATGTCAAGGACACACGACGGTAATTGATTCAGACTACAAACTTGTGTATAGAAGGAATTAATATGCTATGTGATTTATGCAATGCTCACTGTGATAGACTGTTGATGTTGAAAGAAGAGAAGTTAGCACTTTCTGGAAACCAATCAAGGTTTAAATGATTAATTCTCACTGAGTTCTTACGAACTTACATGAGTATACTTATTGTTTCAGGTTGTTTGAGACACTGCACTTGGAGGACCGATACTGAGACTAAGCTAAGGAAGTGGTGGATCGAAGTATTTGTAATAGATTAGGGTTTTAATTTGGATATCGTTGTAATTAATTACCTTGTATTATAGTTGTAATTACCCATTGTATTTACTTACGTATTTTAACTTTGAAATTTTGTAGTCAAAGTTGTCATTATCTATAAGATTGTACAAGAAAACTAAGCTCGTGTATGTATTTGTGTGTAACACCTAAGATTCAAATCCAGTTAATCGAGTAAGGTTGAGGGCATTGCAAGTTGTATGGAAATCCGTTTATCAATGAATTCTCAACAATTCCCCTTGAATGTCCATAAACGAAAATGTTTTTTGTTAAAAATTTTAGGAAAAATCTTGTGAAAAAGAGTACAAATCTCCTATAATAAATTGCCTTAATAAAAACCTTTACTAGGAAAACCCAGTGGGGAAAAAACTTGGTTAAAGGAAAAGAGTACGAGTTTTAGACTCCCTCTAATGGCAACATTGTTGGATTCGGTTCCTATCTCGTGTGAAATGATATGTGATTTTGTGCAAGTATATACGTCGGTTCAAGTAATAAAGTGATGAGTGAGTATCATTCCCACAAGGATTGGATTGAGGCACATAATTGGTAAAGTTATTACAATAAAGTATGATTAATGCTATGTCAAAGTCAATGATAAATATGCAGTGGAAATTAGTGGAGTAATGATGTAAGCAATACGTAGAATTAATAAGTAACTGGAAATGCTATGACAAAAGTGAAAGCAGAAATTTAATGTCAATAATGAGAGTGATTATCCGAATAGACTGTAAACAAAGAAATATAAAACTAAATATGTTGTGAAAAAGATACTATGATAAAGAATAAGGATAGAGTGAGGTTGATTCAGAAGGTCGGGATTCCCTAGAATCAACCCTTATTGTCAAGAACGCCTTGGTAAGTAAGATCGTATCTACTTTATTGCACAAAAGAAGTCTAAAATGGCCTGCCTCTCGCGAAAGCAAGACCTCAAGTTACCTCGCTTGTGTCTATATTATTTTTAGATATCTTGCATGCGTTCCTTTTGTATGATCACGACTCTATGTCTAGATTCGACTACAAGCGTCAATCGAATACTTGCTCATTTCATTTAATCTTAATCCAACCAATCCAACCCTTTCGGAATTAGAATCAGTTTATAAGTATGCGAATAGTTTTCTATGTCTAGAGATTGTTGCATTTTAATTAAGAAATAAGAATAATCAAATGGAATAGTAAAGTAAATTAGATATATACGGCAACCATAAAAACAGTTAAGGTTTCATCGAAAGTAATCCTAACCCTATGAGATTTAGCTCATGGGCTGGAAAATAAAATTCCAAACCAAAATATTATCTAACATTGCAGTCAACTATTTCAAATCAATCTTTTGAAGGAATACTAATAGAAATAATGGAAAAACTTCGGAAAGCATCTTTCACTTGCCTAGTCCACACTTCGGCAGCACAATAGCCTATGATGGCTAAGAAGGACTCCCTTCGACTTTCTGTCCCTTGTGCAGTTATTCATTCCTAAGGATCTCTCTCACTCTTTTTTCACCATTTTTGAGGTTCCCTTCATCGGTTTTTATAGATAGATTAGGCTAGGGTCGGCTAACAGCTCTTGATTATCTTCTTCTCTTTTTGGGGGATTTATCTGGTATAAGTTTGAATTCGAATTTGAAATGAGACTGTTGCGCGGAAAATGTTGACTTCGTCTTCTCGAAATTGCCACAACATCTGTGTTGGCAAACTGTTTGCACTTTTCCCTGACAAAACTTCACTCATTTATTTCCTCATTCCAAAACCTGTTCCTGTCACATCAACACAAAAAACTCCACCACAAGCGATTAAAAAAACTTAATTCCAGCACAGTCCAAGTCCTAATGTAATATTAGAAATGCTAACTAAAATGTCCTCAAAATGCAACAAAATGTACTTAAGTGCAAGCAATTAGCTAGGTCTAAAGACATGAAATATAACTATTTTCAAGAGTTATCAGACCCCCAAACCTGAGTTATTGCTTGTTCTCAAGCAAAATACATCTAAATGCATGAACACACCACCATCTTGCCTTTGCAAAAAAAA
Source organism: Gossypium raimondii (assembly GCF_025698545.1). Classification (NCBI taxonomy): domain Eukaryota; kingdom Viridiplantae; phylum Streptophyta; class Magnoliopsida; order Malvales; family Malvaceae; genus Gossypium; species Gossypium raimondii. The sequence continues at coordinate 14,678,654 of NC_068573.1, forward strand.
AAAAAACCTTTCTCGTACTGCCTATCTATTCGAAAAATAATTTATACCCCTGTTCTCAACAACCTTCTCTTTTCCTAAAACTGATTTAAATGTCAGAGGTTTGTTCAGCAAAGGCAATGCAAAAATTTCTCCCTAAAAACAAAATTTCCTAAGTACCCATTCATTCTCTCTTTTGTCTTATAGCAAATATCTTTTTTATTTACTTAGTTCATTCATCACTTAAACAGAAGTCGCTTGCTTTAAGCTCATATCAAAATATACTATTCACATTTGTATATATTTATTCTTTTTTTTGGAACAGTAAAGTAAATTATTATTATTATTTAGGGATTTAGTATGTCACAAAATTCTTTGACTTGACAATCACGATGGAGCATAGAATGAATTGCCGAGTACTTAATCATGTCACAATTTAAAGAAAAAGTCACTCATGAAGCTAAAGGCTTTTAACTAAAAAGATGGATGGAGCATACAACTACCTCCTTAGCTGCTTAGCCCGTTTGCTACAGTGGAATGCCCTTAAAATTATACCACACACTTTCACTTAGGTCCTCCTTTCTAATCAATAGCATGATGTAGCAAAAAAAGTGATGCTGACCTAATTAGTGACTCTAAGCATTGGAGTGCATACGTGTTTAAACAAAATGTCGTAGCAATTTAACTAATGTTTGGTTTCAAAAACCACTAAAGTCATTAAAAAGATACTTACTATATCTCAAAAATCTGTAAAAAAAAATAGAGTATAGGACATCCCATTTTTAGAAATAAATTTCCAAGAAACTTACTATATCTCAATAGCTTTTCCTTTATCTGCAGTGACTCCTAGAGTCACGGGGTTAGTTTTGGCAGTGGATGGAACTGGCTCTTTTCCACACTCGTTAAACAAGAGCAAAGTAGTTGGGAAAGTAGGAAATTTTGGCATGGGTTTCGAAAAATATTTCTGGAGTGATCTTCTTAATGTCAAAACTCTATCTTTCACATACGAACAATATTGAGCTTGGTGGTTGTTGCTTTGTTCCAACTCTTCCATCATCTGGTATTGTTGCACCTTAAACAAAGACAACCTCTATTCTAACTGTTTTAGAGAAATCAAGATTTCTTGGTCATGAGAGGCAGGAGATGTTACTGTTGGAATATGTGTGGTAAAGGAAGCTTGACTATGCTAGGATGCTGTGACAAACTTAGATCCTCGAAGCTTGGCAAAAATTGTTCGCGTTATCCCACCCTTATTGAGGGTAACATCTTCAGAGGTGACTAATGCCACATTTGTCGTCTTTCATAAGGTAAAAATAAGGGAAGGAAAATTCAAACTCCTAACATTCTTATCAGCACACCTATGAACCTCTTGGAAGATAATCTTTCCTACATTTATCTGTCTTCCTTGTAGAATAGAATGCACCAGCAACATTTTTTCTTCGATACAATCATGTTATGCATAGACAAAATAAGAAGACTCCTTAAAAAATGGTACCACACTTTCCCAATTGGTTTTAATGCATCTTTTTCAACCATGTAACAATCTTGGCTTGAAATAATCCATTATGTTCCTTCAACGCATAAATCCTCTAATACTTTTGCCAACCCCTTCGATGTAATATTCTCGAAAAATTCAAAATGCTCATCTCTAGCCTCTTCGATGCCGAACTGGGCATTAATATGGTTTTCATCGAATAGCACAAATTTACCCTGCAAATAAATGAAGGGAGAATCTGGGGAATTTACATGAGTGTAAAACTCTCTTACAACTCTACCCAAAACATCCCCTGGGTATAGAATATTAGTTGAACGTCCACATGTGGGGTTCATCCTTCAATAAAAATACCTATTCAAAACAAAATTTTCATTTTAGAATATTAGTTGAATACCTTGTAGCAGCAGCATTGAAGAATATCTTTGGTTGCTGTTTTAGATTTACTCATCACACTAGCCATGAAGAAAAGGTCAGGGAAATAGAAAAATAAAATAACGGAGTAAACAACAAATAGCAGAGAGGTTGAAGACTAGAGGACCTTAAAAATGTGAACTTTGTGAGAAATGGGAAAAGTGAACCAGCTAAAGAAAATAAAAAGGGATAATGATAATACTTTTTAGGGAATGGGAAACATGAATGAGAAGGGTTATGACGTGGAGGGAAAGTTAAAAAACAGAAAAGACTTTTGGGGGAAAAAATAAATAACTGAGCCCTACATTTTGGGCTTCATACTTTGGGTTTCCCAATATTCACTAAATGCAACTGCCTAAAAATCTTTCCTTTGGATTTTTCTAACCAGTCAACTCTTTTATTAACACTTCATCATTTAGTTTGTCATGGCATAAAGTTTCTTTGTAATGTTGCGGCAAACTACTGCTCTGTATACACCAACAAATTCTACTTCTTTTATTCTACTCTTGTTCATAATAATAATAATAGAAATGAAATTGTATTAAAAATAAAGAGAATAAAAATAGAAATAGAAATAGGAAATAAAACGGAAAAAACTACTTATTAACACAAATTCAAACATTGTCTATTAACCTTGAATGTAGCCCCTGTTCTTAGGTCTTTAACAACAACAACACCATGTGAATACACTTGAATTAGTTCAAAAGGTCTTAGCCATCTAGATTTTAAGTTACCAAGAAATAATTTGAGTCCGAAATTAAATAATAATACCTACTCCCCTGGTTCAAATTGTCTTGGTAAAATTTTGGCATCATGCCATTGCTTGGTTTTTTCCTTATACAAACAGGCATTCTCATATGCTTATGTTCAAAACTCTTCCATCTCATTCAATTCTAATAATCTCTTACTGCCAGTAGTAGCCCAATCCATGTTCAACTTCTTAATCACCCAAAATGCTTTACGCTCAAGATCAACAAGTAAATGACATGGCTTACCATAAACAAGTTTAAAAGGGGACATCGCTAGTGGTGTTTTAAATGTAGTTCGATATGCCCATAGAGCTTCATCCAATCTAGTAAACCAATCATTCCGAGATGGATTCACCACTTTTTTCAGAATTTGTTTAATTTTTCTATTAGAGATTTCAGCTTGGCCATTTATCTGAGGGTGATATGTTGTGGCAATTCTATGTTTCCCTCCATTCCTGCGCAAGGCATTGGCCATTAGTTTGCAATCAAAATGTGATCTATTGCCACTGATAATGGCTCTCGGTGTACCAAATCATGTGAAAATGTTCTTATGCAAAAATTTAAATATCGACTTAGCATTATTAGAGGCTAGGGCTACTGTTTCTACCCACTTAGAAACATAGTCTACTGCCAAAAGTATGTATAGCTTCCCCCCGGATGGTGAAAACAGGCCCATAAAGTCTATTCCCCATACATTAAACGACTCAATCTCCAATATACTTTGCAACGAAATTTCCTGTCTCCTACACACATTTCTTGTTCTCTAACAACAGTTAAACTACTTATAGAATTCATGAGTATCTTTAAATAAACCTGGCCAATAAAATCTTGACTGGAGTAACTTGGCAACTGTTTTCATCCTTCCAAAATGTCCTCCATATGGGGTTGAGCGACAATGTTGTAAGACACTATGCATCTTATCATTGGAGATGCACTTCTGAATTAGTTGATCTGCATAATACTTTAATAGGAAGGGTTAATCCCAATAGTACTGTTTGGCATTGTGAAGAAATTTTTGTTTTCTTTGACCATTGAAGTTAAGTGGCATTACACCATTTACTAAGAAGTTTACTATATCGGCGTACCAAGGTAATGCCTTAGCATTGAGCAATTGTTTATCTGGGAATTCTTCCTTAATATATTTCTTTCTTTCATCTTCATTCCTTGATTCTATTATTGACAAATGGTCAGCCACTTGATTTTCGGTTCCTTTCCGATCTCTAATTTCCAAATCAAACTCTTGTAATAAAAGTATCCACCTAATCAATCTCGGCTTGACATCTTTTTTTCGTACCAAGTACTTGATAGTTGAGTGATCTATGTAGACTATGACCTTTGTTCCTATTAAATAAGAACGAAATTTGTTGAATGCAAAGACCACTGCCAGTAATTCCATCTTCGTAGTGGTATAATTAAGTTGAGTCTCTGTCAACGTCCCACTAGCGTAATATATTGCATGTAGTACCTTATTTCTCTTTTGACCCAAAACTACTCCCACAACATAATCATTGGTGTCGCACATGAGTTCAAATGACAATGTCCATTCTGGAGCAACCATAAACGGTGCTGCTACTAGTCGCTTCTTGAGTTGCTCGAAAGCCTGCAAACATTGATCATCAAAATTAAAAGGTTTATGCTGTTCAAGTAAAGTACAAGGGTTTAGAGATTTTCAAAAAATCCTTCATAAATCTTCTGTAAAATCATGCGTGTCCTAAAAAACTTCCAATACCTTTAACTTTGGTGGGCGGTGGCAGTTTTTTGATCACTTCTATTTTTGCTCTATCCACTACAATTTCTTGTTGTGACACACTATGTTCTAGGACAATGCCTTCACTGACCATGAAATGACATTTCTCCCAGTTTAATACTAGACTTGTTTCTTCAGTACAACATAAAACCATCTCCAAATTTTGTAAGCAATCTTCAAAATCATTTTCGAACACAAAGAAGTCATCCATAAAAACTTCAAGGAAATTTTCCACCATGTTCGAGAATATGACCATCATGCAACACTAGGAAGTTACTGAGGCATTACATAACCCGAACGGCATCAGCCTGAATTCGAAAGTGTCATATAGACATTTGAAAGTTGTGTTCTTTACCAGAGTTTTGAAATCAAACGAACATAATTTCAAACGAATACAAATCATCTCAATAATCATGTTAAAACCAATCCAATTCATACATAGTGTCTCTTATACGAGCCCTCGAGGCCCTAAAAATGAGTTAGAAACAAGTCGAGATTAAATCGAAAACTTAGAGAAATTTTTAGAAAATAATGAAAATTTTCTATACTTTAGGGGTCATATGGCATTGTGGCTAGGCCGTGTGATTCACAAGGCCAAGAGACACACCTGTGTCTCAAGCCCTGTGGGCATTCGAAAGAGGGACACATGGCCATGTCCCAGCCCGTGTCCATGCCCGTGTAACTCACTGACTTGGGTCACATAGCTAAGCCACACGCCCGTGTGCCAGGCCGTGTACCCTTCGAAATAACCCCACACGTCTGTGTGCTAGGCCGTGTAATAGCCTGACTTGAAACCCTTTTAAAAACTATAGGGGACACACGGCTGTGTTACCTGGCCGTGTGTCACACATGGTTGAGACACACGCCCATGTCTCTTCCCGTGTGGACAAAAATAGGCCATACAAGCCATTTTTCTTACCCATTTTGGCATGTACTTATGCCCAAAATTTTACATATATACAAACTATAACAAAGCACCAGAATCATGCAAAATCAAGCTATATACATATGGTATATTAACATACAACCAATATGCCCATAGGCACCTTAGTTGTCAACATGTAACCATGTACTCAATTTGGCCAAATAATACCATGTACTCAATTTGGCCAAATACTAATCACAAACTTCTAAAATAAGTTTACTTCAACATATGCCATTTAAATTACCTAATAACCAAACACCAAAAAATACCATTTATATCATTCCACTACTAGCACCAATAGACTTATATGTCATTGAAAACAAAGATACCAAATACACATTTAAAACATATCACATAACCTCTAAAACATGCATTTTCAAACTAGTATTTCATCTTTATTTATTCAAACACCTATCCAAAAAAAATGCTAGCATAACCATTTAAATTCATCAACATTAAACCATTCATAAGTGATTTCTTCCATACCATTTTAACAAGTCAAAAGTTACATATGTACAACATAAAAAATAAAGTGTCCAAACACATAACTTGGTAATTCATTTTTATACCAAAATGAACTAGACACATATACATATATACTTATAGCCACATATACATGCCACAATCCCAAAAAGGTTCAAAAGTTGTTAACGCTGATGGATAGTGTGAGCCGAAGTTTCGATCTGTCCCAAGTCAGCAAAAGGAATCTACAAAACAACACATAAACTCGATTAAGCTTATGAAGCTTAGTAAGTACATATCAATTTATTTAACTGAACATTAAATGAGTGAACCACTATTTTTCTTAATAAATGTTACCAAAATGTAACCATGGCATGAAAGTGCTATCAAGAGTACCAAAGTACAATAGGGGCACGTAAGTGCTATCAGGGGTACCAAAGTACAACATGAGAATGTAAGTGCGATCAGGGGTACCGAAGTACGATAGGGGCACGTAAGTGTGATCAGGGGTACCGAAGTATGACAAGGGCACGTAAGTGCAATCAGGGGTATAATTATACAATAATTATCTACTTAATTATAAATACAAATACATAAAGAAATCAAATGATATAATTTAATTACTATGAACTTACAACATGTTATACACCCCTAATCAGTGGGCCCCACTAATCCCTCCTTATTCCGTCGTTTGGTTCAATGTATTACTAATACTCGTGTAATACATTACTTTCCTAATCGGTGAAAACCACCGATTTCTAATCCCTCTCTTTTGCCCAGATTAGATGCCTCTTCAGTTTACCCTCCCTGTTTTACCCTCTGCCTCTTCTGTTCCCCTTTGCCTCTTATGTTCCTTCCTTCTAGCTTCTGCCGATTTGCCCTAAGCTTACATACGAACTGGAAGTGGCAGCTGTTCCGTAGAAGAGGAAAGGAAAGCCTTGAAAACCAAGTGCCACCTTTCCCAAATTATCCATTCCATATGGAAGCGCTAAGAGCAACATATGGAGACGACGACTCATCGGACTTCGACTCCGACCACTCCCCTACGCTGTCTCTTCCCGCCAATTCCAATCCCCAAACGGAGGAGACGCTGTCGTCTTCTCTCCCTCCGCCTCCTGTTTCTCTCCTTCACCCTCGCAATTCCCTTGGTAATTCAAACTACAACAAATTTCCCATAACTTTCTTTTACTATGCTTCCCTCACGTCGAAGGCAACTATGCTTTGCACGTTTACATTCCAGGTACTTTTTTTGAATGGCCACAGTTCTTTATCGATAATATTGAATTGAATGAATTGCCTTATTTATTTATTTATTTACTCTGTTAATTATTTCAGTTTTTATACCGTCTATAATAAAGAAAGAGATGGGTCAATTTTTGAAGAGAGTTTCATCCGTGGTTCCCAATCTCCATGTTGTGGATTTTGATGTTCCATTGAATACACTGTGTAAAGAAGAACATAAACTTGAACAAGTGGCATTGGGAAGGGAATTCCAGATAAGTTTAGGAAGGATAGTTCCTATTAGAGTTCACCAGATTGACTCTATTGTAACAATGCTTCGCCAGAAACTTCAATTTCAAAAGCGGTTTGATGTTATTCTTTACCATTATTATGCTTAGTTCCATTGTTAAATAAATAATCTTTGGGTTTTCTTCCTTATGATTCAAGGATATGGTTTTGATCTTTGTTCTTATTGCAAGTAGGTATTGGATTGATTTTAACAAATGGGAGGTTTTTATCAATGATGATCGAGCGCACATTTCTTTCACTCGAAGTCATTACGGGAGGATTACGGAGGTAAGTGTCTTGGAGTTTTCCTTTTTCTTTTCTTGAAATTGTAATTCTTTTGCATATCGAGCTTGCTTTCATTGTTTATATATATGGACATCTCAAGTGAAAAAGAAAAGCTAAAGAAAGAGGATGATATACCATAGCTTTATTGCCTATCTTATTTTGTATAGAGATGCTTGGGTTTCCAAGTTATGTTTCTAAAAGTGGTATATAATTTAGAGATTGATGCTTCAGTTGGAGTAAAAACTTCTAAATAATGTTTATTTTGCACTGGTTTGTCATACTGGTCGGGTATTTGTTCTATTCTCACTTCTAAATAATGGTGTAAGTATTTAAGTCGTATTTGCTCTCAGTAGGATGGCTATCTTATATAAAACAAATCGGGATGCTCATCTTGCAGTTCTTTTTCTTTTCCCTCTATATTCCACTGTTCTTTTATTTCCAAATAAATGGCATTTACTTTGTTGCAATTAACTCGCAGATAACTAAGCAAATTCAGGCTGTTAACGAGGTTTACAAGTTTCACAATCTTCTCGAGTTCTATAAGGTCTGTGCCGTTATAATTAATTGCCAAGTCTAATCAATACTTCATAAAATGCAGAGCAATGATCTTATTCTTATATCATATTATTTGTAAGAACAAACACATACTCTATTTCAGTAGTTTGTCAATATTCATTAGATGTATTCCTTTTCATGATTTTCCAGTTCGACTTTAGGCACCCCAACTTAGGTTTGAATTGCTGGAGACTCCTATAAACGTTGGTTGGAGCTTGAAAATTGAACCGATGATATTACAATCATAATTGTACAGATCAAAGGCCTATCAAATGTATGAACTATTTAAATCTTTCTCTGGTTATTCATGTTCTCAATGTTTAAAGTTACATTTTTTGTCGTATGGCTTTGTCTCCCGGTCTTGTATCTTTCTTAGAAGTGAGTGAAGATCTTTTAAAATTGTGCTGTAGAAATTACCGCCTTGTACGTAATTCGAAGTGATTTGTCCAATTAGCCTGGTTGAAGTACTACGACTAGTCATATCTTGATTTAGAAGGGAGCAGAAGTTAGGACTTCATTGCTTATTGTGCCTTGCAGTTGATATAACTTGTACATTTGTACATACTACCTAATAGAAAAATTAAGGAAAGTTCTAATCTGAAAAAACTCTTTTAGTGGTCATGGATTATAAAAAGTGTGATTAATTTATAATTATTCTGTGTAATCTCTTGATGTATATGTGTTAATTTAGGGGGGTTGCTCTTTTTTTCATTCATTGCATTGTGATTAACTAATGTTCTCCGGGATCCAGCAGTCAGGTGTTGGCACCACTGATAGTGAAGTACATTCCAGACCCTGCCAAATTGACGGTTCCATGAATCAAAGCGCTGCCATTGTTCCACCACTGATGCATTAGAGGCCTTTGGAATCGGTTGGTCACTCGAGCTGTAGTTTTCTGAGTTTATATATATATATATATTTGAGCCATCTATTCTTCATTCATTGTGCCACCAGATTAGTTGATTTGCCTTATACATGGTTTCTCTGTTTTGCCACTTGTGTCATTTTCTTTATTGTTGTTCCAGCATACATACAGCCATTGGGTGAGGAGTAGTCTCACTATCTCTGTTTCTTGATGATTTTTTTTCAAATGAAACCTAGTAGAGAATATGTCTTTTAAAGGTAGGAGATAAAACATGTTGAAGCTTTTCCTTTTTCTTTTTTTTCCTGCTATGTCGTAAAAGGAATCTTCGACTTCGAGTCATTACTAGCAAACACAAAATGCATCAGGTGATATTTAATACCGATATCTTCATCATTTTAATATGCACCCATGCTAAATAATCACAAGTCTTGCTATCGTCTAGAGAAGAATAAAGATACATCATATTTCTTCAAATATAGATGTTCGAATCTAAGCCAACGATTCTGCTTTTGGTGGTATCGGGATGTGGGTTATTGAAAGGAGCAAGCGAAGTCGTTTTGGCATACAACATTCTCATGGCGAATGATTTCAAGACGCCAAAGACATCTTGCTAATGTAACACAGTGAAATTTGTCAAGGTGAAGGTACTTTAGCTCGATCTTGCACTGTTAATCCAAGCGTGCGAGAGAAATCCACTTGAAGTTGATTATCGCGACTCGATGAAACGGTGGGTGGGGATTAGGAAAACATGTACTTTCTATGTGAACTGTTTCAGAAGGTCTTTGAGGTGATAAGTGAGTGAGGCGGGGATGATGATACCATTGATATGGCTAACTTCCCACGATGTAGTCTGTAAATTTCATGATTGTATTGATACAAAACTACATAATGATAAAGCCTACAGGTTTTATAATCTATTAGATTATGTTACATCCCAAAATAATTATATTTATTAATAACTTATATAAGAACAAAATGAAGGTTTGATTGACATAATAAAATTGAAGCTTCAAGTTAATGTTTTAGGTTGAAAATAATACATTTATTTTAGATTGTCATTTGTATTATATTTCAATTGAATCGATATAAAATCACAACTAATAAATAAACTGGTTTTATATTTTAATTTTCCACAATTTCTTTTGTAATTATAAGATTTGAACCTCTCAACACGATTTTATATTATGATTTGAGTAAATTCATATAAGAATATTAATTATTAAGAATTTTATTAAATTATATATTTTAATTATAATATATTTAATAATAATTATGTTAATTTAAATTTTATAGTATCATATATTATGATTTGAGTAAATTCATATAAGAATATTGATTATTAAAATTTTATTAAATTATATATTTTAATTATAATATATTTAATAATAATTATGTTTAAATATGATTAAATTATTTATTATTGATAATAATAATCTTATTAAAATTTAAATAACAATAACAATAATCATTTACCAAAACAAATTTATGCTAAGGGTATTCTAGTCATTTTAGTTATTTTCCATTATGCTATTACACCTCTATTCCATTCAACCAAACACAAGATTACTGTTACGCCTCTATTCCATTACATTCAACCAAACAGTTGATTTGCTATTACACCTCTATTCCATTGCACCTCTATTCCATTACGCCTCTAATCCAATACAGCGAACCAAACGTGCCCTTACATCGACACTATCGCGAAGGAGTACGATCGACTAATCCACAACTTTTGCCTTCCCTCGATTTAAATCCAGTTGAGATCTATCTTGATCTAAATAAATAAATTTAACCAATTTAATAACTAGTCTATTCAATTCAATCAAATTTCACATATTAGTAAAATTACACTTTTGCCCCTACACATTTGATTTCTTTTCAATTTAGTCCCTAAGCTCAATAAATGAAATTGATGCAAATTCATCCCTAACCCAAACTAACCGAATTTCATATAGGTCCCTATCAACTCATAAAATCCATTATTTCACAATTTACACCATGAAATTTTCACATTTTTCAATTTAACCCTTAATTGATAATTTTATCAAGAATTCCTTTACAAAAGTTGTTTATCTATCAACAACTAATCATTTTCTTCCATAAAACATAAAAAGCAACCTATATTCATTCATGGCAAAACTCTAATATTTTAACAGATTCACAAATTAATCCCTAGGCTAGCTAGATTAAGCTACAACAAACCCAAAAACATAGAAATCATTAAAAATGAGACAAAATACATACCAATTCAGCAAGGTGAAGTTGCCGAAATTTGAAAGCTTAAAAATGGCATCTCAAATCCTAGCATTCGGTTGAAGAAGGAAAAATAAAAGATGATACTTAATTTGGTTTGACTTAATTTATCATTTATTTACCTATTTACTAATTAAACCTTTAAAAACATTAAAATTTACGCAAATGCCAAGCCATGTACATAAACTATCACTATTTATGGTCTAATTACCATATAAGCGCTCTTACTTTAAAATTCTATAGCTATTTAATACATTTAGCTTTGAGAACTCAACTTTTGCACTTTATGTGATTTAGTCATTATTATCAAATTGACCATGCAAACGGTAAAATTTCTTAACAAAATTTTAATACAACTATCATGCTGTAGGCAATAAAATAATAAAATAAAAATTTTCAACTTCAAATTTGTGGTCCTAAAACCACTGTTTCGGTTTCACTAAAAACGGGATGTACACTCTCCATCCCGTAAAAGTATGAGCTCATTGTTGCCATTACTTACTACTGTTACACCCCTTTCTTGGGTACACATTGCACAGGACTTACCCACGAGCTGTCAAAAATTGGATAAATAATGCCAGCATCAAGGCCCTTGATAATTTCTTTCTTGACAACTTCCTTCATGATTGGATTAAGTCGTCTCTATTGTTCAATAGATTTTCTATGGTAATTTTCCAATAATATTTTTTGCATACAAAATGTACTGCTAATTCCTTTTATATCGGTAAGGGTCAAACCCAGTGCCCTTTTAGATCACTGTAACACTTGTAACAACCTGTCGTCTTGCTCAAGTGTTAGCTTAGCAGAAATTACAACTGGCAAAGTGTTGTTATTTCCTAAATACACATATTTCAAATGTTGTGGTAGAGGCTTTAACTATAGAATGGGAGATTCCTCTATAAATGGTTTAGGAGGCTTAAAAGATTGTTCTATTAAATCCACAGATTCAAATTTCTTCCCTGGCCTATCCATTATCTGCTGGGCTTCCATAAATTTACCAAGCTCTTCAAAACTTATTGTGTCACCTTGCTCCATAAAATCATCTTCATTGTCAGAATTTTCGTAACAAAATTTTGTGAATTTGTCCACTGTTAATTATATTAAGCCAATGGTGTGACATTCCTCATTCTCATCTGCGCATTTTAACGTATTAAACACATTAAAAGTAACTTGCTCATCATTCAATCTCATGGTTAGCTCACCTTTATGTACATCAATTAGGGTCCTGCTAGTAGCAAGAAAAAGTCTTCCAAGAATTATTGGTTAATCATGGTCAGCTTCACATTCTAAAATAAGAAAATTTGAAGGAAAGATAAATTTATCCAACCTTACCAATACATCTTCAATTTTACTTTCTGGATGGGCATAAGATCGGTCAGCCAATTGAAACGTTACTGTGGTAGGTTTCACTTTCCCAATTAATAGACATAGGCATTAGATTTATATTTGTGCTTAGATCATATAGTGCTTTTCCTACATAATGATTTTCAATTGAACATGGGATAGTGAAACTCCCTTGGTCCTTTAACTTTGAAGGCAGCTTATTCATCAACATTGTTGTGCACCCTTCAATGGGAGTAATAGTCTTAATATCTCCCAGCCTACGCTTCTTCGATAGTATATCTTTCATGAATTCCACGTAATTAGGAATTTTCCCAAAGCTTCTACTAGCTGTATGTTAATTTGGAGTATCTTCAAAACCTCCAAAAATCTTTTCAATTGAGCATATTGTTTGGAATTATGGAATCACTGTGGAAAAGGTAGAGGCAGTTGTCATTTAGGTTATTGATATTTTTCTGTTGTGGCATTTCAGATGGTTCTAGGATCTTTACCTAATTTTTACTTACATTATCCTCTTTTGCGGCGGCATTGTGAACAACATCACTCAACTAATTCTCGCTTCTAAGGGTGATTGCTTTGGCATGCTCCTTGCCTTGTGTTATTGAGTTCTCAGTGTCACTCAACAATGCTCCTCGTTGCCTTAAATTTAGAGCATTCGCTATTTGCCTTAGTTGATTTTCAAGAGTTCGGAGAGATGCAGCCTGACTTTGATTTACAACATCATTCTTGGCCATATATTCCTTTAACAAAACTTCAATAGAAGTAAGAGATGGTGCTTGAACATATTGAGTATTTTGCCTTGGCATAGGTTGAACATAACTAGGCGGTGCATTGTTGATATTCAGTCTTGCGGCATTATTGAAATTTCCTGCACCTTGATTACCCCAATTGAAAATTGGATGTTGCTTCCACCCTGAATTGTAGGTATTGGAATATAGATTGCTATTTCGATTGGAATTACCCATATAGTACACTGGCATTGCATTTGATGGGAATTCATCAAACACATGATTTTCCCCGTAATAAAGACATGACAACTCTACTGGTTTCATCTCATAGACTATAGTAAGATTTTTCATGGTTTTAATCATGTTAGCTAGAGAAGATGCTTGGGCCGTTAACGAAGTGATTGCATCAAGCTTGATGGTACTGATAGCTCTCTTACTCATCCCAATTCTTGTGGTTAGATACTGATAATCGTTATTGGAAATTTTTTCCAAGATCTCGTATGCTTCATTATATGTTTTTCCAACAAAGTACCATTTGAAAACGCATCAACTACCATTCTTGTATGCACATTCAAACCATTGTAAAACATTGCCATTTGAGTCCAGTGCTGGAATCCATGCATCAGACATTTCTAATTAAGTGTTTAGATCGTTCCCAAGCTTCATATAGCGTTTCATCCTCCAATTGCTGAAAAGATGTGATATCATTTCTCAACCTGGCATTTATAGTAGGCGAGTTATACCATAGCAAGAATCTCTGGCAAAGATCATTCCATGATGCTACTGTTCCTGATGGTAAAACATTTAGTCATGCTCTCCCACAATCTCTTAAAGATTACGGGAATAGATTAAGTCTCAAGGCATTTTCAGGAACACCCTGTTGTTTGAATGAATCATATACTTCTAGAAAGAGTCTTAAATGTAATCTTGGATCTTCAGTAGGTAGTCCGCTGAACTGTTCTAGTGTTTGTAACATCTGGAACATCATCGATTTCAACTCGAATTGCTGAGCTTGTATGGTTGGAGTGACTATCCCTAGATTCAAATCATCCAATATTGGGACAACATCCTCCCTAGTTGGCCTATCTCATTGATCCATCACACGTCCAATGGGAGGATTTTCATTGCGATAATTTGGATTACCATTAACATCATTATTGTTTCTAGCAAATTTTCTCAATTCTTTTCTCTTTCTCTACGAGGTTCTGTCAATCTTCGAATCAAAAAGGTATTCGTTGTTAGCAAGAATACCTCTTCTCATGCACTGATGGAAAACCTATAAAAAGTAAATATACTAAGTTAAATAAAACTATCTCGTAAAATAACCAAACCAAATTTCACCAAATTGCCGATCCCCAGCAATGGCACAAAAAACTTGTCACGTGTGAAATAATATGCAATTTTCTGCAAGTATACACGTCACTTCAAGTAATAAAGAGATGAGTGGGAATCATTCCCATGAGGATCAAATTGAGGCACAAAATTGGTCAAGTTATTATAATAAAGTGCGATTAATGCTATGGCAAAGTCAATGATAAACATGCAGTAGCAATTAGTGGAGTAATGATGTACACAATATGTAGAATTAATGAGTAACTGGAAATGCTATGTCAAAAGTGAAAATAGAAATGTAATGGCAATAACGACAATGATTATCCGAATATACTGTAAACAAAGAAATATACAACTAAATATGCTATGACAAAGATACTATGACAAATAATAAGGATAGAGTGATGTTGATTCGAAAGGTCAGGATTACCTAGAATTGACCGTTACTGTCAATAATGCGTTGGCAAGATCATATCTACTTTACTGCTCAAAAAAAGGCTAAAATGACCTGTCTCTCGTGAAAGCAAGACCTCAAGTTACCTTGCTCGTGTCTATAGGCTTTTCAGATATCTTGCATGAGTTCCTTCTGTATGATCGTGACCAAGTGTCTATCGAATACTTGCTCATTTCATTTAAATTTAATCAAACCAATCCAACTCGTTCGGAATTAAAATCAATTTATAAGTATACGAATAGTCTTCTATGTCTAGTGATCGTTGCATTTTAATTAATAAATAAGAGCAACCAAATGGAATAGTAAAGTAAAGATATATCCAAAATCTGTAAAAATAATTAAGGTTTTATCGAAAGTAATGCAATACCTATGAAATTGAGCTCATGGGCTGGGAAATAAAATTCCAAACCAAAAAATTATCCGACATTGCATTCAACTACTTGAATTCAATCTTTTGAAGGAATACTAATGGAAATAATGGAAGAACTTCAGAAATCATCTTTTGCTTGCCCAGTCCACACTTTGGCAGTACAGCATCCTATGATGGCTAAGAAGGATTACCATCGACTTTCTATCCCTTCCGCATCTGAAACCTTATTCACGCCTAAGGATCTCTCTCACCCTTTCTTCGCCGCTTTTGAGGTCCTCTGTATCAATTTTTATAGATAGGTTAGGCTAGGGTTGGCTAATAGCTCGTGATTATATTTTCCTCTTTTAGGGGGATTTATCTAGTACAATTTTGAATTTGAATTTGAACTGGGACTGTTGCATAAAAAATGTTGACTTGGTCTTCCCGGTATTGCCATGGCATCCGTGCTGGCAAAATGTTTGCACTTTTCCCTAACAAAACTTCACTCCTTTATTTCCTTGTTCCAAAACCTGTTCCTACCACACCAATACAAAAAACTCCACCACAAGCGATTAAAAGCACCTAATTCCAACACAGTTCAAGTCCTAATGCAATATTATAAATAATAACTAAAATGTCCTAAAATGCAATAAAATGTAGCTAGGTCTAAAGGGACGAAATATAACTTTTTTCAAGATTTATCAGTTCCCTAAGTATTGTATTTTCGTCTAAGAACACTTGTAATTTTTCGAATAGATTGGTAAATCAAATTATTCATTAATACTTTGTATATTGTCCTTACATGGTTTTTCACACAAAGAAAAATGGAAGAAAATGTTGCTCATTGGCTGTCTAATGTTTAACTAATAGTAAACGATATTACGTGGTCGGTTCCTAATAAAGAAAGACAACTTGTATTGGTAGACAAACATAAAATGTCCTTAGTCGAATAAAAAATGAGGAAACTGATTAAATGAATAATATGTCATTTATCATGTCAAATTAGGGAGATGATTTGTCTTGGGCATTGGTGCAAATGACTCCCAAAAGATAGAGACATAGATTTGATTGACTTGACTAATAGTACATCAGGCCGGACCCATGTAGAATAGATCCTAAATTTTTTTGTGGATCTATTTACTTTTGAGGTTTATAGTGTGACATACCTAAATCCTGAGTGGATGAAAAACTATATATATGTGACTCATACAGTTTGATGTAAGTAAAAGCCTAAGTTCAAATAGATAAGAAACCAAAAGTTGCTGTGTTGGATGTACGACATCTTTTGTATGTAGCGTCATTCACAACAGTGGGAATTCATAGCCCAAAATATGAGTAAATGACATCCTCTCATTGGTATTACATGGTGCATGACATTTAAACTTGGCCATGGGCCTTTCGTCTTTGTGATGAATGACTTAATTACTATTTGATAGTAATTGACTTTTCATGAAGGAAGATGTAATAATTACCATGAGATAAAATAGGATCATATCAGGAGAATAAATTTTATCCCAAAGAGATCAAGGATATCCTATGAGGGTAACACACTTATGACAATGTCATTAGATAAGCACTGAGTAGTTACTTTCGTAATGGCATGTCATTGGGGAGATCTCAGTCATGATACTATAATGGAATGACTTCGTTACTAAATAGTTTATAATTAATTGGGGAAAAACCAAAACTTAATTATAAATCATTTGAGCCCTAATCACATATGTCCAATCGGTACCTTCGCTAGCTCATTGCAACAAGAAATGAATTGCGAGTTTAAATAGAAATGAACATAATGAATAGGAAAAGAGAAATGGAAAACATTTAGGAATGATTATGGTTTTTTCCAAAATGCAAATGAAACCATTTGGAAATGAATGTAGGTTTCCAAAAATGGAAACAAAAATGATCCATTTGCAATTTTATATGGATCACATAAAAATGATCGAAAGAATGAGTTTATGTTTTTGAGCTATTTTGAAGCTCGAAAATAAAAATAAACCATTCGGTCAAAGTGAACATATTGAGTTATGAAATATTGAACATATTTTTTCAGATTTTTAGCAAAGGTAAAATCGTAAAAAATTTTACTGGGGTAGAATCATCAAAATTTTACCGGGGCTAAAATAAAGATGAGAAAGTTGTTTAATATAGAATATTACATTTATTTTGGGAGATAAAAAATTCGAATCGGGTTGGATCATATTACATAGTACTGGGTTAAAAGGCCTAATAAGTACTCAAAATTGGACCCGATGCGAGAACAATACCTTCGTCCCAGGCCGAATTATCTATTATAACATTCTTATTGCACATGAGTTGATGCATTACCTTCAGAGCTTGAAAAATGGCCCGAACAAGGGATTTGTCATAAAGCTAGACATGAGCAAGGCCTACGACTGCGTTGAGTGGAATTTTCTCGAAAAATTTATGAAAAAGTTGAGCTTTGAGGATGTTTGGGTTGATAAGTTCATGCAGTGTGTTCAGTCTGTCAGAGATGTGGTAAATTGTAACATGGTTCTTTCAGAGGTTATTGTTCCGGAGCGGGGTCTTCGACAAGGGACCCCTTCTCCTCTTATCTCTTTTTATTTTGCATGGAAGCATTCTCTAGAATGCTTTTACATGCACAAAGTACTAATAATATTAGGGACATTCGGGCTATCCGGAATGACCCTCGTATTAACTACTTATTTTTCATTGATGATGCCCTTGTCTTTGTCAGGAACAAAAAATATGAAGTCGATGCTTTCTTGAAAATCCTAAGCCTCGGGCTAGAAAGTAAACCATGACAAATCTATGGTGTTCTTCAGCTCGAATACTCCTATGGACCAATGCCAACAATATAGAGGCTTGCTTAGAATGAGAGTAGTTGAAAAGCTGGATAATTACCTTGGTTTACCCCTCCCTGTTGGGAAGAAAAAAACCATGGCTTTTCATAGCATTATGAACTGATTTTCTTACAGGATAAATAGTTGGTCGAAGAGGCTCCTCTCATAAGGTGGTAAAGAAATTTTCATTAAGTCTATACTTCAATCACTCCGGACTTATGCATTTCTAGCCTTCCTTGCTCTTAGGGGTATCTTAGAGGACATGCAATCCAAAATTAGCCGAATGTGGTGGGCTGGTACAGAACGAGGAAGGGGATGGTCAATGCTTGCTTGGGACAGAGTTTGCCTTCCCAAGGGTATGGGGGCTTGGCTTTTGTGATCTTTATCTCTTTAACTTGGTTCTCCTTGGCAGACAAGTTTAGAGACGCCTCACCTTTAAAGATACACTATGCTATCATGTGTTAAGCTCGAAGTACTTCCCTAGTGGAGACATCTTTCACCCTACAGTTGTTGACAAGCCGTCTTACATTTGGACCAGTATCGCTACTGTTGCTAAAGCCCTCGAGAATGGAACAATAATCACACATGTTGGAACAAAGAGAAGGTGCGTGAACTTTATGGCTACACTAATGGGGACTAAATATGTGAAATGCCAATTCTTGCCAATGGTCTGAATGATAGAAGGGTTTCGTTCCATAATCCTCATGGCTTCTACACATCCTTGTCTGCTTACTCGTGGCTCCTTCTCAAGGAGGTGGGCTTTCACCCTCACAGGTTCTATTAGAAAACTATTTGGAAGCTTCAAACTTTTCCAAAAATTCGTGTTTTTAACTGGTGTGTGGACTTGAAATTCTCCCTACGAATGCCAAGATCACTTCTATCTACCAAGACTTTAAGGAGTGTCCTAGATGCAGTGTGAAGGAAGAAACACTCATCCATCTCTGAAAGACTGCCTTACCGCTCGGGCTATTCTTGCTCTTGGGGGTCTCTATAATAGGCTTCTCGTTAGAGATTATTCCTATTACATTGACTGGATTGAAGACATCATGTGTGTTGGATATGAAAGCGGTATCCAAATTTATAACGACGTTGTGGAATAGTTGGAACAAGGCAACAGCTATGTTTTTTGGGCAAAAGAGGATGAAGCGAGAGTCGTCTGGGACAGAGCTAAAACCCTCTGCCAAGACTTCCGGATCCACAACTTGGTCAACAAGCTGGTGCTGCCTATTACCCCTGTTTGTAAAAATTAGGAGAAGACACCTGCGACTTTGCAAAGATAAACTTTGACATTGCTATTTCTAACAATAAATTTGGCTATGGTGTGATAGTACGAGACTCTGATGGTTTCGTTCTTGGTGGGGGTGGGGGTTTCAAAGATGAAGAATTGACTACCGAATGGGCAGAGCTTTATGCCTTTGAGGAAAGCTTAAGAATTGCATGCTCCCTTAATATTTCTAAAGTTATATTCGGAACTGACTGTGCTAGCTTGGTGAACAGGGTAAAAAAGCGTGGAAAAGGCATTACCATGTTTGGCTATCACATTGACGAGGCCTGTAAATATATGGACACTTTTAATTTTATTTTTGTAGTTTGGGCCAACCGCAAGAGCAATATGATTACGGATTTTCTTTGCAAAATAGCTATTAAAAATAATTTTAATTGGAACTTAGGAATGGATTATCTTAAGGAAATCCATGATTTTGTAATTGGTGATTTTATTAATTAAGTTTGACCTTTTGGGTTTTTTTATAAGAAAAAAAATGAAGGGATTGTTACAAATAAACCACTACAACTCAATAATAAAACAACTCTTTCTATAAATAGATGGCACCAATAGAGCTATTAACACAACTTTAAGAGATTATTGTTCTGCCGAAAAATAGAGAGAATTTATTCTAAGTTATTAAATATATTTTTCCATAATAACATCAGTTTCTATTAAAAAGAGAGAATTTTCATTTTCATCCAAAATAAAAGATAGAAAAAATTTTCTAGTTTTATGTTTCGATTCAATTTATTCGAGCCTACAGTCGAAGCAGTTCGTGGTACGAGAATAGCTGAGAAGATTGTTTGGTTGAAAGTTAGGAACAATGTGCTATAAATAACTCAAACTAAATCAATTTTCAAAATTTTAATTTTCTGTTGTCCACGAAAATCATTTTTAAACTGAGATTTTTTTCAACAATCGGTATCAGAGCCAGATTATGCTATGTTTATAGTGTAAACCAAGACCAAATCTTTCTCTTCATATTTTTTATTGGTATTTGATAACATGTGACATTCTTGTAATTATTCGAATGTTTTGGGGAATAAATGAGAATGAATGTGATATTATATATTTGTTATATAATTATTATTTTTGCCAAAGTTGTGGTTAATAGGAAATAGACCATTGACTATCATCTCTATAACACCCCGCTTGATGAAACCTTAGTGTCTGGATATTGTTTAGGTAAATAAGGCGAATGAGATAAGTTTTGAATAGGTAGTGTTAGAACTATACTATGTATAAGAACCCTTTGAATAGGTAGTGTTAGAACTATACTATGTATAAGTTTTGAATAGGTAGTGTTAGAACTATACTATGTGCCAAGTGTGGTTAGTTTAAATTCCAACTACGTTCTAATGTAATGGCTAAGGAAAAAGGATGGATTAAGGCCAAAGGGTATGTTAAATAAATATATGTGTTCCCGTACATGTCTATTTACAACTGTCAAGCATCGATCTAGTGAATTGTAAGGACTAGGATGAGTGTCAAATATCCATAGGGACAAAGGTAAAATATCAAGGTAACTTGGGTTGAAATGATAAACCTTTCTCGTTCTTCTTCAAGAAGTAATCTCTTTTTATAAAGGGGAGAAATGGAGAGAATCCCTATCATCCTTGAAGTTAAGTTGAACATATGAATCTAGGCTTTGAGATGCCCCTTGTTAAGGTAAGATTTGGAACCTTACAGACTAAGCTGTTAAGAAGCAACTCGGTTTAGTTCGGTAAAATAAGCATGGTAAAGTCTTATCTAAGGATTTCTGATGTTCAAAGTGAAATAAAGTGAGTTAAGTGTATAGATCTTGATGAGTTCCCATGTTTTGTCAATTAGAGGATACCATTTACTCGATAGGAGCTCAGATATGGTGTTTAGATCTGTTAAAAGCGCAAGTTAAGTGAGTCTCTAAGCCAACTATTGCAAATGGTTAATATGTTTGAATGAGTAAAGTGTGTATATATGTGTTTTGATGACATGAACAATTCTGTTGTGAAAGAGTCTGTCATAAGTTAGATGTTAATGAGTTTGTCAAGTATGAGTCTGCATGAAGAGTCTGTGTCTATCTTTGAAGTCATCAAAAGGGGTTTGTCGGGGCTAAAAACACGAATGTCTGAAAGGAAAAGTCCATGGCACCCTAAAGACCATATAGTGTAAGACCATGGCTAGGCTATAGCATCATGTGGAATATGTAAAGGACGATTTGGTGAGTACCAACGATAAGGGGCAAACCTCACGATAGTGAGTTTAGGCAAATCCCTATTGTCAAAAACACCAATTTTCGTATAGGTGAGCCTTTATGGCTATCTCTAAATGGACTTTTTTATGGTTATCTCTAAAAGGAAGCCTTTGCGGCGATCTTTTTTAAAAGGAAGCCTTTGTGGTGATCTCTGTTATATAGAAGCCCTTGTGACGATCTTTGTTATGAGGAAGCCATTGTGGTGACCTGATCGGCTGTTTAACATCATAATAATAATGTGCAAACGTATACTGTCGATGCAAGTATAGTAGACAGATGTGAGTCTGTCCAATATCAATCCCACAAGGATGGTAGTCTTTTGTTTATTAATGTCGGTGCAATAATTGGATATAAACAAGATAAATTGTGAGGATAGTTGTCAATACAATAACTTTAAAAATAGTAAAATAAAATATGATGATGATAAACTGGGATCCCCAACATGAATCTTCAGTAGAATACTAATCACAAGGTATAAAAATGTAGGTGATTGTCGATGCAATAAAATTCAATGTATATCTTACCCAACGTTACTCGTCTATTTAATCTGAGACTTAAACATGCATATTAACCTCACCTTCTGATGAAAGTAATACGGCACTATTAGGAACGAGTGGACTAAATTCCTCTAATCTTCACTCAACTTCCGTTGACATGCCTATTGGCTCAAACTGTCACTACTCTTTCCAGTGTCAGTGACTGCAATAACACTTCTGTGTTAAAAAACATTCAAACCCAAAGATTTAAAAATAAAAACAATATTAAATAAGATAACATTTCACCAAGAATTCATTAGTACTTCCATACAATCAGAAATTAGAGAGTAATCACCATCAATTAGAAGGAAATAAGAAAGAATCTAATGGAGAATACTATCCCTAGACAACTCGATTGAATCTCTCTATTCCCTCTTGTCGCGCACTTAGGTCTCCTCGTCATTAGCTAGTCTGCATCTAGTTTTCACGTGAGAGGCTTAAGCTACCATGGTGCAAGCTCCAAGGTCAGATGATGAATATGATGATGGAGAGAACATCTCTAGCCACCCCTTTTTTTCTCATGGCCACCTTTTATGTCCTTCTCCACAGTACATGTGTCCTTTCCCCAAAAATGATTCTGTCCTTGTTTGTATAGGTTTGTTATACCAAACTGGATAGCTCAAGCACTTTTGGTTATTATCTGGACAGCTGTCAGGTGCAGCGACAATTCTGAACGCAATCTGAAATTAACCTATGCAACGACGCTGCAGACATCTGTCATGTGCTGTGACAATTCTGAATGTAATTTGGAATTAACTCATGCAGCGACATTAATGCAATAAGATAGCAAAATTAAGGATAAAATAGGCTAGGATTCACTGAGTTTTAAAATGTAATTTACTAAACTAAAAATGCTAAAATGTATGCTAAGGATAAATAAATGGAAAAAGTTTTACCAATAAGTAGGGGGAAAACATATGTTCTTTCTAGTGCTATCACACCCCTAAACTTGAGTTTTTACGTGTCCTCTAGTAAAACAGAAACTAGCAATGGTACAAAAATTTTAATAAGGCAAATGATCATTCTAGCAATTTGAACCCTCTAAATTCCCAATGGATGAATCACATTCAGGTGAAAGAATATTGCATCTACAATTCATAAGCATGAATAAATAAGGTTGCAACTTCATCAATGCTAGCATCATGCTCTAAACCCTAAACTCTAACTACCATTACAACATTTATTGTACAATACTAAGTATTTATATACATATATATATATTTTATTTCTGAATAAGCGATATCGTTGCATTACTGTACCCTTGTTCCTGAGAAGTAACGATGGGGTGCAACAAACCCCCAGGGAGTACGTAATTACACCGACACACACTTATGCACTGACAACCTTTGGCAAAATTAATTTTTCTAAGGCTTGTATTGGAGTGTTCCCTTTTTAACATTCCATACTACACCCACTTTGGAGTGTCTCTTCTTTATAACTATATATATAAGTAGCTATATAAAACAGATTCATTGAAGATTTAAGGAATGATGGCAGTCATTCATTACTCATGCAACCTAATCAATTCAAAAAAGAATTGAACCTACAATCTTCTGTCAAATTTATCCAACTCATTCATTGATAATTCACATGATTTAAGAATTAGGCATCGAATGTAAAAAGAATTTTTGAACATTTTTCATTAATTAAACGTTGCACGCTTCATAAAAAAATTGAAATGTGGGTGCATTTCCAAGCCCATGTGCGTTTGCATTCCCTCAAACTTAAAGTTTGCATTGTCCCTAATGCACTAACATGAAAATGCAATGACAATGTATACTTATCAAAATAAACCTACAGCTACATGCAATGCATGAATACTATAACTAAATTTTAAAACAAACCAACTCAGTTATCCGCAGCCGTCGATGTGGCTGCATGATGTTTCTTTCTCCTCCTTTTCTTCTCTTTCTTCTTTGGTTTTTTATCGTTAGAGCGCTTCCTTTTCTTTCTTTGGGCTTTGTGCGGTCTTCAGATTGCTCCTCAGTTCCTAGCTCAGCCTTGGCATCATTGTCTGCTATTTGTGTAGGAGGGGCACTTAGAGTGGTCCAGTGTAGACCAGTGTTGCCCATGAATTGCATTGCTCCTTATTGGTGATCCCAGCAACTTCCGCCGGTCTCGCTTCAATTCACTCCAAATTCTCAATATTTTCACCCACAGATTCAGGTGTGGTGACAACCTTCTCAACAAAATCTTCTTCTTCTTTTTCTTTCTCATTTTTAGCAACTTTTTCTTCAGCAACAACTTCCTCTCCTGCAACAACTTCTTCTTCTACAGCATCAACTTCCTTCTCAGCAATAGTGTCCTCTTCATTAGCAAAAATGCCATCCTCAAATAAGCATCAATCTTTCGCAGGCATTCATTGATGTCCCTAGATTCCTCTTTTTTCTTTGTATCAGAGACCTACACAATGGGTGAGGATGCCACTGGTCTATCTAGATCTTCTAAGTTGTCATCTGAGGAAGAGAGGTCATAATTGTGAACGATTGGTGGAAACACAGGGAATTTCAGTAGTGGGGATGGGCTCAATTAGCCTAATGTGGCTACAATAAAACTGTTTCAGGATTTGGTATAAGCATAAAATAAATTATGGGATCTCTCCATATCTTCTACTATAGAGACAAGCTTGATTTTCCTGTTATTGATAGAATTTACCATTTTTTTACGTCCCTCAGTTAGCGCCATAAGGATGTCACTCCTTCCATGTTTGTTCCTTTTCTATCGACTTTCGCTTTGCCCTTTCTTGTCTTGTTGGTCTCCGCCTCCTTCAGTATTTGCATTTCCTTGCCTCGAGTCATTCTTTCTACATAAGCTTCATTGATTGGACCTTTATTTTCATGGATTTCCTCACCAGCACGCGTCATGATTCCTCTTTGCTAACAAAATAACATCACTAGTGATGAGAAAACTAAGATCCTAGTCTGCCTTGTAGCGAAATCAGCTATTTCTTGGTGAAGAATTGCGCCCACATCAAATTTTCTACCCTTAACTATAGAATGTATCAGGCACATTCTGTCTATGGTGACCGTGGTGTTGTGACTAGAGGGCTTTAGTCTGCAGTTGACAAAGTGAAACCAAATAGTACCTTGTAGTGTCAGGAAGCGACAGTTTATCGTATAGTTTTTTTATGGGAACCCGTCTAAACTGCTCTCTCGACACACAAGTCTCTCGCCAACACGTCACATTTTTCATCTGTGATGTCATCCATAAACTCGGAGTGTTCGTCGACATCGACCTTGGTGTTGTGCAACTTGTTGATGTTTGCAGCGTCCCATGGTATTAAACCTTCTCGAACGAAAATAAACTATAACTCATGATCGTAAAGATTGGCATAGAACTCACGTACCAGTGAAGACATGTAGCTTCCAGGATGGTTGTAAAAAGTTTCCCACTTTAACTTCAAAATGGTTTTGGAGACTTGTTCACCCAAATCCTATTGTGGCGAAAGAGAAATTCCCTGCTCGGGATGAAAGTTGCACTTTAATATGTTGTTGTGAAATCGTTCCTTTGTCACTTTATTCAAAAATACTACTGGCTCTTTTGCGTGTAATAGCCTGAGGGATTCCGATTCACAGACTATGGCAGTAGAGGATGCATGTTCCCTAGCAAATTCAGTGGTTTTCTTGACCGAGCCTCTTGTTTTTTCCATCTTTTGTTAAGGGAAAACAATTTAAAGGTAAAAAAATAGGATTTTTAGAAGAGAAAAGAAATAAAAATGGTTGCTTGAATGTGTTACAGTCAATACAGAGAGGGAGAACTTATAGTGAGTGAAAGAGGAAGATGGAGAAACGTGCTGTTTTGTGGAGAGATATAGGGCTGGCGGGAAGAGTTGTGTTCAAGAGAAATTATGTCTGCTCAGAAGGATCAAACGGCTGAGTGAGTTTTGATCCAACGGTGTAATCAAAATTTCTCTAAATTCTGACAAGCTATAATTGGTAGTGCTGACGTATGGGATGTGCTGACAACGAGATTTCAATGCGTCAACAATGGTACCTAATTATTCTGCAGCAAAGAAGGAAAAAAAATTAATAAAATAAAATAAACTAAAATCACGGAGTACTAATTAAAAATTAAAACTTTTTGACCAATTTGATGGTCTCTGCTTGGTTTTGATCATTGTTTCCAAAATAGAGTTTCAGCCTCTGTTCATCACGTAAATCTTGAATTGTGACTGCACTATGAGAAAATATGGTGACAACTTCAAAATGACCAGACCAACGTGAACGTAATTTACCTGGGTGGAATTTGAGTTAAGAATTGAATAATAAAACCTATCGACCAGCGATAAATTGTCGTTGGAAAATAATCTTGTCATACCATTGTTTGGTTTTTTTCCTTGTAAATTGCAACATTTTCATAAACATTTCTCCTAATCTCCTCTAGTTCAATGATATCCAACAGTCTTTTCTTTCCAGCCGCTTCATAGTCCATGTTCACTTGTTTAATTGCCCATATTGTTTTGTGTTCCAGTTCAACTAGCAAGTGACTTGCTTTCCTAAAAACCAATTGATACAATGACATCCCTAATGGAGTTTTATATGCTATTCGCAATTTCCATAAAGTGTCATCCAATCGAAAAGACTAATCTTTCCTCAAAGGGTTTACATCCTTCTCAAGAATTTTCTTAATTTGTCGATTTGATACTTTGGCTTGTCCATTGGTTTGCGGTTGATAAGTAGTAGCCATTCTACGATTAACTCCATATATCTTCAGTGTGGTCGCCACTTGGTTGCAATGAAAGTGTGTAGCCTGATCACTAATCAGTGCCTTTGGTATGCCAAAGCGAGTGAGCATATGCTTGTGAAAACATTTTAGCACTATCTTTGCATCATTCTTTGGGACTGCAACAACTTTCACCCATTTTGAGACGTAGTCAACAGCTACCAATATATACAAATTTCCAAATCAACTTGGAAATGGTACCATAAAATCCATACCCCAAACATTGAATAATTAAACCACCATAATTGGTTGTTGAAACATTTCATTGTGTTAGGATATAGAGCCGGTGCGGTGACACATATCATATTGATTCACAAAATTGTGGGTGTCTTTGAATAATATCGGCCAGTAGAATCCTGATTGGAGAACTTTAGCAGCAATTCCATACCACTGAAATGACCTTCATGAGGAGCAACATGACAATGCTTTAGGATTGAAAGTATCTCATCTTCCGGAACACAACGTCGAATGATGTCGTCATTGCATACTTTGAATAAATATGGCTTATTCCAATGATACTTCATTATGTCATGAAGAAATCTTTCTTTTTTATGGCCTGTGACACCCAATGAGAGTTTTCTACACACTAGATAATTAACAAAATTTGCATACCAATGGGTTGTATCTACCGCAACTAACTTCTCATCTGGGAATGCGTTGACAATTTGAAGTATGTTTCCGTCTTCCCTGCCAACTTTCAATCGAGACAGATGGTTTGCAACTTGATTTTCTGAACCCTTACGGTCTTTTATCTCGATGTGAAATTCTTTCAACAGTAATATCTTATGTATCAGTCTTGGTTTGGCATCCTTTTTCATAAAGAGATATATCAACATCGAGTGATCAGTGAATATAGTAACCTTTGCACCGAAAAGATAGCAATGAAACTTGTCGAAAGCAAAGATTACAGCTAGCAATTCTTTCTCGGTGATGATATAATTGAAATGAGCCTCTCTAAGAGTTTTTCTAGCATAATAGATGGCGTGAAATATTTTTCCCTTTCATTTTCCTAGAACTACACCTACGGCAAAGTCGCTTGCATTGCACATAACTTCAAAGGGTTGAGACCAATCTGGTGCAATGGTAATAGGTGCATTCAATAGCTTCTTTTTTAACTGTAGAAAGGTATTCAGACATGCATCGTTAAAGAAGAATTTTTTATTCTATTCCAGCAATGAGCACAAGGGCTTTGCAATTTTTGAAAAATCTCTAATAAATCGTCGATAAAACCCCGCATGTCCTAAAAAACTACTAATATTTGTCATGTTTGTTGGTGGAGGTAATTTCTAAATGATTTCTACCTTAGCTTTGTATACTTGAATGCATTGACTAGAAATACAGTGTCCTAACACAATGCCTTTAGTTGCCATGAAATGACATTTTTCCCAATTTAGGACAAGATCTCTGTCCTCACATCGCTTCAGTACTTTATCCAAATTTTCAGCGCAATGATCAAAACATTCCCATAGACTGAGAAATCATCCATAAATACCTTTAAAGAGTCTTCAATCATATATGAGATTATTTCCATCATGCACCTTTGAAATGTGGCTGCTGCGTTGCAAAGACTGAAAGGCATATGACAAAAAGTGAAAGTACCAAAGGGACAGGTGAGGGTTGTTTTCTCTTGATCCTTCGATGCAATAGAAA
The DNA here is from genome assembly GCF_025698545.1 of Gossypium raimondii. NCBI lineage: Eukaryota > Viridiplantae > Streptophyta > Magnoliopsida > Malvales > Malvaceae > Gossypium > Gossypium raimondii. The sequence continues at coordinate 14,707,323 of NC_068573.1, forward strand.
TTTGATTGTACCTAGAATAGCTATCTAAAAAGCAATAATAGACCTTTCTAACAAGCCGATCCAGCATTTGGTCGATGAAGGGAAGTGGAAAGTGATCCTTCTTTGTGGTCGCATTCAATTTGCGATAATCCATACAAACTCGCTATCCCGTGGGAATACGTGTAAGAATTAATTCGTCCTTATCATTGTGAACCACAGTGATGCCACTCTTTTTAGGCATGCATTGCATTGGACTTACCCAATTGTTATAAAAAATTGGGTAAATAGTTCCAGCATCAAGTCATTTTATGATTTCCTTCTTAACAACTTCCTTCATCTTCTCGTTTAATATTCTTTGTTGTTCAATTGATTTCTTGCATTCGTCTTCCAACTTGATCATGTGCAAGCAAAAGGAAGGACTAATACCTTGAATATCGATAATACTCTTGGCAATAGCTCGTTTATTTGCTTGAGTATATGGACCGATTTCTCTTCTCGAGTTTTGTCCAATGTTGGGAGTTCCAGAGTAGGAGCTTCTTCAATAGATGGTTTGAAAATTCGGGTTGTTCTATTGGCTAGGTCTAAGGATTCAATCTGCCACCCATGCTTGAGTTCAAGATTATTAGCTTCAACCATGCTATCACAATTGTCTAAGCATTCGACATCAGATGTCACTGCAAACTCTTCAGAAAGTGTTGTGCTTTGGTCATTGAATTCCTCCTCAATTAGATCATCTAGTACATCGACAGTATGGCATTCTTCTTTGTCCTTGCATTGAACAGATTCAAAAACACTGAAAGTGACTTGCTCATCATTCAGTCGTATGGTTAGTTCACCTTTATAAACATCAATGAGAGTTCGTTCGGTGGCTAAAACTGGTCGTCCTAAGATTATGGGAACCTTCTTGTCTGCCTCGCAGTCAAGTATGATAAAATCAGCCGAAAAAATGAATATCTCCACACAAACTAAGATGTCTTTTATTTGCCCTTCAGGTTGAGCCAAGGATCAATTGGCTAGTTGTAATGTCACTGTAGTAGATTTCATGTGACCAATTCCCAACTTTCTAAAAGTAGATAGTGGCATTAGGTTAATGCTAGCTCCCAAGTCGCAGAAAGCCTTACCCAAATAATGATTACCAATTGAACATGGGGTGGTAAAACTCCCAGGATGTTTCAATTTAGGAGGCAACTTGTTTGTCAAAATAACATTACAGCTTTCTGTGAGTGCAATAGTTTCAATATTAGTAAGCTTCTTCTTCCTGGACAAAAGGTCTTTCATAAATTTCCCATAACTCAGAATTTGTACCAGAGCATCTTTTAAAGGAATGTTGATTTTCAGTTGTTTTAGTATGTCCAAGAACTGCTGATACTACTACTTGTCATGCTCATTCTTTCTGAATCTTTGCGGGAAAGGTAAAGATATAAAGATATCTACTTACGCCAACACCTTTGATTGCGTCGACAATTTTAAAGGTCGGACAATAGGCATATGATTGACAAATTGTGGAACTTAGTTGTCTGATGCATCGAAAAATTCTTCAGATTCAACCTTCTCACTAGTGATCACTCTATCCATATCTTTAGGTTCTACATTAGAGTCGATAATCGATTTGATAGTTTGTTTACCACTCCTAAGATTGACAGCCTTACAATGTTGTTTTCCCCTTGGTCTAGGATTTTCCATGTCACTAGGTAATAAACCTGGTGGTTGAGTATTCAGATTTGAAGCAAGTTGTCCTAACTGTGCTTCTAATGCTTGAATGGAAGATGAATTCCCTTGTTCGATACCTTCTGTGTAAGTAATATGCTCCCGCATTAATGCCTTAAGAGTTGGTAACGGGTCAGAAGTCGAAGCTTCAGTGTATAGTTGTTGTCGATGTCATTGAACATTTTGATTTGGTATTGAAGCGTATTGTGGCAGTAGCAAATTTTGATGTGGATGTGTTTGGCCTTGTTGTGGATGCATCTAAGTGTGCTAATTGTAGTTCTGCTGCTATTGATTGTAGTTCCCTTGCTTGGGATTATAATTTCCCTGAGTAGATCTATTCCCATATCTAAATGTCACAGCAATTTGTCCAGCATTCTGAGTTCCCCAAAACGGTTGGTTGGGTGTAGAGTTGTTGTAAGAATTTCCATAACAATTGTTGCGACGCTACTAATATAATAGGCATTCTCTGCATCTTGTGGAAAATCTTCACAGCTATGGTTGTCACCACAAATTTCACAACAAAAGGCAGGAACATCAACTTGCTAAGTGACTTGTATCGATGCAACTCCACTCGTCCCTTGCATATTTTTAATGATGTTTGTGAGAGAAGAAACTTGAGCACTTAGTGTGGTTATTGCATCCAATTCAATAACTCCTGGAGTAGTTTTTGCTTGTGCAGCTCTGAGGATAGGGTATTGATAATCATTCTGAGCAATTCTCTTAAGAATTCTCAAAGCATTGTTATAAGTACAATCCAGCAGAAGTCCATTGGCTGATGCGTAAACAAGATTCCTTGTATGTGAATTCAATCTATTATAAAAAATCTTAATTTGCATTTCTGGTTGAATGTCTTGCACGAGACAACATCAAAGTAAAGATTTATAACGTTCCCATGTGGTATGAAGATTTTCATCATCCAGCTGATGATAAGTAGTAATATCATTTCGAAGACGAGCATTCATTATTGGAAAGTTAATTGAGTTTGCAAAAAGGGGAACCGAAGAGATAAGCAGTTAATTGAGTAATAATATGGTCAGAACCAAGAATTGGTTAGCAAGTAAAGAATAAGTTCTTCATCGGTAATCGAATTTATTAGGGATGGTATCTAAAGAATGGGTTAACTAGGATTTCTTTTGAATTTATTTCTTAAGTGGAACGGGATAATGTGGGATCATCGATGACTTTAGTAGTCATTGGGATAGTGATCGAACTACAAATATATCTGAATGCAGCTGTTATGGTCGAATATCTTATAACGATCTCCTCTAGGTATTCTATATGTTGTTTTATCCTTAGAGACATATGCGATTGTTTATCTTTATATGTGATTCTTATCATATGGGAATGTTAGCTAACTATAATGTTAGATAGAGGTATTGTTAGTCTGGTTGATTAATGATTGACATTGTTCTATTTTTCTTTGGCATTGTATTCCATTATGTTCAGTAGAAGATTAGACGGTAAGACTCATATGATGCTATTTTTCTACTTCTAATGGTTATTGCTCTGCATTATATATATGGAATTTATGTTGTCTCTATCACAACTGCTTCCAATGCGTATGAGCGATATTCTTCCTTTGGATTTTCTTTGGGGAATCAACAAATCTCTTTAACAACATGGTCTTCTAAAGAATAGCGTGGTGTGAATGAGGAAGTTAGGAAGGCTTACAAATTTCATATTATGATAGGATAGACAGGGATTGTATTTTTTAAAATTCAGTAGAGGTTTATATCTTGGAATTCTTTGTCTTGGCTATCTTATTATTCTTATTGTTTAATTTATCAAACATGGTTCATCTGTAAAGTATATTTATTGGCCAAAGGTAATTACATCTGTGATGGCTATAATTCCTGGTTGGATCGTGGGAGTATAGTAATACAAATCTCAGATTTATAGAGGTTGTGTTACTGCACCGGTTGTTACTAGAACTACATTTGATTTTCTCTTCTATTTTGGATTGCACTATAGAGGTTTGATGTATTGTTCTATCTATACGGTTGTAACGTCGGTCTTATTATAGCACTATGGTTTTAATTCATCTGATGGTTATGGCTCCGATATGGTTCAAAGCTTTGATGGTAATAATTGAAATAGTTTCATTATATATCCCATTTCTAGCATTCATAAAGGGGATAGGTAACAAAAAAAGTATTGACGGTGGAAGATCAAGCTTAACCTCGTCTACTAGTTCACATTACTTAGGTAATCTCAAATTATGTCAACAAGTCAAAATTGGATGTCATATTTTGTATGAGTTAATGCAGTTAGTGGTATCATTCTGGGGGAATTACGATAGACTGTATGTCTGGGTTATCTTGACAACAAGGAGAAAGAATTATTCTGAAATTTTATTATCCGATTGATAAGATCAACTCATTTGTTTTAGTCAAAACGGATTGTTCACTTGAAAGATAGATGAGTTGTATATATTTGAGTTCATCTTTGAATTCGAGAATAAATTTTGCGAATTCACGGGTAAATAGACGAACAGTCAAGATGGAAAGTTCATATTGTAGAAGACATGATACAAGTATATATCAACCAGGTTAGTGATAATTGGGAAATATTATTATGGATTAAAATCTTCATCATAATAAAAGTTAGTACACTTGTATTTAAATGGTATTGTTTGAAGCTTTTCATTAAATAAAACGTTTATCAGTTGGAAGTTACAGATGTAGATGTGTTGGAAGCATCAGTTAGAGTCTGATAATCCAGGTTTTTCAATTATGTTTTGATAGATGATTACTGAGAATTTGTAAGTAGTTATACCACTAATTGTAAGGCTATGACAAGAGAGCATCAAAGTTGTTCAATTAAGTCAGGTATCTATTTCAGCCTCAACTAGAGAAGAATTTATTGATTATAGTAATGTTTCTTTAAAAAAATATGGAATTAAAATGGGTTGAATATCATAAAGTTGAGATGTCTGTTATGTCTATAAGTTCAGGTATAACATCAAGTTCTAATATGAGTTCTGATTGGGAACGGGTTATGACAATTTTTTTATAGACTACCCTTGAAAAGGTGAAAGAAAGACTTGATCTGAATAGCTATTATCAGGTGAGAAATTTCAAGGACGAAATTTTCGTAAGGGGAGATTTGTAACAATCCGCTTTTAAGTGGTATCGAAAATAGTATTATTTAATATTTATGAGTCAATTATGGTATTAAATAAATTTTGAATTGACTAGTTATGCTATGTAAATGAATAATTAGGTTCAAGTAGTATGACCTTAAAGTCAAGTGATTTTAGAAAATAAGGTATCGGGATCTCGTTTCTATAAATGAGCCATAAATATTTTTATGAATATTTACAGAGTGTTATTAAGGTTGTATTAAAGTTTCGTTAAGAAATTTTAATGTTTAGATAGTTAATTAATTAGAAAGGAGTAAATTGTAAAAGATGTAAAAGTTAAATTCTATTAATTAATGGTGTCAAATAGCTAAGGAAAGGTAATTAAATGGACTAAAATGACAATATACCATGCCATAAATTAGTGGGCGGTTGGTCACTAACTTATGCTAGTTTATATTATATATTTTAAGTTAATAAAGTAAATAATAAGTAATAAATTAATAAAAATAAAATCAAAAACCTATTTTTGCTTATGTCTTTCTTCTTCAATCGTGAGAATTCCATTTCTGGAACAAGAGACATTCAGCCACATGTATGTGATATTATTATCCATTTCTCGTAATTTTTATATTTTTTTGAGATCGTTGCAACTAGGTTCAGCTAGCCCGTACTTTCGTTTTTGAATTGTTAAAGATTTTGAATGTTACCATGGATGAATATTTGTGATTTTAGATGTTAAATGATGATTTTGAAGTATTAGTTGTTATTTATAAGTCTTTTGTTAAGCGATTTTGATGAATTTAATGATTAGGGATTAAATTGTGAAAATAGTAAAAATACAAGGACTTGGTGTAAAATTATTAAAATGCGATGTAATGGATGCTATTAACATTTAGCTAATATGAATTTTCAATAAAATTGGTTGATTTGCGTGATTAGGACATAGGGACTACATTGAATAAAAATGAAAAGTTGAGGGTAATTTTGTAAAAGTTTCAAAAATGAATAAATTGCATAAAATGAATTGGTTTTACTATCTAAATTAATGAATTGAATGAAATTATTAATTTAGATCAAGGACGAGAGAAAAATCGAGGAGAAGAGAAAATTACCAAACAACCCCTATACTTAGTCTTTTTGCAATTTAGCTAGGTAAGTTCGTATGAACTATAATCACTTAAATGTTGATTAAATTGAATGTTTAATGTGTTGTTCTAATGTAAATGAATCAATATATATGTTATTATGTAATTTATGATGTAAAGAAATTATGGAAATCCAACGAAGTTACGACGATCATTGAGCCTTGTTTGAACCTTAAGAATAAATACGATACAATCAACATGTAATTAGGGTTAGCATGCTACGGGTTCTAGTCTTGAATGTCCTACTGATGGCCAAAGTCCTACATTTATTGTGAATGCTCGTCAGCTTGTGTGAGTGGCATCGTGTAGCTTACATTTCGACCGTCAGCTTTTGTGAGCAGACCCATTTTATGGCTCGAGTGAGCAATGATGTAAAGGAAAAGGAGAATTAATGGTTTGAACCGTATGTTTAGCACACTTTGTGTGATTTTTTTGCGTATCCAATATTATTCTAAGTGGTTCAATGGGAAGTGTATGAAAAGAGAAGGAAAAGGAGAATGAAAAAGGAATGAGCGGTAAGTGTTCCAATCGACTATGTTTATGTGCTTACTAAGCATTCATTGCTTACATAATTATTTTCCTTTACTTTATAGATTATCAGAAGCTCAATCGGTTGGAAGTTTGCCAGAGATCTATCACACTATCCAGTGATTATATCGGTAGCTTTGATGTTTTGGTCAATGTTATAATGGCTTGTATATATTGTATTGGTTGATGAACCTTTGGTACTTTTTAATTCCTTGATGGTATATGTCAGTATGGTAAAGTTTTAATGCATGTTTCAGTGGCTATTATGCTATGTGATAAAATAACTTTAATGTGGTCAAGATAAGGAAGTTTTGAAATGGTATTGAACTTGAAAAGTATTTATGAATGTGGTAATGTTTCCATGATTAGGTAAGATTTGGTTGAATGCAATTAAGGTGCCATGTTGGCATATTGGTTGAATGAATTTGGATTACTGGATTGGTCATTTCATGTTGGTTTATGTCATGTTTTGATGCTTGGATTAGTTGTGCTAAAGGTCTTTAAATCGATGCTTGAAATGGGTGATGGAAATGACTTGATTTTGGCCGTTACACGGCCTAGCAGACGGCCTGGCACATGGGCATCTACAGTCATTTCAAGAGTTACACGGCCTGGCACACAGGCATGTGGCTTGGCTATATGACCTATCCTCGAAAGTTATATGGGCACGGACACAGGCTGGGACATGACAGCGTGTCCCTATTTCATTTGTTACACGACCGTGTGACCCTTGTAGTTCAAAAATTCTTACTTCTTGAACTTTCCTATTGATTCCAATATAGGGCCTCGAAGGCTTCATTAAGGGATGGTATGCATGTTGATGAATGATTTAGGACATGTTTATGTTGGGGTTTGAACTGTATGTTTCAAAGTTACTTTTTACGGTCATGCTCTGTAACCCTATTTCCGCGACAGATACGAGTTAGGGGTGTTACAATTTTGCTAATGACCTAAAGCACATCAGGTTTCAAACATCCACCAAAGATATTAAACATTTATAACACAAAGCTTACTCAAACTAACTTATAAGCAACATCATCATAAACAATATAACTTAAGGGCTCCTAGTTCATGCCATTTATAACCCGACATTAATATATCCAAATCTTCTACCGAGATAAAGTATGGATAGTGTGAATGTATTGCGACTTGATTCCAACCAATTAAGCTTTCTGACAATCTACAATATAAGGAAAAAAAACTATGTAATCAACCAGTGCTTAGTAAGCTTGTATAACGGAAACTTAAATTACCGAACATAAATGATTTAACTATTAAAACATTATTCATTTATAATTATGCATACGTTTCCTTCCAATTCACAACACACTACAAGGTTAGTAGGTGTATTAAAGGGCATATCCAATCAGTTGAAAATGAAACATATCAATATGAAGTTCAATACATAATTCCTCAATCTATTACTCAATTTGTTCCCTTTTCATTTCATATCATATACCAACATTTTCCGTTTCATGTTTCCATAACACAGTTATTTTCATATACGCATCAAATACTTCGAAAATACTCATATAACCATTTAATTCCCTAAACACACTATAACATCATGATTTAACATATTTATAGACATATAATGTATATAATCACACCAAGGCTTTAACATTCATTATCAAAATATACTAGTCAAATGTTCAACTCGTATTCATACTTACGATACATACCTCACTAGAAACGTGTTACCTGAATAGTAAATGATCGGAGGGTGCCATGGTGTCTTTCAACCATGGTCTTATTTATTTTCCACTTGCTGCCATAGTGTCTTTCAACCATGGTCTTATTAATTTTCCATCGTGTTGCCATAGTGTCTTTCACCTATGGTCTTATCCATTTTCCGTCATGTTGCCATAGCGTCTTTCAACTATGGTATTATTCGTTTGATTTGTGATGCCATAGCCTCTTTCAGCTATGGTCTTACTCGATAAAATTGTGATTCCATAACGTCTTTCAGTTATGGTCTTACTCGATAGAATCGTGATGCAATAACGTCTTTCAGCTATGGCCTTACTCGTTTCTAGAATGGTTCCATAGTGTCTTTCATCTATGGTCTTAGTCATTTCCTTCAAGCCAACGAACTCAATTCATATATAATCAATTAGATATTAGACAACCGAAACAACAACTAATTGATTTAATCAAGTTACGAACTTACCTCAACAATAACAGTTGTAAAAACGAAGCTGACGACTAGTTTGACACTTTAGCTTTTACTTGGTTTAGATCTATTCGGTTCATTTCGTGATAATATAATAATTTTCATTCAATTAAACCATTCAAATAACTTAACATAATTAATTCAACTTATAACCATTATCAATGGGAAATTTAAAAATTTACCCCCAAATGTTTTACCTTTTATGCAATTTAATCCCTAAACCCAAAACTTGAAAATTTACCAAATTTAGCAAAAATTCATGTTAGTCAATTTTGGTAGGATTTCTAAATAGCCTAACTTCAACAAAATTTCACATTAAATCCCATGAATTTTGGTCCTTTAACAAATTAATCCTTTATCATTAAAATTACTAAAAATCACTTAACAAAATACTTCTATTTAACAATAAATTTAATTATCTATCAATTAAATCCATAAACACACTTAAACCATTCATGGGAAGTCCCTAAACTTTTAACAGTTTCACAAATTAACCACTGGTTTAGCTAGATTAAGCTAAAAGGATAAACAAACATAAAAATCATGAAAAACGGACCTCAAAATCCCACACATCCATGGAAAAGATCTTGGTCAAACTCCACGGTTTCAAAACTGGTGTTTATTCGGATGTAGAAGATGAACATAAAGAGAAGCAAAAAGTATGTTTTGCTTTTTATTTTATTTTAGCATAGCATTTCTTTTCATTTTTATTAAAATTTAACATATTTTAAGCACCAATCGTGAATACCATTTGGCTATGGTATTATTGCCACATAAACCCTTGTGACATTATTAATTTAACTATTTAACACCTTGAACTAATATAATTTAACTTTTGTAGCCTTTACAATTTAGTCCTTTTCAATTAATGAACTATTTAAACATTAAAATTTCTTAACCAACTTTTAATATGACCTTAATAACACTCCGTAAATATTTAATAAATTTTTTACGGGCTTGGTTTATAGAAACGAGGTCCCAATACCTCATTTTCTAAAACCACCTGACTTTAGGGACATACCACTTGAACCTAATTATTCTGTACTTGACTCATAAATATTAAATAATAATATTTACAAACTCACTCGTCGGATTTGTGGTCCCGAAACCACCATTTTTTACACTACTAAAAAATGGGATGTTACAACTATCTAATGTGGTTCTCTTTGTGTCCCAGGACGATAAGGGGAAAACCTCACTAAGTGTGAATCTAGGAAAATCCCAATCGCCTAAATCACCAAAAGAGGAAAGTCCTTTGTGGGAATCTCTGTTTAAGGATGCCTTTGTGGCAAAACTGTAGAAAGGTAAGCCTTGTGGAAAACCTATTAACATACAACCTTTGTGGAAAAATAATGGAAAGGTAAGCCTTGTGGAAAACCTATTAACATACAACCTTATGGAAAAATAATGGAAAGGTAAGCCTTTGTGGCGAACTTTGTTAAAGGCACCTTTTGTGGCAAAACTTTGGAAACGGAAACCTTTGTGGCAAACCTGTTAAAGGAAAACCTTTGTGGTAAAAATCTAGAAGGGTAAGCCTTTGTAGCGAACCTTTTAAAGGATGCCTTTGTGGTGAACCTTCTAAAGGACGCCTTTGTGGCGAGACGCTGAAAGGAAAACCTTCGTGGCAATTTCTAGATAAGTGATCTACCACAAATCAATGTGGCAAATTAGGCTTTTCCAACACACTTAAGGAGATTTTTCTCGAGCAAAATAGAGTTTTTAGCTTAATTTTTCGCTATTTTAATATTTTTATATTTTTCTAGTAATAAGTGAAAATCTCTCATTTTTGTCTATTTTTACCCAAATATGCTAATAGTGACATTAGGAGGTCTAACGTGTATTTGACTGATGTAGGGACGTGTCTGAGGTCAAAAATAAGCAAGGCCAGCATTGGGGGCAGGGGTATCGCAACATCCAACCATTGGAATCGGGACCTCCCAAATAATATAGAAGAATAAGGATAACCTTCAGTAGTATCACTACATCCTACTTGGGTATCACGATATCCATCTCTCGAGAAAGACCCCCAATGTAACACCCCTAACTCGTCTCCATCGTCGGATTACAGTTACAGAGCATTACCATACAAATCAGAACAATCAACTTCAAAACAGATCAATAATGTAATTTAATTTTCATTATTTAAAACTCATTACAAACCTATCAAACATACACATTTGAGCCTTAAATCGAGCAATCGATGCCGTAAAAATAGTTTGGGATCAATTCAAAACTAATTTAAAACAATTCAAAAAATTTGCGAAAAATTTGAAAATTTTGAAAATAGGGGTCACACAACCGTGTGGCTAGGTAGTGTGACATAGCTCAAACCGTGTGGGCATTTGAAAAATGGGACACAGAGCCATGTCCCAGCCCGTGTCTCAAACCGTGTAACTCACAGACTTGGGTCACACGGCCATGTGTTAGAACGTGACACACGGCTGTGTCGCAGCCCGCGCCCCAGGCCGTGTGATAGCCCGTGCCCTAGGCATTGTGCTCCATAATTAGCCCCTAAAACAAGCTACTTCATTTGTGTATATATTCAATAAACCTAAATACATTTCAAAAACTCATAAACATACCAATTCAATCAACTAGTTGTCCTAACCAATATGCAATTCAAAGGCACCTTATTTATACCAAAAGTACATCAATCAAACCAAAGTTATAATGCCACATCTCTAACACAAAACATAGGTAAAATAACTACCTAATGACAACAATTGTCAATCCATTCACCATTCAAATTAAACATACCAAAATGACCATATTCATATAGCTTTTAACATATACAAGCCAACTATGCCATATGTGCATATAACCATTTATAAAAGTAACCAAAACATAACAAAAGTATAAAAGACAATAAATCCTGTACATGCCATTTATAACCATAACCAAGATAACCAAAAACTACCAGGTGACTGCTGGTTAGTGTGATAGAACTCCGACAATATTCCAACCAATCAAGATTTCAATGATCTACAAAACAAAGGAAAAATAACTACGTAAGCAGCTACTGCTTAGTAAGCTTGTATAAGATAAACTCAAACTTATCGAACCCCAAACGTTAAATCATTCAACCATGCTCAACAATTTATATAAGTATCTTTTTTTCCTAATCATAACAATCCACGTAGCTAGTAGTTAAGTTAGAATCATAACATCTATGAAACATGGTGTATAGCATAAAATGAATTACATCCATTACCTTTCTTTACAGAGTTGATTAATGCCCTTTTTCCATTCATTTGTACATATAAACTTTCCATTTCATTTGGTCATTAACATCAATAATTTCATATACAAGCCTTTTATTTTACTTTACTTACTCGTTGAACCATTTAGAATTTCATTAGACACTCGGGAACGCTCACACATAGTGTGCCTTTTCATGTAATAATAACCTTTGTTTTTCAATAACGCCCACACGAGCTATGAATTTCGGCCTGCTCACATGAGCTTTGGATCAGAATGTTAGCTACCTGATACTGCTTGCACAAGCTATGGTGTATCTGCAAAAAATGCAAGACCTCAGGCATCGGTAGGACATTCAAGGCCAACAATCGAAACCGTATAACCCTAATGATATGTCATTTGAATCCTTAGAATTCTTAAGGTTCAAATCGGATTAATTAACCGTCAACGTTCCGAAATATTATCATATCATCGAGTCAAGTTAAATCTAACATATTACAATAAATAAACTCAATTCAAAATATCAACTGGCAATTTTTAATCTATATACGAACTTACCTCAATTAGCACAGTTGTTACAGCTAAGTCAAAAGCTAATCCGAGACTTTCGCCTTTCCCTGATTCAAGTCTGGTTGTTTCATTTCTTGATCTAAATAATAATTAAACTCAATTATTATAACTCCAGCATTCTAACAAGTAGTTTTATGCAATTAAACCCTTCCATCATCAATTTACAAATCTACCCGCAATACTTTAACTTTCTTATAATTTAGTCCCTGAACTCTTAACTTGCAAAATTCACCATTTTTCTAACTAAAACATGCTAGTAGGGGTCTTAAAAAACCCATATTTTCCAAAATTTCACATTAACCTCAAGGAATTTTACACTTTTAAAAAAATAATCCTTAACCCTAAATCCATCAAAAATTACTTAACAAAACAAGTTTGTTTAACAACCAAGTTTAATAATCTATCAGTTAACATCAAAACGCATTCAAAATCAATCATAGAAAGTCCCTCAACCTTTAAAAATTTTGCAAATTAACCCCTGGGATAAGGAAAGTAAGCTAAAACAAGCTTAAAAATGTAAAAACCATTAAAAACGAAGATTAAACACATACATGCAATTGCATGAACCTAGCCGAAACCTTAAGCTTCCTTTTTAGTGGTTTTTCAATTGAACAATAGAAAAAGAAAGAAGATGATAGCACTTGATTTATTTTTTTATGCTTATTTAATAATTTACTCTTTTACCCTTATGTTATAACATAATAATTAACATAAACATGCCCATAATTGTCCACTATCAACATGTATGGTATAATTACAATCTAAGTACATTAGCTTGAGATTCCATAGCCATTTGAACCCTTTATCAAATAGAAATAAACTTTTGCACCTTTTCAATTTAGTCTTTTTTACCTAATTAACCATTTAAACATCAAAATTTATTAACGAAAATTTAATACTATCTTAAATTAACCCTATAGACATTAAATAAATATTAAAATAATAACTCACTCGTCAGAGTCGTGGTCCCAAAACCATTGTTTTTAACACCGCGAAAAATGGGTTGTTACAACTCTTTACCCCTAAAGGAATTTTCGTCCCTGAAAATATTACCAAAAAATTGTTTCGGTTATTGCATTTTCATAACTTCTTCCGTTTCCCAAGTAGCTTCCTCAACCCCGTGGCAGTGCCAAAGAACCTTAACCAAAGCTATGTGTTTTTTTCTTAATTCTTTAACTAAAATTCTAATCAGTTCTTCACTGTACGACATATCTGGCTAAATTTCTACATCACCAGGCAAAATCATGTGTGAAGGGTCGAACCGATATCACTGTAACATCGATACATGAAACTCGTTGTGAATTTTCTCTAATTTAGACGGTAAGGCTAAACAGTAAGCTACTGGTCCAATTCTCTAGATGATCTCATACAACCCAATGAATCATGAACTAAGCTTCTCTTTTCAGCCAAAATGGAGAACTTTTCTCCAAGGCAATACTTTTAAGAACACTTTATTACCAATTTGAAATTCAATATCTTTTTTTTTTAAATCCACATATGATTTCTGACGATCAAAAGCAACTTTCAAACAATCACGAATTACTTTGACTTTTTCTTCAGTTTCTCGAATCAAATCAACACCGAAAAGCTTTCTCTCACATAATTTTGTCCAGTATAATGGAGTTTTACATTTTCGACCATACAAGGCTTCATACGACACCATTTTAATACTTGTTTGATAACTATTATTATATGCAAATTCAACTAACGTAAGAAATTTCTCCTAGCTACACTCAAACTCTAAAATGCAACAGTGGAGTATCTGTATCACTCACTCAGACTGACCATCGGTCTATCGATGGAATGTTGTACTAAAATGTACTCGAGTACCCAAAGCTTTGTGAAATTTACCCCAAAATCTAGAAGTAAACCATGGATTTTTATCGAAAATAATAGACACTGGCACACTATGCAATCTAACAATCTCAAAAACATATAATTCTGCCAACTTTTCAAGTGAAAAAACCGTACGTACTGGAATGAAATGTACGATCCTATTCAAACGGGTCAACAATAACCCAAATAGCATCTTTCTTTTGCGGAGACAGTGGTAACCCTAATACGAAATCCATAGTAACCTGTTCCATTTCCATTCTGGAATCATAATAGGTTGTAGCATTCCAGAAGGTACTTGATGCTCAGCTTTGACTTGCTGACAAATCAAACATTTCCATACAAATTCTAAAATCTCACGTTTCATACCTGACCATCAATACCTTTGTTTCAAATCACTATACATTTTGTTATTACAAGGGTGTATTGAATAACTACTACTGTGAGTTTCCTATAAAATCTTCTGTTTAATATCAGAATTTCTTGGAGCATAAATTATGTTTCGAAAATATAAACTACCATAAGAAATAGTGTGAAATTATGAATTAGATGACTTTTCAATTTGTTCTTGTTTAACAATCAACTTGGGATCACTCACCTAAAATGTCGCATAAGCCCTAGTTGGTGCCAGAGCCTCAGATTTAACCATAGAATCTTTCATTCCACTTCGACTATTACCTGTATTTCAACTATTTCTGGATGGTCTCCCTCACACAATCGTGTTACTCGAACTAATGTTTTGAGCTTTCTCTCTATCAGATCTTTCAGGGCAGTCTCTGAGGAAATGATCGTAAAAACCACATTTAAAGCATGGCATGTGTCTCAATCTACACTCCTCAAAATGTCATCTATTGAATTGTTGACATTCAGGTTTATTATTTCGAACACTACCCACACTAGCTACAGGTGTAGCTTGAGGTCTCAAACTCAAATGTTGCTTCCCTTTATCTCTTCCCGAGAATCCTATTGAAGATGATGTACGACTACGAAATTCTTTTGATTTCTTCGATGGAGACAAAAATGTTGTTGTTTACCAATGTCACCAGCCTCAAAATCTACCTTTCTTTTAGCTTTACTAAGTTCTTCCGCTTTATGTGCTCGATCCACCAAAATCATGAATTCTTTCAACTCCAAAATCCAAACTAACAATTTAATATCTTCATTTAAACTCTCTTCAAACCAGGTACACATAACAGCCTTTGAGGGTATACATTCCCAAGCATAGACATACGACCCTATTTCAATTAAAATAACTCTTTTCGTTTCTTATCGAGATACCTCTGACTAACATATTTCTTTCTGAATTTTGTTTGAAAGAAATACCAACTCACACGATCCTTCAGTACCACAGCAATCAAAGTATTCTACCACTGATACGTTGAATCTTTCAATAGAGATACAACACACTTTAAACATTCAATAGGTGTACAAGACAATTCATCAAAAACCCTCACCGTGCTTTCTAACTAAAACTCAGCTTTTTCAGGATCATCTTCAGCTCTACTGTAAAACACTTCAACCCCATACTTACGTATCTTATCAACTGAAAGCTTGCTTAGACGTACTTGTTCCAAACCTTGAGGAATAATGGGGAAAAATTGGGGTACGGGAGGGGGTGGAGCTCGTTGAGCCATCAGGTTCGTTCTAACGAACTTAGAGAACCATTCTGACATCATCAGGTTCGCCTCACTTCCCTGGCCCTCAGCTACGGGCCCACTGCTAGCTACTCCGTGTATGAAGGCTTGCGCATTACTTTCAACCTCATCGGAATTGGCTCAATTGGATGACATCTTTTATCTATACGAAAACATAGTTCAATTTGACTCAGGAGATATCACACTATCACAGGTTATATAATGGCTTGTATTTCTAAACTCCCTACATGCTACATTCAGTTCGAGAACCGACAAAACCATAGCTATAATACCACTAAATGTAACACCCATAACCCATATTCGTGGCCAGATTAGGGTTACGGAGCATTCGATCAAACGAAAAACATTTATCATCAAAATTTTAAATAAATTAATCTCATTAAAAACATAATAAATATATGCATTTTGTCCCTAAATTGAGCCGTCAAGGCCCTAAAAATAGCTTAGAAGCAATTCGGGACTAATTTGACAAAATAAAATTTTTAAGAAAAAGTTGCAAAAATTGGAAAACAGGGGTCACACAGCCATGTGACCAGGCCGTATATCAATGGAACAAAGGGACACACGGTCGTGACCCAGCCTGCTTCCTCACTCGTGTAACTCATTGAGTAGGGTCACACTGCCGTGCGCCAGGATGTGTAACTCCCTGACTAAAAACACTAAGAAATTTCAAATGACACGGTCGTGTGACAACCCATGTCCCAAGCCGTGTAATCCCAAAATTTACCTAAAATCAAGCCATTTCCATGCCAAACCATACTCAATTAACCATTCCATTTGGGCTTACATGCAAGGGATTCAAACATCATTCAAACACACATAAACATGTCATTTCAAAAATCCTAATTCAACTAACCAATATTTCATTTAAAGGCATCACAATTGTATCAAACATTATGAATTAAACCAAAGCAATTTGACCATATCTCAAAAATACAACCTAGTTCACTTAACCACTACATTCTACCACAATTGACCATTTCCAAGCAATCACAAACATACGAAAAGAACCTTATTTACAAGCACCTAAAAGTGACCAATATGACATAACTTGGTAAGGCATTAAAGTTCACCAAACCAAACATAACTTCAAAAGCTTAAACATACAAAAACATCAATTACAAAGATTCTATGCATGCCATTATTAACCTTGGCCAAAACACTCAAAAACTACTGAAATGGTTGTTGGATAGTGTGATAGGTCTTCGACGAGCTTCCAACCGATCGAGCTTCCGAGATTCTATAAAAACAAAGGAAATTAACTACGTAAGCAACGAGTGCTTAGTAAGCTCGTAAGAACTTAAACATAACTTACCAGTTCATTTGCACAATTTACAGCATAAGCATAATATCAACCAAAACCATAAGCTTAGCATAAGCCTATACAAGCATCATCAGCTCACAAGTTAGTATACTTGTTCATGATACAAATGAATTCAACCATAAGATAAGTAGATTTCCATATATATATACATCATTTAACTCGTCAACATTTTCATAAGTTCATGATTCATTTCATTTGCAAACTTACGATCTCATTTCCTTTTTTTTACCCATTGAACCATCCCGAATTGCATCAGATACTCGGGAATACTTATACACATAGTGTGCCTCTCAATATAATCGTAACATTTCCTTTACATTAATGCTCACACAAGCTATGAAATAGGCCTGCTCACACGAGATGTAGGTTGAATGTTAGCTACACGATGTTGCTCACACGAGTTATGGAGAATCCGCAACAAATGAAGGACCTCATCCATCGGTATGACATTCAAGACTAGCACCCGACACATGAAATCCCTAATGACATGTCATTCGTATCCTAAGAATTCTTATGGTTCAAACGGTATTTGTTATCCGCCAATTATTCATATCATTGATACATTCATATTCAAATTCATTTATATTATAAAAACATAGAAAATAGTCAATTTAGCTAGAATTAAAACGATCATAGTTCATACGAACTTACCCCGATAATTAAGGTCGTAGAAATGGAATTCGAACTAATCAGAAGCTTTATCTTTTCCTCAATTTAAGTCTGATTATGGTTTATCTTGATCTAGATAGATATTTTCAATCAATTAAGTACTTCTAATATTCAATCCAATCCATAGTTCATATTTATGAAAAATTACAAAATTACCCTAATACTTTGACTTTTCATAATTTAGTCCTTAAGCTCATAACTTAAATATAACTCATTTTAACCATAATCCAATTTAACCAATGTTACAAGGGACCTTGAAACAACCCATTATTACCAACATTTCATAATAAAACCCATAGATTTACACCTTTAACAATCTAATCCCTAATTGTAATTTCACTAAAAAAATCACTTAACAAAACATGTTTATTCAACAACCAAAGTTAATAATGTATTAACTAATATCAAAACACATTCAAAAACATCCATGGAAAGTCCCTCAACCTTTAATAGTTTTGCAAATTAACCCCTGGGCTAGCTAGATTAAGCTAAAACAAACTTAGAAACATAAAAATCATTAAAAACAGGGCTTGAATTCACTTACATGCATCAAAGCAGCTTGGCCGAACCTAGCTTCTCCTTGGCTTCGGTTGTAAACAAGAAAAACTAAAGGTTGAAGATGGCTACTTTTGTTTTATTTTGTCTAGTTTATGTTATTTATTTCCTAATTTACTAATTTGTCCTTTAAAACCTAACAAAATTTCATGCATTTACTTATCAAAGCCATCCAATATAAGCTCAATTGGTATAATTACCATATTAATCCATTAGTTTAAGATGTCATAGCCATTTAGCACCTTTAACTAATAGAATTCAGCTTTTACACCTTTTTCAGCTAAGTCCTTTTCACTAAATTAACTAATTAAACTTCAAAATTTCTTAACAAAACTTTAATACGACCTTAATATAATCCTGTAAACATTAAATAAATAATAAAATAATAACTCACTCGTTGGAATTGTGGTCCCAAAACCATTTAAAACGGGCTGTTACACATTTTATACAGAGGTATCGATATCAGAGAAGTTCCCGATACTAACTCAATAGCAAATTCAACCTCTCTAACTGGCGGTAATCCTGGTAACTCTTTTGGAAACACATCCTAGAACTCACAACCAGTAAGAAATGATTCTAATTTCGATTCGGAAGCCCTGGTATCAAGTATATAAGCTAAATATGCCTCACCAAAAACTCTAACGATATTTCCTAACCAAAACTCGACTTTTTCAGGGTAGTCTTTAGCTGTACCATAAAATTCTTCTACCCCATACTTACATATTTTATCAACCGGAGGCTTGTTTACACGTACTTGTTTCGAACCTTGAGGAACAAGGGGAATTGGTTGGTGTACGAGAGGGGGTGGAGGTCGTTGAGCCATTGGGTTCATTCTAGCAAACTCAGAAAACCATTTAGACATCATATGGAAGAATGCTTCTTTCGCCTCACTTCCTCGACCCTTAAATACGGCCCCATTACTAGCTGCTCCTTGAATGGAGGCTTGCGCATTACTTTCAACATCATCAGAATCAGCTTCGTTGGATGACATGTTTTATCTCTATGAAAAGATAATTCAATTTAAGTCAGGAGATATCAAACTATCACAGGTTATAAAATGACATGTATTTTTTACTCAATACCAACTATGTAACTCTTATACCACTAAATGTAACACCCCTAACTCGTCTCCGTCGTCAGATTAGGGTTACAGAGCATTACATACAAATCAGACAAATTGATTTCAAAATAGATCAATAATATCATTTAATATTAATTATTTAAAACTCATTACAAACCTAGCAAACATACACATTTGGGCCTTAAATCGAGCATTCGAGGCCTTAAAAAAAGGTCAGGATCAAATCGGAGCTAATTTAAAACAATTCAGAAAATTTGGGAAAAAGTTGAAAATTTTAAAATAAGGGTCACACGACCGTGTGACATAGCCCAGATCGTGTGGGCATTTGAACAATGGGACACACGGTTGAGTCCCAACCCGTGTCTCAAACCACGTAACTCACTTACTTGAGTCACACGACTGTGTCGCAGGCTGTTTGCTAGACTGTGTAACTCACTGACTTGGGTCACACAGCCGTGTGTTGGACTGTGTATAACCTGCACCTAAAATAAAAAGTGCCACACGATCGTGTGATAGCTCGTGTCGCAGGCCGTGTGCTCTATAATTAGCCCTTAAAACAAGCCATTTTAAGATCAAATCTTACCCAGCAAGCTACTTCATTTGTGCATATATTCAATGGACCTAAAGACATTTCAAAAACTCATAAACATATCAATTCAATCAACCTAGTTCTCCTAACCAATATGGCATTCAAAGGCACCTCATTTATACCAAAACTACATCAATCAAAACAAAGATATCATGCCACATCTAAAACACAAAACATAGGTAAAATAGCTACCTAATGACAACAATTGTCATTCCATTCACCATTCAAATTAAACATACCAAAATGACCATATTCATATAGCTTTTAACAATACAAGCTAACTATGCCATTTGTGCATATTACCATTTATAAAAGTAACCAAAACATAACAAAAGTATAAATGACAATAAACCCTATACATGCCATTTATCACCATAACCAAGATAACCAAAAACTACCAAGTGATTGTAGCATAGTGTAATTGAACTCCGACAATATTCCAACCGATCAAGCTTCCAATGATCTACAAAACAGAGGAAAACTAACTACGTAAGCAGCTAGTGCTTAGTAAGCTTGTATAAGATAAACTCAAACTTATCGAACCCCAAATGTTAAATCATTTAACTATGCTCAAAAATTTATATAAGTATGTTACTTTCCTAATCATAACAACCCACATAGTTTGTAGATAACTTAAAATCATAACATCTATGAAACATGGTGTATAACATAAATTGAATTACATTCATTACCTTTTTTACATGTTTGATTAGTGCCCTATTTCCATTAATTTTCGTATATCAACTTTCCATTTCATTTGGTCATTAACATCAATAACTTCATATACAAGCCTTTGCAATACACTTTGCTTACTCGTTGAACCATCTATAATTTCATCAAATACTAGGGAACGCTTAGACATAGTGTGCCTTTTCATGTAATAGTAATATTTCCTTTCCAATACTGCTCACACGAGTTGTCATTGTGGGTCTGCTCACATGAGTTGTAGATCGGAAGGTTAGCTATTCGATGCTGCTCACACGAGTTGTGGAGTATCCGCAACAAATGGAAGACCTCAACCATCGGTAGGACATTTAAGACCAGCACCTAAAACCGTATAACCCTAATGATGTATCATTTGTATCCTAAGAATTCTTAAGGTTCAAATGGAATTAATTAACCGTCAACATTCTGAAATATTATCATATCATCGAGTCAAATTAAATTTTACTATAAATAAACTCAATTCAAAACATCAAATGGCAATTTTTAATCTCTATACAAACATACCTCAATCACCACGGTTGGTACAGCTAATACGAAAGCTAATACGAGACTTTGGCCTTTCCCCGATTCAAGTCCGATTGAGTATATTCTTCATCTAAATAATAACTTAACTCAATTATTTTAATTCCAGTATTCTAACAAATCTACCCGCAATGCTTTAACTCTCTTATAATTTAGTCCCTAAACTCTTAACTTGTAAAATTCACCATTTTTCTAACTAAAACATGCTAGTCGATTTTAATAGGGGTCTTAAATAGCCCATATTTAACAAAATTTCACATTAACCTTGAGGAATTTTACACTTTTAACAAATTAATCCTTAACCCTAATTTCATCAAAAATCACTTAACTAAACATGTTTGTTTAACAACCAAGTTTAATAATCTCTCAATTAACATCAAAACACATTCAAAATCAATCATGTAAACTCCCTCAACTCATAAATTTTTTTCAAATTAACCCTCAGGCTAAGTAAATGAAGCAGAAACAATATGAAAAACGTAAAAATCTTTAAAAACGGAGCTCAAACAGACACCATGCAATTGGATGAACCTAGTTGGAACCTTAAGCTTCCTTTTTAGATTTTTCGGGTGAACAATAGAAAAAGAAAGAAGATAGCACTTGTTTTATCTATTTTATTCTTATTTGATAATTTGCTCTTTTGCTCTTTTGCTCTTTTGTTATAACTTAATAATTAACATAAACATGCCCAAAATTTTCCACTATCAACATCTATGGTATAATTACCATCTAAGTACATTAGCTTGAGATTCCGTAGCCATTTGAATCCTTTAACTAATAGAAATCAAGTTTTGCAAATTTTTAGTTTACTCTTTTTTTACCTAATTAACCATTTAAACTTTAAAATTTCTTAACAAAAATTTAATACTAGCTTAAATTAACTCTATAGACATTTAATAAATATTAAAATAATAACTAACTCATCAGAGTCGTGATCCCAAAACCATTGTTTCCAACACCACTAAAAAGGGTTGTTACACCTAAGTTCAACACTACCTAAGATATCATGATACCCTTGTCTAGGTATCGTGAAATCGCCTTCATTAGAGGGACAAACATGGAGAACAAGGGCATCCTTTGTGTACCTGACCCACCGATCATAGAAGGCCATTTAAGGGCAATTTTGGCATAAAAAGTCATCAGAACACCCTTCAAAATAGCCAAGAATGGTTAAGGAGGTGAGAGGCACATTTAGTTTAGTTTTAGGTTTAGTTTTCTCTGGTTTCTCTTTAGATTTTTCTCTGTGCTTTTCTAGGGTTTTTATGTTTTTTTTCTTCTTCTACCTTAAATTAGAGTTTATTTTCCTGAATTTACTTCTTGTTTTTTATTTTTTTCTGTTAGTTAAGTTAGTTAACACTGTATTTAAGGTTTATTTACATTTCCAACCCCTATACTTTGTCTTGAAGACTCTTTAAGTTTTAGTTTAATGTATTTCAGTTTATTTCACTTCAAATTTGTTAAAACTTGTTCCTTTTATGTTTCTTACTTTATATTTCTTTGTTAAATACTTTTGGTTTCAAGCTATTTAAGTTTTCTTGCATAAAAATCTTAGCTTTCACATTTTTCTTAAGGTTTACTTTTATGGCTGCATTGTTTTCCATTTTTATGTTTATTTTCTTGACTTTGAGCATGTGTAGCTAAATCCTTAAGGAGGTTGGTTGATGGAGATGTGGATAAGCTAAAATATTTGGACAAATAACTAAATCGTAACAAATTGGACTAATTTGAATATTATTAAGAGCTTAGGTTGTAACACCCTAACCCATCTCTGTCGCCAGATTAGGGTTATAGAGTATTACTGTACAATTGAAAACATTTAAACATTCAATAATTTAAATCATATCATAGATCATTCATCCACATGAATACTATCCCTAAATCGAGCCCTCGAGGCCTTAAAATAGCTTAAAAACAAATCGGGACTAATTTGAAACAATTTGGCAAATTTAGGAAAATTTTGCAAAATTTGTGAAACAGTGGGTCACACGGTCGTGTAGCCAGGCCATGTAACTCACACGATTGAGACACACGCCCATGTCTCAGGCCGTGTAACCTTCAAACAAGGGACACACAGCCATGTCCCAACCTGTCTCCTCATCCGTGTAACTCTCTAACTTGTACCTGGAAGAACTGTTAAGTCACATGCCCGTGTCTCAGGCCGTGCAGACCCAAATTTACCTAAAATCAAGCCATTTCATAACCTAACCATGCATGAACATTTAACCTATTTGTGCACTCTTAAAAGGGACTTAATCATCATCCAAACATACATCAAAATGGCGTTTCAAGGCCCTAGTTCAACTAACCAATATGCCATTCAAAGGCACCATAGTTACATTCTAACACCATTTACCAAAACATGCTAACAATATGTAATTCCATGTATCAAAACCAATCCCATTATGTGCTTATCCACAACATGAATACCTAATTCAAACACCTACCAAATCATACCACATTTATCACTTTCAAGCCGTTACAAGCATACCATAACAACATACATTTCAATTGCCCTAAAGTAGTCAACACGACTTTACTTAACAAACTTTACAATTTCATCAATTAATATCATCTTCAAAGACACAAGCATAATAAAATAACCATTAATACTACCATGAGCTATCAATACAATAAACCTATACATGATAATATTGCCATTTCCATACATGATAGCTTAGCTCATAAATGGACTTAACCATATCAGAAGTAAACATTTTCAAATCATTATCAACATGCCAATATAACCTTGAAAACAAGCACATCAAGTAACCAAAATCACATAACTTGGTAAGGCATCAAAATGTACCAAACCCATCTAGCTTTCCAAAGCTTATACATGTTGAAATACTATTAAAACATACACCATAATACCATCACAAAGCACCTTATACATGCCATTATAAACCTTAGCCAACTTACTCAACGACTACCAAATTGTCCACTGAATAGTGTGATATATCTCCGATGAACTTCCAACCGGTCGAGCTTCTGATAAGCTATAAAGCAAAGGAAAATAACCACGTAAGCAATAAAAGCTTAGTAAGCCCATATAAACTTTAAACTTAATATACCATTTCAATAATGAACCATATAGAATAAGTATAAACCTTTACCAATGTCATAAGCTTAATAAAAGCCTATATAACACCATCAAACTCACAAGTTAGCATGCTTTTTCATGATATATATTAAATCAACCATATATATATATATATTAACATAACATTTGATTCATCATCCTTACCATACGATCATGCTTCATTCCCTTTACTTACTTACAGTTTCCAATACCATGAGTTTAATATAAAATACCGTTATGAACCTTTCCATTAAGTTACCTACCATTTCATTCCTTTTCTTACCCGTTGAACCATCTAGAATTGCATTGGATACTCGAGAAAGCTCACACGAAGTGTGCCTTTACATACTGTAACATTTCCTTTAAATCATTGCTCACACGAGCTGTGAAATGGACCTGCTCACACGAGCTGTGAGTCAAAATGTAAGCTACACCACGCTACTCACACGAGCTGTAGAGAATCTACAACAAATGCAGGACCTCAACCATCGGTAGAACATTCAAGACTAGTACCTGAAACATGAAATCCCTAATGACATATCATTTGTATCCTAAGAATTCCAAAGCTTCAATCGGGATTTGATATCCATCAATACATCATGGCATAAATTAATTTATACTTAATTTCATTTATTTCATAACAATGTAATAACATTCAAATTTAGCTAACATTAAAACAATTACAGTTCATACGAACTTACCTGACTAAATCACAGCAATGACTAAGTACAGGGGTTATTTGGTAATTTTCTCTTCTCCTCGATTTTCCACTCGTTCTTGATCTAAAATAAAAATTCCATTCAATACACTATTTCTAAAAAATTAATTAAATTTATGTAATTAATGTTTTAACATTTTTACAAAATTACCCCTAACATTTTACTTTTATACAATTTAGTCCCTAAGTTCAAAATCTGCAAATTAACCATTTTCATTCAATTAATCCCATTCCAACATTTAAAATAATTAATTTAGCTTATAACTCATAATAATGAAAATTGAAAAATTACCTCAAAGTTTATCTTTTTGCAATTTAGTCCCTAAACCCAAACTTGTAATTTCATTGTTTCTAAATAAAGTTCATGCAAACCAATTTTACCTATTTTTATAGTAGCCCATTTTTATGATCCATTTGCAATATTTTCCTTTAATTTTACCATTTTCAAAAATAAGTCCTTATACATTTATATCATCAAAATTTACTTAATAAAACATGTCTATTTAATAACTAAACATAATACTATCATAAAACATAACAAAGAACATATCAAATCAATTCATGGCATAATCTATAACATTTACCAGTTTTACAAATTGACCCCTGGATTAGTTGGACCTAGTTGCAACAATCTCAAAAGTATAATATTTACGAAAAATAGATTAACAAAAGCTTACCATGCATTAACCAAACCAAGGCCGAATTGCAAGCTTTGTTGCCATCCAAATTAAAAAGAAAGAGATGATGCTTTCTTTTATGCCTTTTTACTATTTTAATATTTAATTAATATAATGATATATTATAAAACACTTAATTTTAATCAAATTCTTCCACTTACCATCCAAATTTAATCATAATGGTTTAATTACAATATAAGTCCTCTCACATTAACTAAATAAACCAATTAATTAATTAAAACCAATAGGAAGTAAATTTTGCAACTTTACAATTTAGTCCTTTTACTTAATTAACTATTTAAACATAAAAAATTCAACGAAACTTTAATATGACCTTAATAACACTCCATATTAAATATTTACGGCTTGATTTATAGAAACGATGTACCGATACCTCATTTCTGGAAATCACATAACTTCAGGGACATACCACTTAAACTTAATTATTCATTCATTTAACATAAATCATTAAATCAAAATTTATAAATGCTCTATATTCTACTCGTAAATATTAAGTGATAATATTTATGGGCTTACTCGTTGGATTTGTGGCCTCGACACCACTGTTTCTAACACCATAGAAAAACGGGTTGTTACATAGGTAGTGACGCCTCTAAGGGAATATTAGGATAAAGTGACATCGGAAGGTAACCTTTTTGCCACCTGTACGTTAGTCCTGGACTAACCGACAAGATCAAAAGATAAACCAGACCTAATTCGTCTAAGTCGATAAAATTGAGATTGAAAAATAAAATGGAGCCATTTGGTAATTTATGCGATTTATGTCCCTAGTTCGAGATTTAGTGAACCACATCAAAGTCAATCAACTCACCTTAGTCATTTGCTAGATAGTCCCTCTAGTTCACATTTCTTTCAATTTAGTCTTTAGAGTAGAATATTTAATTTTCTTGCAAACTTATCTTTTATGAATCGCCGTAATATAAAATCGTATTAGTAGCCACTTAGCCTCTATTGTGTATGCTAGTTATTGCTTAATTGTCTCTTCCTTTGGGTTTGATCCTAGGAATACTTCGATGTTTCATTGTAACACTATAAATGTTACAACTGGCCTGTATGCTTGTTGTAAAATTGAATTTTAATGCGTACACGTGCAACCGATTAGTAAGGAAGCCTTAATGGCTATCTCTAGAAAGGAATGCCTTCTAAATAATGACCATTGCGGCAATCAATTGAAAGAAACACCTTTATGACGATCTCTTAATTAAAAGAAAGGAATCCATGGTGAACTTTGATAAAACGACATATGCAGTCTTCTAGAAGAACGGTAAGTATGGCGAACTATGAAAGAAAAGCTCCGTAAGAAGTGTTATTGCTAACCCAGTATAGTAACATGGTAAGAGAAACAAGACTAGAGTGTGCCAAAGTATGTGGCGAACCTAAAACATTCTATCTGAAAGGCCCTCTACAATGGAAATGGTTAAGGAATGACAAAAGAATAAGACGAGGAACGCGTGACACCCATAGTATAATGAATAAAATCTAAGGGTTGTATCTGCTAGAGTTAAGTTGAAGAATAAGAGATAAGGAGTTAGATAAAAGAGTTCTCAGATGAGACACAAGTAAATGAGGCCTTACTCACTAAGTTCTATTAAACTTACCTCTTATTCTTATGTCACAGGTAAATCGATCGAGGCTAAACCAGAAAGGATAATGCCAGGGCAACACCCAAAAAGAGGTGCGTTAGACTGTTATGCATGCAGAACGAGTGACGCGACGTGTTCAAGTATGAAAAGGATATTGTGATTAGGATAGGAAAACTATTCGTAAGCCTAGCAATTAGATAAAATGTGTTGGGCAAATAAGTGATGCTAGTGATATTGTTTAACGGCGGGATAAGCGTCATATGTATATATTTGTACTTGTAAGTTCATATTGGGTGAAAAGTTTTGTTATATGGTTTTAAGTATACATTGTGCACTAAAACGATTTGTTGGATGGGCAGCATTACTTAATAAGATGTAGAAATTTGAAAATTTTTTATGAACAAGTTTAATTAAAGATGGTAAGAGAGCATAACACCTGAGATCCGGATCTAGTGAATCGTATCGTGTTGAGGACATTACAAGTTTGGTATCAGAGCTTAGGTTTAGTCAATTCTTGAACGATAAAAGATGAAGAAGCCCTATATGCAGAACGCGTCAAGCCTGACAGAGTCTCTTAGGTATGTATAGATATTTTTGTTTGTATATAAGGTAAATAATAATAAAAAGGGTAAATAAGATAGTAGAATGGAAAATATTACTCCATTGATAAAGAACGACATATACAAAAAGGAAAGATAACAAAAAGAAATTACAAAGCAAGATAAAATAGTATTTTAATCTCCTCCTTCAGTAGGCTCATTGGCGGGATTGATTGAAGCCACTTTTGACTGAGGATGTACTTCAGGGTTTTGCTCTAGGCCCACCAAGTTATCTACCTTCTCCTCAAATCCAGTGTAATGGGGTAGAAAAGATAATTGATTACTTCTACTCTTTCAAGAAGGCCTCCCACTCTTCACCCTCAGGATCATAAACATCGAAGTTGAGTGAATCCATAGAGACACCCTTTAGATACCCAAAGTCTACTTTGCCCAAGTTAAAAGGACATGTAGCCATTTGGGCGTACAGGATTAAGTTTTCTTTCCACTCAAGTAGAGCCTTAATAAGGTTCTTTTTGAGTATCTTTCTGATATTTTCTGAGGGCCTCTCCCTGGGATTAGAGCAGTTGCTCCAACTCTGCTTTATGCCTCTCCTCTTAGGCTTTAGACCTCTTATCAAAAGTACATTTTTCATTCTTTAAGTAGCCTATCTTATCTTTAAGCTGATTGATTTCAGTCTAAGCATACTTGTATTCACTTTTCAGAGTTGTAAGTGGGTAGATAGCCTCGTCATCGTACTACTCGAGTCTTGATACTTTCGACAAATATCAGCTAAGGCGTCTTCCCTAGATTTTACAGATCTCTCTAAATCTTCTATCTTACGTTTATAGTGCCTGCTAGCATCTCGAAAAGCCCCATTCCAAAGGGTGTGCTCGAGGGACGAGATTTCTAAAATTTGAGTCATAAGGGCAATGAAATCCTTAATGGACTGGGAAGAAAGATAGGAGGAGAAGGCTTCTCTTAGCTATAATTCTAGTAAGCTTAGCCACTGCTAAATGATTGAATTGAGAGGAGTAAAAAAGGGAACTGACTCTATAAGGCTATGCCAAGGAAACTTACTGCTTAATCTTGTAGGGTCACACCCCGTGATGAAGAGGGAATGATAGACGACGGGATTGGAGGGGCTGCCTGTATGAGATTCTATAATGAAGGATTAGGGTTATACTTGGGAGAGTTTGGTCAAGGGACAGAGCCTTCTGGTACTAAAGGAACTCTTGGAGGAACTGGAATTGAAGAAGAATGCGTAATGGTTGGAATTAGTTCCTTAATTGATGCCCCACCAAGGATGGTCAGTAAGTTCCCGCTTGATGAATTCCCAATGACCGAATGATGTTATTGGAAGCAAGGCACAAAGAGTAAGATTGGAGCGAGTAAGAAATAACGATTTGCTTAATCATAAGAAATTCCATGAAAATGCATGTACAACCTAGCTCGACGTATTCTGAAAGAAAAGCTTCGTAAGAAGTGACATGGTGAACCAAAGGTAATCTATCTGTGAGGCCCTCTGTAATAGGAATAGCTAAGGAAAATCATGAAAGGGATAAGGTATGACCAAACAAGGAATAATAGTATGAAAGTACGAATATATGGTTAGGGCGCATAGCCATAGAAGGGTACGATTAGGGAAACAATATTTGTGAAAACGCACTTCTTGGCATTTAGAATGGGTGGACACCAACATGAGAACAAAGTAAGTAAGGATTTCATGTCCAATTACTATAAGTGATGAAATGAGACTTATGTAAAATTACCTTTAGGATGTGAGTTCACACAAATGGTGTAGTACACCTCGTAGCCATTAAGGTCCTGTGCCAGTGAAATTGTGAGGAAAGCTAGTTAAGAATTAATCAAATGTAAAGTAGAAGGGTTAAAGGCTAAAGAAGTAATCGAGGAAGTTCATAGAAGTGGCAGATTTTGATAAGGCCACTGAGTCTTGATGTGACTTTTACCAAGTTCCCATGTAGACTTGAGTTAAGGTAAAGGGACAATTCAGTTGAGTTAAGAAAGAGGTTGCCTTCTTCACCCTTTTTTCATCTTAAAACATTAAGATCTAGGGCTAAAGAAAGATACAAAAATTTCTCTAAGTTGAGTTAGGAATCCTGGACCTAGTGATTTTTTTCAAATCAAGGTACGTTTCGTGACTCTGCCTATCGAGGAAACATAGACATGACTTTGAAAGATGTTTGGGTTTAAAATGATGATAATGGTTACCAGATGGATTCTAAGAAAGTGTTTTTGTTCTACAAGGCAGAGGAGATTATAGCATCCTGTTGAATGATGGATTTAAGGCTAAGCTACTTTTTAAGGTTATTAAGTGAGTCCCTAAATTGCCTCTTGCATGTTTGATTCATGTTTAGAATCTTCTAAAAAATGAATTAAAATCGTGAAATCTAATCTAAAAAAAGTAATGTATGAAGGATGAGCATAAGAGCATAAATTCGATGGTACAAGTGAGAAACAGAGATCTTGAAGACAAGAAATGTGTTAATGTGTCTGAAAGTATGAATGAGTCTGATGTGAAATGTATGGTAAGCATAAATATGTTTATCATGAACATGTCATTTGAATGATGAGCCTGTGTCTATCTTTAAAGTAATCAAAGGGGTTTTTCAGGACTAAAAACACGAATCTCTGAAAGGACAAGTCCATAGACATGGCAATGGAAGACCATATTGTGTAAGACCATAACTGGTGGATTATGGCATCATATGGGAAGAATACCATACTGTGTAAGATCGTAACTGGTGGGTTATCGCATCATATAGGGAAAATTAAGGAAGGTTATTACCAAATGTGGTTCTCTTTGTGCCTTAGGACGATAAGGGGCAAACCTCACCAAGTGTGAGTCTAGGAAAGCCTTTGTGCATAGTCATGGATGTAAAGGAAAACCTTCATGGAAAAATCTAGACAGGAAAGCCTTTGTGGTGAGTAATGGATGTAAAGCACAACCTTTGTGGCAAATCTCTGGACAGGAAAGCCTATGTGGCGAGTACTAGATGTAAAGGATAGCCTTTATGGCAAATCTCTAAAATGAAACGCCTTTGTGGTGATCTTTTCCAAAAGAAACTCTCTATGGCAATCTCCTAAAAGGAAGTCTTCATGGCTATATCTGAAAAGAAATGCCTTTATGGAGCAACCTAATGGCAGGGTGCCTGAGTGGCAACTCTATAAAGGAAGGACCTTGCAGCGAACACAAAGGAAAATCGTGTAGCTATTTAGATAAAGGAATGTCTTCAAAACAAAATTTTGAATGAATGACGCTTAAGGAATCAGGAAAGAATGACATGTATGGTTCTGTGATGTCAACATAAAGGTAGGATTTTGAAGTTAAGGTATGTGTAAGATATAATGTATGGATAAGTAGAAGAAACTAAGTATCTAGTAAATTCTGAAAGAAAGGTACCGTATGGTAATGCATGGGCAAACATCGCATAGTAACAGAAAGTGAACAATGAAGCTAGGGAGCGTTGTAATAGGTAGCGAATCCGAGATATGTGTTATAGGCAGGTATACATAGTACCGTGAAATAAGAAAGATCTAGGCGAGCTTTGTGTTAAGTAATGGGCGTAGTCTACCTGGCTCAAAGGTAGTGGAAAAGTCAATAAGTATAAAATAAGATTTAAGTAAACGAAGTGGTTAAGGACTAAGTAGATATAAGATTTATGAAGGGAAATAGAAAGTGAAGAATACATAGTATGCTTAAAAGAAAGAAATAGTTTGTTAACAGAAACCTCAATGAAGTAATCACCGGAAGGAATAAGGAAAAGTCAAAGGACACATGAATTACATGCTAAGCAATTATCATACTCTAATATAAAAAAATATTTAAGGATTATCTCACTATGTTCCTTTGAACTTACTAAAGTTATTTCCTATCCCAGGTTGTAAAGGAGCTACGTATTGGGTTGTTATGCATACAGAGAAAGTTAAGTGGTGTGCTTAAGTCATAGCATAAGTTTATTAAGTAGCATTCCAATATATATACAGTAGGTCGAAAGATAAAATAGAAATCAATGAAAATTTTAATATCATGAACTATAAATGTAACCATACAATGTACACACATAAGAGACTCTGTTACATTCATAGATAGAACTTGTACACTGGAAAAAAGCTTAAGTTACATCAATATAAGGCATAACACCAGAGATTTGGATCTGATAGATCGGGTCAAATCAAGGGTGTTATAAGGGCACTCACTATTGTCAGGTTTCTGAGTGCCTTTGGCAGACATGGCTCTCTTTCTTGCTCTCAATTTATGTGGCGACGCAGTTGTGGCCTTCCCTTGGCCACGAATCCTCTTAAGAATCGAAAAGATGTCCATGCCTTGAGATTGAGTACATGATAAAAACCCTGCACCAGTAACAGACAAATTAGCTTGACCTAAGACACTCTTATCTAATTTCTTGGGTGTAGTTTACAGATACGATAAAAGTAATAAGGGGGCTCTCTGATGTGCCCCAATAGAACATGCGCCAATTCATTATCTGAATTATAGGTCAAAGCTTGAAGGGTAGATGGAACAAAAGAATCAATCCTTCAATAAGTGGAAAAGGTTAGGACTTTGGTTCTGTAAACAATGTTGGAACCACTTGTTGACATGCGTCGTATCTTTCAACCTCAAAAGCAACCTCTAGTTGTCATGCGTTGTAGAGACCTTCTCTAGGAAAGGACCACTTTGTAGGGAAACCAAAACTAGAATTGAGCTTACTCACCACCCTAATGTATTTATCCTTCCTTAAATGAAGATTGGAAATATTATTTTTACTAAGAGGCATTCTAAAGTGGGCATCACCAACAGAAGCTCCAGATCTCTAAACCTTAAGCTAGTAAAGTCTTTGGAAGACTCCCAAAAGTACACTTTGTGAATACAACAATCGATGAAGAAGACCACTAAGGTCTACCATGACATGGCAAATAATTGGCTTGGTGAGATACCATAATTGTTAAATACAGTACAAAAGAAGGGATTCAGAGGTAGATGGAATCCAACATCCAATAAGACGAGAGGCACGATAAAACCTAAGGAACTGTAGCTAAGACGATACCAATCGGAAAACTGGAAATCATAGGCAATGTTTAGGGTTTAAAGGCCCTGGGCTCCCAAAAATTGAACCATCTCTTCCTTCGTGGTGTTGCAGTCACAAATCTCAGCCTCCATGAACGGCAAGAATTCATAAGCAAAAACCCTAAAATTTTGGTCACGACCCCCTTTTCTGATGGTGGTCCTCCTCATGGTAGAGATGAAGAATTAAGAGTTTAAAAGAAGAAAAAAAAGAAAGAAATTACCTTGAGAAAATCAGAAATGAAGGACGAGGATTGTAAACAAACTCAACAAAGGAAAGTTATGGTCTCAAGTGATTATACAAAGTAAACCGATGGTTTTAGTACTGGTTTTATGGAAACCACTTGCTTAGGAAAATATTCCAAGAAGGTGAAATTGTTCAAATTCTTCAATGTATGTTTGGCATCTATCTTAAAGAGGTAAGTGAAATGTTTAAGAACTTTGGGATGACGGTTAAATTTCAAAGGACAACCAACTTATAGTATGCGCCTGGCAAAAAATCAATTGTTTTGTATACAACTATCTGCCCAAAAGATACTTTGGCGAATAGATTGCACGAACCGTTAACATTGGGGCAACAAGTGAAAATGTCTCAAAAAGTGAGACATCTTGAAGAGTGGAACTTAGTGAAGTGTTAACAAAGTTCGAGAAGAATCAGGATATCACCGAAGGATGTTGTAAACCAAGTTTGGCTAGTTAAGTAGTTGGTTATATTTTAACAAAATGATTACGAATGAACGATGGGTTTGACCTAGAATTATTTAATTATACATATAACTGTGGATTATTGTACACGTTTTCTTACAGCTGTAAACCACCCATATGGTTGATAGAATAGGATTTGACGTGTGTCAAATTCTTATAGGGATAAAGGTTGTATATTAGATAATTAGAAATGGGAAAGAAGGAGAGTTTTTCCTCATCCTTATTCAGTATAAAGTTCTTTGGTCTAGATCTGAAGAAATCTAGAGTGCTTTTTTCCTTCATAAAATTTAAGGTGCTAATCTGGATCTCCACCTATGAGAGCCTCATGCCAAGGTAAGATCCATGATCATCCATGCTTTCTTGTAAAAGAGTAGGTTCATCATATAGGGTAAAGGTAAGGGTAAGGACATAAGGCTCTATCTGGGAAATTTTAAGCTTTAAAAATGATGGAAACAGGGGTTTATGAGTGACCTTGATCAGTCTCCATGCTCTATAGAAGTGTTTGAACCTGACCATTTGAGGGAAGTCTGGATCTGGAGTTTGGAGTTGAAAAAGTGGTAACAGCCATGTTAGTCCTTAGATTGACTCTTGCATGTATATTACGCTTATCTAGAAACTTCTATGCTAAGTGGTCAAAGCATGAGACTAAAACTAGTAAAGTATGATGTCATGAATCTAATAAGAAATGTAAAACTTATGAATCTGAATAACTATGTTATGCTTATCTCTGACAGTAAGAAAGAGTCTAATAGGAAGTGCATGTGTGTCTTCTTGATCTATCGTAATTTGGTGTAGCAGATTAAACTAGTTTTCCCACTTGTAGAGCTTGAATACAAGAATTTTTATTATCTTTTAATTAAGTTTTCTTAGTTTCATTTACATTAAATAAAAATTGTAATTTGAGTCTTTTATTGACCTTAGGGGCTGAATGAGGCCTAAGGGCGAGCTAAAATACTTTGTAAGTGTGCAAGAAACCATTAAGAGCACCAATTCAATACTGGTCACTGTGTTGGAATACAGGGAGTTTGATGTCGCAACATAGGGAGTAGAGAACAAAAATTTCAAGACTGCCTTCAGTGTCGCAACACATCCTTGAAGCTACCCTAAGTATGAGCATACAGCCTTCGATGTCGCAACACAAGCACTAGTGTGCCGCGACACTGGTCATGTACGAGAAATACTTAAAAACCAGATGCATTTTGGTTTGTATAATAAAATATTAAACACAAGAACGTTAGCTAACCTATGCTTGAGGACGACAGCAACCCTAACTCTATAAATAGGCTCATTTAACACTTGCTATGGACAATTTGTCATATTTTATAATTTTCTTCATACTTTTAGTTTTTAGTTTTTTTCCTTTTCTTAGGCTTTAGCTTATTTCAATTTTGTATTTTTCAGGAGATTTGATTTGTAACACCCCTATCCCGTCTCCACTATCGGTTTGGGTTTTCGGAGTGTTACCGAGCAAAACAAAACTTTTAACTTTTAACAGAAACAAATTTATAATTAAAATATTACAACAAATAAATCAATTCATGACATAAATACACATATGAGCTTTAAATCTAGCCTACAAGGCCTTAAAAAACATTTTGAGAACAATCTAGGGTCAATTCGAAACAAATCAAAAAATTTTAGAAAAACTTGAAAATTTAGAAAGCAGGGATCACATGGCCATGTGGTCAGGCCATGCGGCTCAGGGACATGGTCGTGTGGCCTAACCGTGTACAATTCAACTATGGGTCACACGGTTGTGTTTCAGCCTGTGTGCCCACCATGTGAGTGTTTGAATATGGTCACACGATTATGTCGTAGACCATGTGCTGGACCGTATCAAACCTGCATTTAAAATTAATAAGGTACACAGTCGTATGGATTGACCATGAGTGGCACATGGCCATGTGACAGCCCGTGTCCCAGGCCGTGCACACCCAAAATAACTTCCAAAACAAGTAATTTTATGGACCATTTCTTAATAACCAAATCAAACCATTTCCAACACTTTTCATCTATTCAAAACACAT
Organism: Gossypium raimondii; assembly: GCF_025698545.1. Taxonomy (NCBI): domain Eukaryota; kingdom Viridiplantae; phylum Streptophyta; class Magnoliopsida; order Malvales; family Malvaceae; genus Gossypium; species Gossypium raimondii. Next base: position 14,743,091 of record NC_068573.1, read on the forward strand.
CTAAACATACCACAAACAGGTAACCTATGTGCCTAACCAATATGCCCACATTAGCACCACAATTTAAACACTATTCCAAATTCACATTTAACATCTGCATATTTATATTATTATAAATATTTTGTATAAACACTTCATTAAACTATTTTGTCCTAACCCATGTGTCTGCCCATATGAGTATTCGAAATACTGCCTCATGACCGTGTCACAGGCCATGTGCCAAACCATGTGTTTATTCGAATTATGGGCACACGAATGTGCCGCAGGCCATGTATCAGACCATGTCAAACCTGCACTTTAAAAAATAATGACGCATGATCATGTGGAGAGGTCGTGTGTGGCACACAGCCGTATGACAACCCGTGTCCCAGGCCATGTGCACCAAAATGTACCTTAAAAATCAAGTTTACCAAAACATAACTACTAGGACATCAAGTAACCCAATTACCATAATTTAAACCTACTTAAAACTCATTTAAACAAGCTCAAAACATGTCAAAAACATACAACCTAAGTTCCTAACCAATGTGTCCTCATTGACCCCACATTTTAAGAATCAAATTTCAAGTCAAAGTATATACATTCTCAATGCTAAACATCGTTGACATTACTTACCAATAAACTACTCCATTCAACCTATAATTCTAATTGCCATATTCACTCTCTTTTATAAAGCTTATACCACATATACGAAATAAGTTCCATTCATATATTTATACCATACCAACACATATTTACATGTATCCAGAAAGAACTAACCAAAGGAAAACACCATTTATGTTTAACAACCTTACAAATAACAAACATAAAATCAATTCACCTATTACATGTCATATAACCCAAGTTATGGAAAAAACAAGTTTCAAATATGCAACGAAAAATAAATTTAGGGAAAATAGACTTTTAAAATCTTTTCCAAAACAAGATCTTGGTTGTCATATTTAAAGTAATAAACATTTAATCAAAATTGTACCTTTTCAATTCATCTAGGATGAGCACTTCGACCGAGTAGTCTTCTCTGTTGTCCTCAAGCTCATGTCTATCGAGTGTGGGCTCACTTCAAATCAGAAAACTTTTCACAAAAATTATCAGTAAGGTAATTTCACAATTTCTCTGAACATTTGGTCAAGATGTAAATCAGAAAAATATTTCTAGAAATTTTATGAAATAATTTCTTTAGAGAATTTTCTCTCTACAACTTTCTCTTGAATTCAAGTGTGTGTTAAATAATGACCCAAGGCTCTCTTTATATAGGGAGAGTTTAGATAGTTCAATTATAATTAAACTTAATCACTTTAATATTAAATTAATAAAATATTTATCTTGATAAATATTAGATTAAATTTAATATTAAATCTTATTAAAATAATAGAATGTTTATCTACAAGATAAAATACTGTTAAGATAAGTATTAAATTAAATTTAATATTAAACTATTAAAATAATATTATTTTTGGAATAGTTAATCTGAAATAAAATTCTCTAGTAGAGTCCCAATAGGAGTGTAACTCTTCTACTACTCAATCACCAAAGACCAACTGTCGGCAGCCACCGAGATGTCGCCGTTGTAGCTGCCGGTACCGCTATGTCCGGTGATGCAGGTGCGACACCCTTACGACACCCCGAGTTGGTTCGATCCGGGTCAGTGACAACCCAACTAGTCCAGCCTAGCCACTGGTTGGACCATCAGCCCGATTTCATAAATCGGGACCTATTCGACTAGTTTTTTGGTCTTGGTCTCGATTTTTTGGCTCCCAAGCCCAATTTATGATCTCAAGTCCAATTTTTAAGTTCAATTACCCATTGTGTCAATTATCTGACTTGACAATTAATTTTCAAAAATATCATATTAATTTTAATTAATTTGATTAATTTAATTTTACTTGATCAAAATTAATTTTTCTAAAAATCACTTAGATTTTCCAAATTAATTTTTGAAGAAAATTTTTTAATCAAATTCTCTAGTTGAAAAACTCTCACGACCACCTAATTTAATTCCACATCAAATAAATCAACTCAATTATATTATTTCTAAAGTCGTATAATTTTCTTCTGATTCAAATACAGTTTGATCGAGCTTTTTTTGAGCTAGCGGGAGAACCAATCAGATTTATACAATTAGGCTCTAGTAATTGCAATTATGTTCAGAAGCATCGCTTCGATAATTCGCAATTAAGTAATCATAGAGTCAGTCCACAAGAAGTATCATGATTGAAAACTTCTTATTGTATGCTCTTTACAAAACAATTCATCCAATTGTTTTTTCCAATGACCTCATCATATGTGTGTTACCCTAATATGATAACCTTGATTCCTTTGAGTTAAATTTGTTCCTCAATACAATCTTATTTTATCTCATTGTCATGATTGTGTCTTCTTAATGATTAATATGATAACTGTCAACAAATGTCTGTGATAAATTGCTCGTTCGAGAACAAGCAACCTGTGGCCACATTCCATATTTATCAATCTACATAATGCCAATGAGAGGATGTCATTAACTCTTTAATTGAGCTATGTACTCCATTGTTGCTAGTAAATCCATACCATGCACAAGTCAACCCAACATATCAGCTATGGGCTCAATCATCTATGTCTCTACTTATGGAGTCAACTACTTTGGTAGCCAAGACTAGCAATCTCTACAATTTGAATTGTAGACAACATAATATTTCTTCTTGGTATTTGAATCAAATGCTCACTTCGATTATTTTATGAGATTATAGACTTATTTAGATTATCTATTGAAGTAAGTTGTCTTTCTCGCAATGTAAACGTTCTTATAATGCCACTTATCTTCAGTTTGAACTTAGACAACCAATGAGCTAATATTTACTTGTCGCAATTTCACAATGCATTAAAAATATAAAAGAAAAAAATGTAAAAGACATAATAGTGAAATGTGAAATTAACTTTATTTATTCACCGTTCAAATAAAAACAAAATAGTTACATGTTTACTAAAATATGGGCACATTTTTTAACAATCTCCCACTTCCCCTAGTGAAGTAAATGTATCATGTTCTGTATTCCCATATCCTTGACTTGTTTGTTAAATCTCCTAGTTACAAGAGTCTTAGTAAATGGATCCGTAAGGTTATCTTCAGAAGCTACTTTCATCACATCTACAATTCCTTCAACTACTGCCTCTCGTATCAAGTGATACTTCTGATCAATGTGTTTTGTCCTCTTGTGACTTCTTATTTCCTTGGTATTAGCTATTACAGCACTGTTATCACAATACAGTGTTATAGCTTTTTCAATACCAAGAATGGCCTCAAGACTGATTCAAAACTTTCGAAGCCATATTGCTTCTTTTGTTGCCTCAAAAGCTACCACATACTTGGCCTCCATAGTTACGCTTCTTTATACTATGGCTCTACGGCCTAGAATGAATACATTTCTCGACGTCGATTTCCTCGAATCTTTACAAGTTTGGAAGTTTGAGCCTGTGTATCCAACAGAAGTAAGGTTCCCCTAAAATACGCAAGCATATAATCCCTGGTTCTTTTAAGATACATTAATATATGCTTTTCAGTTTGTCAATGCCTGAGACCTGGATTTGCCTGATATCGACTAACTATTCCTATTGTGAAATAGATATATGGACGTGTGCAAAGCATTCCATACATAAGGCTTCCAACTACCGAAGCATATGGAACCTTACTCATATGCTCTCTTTCTTCCGCTGTCTTAGGACAGTCATCTAAAGAAAGATGAAAATCTGATACAGTCAGCTGAACATCTAGCTTCGCATCAGTCATTGTAAAACATTTCAATACCTTATCGATGAATGAAACTTAAGATAGAGCTATCGTTTTATTCTTTCAATCCCTAAGAATTCAAATTCCAAGAATATAACTAGCTTCACTCAAGTCCTTCATGCTAAACTGTTGAACTAACCATAATTTAACCAATGAAAATTCTCCCTCATCGTTTCCGATAAGTGGAATATCATCAACATACAAAATGAAGAAGACCACATTTTTGTCCTTTATACACTTATGAGAACAAGGTTCATTAGCGTTTTTCTCAAATCCAAAAGTTTTGATCGTTTGATCAAATCTTTTATTCCATGAATGGGACGTCTGCTTAAATCCATAAATGGATCTTAGTAGTTTGCAAACATTCTGCTCATTTCATTTGATAATATAGCAAGTCGGTTGAGCCATGTAAATGGACTCATCAAGAAAGTCATTCAATAATGTTGTCTTGACATCCATTTGTTAGATATCATAATTGAGAGCAGCGGTAATAGATAAGAGCATGCGGATATACTTAAGCATGACTACCAGAGAGAAGATCTTATCGTAATCGATGCCTTCTTTCTTTATGTAGCCTCTCCTTACAAGTGTAACTTTGTTTGTTTCCACTTTCCCTTCCGCATTTCTCTTCTTCTTATAGATCCACTTACACCTTATGGGTTTAATCCCAACCGATAAGTCTACAAGTTCCCACACCATATTAGATTTCATATAATCCATCTCGACATTAATGGCTTATTTCCAAAGCTTGGAATCAACGTCCTACATACCCTCCTCGTAAGTGAGTGGATCATCATCCTCATGGTTGGCTTCCGTACTATAAATACTACCATCATAATGGAGAAGTCTAGTTTCTTAGAAACTCTCCCACTACGACGGATTCCCCTATGTTTTTGATCATTTGTAAGTCTTTCAACAACTTCCTCGAGAATTAAACTTGGTGATTGTTCTACCACTCCTGAAAGTTCCTCGAGTACCACTTTACATCGAGGCTTAAATTTATCCATGTAGCTTCCCTCAAAGAAAGTAGCATGAGTAGAAACTTAAATCGTATTATCTTTTAGATTGTAGAATAATCCTTCCTTTATTCCTTTCAGATATCCTACAAACATGCACAATTTTGTCCGTACATTCAAATTCTCTGCATCCTTATCCAGAATGTGTGCTGGACACCCCATATTCTAAAGTGATTTAGAGCGGGTTTGTTTCCATGCGACAGTTCATAAGGTGTCTTACAAGAAGACTTAGTTGGGGCATCATTCAGATTATAGCAAGCTGTTTGTATCGCATATCCCTAGAAGGAGGAAGTTGTGAAAAGCATAACATTGAACGAACCATATCAAGTAAGGTTATATTCCTTCTCTCAGCTACGCCATTCTAATAAGGAGTGCCTAGTGCAATCAATTGAGATAAGATCCCATTCTCTATGAGGTATCCTAAGAACTCATCAGACAATAATTTGCCACATTGGTCAAACCGAAGATTCTTTATGGATAAAACTAATTCCTTGTCCACTACCCCACGAAACTCTAAAAGTTTATCAAAGTTTTTGCATTTGCGATGAATTAGATACACATATCCATATCGAGAATAGTCCTCGTTCAAAGTCACATAATAATCGTGATTTCCTTGAGCACTGGTGCTCATAGGCCCACATACATCAGTATGCAAAAGTTCTAAAATTTGATTTGCCCTTGTACCTTTTGCATTAAAAGACCTCTTTGTCATTTTATCTTCCAAGCAAGATTCACATTGTGGAAGACTAACTTTCATAAGCATACTTAATGGACCATCTTTCACGAGTCTAGTGATTCATTCTTGGTTAATATGACCAAGTCTTAAGTGTCATAGGTACCCCTCATTAGAGTGAGAAGTTTTAAGATTTTTATTCATTATTTCAGTTTAAAGCATCGAGTAGTTATTTGGTTTGATAAAGTAGAGATTATTTTCCATCCATCTATTACAGATTAAAGAAAGCTTTCTATGAATAGCAATCCCTTTACTGAATGTCACGGTATAACAATCATAAAATAAACATGCTACAGAAATTAAATTCCTCTTAAAATGAGGTATATAAAACACGTTCGTTGAAACAATCATTCTAAAATTATCAAAGTGTAAAATAACTTCTCCCACTACTTCAGATAAAACATAGCTCCAATCTCTAATCCATAATAAGAGGCTCCTGTCGAGCAGATTTCTCGTTTTGCTGAACCCTTATAATGAAACACACACATAATTAGTGGCTCCAGAATCAATAACTCAGTTGTCAATTGATTCTTCCTCCAAGAAAGCTTCAACCACAAAGAGTTTCATACCTTTTTCCTTTTTGGCTACGTAATCCAAATACTCCTTCTAGTTTGATTTAAAATGTCTTTCCTTAATGTAGAAGAAACATTTGATCCTTTTAGGATCTTTTGACTTCTTAGCCTTTTTCCTATCCACACGAGGTGGAACCGAAGACTTAGTCGGTTTCTTTTTTCCCTTACCTTTCTGCTTCCCCTTAAAGTATGTGGGGCCCAAAGCTAAGTTTGCTTCAGGTTCTCCTGAACCAACTTACCACCATTCAACATTAACTTATAGGATTGTAATTCTTTCATAAGTTGAGTCAAGGTAAGCACCTTATTCCTTAATTTGTAAGCAACCCTAAAACCAACAAACTCATTGGTTAAGGATTTGAACACTATTTCAATCTGACTGTTAACTTCTAGTTTAACCCCATTGTTCCCTGCTTCCACAAAGAATCCCATAAGCCGATTTTTTGTTGAGAATTCATCAACTTTAGAATAACGGATTGTAGAGCCAATACGACTTCACCTCCAAGCAAATCCTTCAAATTTGTCATGATCTCATTGGTATTACGAAAATTCTTGTGTTGTTTTTGCCACACACTACTTATTGTCATGACTTTAGTTGATGTTGCTATGATTTATGTGATGAATTGTTAATGTTAACTAAATGTTCATTGTATGATGTTATGCTCCGATAACACTCCGTAGCCCTAATTCGACAACAAATACAGATTAGGGGTGTTACATCATTGTTCACACGAGCTGTGAAATGGGCCTGCTCATATGACTGTGGGTCAGAATGTATGTAACACCCCTAACCCATATCCGTCGCCGAATTACAAGGCATTACCAAACAAAACACAACCATCTCAAAATCAATACATATATATTATATATATTATTTAAATATAATAAACTTAGTCTAATATAAAACAAAATGCAAAATATTAAACTTCTCTTCTAACCATTTTTAATAAACAAAGACATTAAAAGCTAACTAATAAAGACATTACGAACTAGCAAATCCATAAGGAAATAAACCATTTTAGTATGGCTATTATAATCATATACAATACAACAAAGTACGATCTTCAAAACATTTATCTAGTCTATACATGCCATAGTTAGAATTTAAATATTTTAAATACCAAGATAATAGATAGGGTGATGAACTTGTCGACAATCCCCGAGCTTGAAGCTTGATCTTTAAGTCTATAAAATAGAAAGGCATAAGTAAACAAAGTAAGCTTTTATAGCTTAGTAAGTCTATAGCATAACAACAAATATATTTATAAAAATCATAATATTTCCTTGTACACTTAATGAATTCACAAACACCGTATATATTAACAAATACTTATAGATAAATGCATATATAATTATCAACAATTAAAACCAAGTGTATATACACTTTAACGTAAATAGTGATTGCATATATATACATATGTTTAACAAATTTTATAACCGAATGTGTATACATCTTTATTACTGCATACATCCATATGCACATATGTACTTATCATGTGTATATAATTGATCATACACATGTATAGCAATCACATTTTATATTCGTTTGTATATATATATATATATATACTCATTATGAATTTATACCTAAATACATAGCTAATACATACATTCAATATATACATATTCTTCATATACATATAAATCAAGACATTTATATATATATATATATATATATATATCTCAAATGCATACATAAATAATTATCAAACACATAGGCTCAACATATATATATATATATTTAACAACCGCATATCACCATATGCATTTATAAATTCAACAATCACATAAACCTAATGTACATATGCCTTTATTAATTGTATATACCGAATACATACAATTATATTTAACCAATGCAAAACCCGAATGTAGTTGTATACTCACCAAGCATGTAAAAACTGAATGTTTATGTGTTCATCGATTTCATATAATCAAAATCATAGATATATCGATTGCAAATTCTCACATAATTTAAACAGATTCACCGGCACTAAGCCTACTAGGTTTTAAAACCTGATTCGGTACACCGGCTTTTAGCCTGCTAGACCTATAGTCCGAAATGTATCACCGGTATTAAGCCTACTAGACGTAAAGTCTGAATTATTTCACCGGCATCAAGCCTACTAGACGTAAAGTCTGAATTATTTCACCGGAATCAAGCCTACTAGACGTAAAGTCTGTATTACATCCGATCACTTTATAATGATCCAAACTAATAATTTCATATCTTCACTTCCATTCAAGAACCTTTACATGAATATACATACATAATTGAAACTTTCACATGCATATATAAATTTCATACTTAAATTCATTACAAGAACATATACACATAATCTTGCATAACCAAACCTCATATATAAATGTTATACATACCTTTGATTTATACCAGAATTTATACATATACAACATTTGTACTTTAACTAAACTCAAAAACTTATATATATACATATATATTTGATCTATCGTATGTATATATATAACTTTCATACCTAATTTCAAGAAAATAAATTTACATATATATATTCATGCTTATTCGAACATCACCTATTCTTGATTACATTTCATATCTTCATTTCAAACCATGAATTTATACAAGATCATACTTGTATATTCAAACATGTTATATATATTATCCACACTTCAAAATTTATTCAACTAATATACTTTAAATTATAGCTCAACATAAAATACAATTAGTATGCATGTATAAATATTAACTTAATAAATTTTAGTTGTTAATAGACTTACCTCGGACAGTGAAAAGTCGAAACCAGACGATTAATCGACAACTTTAGTTTTTCCCCAATCCAACTCTGATTTCTTCGGGTCTCGATCTAATTGTATTCAAAATAAGCTAGTTTAAATATAATTACATTCAATTTAATCCAAAAAAAACACATAAATGGGTAAATTACCATTTTTCCCCTAATATTTACACTTTTTACAATTTAGTCCCTACTGGATAAAACACAAAATACACAAAATTTGTTCACAACATACAAGGGCCGAATGTACCTATTGTTCATACAAGTCCTCACATTTCATTTATTTCACATTTTAGTCCTCAAAATTTAATTTCACAATTTAACTCTAATTACTCAATTTCACCAAAATTTCCAATACAAAACATATTAATCTAAAATATATCTTTCATTATTCATCATCAAACATCACATAACACAAATGTTCATAAATGGAACAACTCAAAATATTCATCAAAATTAAAAATTCAAACATGGGTCGGATAGTATTCAAAACAACGATCTCAAAAACGCAAAAATTATTAAAAACCGAAGTAAAACATACCTTGAATTAAGCTTGATAATGGCCGAATATCTCAAAGCCTTTAAACCCTATTTGCTTTTCTAAGTTTCGGCAATGAAGAATGAAAATAATGGCTTCAATTTCATTTATTATATCATATGTTAATTTAATTATTAGTTTACTATATTAACCTTTATTACAAAATATATAAACCTTATAATATAAGGTCATTTTTGACCATTATCACCCACTCACGTAATAATGGGCTTTTTACCTATTAAGAACACCATATTAACAAGACATTAGCAAATTAACACTTTTCACAATAACTAGCCAATTTTTCATTTTACGCAATTAAGTCATTTTTTTTAATCGATCACTCAAACGACAAAATTAAAACACAAAAATTTCACACAATTAAATTCACACATAATAAACACACAGAATAATATTAAAATATTTTTTGACTCGGACTTGTGGTCCCAAAACCACTATGTCCGATTAGAGTCGAAATCGGGCTGTTACAATGTAAGCTACTCGATGTTGCTCATACGAGTTGTGGGTCAGAATGTAAGCTACTCGATGCTGCTCACACGAGCTATGGAGAATCCGCAATAAATGTAGGACCTTAGCCATCGGTAGGACACTTTAGACCAGCACCCGAAATATGAAATCCCTAATGGTATGTCATTCGTATCATAAGAATTCTTAAGGTTCAACTGGGGCTCAATAACCGTCAATTTGTCGTAACATTGATATGTTTATATATATTGATCCATTTACATTAAGAGTAACATAGAAAAACATTCAAATTAAATAACAATAACACAATAAACGTTCATACGAACTTACCTCGACGAATAGGGGAGTAGTCGAAGAATGAAAGACTAATTCAAAGCTTTCGCCTTTCCACGATTTAAATCTGATTGAGGTTTATCTTGATCTAAATAAATAATTATATTCAATAAATTCCTTCAAATAACCTCAAACATTCAATTCAATCCATAACTCATAGTTAAGAAAAATTTCTAATTTTTCCCTAACATTTTAACTTTTCCACAATTTAGTCCTTAAGCTTATAACTTAAAATTTAACAATTTTAATCTAAATACATGTTAATTAAACATACAAGGTCCCTTAAAAGAACTCATATTTACCATCATTTCACAATAAAATCCTATAATTTATACCTTTAACAAATTGGTCCCTAATTCCAAATTTCATCAAAAATCACTTTACAAAACTTGTTTATTTTTCAAAAAAGATCTATCATTTAATATCAAAACTCATTCAAGAACATACATGGCAAGTCCCTCAACCTTTAATAGTTTTGCAAATTAATCCCTGGGCTAGCTAGATTAAGCTAAAATGATTTCAAAAACATAAAAATCATTAAAAACATTATTCAAAATATACCATGCAAGAGAAGCAAGCTTAGCCGAATTCTCCCCTCCTTTAATGGCTAAAATAGGTTTATGTTTAATGAATGAAGAAGATGAACAATTTTGTTTTATTAACTTTAAGCTTTAATTACTCAATTATCATTTCAGCCTTTAAAAACTAACAAAATTTTAATAAAACCAAGTCCATAAACATCCACTATCAACTCAATTGGTCTATTTGCCCTTCAATTCCCTTAGTTTAAGATTGCATATCCATTTGAACCTTTTAACTAATAGAACTCAACTTGTACCCTTTTTACGATTTAGTCCTTTTCACTTAATCATTAAAATAATAATTTACTCGTTAGATTTGTGGTCGTGAAACCACTATTTTGATATCACTAAAAATGGGTTGTTACAAGTCCATCCAAACACTCCAATTTTTGAACAGTGTCATAGTAATGTAGATAAACTGCCACTTAATAATATTGTGGACAAGCCACCACTTTTGCATATAAACTACCACTTAATAAAATTGTGGACAAGCCACCACTTTTGCAGATAAACTACCACTTTATAATATTGTGGACAAGCCAACACTTTTATAGATAAACTGTCACTTCTTCCTCCTTTCACATATCTCACCCTATGCATATTATATGGCCACAAAAATTACTTTTTCACTTTAAAAATCAAATTTTCACTTTGGCATGTGAGAGATGCTCATTATATCACTTATCACTTATCACTTAAAATGACATAGGCATGCTTAACATGCTAATCACATATTTATACAATATACATATCACTATTTCACATTTTATAAATCATGCGAAACTCACATATGACATAACATCACATAACATGAGAATGAGATTTTCATACATTTTATATCAATAATAATGATCAAGATCACACATCATACAAATCACAAAAACAACAGTTTAGTTTCACTTACTTGGATATTCCAATCTGATGGGTTTTTATTCATCTTTCTGAATACTTAGAGTATTCTTGATAAGCATCATTTAATAGTACTAATAAATTTTTAACAACATGAAACATATTTTAATTTTTTTAATTAATGTAGAACCCACACCTGATTGTAGATCCGATGTGTTACAACTCTCTAAGATGCCTACACTTGGATCTATCCAATGGATCACCATTGTGAATTAAGAATCGTGATTCCTTTAATGAGTTTGACAATTTTTCGTGTTGATGTCGACCTACCCTTCAAAAAGACATCATAACTAAAAGTTAATAAATGAGGGAAAAATTCACCATAACTCTTATCAATATTCGATCAAGAGAGAAACAGTGAGGGAGGAGTGGTTTTCATTCAATCCTTGTACTTACTCTATCTAGATAAAAAAAGTAGAGATCGGTGGGTTGTCTTGATTTTGATCCAGAAAAATTGAACGATCTAAAGAGGGGCTTGATTAAGACTAAGTTTACGAAATAAAGACTTGGAATTTAAGAAATTAAGTGAAATAAATAGTGCAGAATTTTATGTACTAAAAGAAATGATGTAGGTTGAAAAATGATGAAGAAAAGAGGAGGAAACGTAATCGTCGGTAGTGGTGCTACAGCGGTGATGAGGACGGTGGTCCAATGATAGAGGCGGCTATTTGGCAGAGGAGAAGAAAAGAATATGGGTTTGGTCACTCACTTAAAAGAGAATAAATAAGAAAAGGGAAAAATAAGAAAAGGAGAGGAGTTGCGCGGTGGTGGAAGGTGGCGCTAAGGCGGCGGTGGAACAAAAAGAAGAGAACAGGAGGATGGGTGATGAAGTGATGGTGTTTAGGTCGAATGGTGGTGGCTAACGGTGGAGGAATGGAGGCCAAAATAAAAAAATGGTGGCTCAAAGTGGTGCAAAAGGGGAAGGAGAGAGAAGATAGAGGAGCAAAGGAGCGGAATGGCAATGAAAAGGAAAATAAAGAAAAAATGAGACAAAATGGTGTTCTTCATCTTGTCTAGGTTCAATGAATATCACACAAGGTAAGGGTGAAGAGAATGGTATGTTGAAGGAAGAAAGGAACAAAAAAGGGATCATGGGAGTGAAAAGGGGGCTTAATAAAGGAAGGTTTACTCACACACAAGGAAAGAATCTTTCCTTATGATGTTAACTAGGTTGGACGAAAACGAGTGTCCACACAAGCTAAAGTTGTAAAAAAAATTAAATAAATATTTGAGAGTGTGGGAAATTGAATATAAGACCTTTAAGAAACTAATTAAGCTCTTAACCACTTAATCATTCAATTGTTTGTTATCATTTTAACAGAAAATATTTAAAAATATGGGATGACCTTTGCTAAGGGTTTAAAACAAATTTTCACCAAATAGAAATTAACAAGATGGAAGAGATTCGAGCTCAGATCATCAAAGACAGCTCCACCACTACTCAATCATTATAATTGATATTTATTTATTATCAAATGTGTTAAGTTGATCTAAAAAAAATTGAATGTGACCATTCTCGGTTCATTAACCCAATTTCTACTAACTTGATTTTTGAGATGTGACAGTAATTCATCTTGAATATTACATCTTCCAAATTTGAAATTTTCAAAATATTTATTAAAAAGTAATGTCATATTGGTTTCCTTTTCATGGTTTAATTAAGTTATGTTTTTTTTCTTAGTTACACTTAGAAAAACAAGGTTAAGGTAATCATCCCACTTGGACAATACAACATAATGAGCTCTAGAACATGTATAAATATGGGTACGTTTGTTTCTCGAAAATAGTTTCGAAAAATTATTTCGAAAAATGACTTAGCTTCCCGAAAAGTTAATATTTTTAGTTTATGGATGAATTTATGTAAAATATTTTTGTTGTTTGATAGATTTTTTAAAAACATTTCATAAAAGTTGTTTTCAATTAAACAAACATACATTTGAGATATCTTTATCTTTTCATTGTTTAACTGAGTTTATTTTATATCTATAAATTTATATTTTACATTGTTTTTGCATATATTAAAAGTATTTTGTTAAATTCAGGTTCATTACAATATCTTTTTTAGTTACATGACTACCAAGTGAGTATTTTTATTTAAAATGTAACATCAACAAAATTGATAAAAAATTCACAATGCCAAAAATTTTTGGCAAATTTGTAATTTTTTATTTAAAAGCGTAAGTCATTTGTAAATTTAAAACAAAATTGATAAAAAATTTATTTAAAACAAATTTGCAAATTTGTGAAGAGTATATAGACTTGTGACATATTTTAACCTTTATACTAAAAACATTTATTATTAATATATTTATAATTGTAATAAATATTTATTATTAAAATATTAATATTGAATATTTTCAATAAAATGTGAAGAATATTTATTTAAAATTTTTATATAAAAATAAAATTATGAGCTCTTTTCCGAAAATGACATACGCTTTTTAAAAGGTAAATCATTTTAAAAGAAAATTGACTTATTTTACATTGATTTGTAAGCCATTTTCTATTGGCCAAATTATTTTCTATTAAACAATTATAGGAAAATACAAAAATATTTTTCAGTAAAACTTTTTACATATAAGCTTTTTGGGCACTTTTTTAGGCACTTTTTTTTTTAACCGTTAAAGTTAAACTTAAAGCTTTAATTTGTTTGAACAAAAATAAAAATAATTTTTTAATAGAAAAATTAAACAAAATCAAATTTTATAATGAAAATAAATGATTAACTATTTTGAGTAATCAAAATATTATCATTGTTTTAAAGATTTTGTAATGAATTCCTTATTACTAAAACATATTAAGTCATTCTCAAAATTACTATATTTGGTAATGAACAAAAATCATTGTTGGGGATCAACCCGATTAAGTAATGAACAAGTAAATATAGCATAAGAAATTGAAAAATTGAATACACAAATTTAACGTGAAAAAACTCCTCCAAAGAATATAAAAAATCACAGGCAAGGATAATTTTACTATAATGGCAAAAGAACGAAGAGTATAAAAGATGGAGATAAAAACTAAACCCCGAAAAACCCAAAAACAAAAAACCCTCAAAACGTAAACACAAAATTCTCTATATGTCTTTTGAGTTCTAATCTCTAATGATGTATTTTCTAATGTTGTAAAAGAGCCTATTTATAGGCTAAATTCATAAGTCAAATAATAATAAAATAATCTAAACTAATTAGAGTTTGATTGAAACAAATAAACAGAATTTAACTGGAAGATTATTTCTCAAATAGGAGTCATACTCAACCAGTCTCCACCTTGACTCATATTTCCACAATGCCATATTTGCCAAATCCTAACACGAGCCTATCTTGAACTATGCAGAGAATTAACTAAGTCAAATCTATGCTTAGAAATTGAAAGACTTCTAGCCTTCCACTTGTACATTGTCAATCAAAACTAGACCGGGTTTGATTTTCACGAACATAATGCCCTAACTTTTCAAAACCTGCATCCAAAACAGAACTGCTATTCAACAACACGATCATACCTTTCTCCCTCCTATGACCAAGTTGTCTCCGCTTCAAACAAGTTGACTTCGACTCCACAACAGACGACTGTAGAATCCTCCAGAATATAAAGACTGCTAGTCCTTTTACCTTTTAACAAAACGAGAGCTCCATGAGATACCTTAATTCCTCTCAACTCGATGTTGATTCTACATCCTTTCGAGTCTAAAATACTTAAGTAGATGGGATTCTTTCATAAATCAGGTACATACCTGAAATCTGATAGTGTCCTAATCGTCCCATTGTGTATCCTAATTTTAACAGTACCAATACCAAATTTCCTTACTGGATGAATCGTTTCCCATGCGCACAACTCCACCTTCAACCGAACTGTATGTGCAAAACCATTCTCTATTAGGACACATGTCCTGAATCTAGGATCCACTCGGACATAAGCTTGGAGTTATTGCTCGTTGACACTAATAAGAAATCATCACCACTTTCATTTAAAGACTTGTATGAAGAGGGTAAAGAGCACAATAATAGCATAGCCTGATCTTTATCGTCAATCTAAACCTCAACGTTCTTTAAATCATTTAAAAGAGTAATGAATTGACTGATATGATCTCTAAGAAGCTCACCTTCGTTCATGCGAAATGTAAATAGACGTTGTTTCAACACTAAACAGCTAGCCAGAGACTTAGTCACATAAAGAGTTTCTAACCTTTTCCACAATGCGAATAAGGTCTTCTCCATTAATACCTCCTGCAATACCGTATTCGCAAGGCACAACTAGATTGCAGACAAGGCCTTTTTATCAAACTCTTCCTATTCTGTTTGATTTAGATTCTCAGCCTTTTTCCTGGTAACAACCTTCTTCAAGCCGGTTTGAACTAAAATTGCCATCATCCGAACTTGCCACAGATTGAAATGTGTCACACCATCGAACTTCTCAATTTCAAACCTTGTTGCTGCCATCTCTGAATGGACTGATCTATGATAATTGAACTAGCTCTGATATCACTTGTTGGGGATCGCCCTGATTAAGCAACGAACAAATCAAAATAGCGGAAGAAATTGAGAAATTGAACACACAAATTTAACATGGAAAAACTCCTTCAAAGAGGATAAAAAACCACGGGAAAAGATAATTTTACTATAATGGCAAAATAACGAAGAGTACAAAAGGTGGAGATAAAAACTAAACCCCGAAAAACCCAAAAACAAAAAACCCTCAAAACGTAAACAGAAAATTCTCTAAATGTTTTATGAGTTCTAGTCTCTAATGGGTGTATTTTCTAAGGTTGTAAAAGAGCCTATTAATAGGCTAAATTCATATGTCAAATAATAATAATATAATCTAAACTAATCAAAGTTTAATTAAAACAAATAAACAAAGTTTGATTGAAACAAATAAATAGAGTTTAACTGGAAGACTATTTTTCAAATAAGAGTCATACTCAACAATCATTACTATATATATAATGAAAAACTACATTTTATTCTCAAAGTTGTTGCTTATATTTTTAACAGCGAAGGTAAAGACAACGACTTTTATTGTTGCAATGTATTTTTCACAAAAATAATTCAGAACTTCATTTTTCTTGTAGTAATAAACTTTTATATTTTATATTATTAATATTATATTTATGAATCTAATGATATAATATTTCTTTTTTTTCACACACATATATATTAGTGTCATTATTTTTTATGATTATATTTTAGATAATGAAAATCCAATACCCTAATTTTTATTTTAAAATATTTATTTAAACAAAATATTCAAATATTAACATTTTAAAATGATGTGCTTTAAAGTATTTTATTTTCATTTTTTAAAAATAAATTTTAAAATTTATAATATTTGAATTTTTTTTGTTAGGTTTTTTTATCAAGTAATCTTTTAGAGTTCAAACTTAAGTTATCTCTCTACCACTATGTTTAGTTAAATAATTGAAAAGGAAAAGAAAGGAAGGTTAAGAAAAGGAAATGATATATGTTTATTTTATTTGAATAGATATAATAAATAAAAGAAAGGAAAGTGCAGTGAAGGATTTTTCACTATTTTATTTGATTAAACTATGGAAAGTTACGAAATGATTGTTTATAGGTTTAATTCACGATTTGTCTCGTTAAAGTATACTCGTTTTCTTACTTTGATACTTAAATTTTTTGTCTTAATTTGGTGCTTAAAGAAAACTCAAATTCTTAATTTGGTACCTAAATTATGCCACTATTATATTTTTTAGTCCATTTTGACAAACATTAAAAATTTTCTTATAACCAATCACAAAGTGTCATGTGTTGTCTTTATGTAAAAATAAATATTTTCTTTTATTAAATGTATTTACGCATTAAAAAATATAAAAATAGAAGTAAATATATAAAACATTTCAATATATACAATCTAGAAAAACATATAAATTATAAAAAATATAAAATAAAATTTTAAAAAATACATAATTGAAAAGAAATTAGTTGAAATTAATAATATTACTAAAAATGTAAAAATTTTAAAAAATTTAAAATTTAAAATAAATATTTTTTATAAAATTCTAAAATTCTAAAAAGGTATTTAAATTTCTATTTTATTTGCAATTACTTGAAATTTAAATATATATTTTTATTTTATAACATTTTTAATTCTTATATATTATTTTGACTTTTAAAACTTATAATTAAATATTTTATAATTTTATAAAAAATAAATATTTTTAAAATATATATTATATGATTTTTTTTACATCTTGAATCAATATAATAATATAATACTAAAAAAAGAACACGTGGCATGTTCTAATAGTGCCACAAGGCCAATCAACAGTCGGCCAAAGTCAAAATTATTTTTTTAATATTTAAATATTTAATATTATATTTTTAAAATTTAAATTTAATGTTATTAGGACAATGTTGCCTGCCAGTTTTTTTGTTTGTTACAAAATGAACTAAAAATAGAGGAAATTGATACTTTAGGCATTAAATTGGGACAAAAAAATTTAAGTAACAAAGTGAGAAAATAAGTATGCTTCAAGGACTAAATTGTAAATTAAACTTTATTTAATTATTTTTCCAATTATATCCTTATAAAATAACTTAAGTAAAATTTTAATAGAATAATAATGGTATTTTGCATCTTAAAGGAAAATAACACTTTCCTAATTCCCCTCCACCAAATTGAGGTAATTAAAATTTGGGTAACTCAAGAGAAAGTAAAGGATATTTAAACCCTTAACTTTCTTTGCTTAAATAAAATATATATATCCAAACAAGGAAATGGAATTACTTTCCTTACTTTCCTTCTATTTCCTTATTTTGTTTAATCCAAACATTACTTGATATTGTGTTTGGGTAAATAATTGTAAAGGAAAAGAAAATAAAGGAAAAGAATGAAAGGTTAAAGAAAAGAAATGATATATGTTTATTTTATTTGGATAGTTAAAATTAATAAACAAAAGTGAAGGATTTGTAACTATCTTTGTTTAGTTAAACTGTGGAAAGTAAAGGAGATAATTACGTAGCAATAATTATATAAATATACAAAATTTAAAATCATGACTTTTAATATATATATATATTTATCAATAGTGTTATTGACAAAATTCCAGTTTTAATGGTAATGTTACTGTTTGTTTGACACCAATAGCTAAGAGTTCAAGCTATGCGATCGGTTCCTCTACAAATTTATAACTAACAATAAATTATGTTAGTTGAAATAACCAGCAACACTCACCCAAATACTTATATTTGATTTTCAAAAATCTCACACACAAATATATGTATTGTTTTAAGTAGTATAAAATATTGATCCCACAAAATGTTGCTATTGTAACGATTTGAAAATCAGTGGTGTTAACAAATGCAATTTTGGAACCCCATTTTCAACAAACGAGTCTATTAAAGTTTAATTAAAGTTTAATCCATTAATTTTGTTAATTGGATAGTTACTTAAGGTATAAGAACTAAATTTTAAAAGTGGTAAAAGTTTATCGCTGTGAATCTTTAATTAATTGAAGGACCAATTGAGAAATTGAGCCCTAATATGACAAACTATGGTGGAGATGAGCTAGCATCCACTAAACTGGTTAATTGTGCTTAATGATTAATTAATATATGTTTAATTAAAATAATCATAATTTACTAAGTTAAACTATGTATAAAAGCTAAAATAAAATAAAAATAATATATTTTCCTATTCATAATCTTCATCAACCGTAGCAAAAGAAGAAAGAATAGGTTTGAGGGCTTCATACTTTTGCCATAAAATTGGTATGTTCAATTAAGTCATTTCCTGGTAATTTTTATGTTTTTGAGGTCATGGGAGTTTGATTTAACTAACCCATGTACCAATTTGTAAAATTGCTAAAGTTTTAAAAAGTTTTCATTGTTGATTTCTTGAAGTTTTTCGTGTCAAATGGTTAGATTTTAAGCTTAGAGATAAAAAAGGACTAAGTTGTAAAGTGAAATTTGTTAATTTTGAACATATGGACTAAAGTGTAAATATTTTGAAATTGTAACACCCCAAACCCGGCCTAGACGTTATAGCTGAATCTGGCATGTCACATTGAAGTGTTTTTCGAAAACCATGTTTTCATTGAAAACCCTTTTTGAAATTTCAAACTTCTTACCATTTAAAACTTCTACAAAACCTCAGTTTATGTTTGTTTATTTTCAATCGAGGTTTATTAAAGAAAAGTTGTTAGCTTCAAAACCTTATTGTTACGGAAGCTTAATTTAAAAAAATGATTTATGGAACGTGATATTTAAAAATTGAGTTGCGGAAACGTAGCGTTTGAAAATAGTTATTGTTTTGGAAAACCAAGTTCTGCTTCTAGCAGATAAGAATCACAATCAATAAAATCCCGAATTTAAAATCTAGAAATTTTAGAGGCCTTATTACAACCCGAATCAAAATCAAAGTGCTTTAGTAAATGAGCAAAACAGAATAAAACTTATGAAGTTGTGTGGCCCTCTCCGAGTCCCTCGCAGCTCCGAACCGACTAACCCTAGGGATTACCTGCTCAGTTAGATAGAATGGTGAGTTTATGAAAACTCAGTGTGTATTCCCCTTATTAAAGAAACAGAATCAGTCTATGCCTGAGCCCTTAACGGTAACAGTATCAGTGTGGGTCTTAGCCCATTACGGTAACGGTGGCAAATGGCCTTAGCCCCCATTAGCCTCGGTTGGGCCTGAGCCCATATCAAATGACACATATCACATATATTTGGGCCTAAGCCCATCTCAATATTAGAATCAGTTAATGCAATGCATAAATACCTATACCAACCCTACACTCCATCTCCTGTCCAACCCTACACTCTTGTGGGGATTTAATCGACCCACTCATCCCTACACTCCTGATGTAGCACTGGTTGCGCCACTAACCAATATTGCAGCAGAGCTGCAAATCACATAATCAGTTAAAAGCCATCGGTGGGTCCACAGTTGTCTCACGCGACCCGTGCGACCCTCACATATCAATCACTTTTTTCAATACAAGATCCCAACCCCATGCAGTATGTCGTGAATGTAGTATGCCATGCCCAGAATCAGTCATATCGTTCACAGTTAAGTCAATCAAACCATAGCAAAATTCAGTCATTTACCCTCGAAGAGCAAAATAGTCATTTACCCTCTAGGGGCATTACGGTCATTTACAAACCTGTCTGAAGGTCTACAGTCACCTCATGCGACACAGATAACCTAAATGGTCATAATGGTGTAAATGGGCCCAAGGCCCATATTCGGCCCAAGAGCACGAGAACACTCGTGGTGGCCTTAACAGTCTATCACCCATAATTGTGGGCTCGGTTTACCACACGAGTGTTCGCACGTCCATGTGGCCTCAATCGCTGTATTTCTAACTTTTCGGCTTTTGCCATGCTATAGTCAAATCAAAGTGTGCACACACTTGTTTACGAACACTTGCCAAAAACTCATGAGCACCAACCTACATTCATTCCAACCTTCAGTTAGTCTCTTACTTAACAGTGTTCATAGTCATGTAACCCCCAAACAAAACTCCTGCTTACCTTGACCGAATGGAGTATGGCCAGATATACTTAGATCCTGGCTAGAATCAACCATACGTACCCTAGCGCTTAACTGCACACACGACAGATAGATAGATAGAACCACTTAAAAAGTAGCCCAAAACCTTATACATAACACTTTCAGAATCTAAGAGTAATTGGCCTATACCCAAAAAAAAGGTGTCGAAAATATCTTAATCAAATATTGGGAGACAGGGTTTCGACAACTCGAGAACACTTGCACCTTTCACTCCTCGATAAAATTTGGAATAATAGCGAACTAGAGAAGGAACATACAAATGCCAACCGATTTCTCTAAAGTCTTGTAAAACTGAAACCAAAATACAAAGGAGTAGTCGGCTTAGTATTTAAGAGGGGAAAATAAATGGAGTTCAAGGGATAAGAGAGGAGGAGAACTGACTTGTAAAGGAATGGAGGAAACAAAATAAAAATAATAGAAGAAGAGAGATGTTAAGTTCGGCCAAGACAAAGAGAGATATTGAGAGGAGAAGAAAGGTGAATAAATAGGGAATGAAAAAAATAGTGTAGTCAACTTTGATTCTGAGAGAAGAGGGACAAGGGTTCTGCCAAATGAAGGATTAAGATCGACAGTAGAGAGACAAGGTTCGGCTTCAAGAAATAAAGCAAAGAAAATGTCCAAAAGTAATTTGATTACAAAGGTAGAGCACAAAATCGCAAAAGAGGAGAAAGCAGGAAAATCCAGTACTCAGGAAAACCAAGACTAGTTGACACAACACCCAAAACTCAAAACTGGCACAACAATAATATCCCAAAAATACTCTCAAATTGCCGAAAATTACACAAAAGAGACTTCTAGCCGAAATTTGCATACACAAGCTTCCCCAATCGGCTACAACTCTCCAGGTTTTGAATTCCTTGATTTCCTCCTCCTAATTCTCCTCCAAATCACCCAACTACCAACCACATCCCCTGATTCTCTCCTCCTTGATCGATTCATACCTCATCTAGTAGAGTTTTAGTCAAACTTCACATCTCTCACCACAAAGAAATAAAATAAATATCCCTTTGCATTCCATGAGATTGAAACCCAAGTTCTCACAATAGCCTAGTCAAGCCACCACCACTAGGCCACAAGCTCATCTGTGACGTAAATCTACCACATTTATTTATAAGGCCTACAGTCCAGAGTCAAGGTTTACTGAAGTGGAAAAACTAAAATTTTACTAGAGCCTAGGTTTGATCCCAAGACTTCTCAGACACTCCTAAACATTCCTAAATCACTTAACTACTAAAGTAGGCATTCATTTATGTCATTTTCTTGCACACGTAAATTTTTATGTGTTCCCACGCTCAACACCTATTTTCATCTAGGCCCAAATTCGGGGCATTACAGAAATTATTATGAAGTTTCTATAATTATGAACATTGATGGATCTTAGAAGGATGCAATTGATGTTGATTTCAAAATCGAAGCTTAAATTTGAAAGCTATGGCAATTTTGATTTTAGGGACTAAATTGAATGCAATGAAAAATTTTAGGGGCATTCAAAAAATGAAATTCAACTGATATATACATATAATAGGATAATATAATATGTTTGTAACTAAGAAATTGAATTGGATTATTATATAGATCGAAAATTGGACAAAATTAGAAATAATCGGAAAAAGACAAAATTATTAAATAGTCCTTTGAAGTTTAACTTGATTCTTGATTTAACGAGTAAGTTCATATGGTATGATTGTATTTAAATTTTTGTATATTTTATTTATGAATTTGTGTATGTTTAGTAGTAGTTTGAATTATTTACAATTTGGTACAAAAGGTGAGATATGGGCTAAATCGTAAAGAATTGATAAATTGATTGATAAATTGAATATGATGAATTTTAATTTGAGATATTAGATGAATTTATTGTTGATTATGATTGATCGATCATATTGGTATGGATTTTATTGGTTATTAAGATAGAGGAATAAAATGAATAAAATTAAAAATAGTGTAACTTAGTGAAATTGGCTTGAAATTTTGAGATGATTCATGCTATGCTATGTATGAATTGATTGTTTTTTATTGATGAATTGATGATATTGCGATAGATAAAATGGGAAATCAAATTTAGAATGAAATTGGATTATTGGATACCCTATTAACTATTCAAGCAAACTCGGATATAGTTGGCATGCCATTGGATAGATAATGTATAGGTTGCTTCAACTACATGTTGATGAGTGTTGGGTACAAATTTTAATTTGGTTATACCGGTGAGCGTTGGGCGTAAATTATTTACTTTGAAATTGTCCGATAAGGCATTGGGTGCCAAATTGTTGTGTTGGTTGAATCCGTGTATCTGTTCAAGTCTGAGTCAGGTTAATAGGGGTATAAATGTAAATGGGAAAATTATATATGAATTGAGTTGATAATATGATTTGATGATGCAAATACATATTGTGATTTATGAATATTGACAACATATGAAAGATAATGCGAACTAATTATACAATCTCGGAGGGCCGATAAGGAAATGTGATGAATTAATGATTTTGATTCAGAATTATAATAGTGAAATGAAATAGTGAATGACATTATATTAAAATTGAATGCATTTTTTATAATAGAAGGAAAGTGATATGAAATTGATACTAAACTGAATAAATGTTGATTATAAGTGATTAGGAATGTTATATGCTTGAATTACTATACGATGCAATATATGTTGATACTCACCTGGTTGATATGTGGTTTTCATGTTCAGACAAACTCGTAAAGCTAGTATCTTATCGAATTAAGTTGTAAATTGAGGTAAGTTGTTGTTTAAATACTTGTGAACTTACTAAGCATTTGTAATGCTTACCCTATTTTTTCCCTTACTATGTAGATTGTCAACTTGGGGAACGTGTCAATCGAATCGCCTCGAAGCTCACATTATCCTGTTATCACTCAATTGTATTTTGGTCATTTTTAGACTCAGTTATGTGGCATGTACATAGGTGTGTTAAAAGTGTTGGTTTGAATGGCTAGTTGATGGAATGAATAACTTATAAATGAATAGGTTGGAATGGTATGTTTTGAATTATATGCTTAAGATATTTATATGGTTTGTAATTGGTATGTTTCAAGAGGTAGTGAATTAGGGAGAAATTGTATGTTATTTGGCAATGGTTTGGTTGAATGATGGTATTGAATGGTTATATATATGTTTGAACGATTTGTGTATTCATAGGTTAAAATGTTATCTTTAAGTACCTAATTGATGTATAAAGGTTTGGTTGATTTTGGAAATGGTAAATTGAATGTTTTGGTATATGTCTTAGTTGGTTTTGTGCAGGTTTGAGTGTGTTTTTTAAGCACCATATGAGTAATAGAATTGGTTTGGCATGAACAAGGCACTAAAATGTGATTTTTGACCATTTTGGCTCAAAGGTATCGGTACCTTAAGTAAGGGTATCAATACTTAGTGATTTTCTTCAAAATTTTCAAACATCGAGTCCTAAAATGGTATCGATATAAAGGTAAGGTATCGATCCTTGAAGGAAGTATCGATACTTTAAGTCTAGTATCGATACCTTTGGTTTTAAATCAATTTTCTTGAAACATCGAAGCTTAGATTGGTATCGGTACCTATATGGAGTATCGATAACTGATCTAAAAACTTTGAAAACCTTACAATTTGGTCCTATTTCATGTTCAGGTCAACAAAAGAGCTCTCGTAAGCTCGATTAAGTCTCAAATTTAATTGTGTATCAAATTATCTAGGCATTTATGACATGATTGAATATTTGAATGATTTTTTTATGATATACTTGATCTAAAATTTTAAAAATGTTGCAAAAAGGTCTTTATTCGATCTCGGGTTGACTTTAAAGTATCCGTATGCTCATATAAGACCCAGGAAAGAGTGTTCATGATATTCAATGTTTTATTGTTGTTGATTGCTTGAATGGTGATGTGAAATGATGATTTTACTATGAATTTGTCAGTATTTGCTCCAACAACGACTGTAACATTTGGCAGCTCAGACCCCACAATTGGGTCGGGCAAAGGGTGTTATAACTACTAATTGAAACGTCAATCACCAAATATTACTCTAGAACCTATCCAAATTAATAGATAATAATTTTTTTAAATAATTTAAAAGTAAATAAAAATAAGCAATGCAAATTAAATTAAATAAACAATCAACAGTAATACCCAAGGATTACAATTCCATCCAATGCATTAGCTAATTGATCTATCTCCACCCAATTTATCCTAATAGAGTTTATTATTAACCTGCTGAACTAAAATTCTCTTAATTCTCTTCCGAGCAATTAAAGAACTAATTTAATCCAACTATTGATATAATGACTCGAAAGTCAATAGCGTCAAAAAACATGGTTTTGATACCCTATTTTCATAAACTTAGACCATGAATATCATTAGAAAATAAATTTGGAGTTATATTAAAGGTGAATTAAATTTTGAATTGGAAGTTCTGTCGAATTAGTAATTAATTAAGGTTTAGGACCAAATTGTAAAACTGGTAAAAATTAATTCTTGTAGAATTTCTAAATTAGATTATAGGATAAGGATTAAGGTGGTAATTATACCATTTAGAAACTAAATCGACGGTAGCTTAATTTTTTATAAAGGAAAATTTTATAAAAGTTTAATTAAAAATAAAAAGAAGGAAAAAAAAAGAAATGAGAATTAAGCATGGTGGAAAGAAAGAGAAAACATTTCTCTTCTTCCATCCATGCACTGAATTTCCATTGAAGAAAAATGGTGAAGCTTCGGCCTAGGGTTCTCAAAATTCAACCTATAAATTGGTTAGTTTAGTCTAGTCATTTTCTTGTAATTTTTATGTTTTTTAAATCCTGGGAGTTTCATTTAACTAGCCCAGGGACTATTTCACAAAACTGTTAAAGTTTATAAAAGTTGCCATTGATGAATTTTGAAGCTTTTAATGTTAATATGTTGGATTATAAGCTTAAAGATGAAATAAGGATTAAATTGTAAAGTTTTGAGCTTATGGACTAAAATGAAAACTAATTGAAATTAACTTGAAATTTCTATAATTTTTGAGGTTGGAGGGATGTATGAGGGTGTAATTGGAAACAGTTTGGAAAATGAAGCTTAAATGTGAATGTTATAGTTGTTTTGGTTTAAGGGACTAAATTGAATAAAATGTAAAAGTTGCTTAAATTTGCAAATTGAGTGTGAACTTGTTGTTATATTGATGATTTGGCATGTTTATATTAATTCATAGCTAAACACAATGTAGGAGCACCAAAAGGAACATGGAAGACAAACATCGACATTTAATAACTCGAGTTTTCGGTAAGTGTTTCCATGGTACAACGTTTATTGAAATTTCGTATTTTTATAATACTATGTATGTTGCACATTTTTATGACTAACTATTTGGTGATGAGGAAAACGAATTGTAAAGTTTGAAACTGATTATCAAAGGTAGTACTAAATTGAATTGATACATGAATACGAAGCCAGATTATAGTGTTATGGATTGTGATCAAACAAAAGCATTGAGAATATAAAACCGAGATATGAAAAGGTATCTATTTGTGTTGCACGATATGAGATGAAGACGACCAACATGCCAGTGGAAAAAACTTAACAAAGCCATCATTGTAGGGCAACTCGAGGTGGTAGGTCATTATCCTCGGGTAACCTGGGTTGACATAAATGAATTAAGATACCATCATTGTTGGGCAATCTGAGGTGGTAAGCCATCATCACTTGGAAACTTGGGGTGGCTAGTCATCGTTGTTGGGCAACCTTCGATGACTTAAATAAATTATGAAACCATCGTTGTCAGGAAATCCGGGGTGATAAGCCATCATCGCGGGGCAACTCAGGATGGCAATCATCGTTGTCAAGCAATTCAGGATTACATTAAATGGTGAACAAAGATAGATTTACAAGTTAGAAATTCATAGCAGAAGTTGTGTGCAAATGACGTTTGTAATATCGAAATGAAAAAGGAAAGAAGTTGGTGATAAAATCCTATTGAAACCTAAGGGCATAGAAATTTTTTATGAATCTAAATGTTATAGTTTGAATGGTTTTTGTTATACTATTTTGATGTATAAGATATAAGACATCGTTTACTTATTGTGAGGTTTTATCTTTTGTACGCAGGTTAGGTTTATAGCTACATTTTGTATCTCACCTCAACATCCAACTGAGGCTCCAAACTCCCTGATGCTTGTATTTCATTTTGGTTATAACTGGAATGTACCTAGGGTTGTCATTTTTAATGTTTAGAGAATTGTTGGTAATTAGCTTGGTTGTGTTTATAATGATAAAACAAATAACTGTGAGTTAACTGAATAATGATGGTATAATCAATTGTGTTTATATTTAAACAGATCGTTTTTCTATTAGAATCGATTCATTATTGTTATTGATGTATTTGTGGAAAATGTTGGAAAGTTGATTCCTTTGAATCAATTGTCTTTCCGTTTGAATCGATTGTTTTTTTTTTGTTAGAATTGATTCCTTATTGTTATTGATGTATTTGTAGAAATGGTTGGAAAATTGCTTCTTTTGAATTGATTGTCTTTGTATTTAAATCGATTGTCTTTCTAGTTGAATTGAGTGTTTTTTGTTTGAATTGATTCATTATTATTTATGTGTTTGGCATAAAATGTGTAAATGAATTAAAATGATTCATTTTAAGTTGAATGTAATTGGGGTGCCTTTTGGTGTTGGGAAAAATCCGGTTTGAAAATGGTTTTCTTGCATAGCAAAAAATTAAAATTTTGAAAACCAACCCAGTTTGTGATATTTATAGCAATAAACCTTGGACTGAAATCATACTTGTGTTTTTGGATAAGCGGGTCTTTAATGTTTTTCAGCTTTCAACCAAAAGTTCTTCTTTGTTATTCATGTACCACGAACTACTTCGAGTGTAGGCTTGAATCAATTGAATCAAAACACAAAACTAGAGAAAGTTTTCTTTTCCTTTTGGGGTGAAAACAAAAATTCTTTCTTTAATAGAAACTAGTAGTATTGATATTCTAAAAAAACATATTTAATAGTTGAGAATAAATTCTCTCTATTTTTTGACAGAGTAACAATCTCTTAAAGTTATGTAAATAACTCTATCGGTGCCATCTATTTATAGGGAGAGAAGGTAAAACCCTTGTTGAATTGTAGAGGTTTATTTCAAATAGAAAAAAAAACACCTAGTCCAACTAGGAGAGGGAAAAGGGCTAATAGGGTGTGTTTCTCTTCATATGTGTTATGATGGGGATTTGAGTCTTTCCCACATCGGGTCTAGTTACAAGTACTTCCTCGTTGAAAATTTCTTGGACCTTTCGACCCAATATTCTGTAATGTGATCCAACTCTATTCGGTTTTTCTATTTCACAAAATAAACTTTAATATTATATATTAAACAATTTTCAAATCCCTATTTAGCCCTTAGTAAAATTTTGATGATTTTACCCTCGATAAAATTTTGATAATTTTACCCTGGTAAAATTTTGAGAAAATATGTTTAATATTTCACAACTCAACATGTTCACTGTGACTGAATGGTTTGTTTTCATTTTTGGGCTTCAAACCAACTCAAAAACATAAACTCATTCTTCCGACCATTTTTAAGTAATCCATATAGAATTGCAAATGGATCATTTCCATTTCCATTTTTGAAAACCTACATTCATTTCTAAATGATTCTATTTTGTAAAAAACCATAATCATTCCTAAATGTTTTTTCATTTATCTTTTCCTATCCATTATATTCATTTCTATTCAAACTCACAATCCATTTATGGTTTCATCGAGTTAGCGGAGGGATCGATTGGACATATGTAACTAGGGATCAAATTATTTATAATTAAGTTTCAAGTTTTCATCTACTAACTACAAACACATTTCAACACGAAGCCACTCCACTATAGTATCATGATTGAGATCTCCCTAACGACACACCATTACGAAAACAACTACTCGGTGCTCGTCCAATGACCTTGTATAAGTGTGTTACCCTTATAGAATACCCTTGATCTCTTTGGGATAATATTCGTTCTCTGAATATAATCTTATTTTATCTCATGGCAACAATTACATCTTCTTTCATGAAAATTCAATCACTATCAAATAGTGATCAACTCATTCATCATAAAGACGAACCACTCGTGGCCATGTTTTCTTTTCATCAATCATGTAATGCCAATGAAAGGATATCATTTACCCTTGTCTTGGGCTATGAATTCCACTGTTGTGAATGATGTTTTATACTACAAAACACCTAACATACCTAAGTTTGATTCCTTATCTATTCAAACTTAGGCTTTTACTTACATCAAAATGTACGAGTCACGCATACATAGTCCATCATCCACTCAGGATTTAGGTATGTCACACTATGAACGTCACAAGTGAAAAAATCCATAAACTAATTTAAGATCTATTTTTCTTGGGTCTAGTCCGGTGTATTGTTAATCCAACCAGTCACATCTATGTCTCTATCTTTGGGGAGTTATCTGCTCCAATGCTCAAGACAAAGCATCTCCCCAATTGGACTTGATAGATGACATATTAGTCTTTCAATCTATTTTCTCATTTCCGATTAGACTAACGCATGTTTAGGTTCGTCTACTAATATAAGTTGTATTTCTGTATTACAATTCGACCACGTAATACCGCTTAGTATTAGTTAAACATTAGACAACCAGTGAGCAGCATTTGCTTACATTTTGCTTTGCATGTAAAAACCATGTGAGGACAATATACAAAGTATTAATGTAATTCATGAATAATTTAATCACTCTATTTGAAAAATTACAAGTGTACTTAGACAAAAATATTACACTTAGGGCACCAGATCCTACATGAGGCATATTGGTTAGAAATAGGATTGAAATATGTCTTTAAATGTATTTTTTGTGCACTTGAAACTAGTCTAAGAGCTAGTTGTTGCATGCATATGGCCTAGGTTAAGGTTTTGTTTAGATAACTTGACTGTAAAGGCATATTTTGGTGTACATGGGGCTAACACAC
The DNA here is from genome assembly GCF_025698545.1 of Gossypium raimondii. Classification (NCBI taxonomy): domain Eukaryota; kingdom Viridiplantae; phylum Streptophyta; class Magnoliopsida; order Malvales; family Malvaceae; genus Gossypium; species Gossypium raimondii. The sequence goes on from NC_068573.1 coordinate 14,773,273, forward strand.
AACCGTGTGTCACACATGGCATGTGACACAGCCGTGCTCTTTAGTAATTGGAAGGTTGCACTTTAACATGACTTTAGTCTGTTACACGGTCTAGAGACATTGTAACACCCCAAACCCGGCCTAGACATTATGGCCAAATTCGGAAAGCTACATTGGCCACCAAAATGGCCCAAAAATCTTTCGTAGTTTTCGAACATACTTTTTAAAACTAGTTGTCTAAATCATTTCAAACTAGTGAAATCGAGAAATTTTAGAAATCGATAACTTTAGTATTTTATTTGTAAAAGTTTGATCGTTGTTCAAAACTTTTGTAATTTCAATCATATTTCAAAATCATTTATTCAAAACTAAAGAACTTGACTATTCGTCACTATTTTTTTTAAAATGTTAAATTCATAAAATCAAATGCCTTTAGAAATCTCATTTGTACACATTATAAATTTTAAATTAAGTCTAATTTTATTAAGAACTTATTTCTCAGATTTGCAACGGAAAATGTAATATTCATACATTTTATGAAAATCGCAATGAAACACTTTGCTAAAAACAATATTTTGTGTAATTTTGATAAAACATCAATAGACAATTTAAAACCTCAAAAAACTAAGTCATATATTTGTCTAAAACTCGTTTTCATTGTCCCAGCGAGAAAGAGTGATTTTGTCACGTTTTAATAAAAACTAAGTTTCATGCATAATATTAATCAAATATTAATTTATGCAATGTTTAAAACTTAATGTCATGCAAGCAATTCATGCAAATCAGAATGAAAAATCCCCAAAGTAAAGTCCCATGCTACATCCCATAATCAAACTTATTACAAACCCAAAATAACAAAATATCAAAATAAAATTTAATTACTTTAATTTAATAATAATTCCAAGAAACTCCTCCAAATGTCATCATCGCATCCTTACCTCAGAGTTATCTGTAAAATCAAAAAAACTAAAGAGGGGTAAGCTATAAAGATCAGTGTGAGTCTTATAACAAGTTAAATAACAATAAGCACATACATATCGTACAACATAATCAATATTATGCATATGATCATGGTAGTACAATTTTTAGAAAATAATTATGCAAATTTTTATAAAATATCCTACCCATCACCGCTACATTGCAAAAAGAGTTCTCCAGAACTCATCCATCCAAGCACTCCAATATGTGGACAAAGCCAACAATATTCGCAGACAATATGTCATGTAGGTTGTGGATAAACCACTAAGTAGGTTGTGAACAAGACCACCAATATTTATAGACAAGCTAGCATGTAGGTTGTGGACGAATCCACCAATTCTTCCTCCTTACAATATCCCACCCCATGTATGTGATATGGTCACAATGAACACATATATATTTTTCATTTCAAAATATCATTTATCACATTGGGCATGTTGAAACATGCAAATCGAATCATATAATATCATGTAGGGCATGTTTAACATGCGTTTCATGTATTGTTTCAAGATATCAAAATATCACCATTTATTTTTCATGTAAAATCAATTATACCATAACATAAATGAGAATGAGAATAACATACTTTTCAAACAATGAAAATCATAACCACACAACACACTTTTCACAAAATTAGTTGGTTCGAAATCACTTACTTGTATAATCCGTTTTGATGGATTTAGTCTCTCGTTTTAAAATACTTAAAGTATTCACATAAATCACAAATCAAATAAAAATATTTTGTTAAGGCATTATTAACGTTATATATATAACTTGTATCGGTTTAGACCCACATCTCAATTCGTATGACCTGATAATAACGATTTCGTTTCCCAACTCTAAGAGAGGAGATCAACCCTTGAATCCTTAGTTAAACGTTAATACCATGTCAATATATTGACATTTTTATTAATATTTGAATAAATGATTAAGTTGAATCACTTACTTAATCAATGGTCCCAATGACGAACACCTATAAAGGATACAGTATGGATCCGGGGTTTCAAATAAATGCTTTATGCATGAAAAAGAAATACCCTTGTTAGAATATTTCCTAAACAAGAATAAAGAAAGAAATAATCTAATAGGAGGATTTACCAGTACTTACGTAATCTCGAGGGTAAGGAGACTCAATGATCCCTACGGTGATTCAATTAGAGAGGAGGATTCTCAACTAACAAATAAAATAAAATAAAATAAAATAATAAAAATTATAGATTAGAAAAGATTAACAAGAAAACCTTTCAATAAAATCGAGATATAAATTTAAATAATAAAAAGGCTGATTACGAAAAAGAGGAGGAGAAAAGAAGAAAAATAGTGAAAAATAGTGGTGGTCAATAGTGACGGTGCGATGGCAGAATTGATAGTGGAGGTTCGATGGTGGAGATGTGGTGGTGAGTGTAACACCCCAAAATAGGGCCTAGGAGTTTTAGGGATATTTTTGGAATTCTAGCCTTAAAGTGTTTGGAATTTTGCAACACGGTTTATCGGTAATGTTTTTTACTATGGTTTTTAGAAAATTAAATCAATTTCTGAAATTAGTTTAAAATACCTCTAATTTTGAAAATAGGACTAATTTGTAAAAAAGTCAAAACTAAGAGTTTTTATGAAGCAAAATTGCCCAGAATTTTAAATTGAACATAAAATCCCCCATGCTACAGCCTTGTTTTCACAATAGTTGCTCTCCCCTTCGCTTGTACCTTTTATTACTCTCCCAAGTCTCTCCTACTTTATTTTGATCTCTAAATCCTAATTACTCTTGATTTCCAACATCCCTTGAATTATAAATCTCCATTGAAACCAAGGAAACACCCAAAAATTTCATTAATTTCATCATCTTATTCAAGAGTGGATTTTTTTGAATTTCACCGAAGTTCATGTTTCTTGCTTTCAAGGTAACCAATCATCTTCCTATTAGTTTTAAATTTTATCTAGACTTTTAAACTGAATTTGTAGCCAATGAAACACATGTTTTAAATAAAAGCCGAAAATCGGGTCTTTAATGGTGAATTTTGAGTTTATGGATAAAAATGTTGTTTCAACTTGTTTTAACATGATTAGAAGGTTTCTAAACTTACTTTGAAGTTTCGTTAAATAATTCTTGAGTTTTAATGAATTTTCAGAAAATAGCCATAAAACATGTTGAACAAGTCGATACTATGAATTTAGTATTTTATTATATTTTAACGTTGGGAGTTAGTCATAGGTGAATTATAAGATGAACGGAATTTGTTTTAGGTGAAAAGATTGAGTATTGATCGGGATATTTGAGTTTTAAGTTAGCTATGTTAAAGGTTTTGGTTACATGAGAACTTAGTTTAGGCTTATGTTTTGTATGCTTGTAATGATTCCTTGACTGATTTTTGGATGTACTGTTGTGTGAATTTGTTGTGTTGAAGTTTCAGATTCGATAGAACCTTCTACGAGTAGAAATAAAGGCAAGGAAAAACTAGTTTGAACTTTTGGCTTTTCGGCAAAAGCGTAATTGGTGAGTGTTTGGAATAATTGCTTGTGGACATGATTCAATACATTATTTGGGAATTTAGTAGTAGCCTAAAACCCTACTCTAAACTCCGAGTGTAAGCTTTCTCATACATATGTTATCTTGTGAACAAAGTGCCTATGTGTTTGTGAATATGTGAATTGAGATGAGATGCTATAACATGTGCTATGTAGTTATGATAACTGTTGTGAAAGTGCAAATATATATGTAATACCCAAATTTTTCCCGGCCCGAACCCATATAAAAAACAAATAAAATTAAAATACCATTATTGAATAGTCAAGTTTTTTACAAACATTAAGTCCAAATAATATAGCCCAATACCATAACCCAATTACAATAATAACTTAAACCCATTACCCAAACACAAAATACATTACATACAACCCAATACCAAACCTGAATCAGCTAGCCCGGATACCCCTAGCCCAACTAGCCTAAACCAGAAGAAAGAAACCATAGACAGCAACAGCTTCCAGCATCGCAACCACCAAGGCCACCCTCCGCGCGTGCTGAGCTACTCCCCACACATGCAACGCCTCCACACGCCTCCAGCTGGACTCCGTACACGCCACGTCTGTCACCGTACGGCCTCACACCTGCAACAACTTGCAACAAACGCAACAAGCAAAAATGAACAGAAAATGACAGATAAGAGTTGTAAAAAAGAAAATTTTGAGATTTTTAATTTTCTTTACATTTTCTTTTCGGCTATATAAAGCCATTAAACAGAATCTGTAAACGGTTACACAGAAATAAACAATATCAATACAAAAAATAAAAAAAAAACAAAGGATTTTTCGAAAGGTGATTCGATCTTTCTTTCTTTCCTTCCGTTTTTCTCTTTTTTTCCTTTAAGCAAATTTTTCATTTTCTGTTTTATTAATCGAACAATAAATAAAAGAGAAAAGATAAGTGAAGATTTACCCTTAGGGTGACCGTCGCATCCCTATCCGCTTCATCACGATTGAAGTTTGGACGGGGATTGTGAGTTTCGAGCGGCGGCAGAAGCTAGGGCAAAACCCTAGCAGAGAAAAGGGCAGCATTTTTTCTGCAAACATACTATTTTTTTTATTCTTTTTAGAAATATTTTGTTTAAGTAATAACACAGTACGACGCCATTTTGAGACAAGGGCACTAGCGCCAAAACGGCGCCGTTTGGTCCCTTGACCTGCGCGGTGACCCGACCCGGGGGGAGGATCCGCGCGTTTCATTTCAATGGCCTATTTGCGTTACTGGTCCCTCTGTTTTAATTTCTATTTCTAATTCGGTTTTCTTTATTTTTTAATTTTACCCATTGGGTTTTGGATTCTGCTCACTTTAGTCCTTATCATGACGTGGCGTTTTGGGGGAAGGGAATATTTCCCATTTGGTCCTCATATTATTCGCGCGTCACAATTTTGCCCTCTATTTTGATTTATTTTCATTTTTCTCCTTCCGATACTGTTTTGATTTTAATTTAATCCTTTACTTTGTTTGAGTTTATCTGTTTCATATTTTATTTGATTATTTGCCATTCCATTGTTCTTGATGCATTTAATTTCAATCTCTTTTTTGTTTACACCCCATGTTTTATTGCAATTTCAATTAGATCCTTACCTCGATTTAAACCATTTTAATACATGTCATAATTTCTTCATTTTTCCATTATTTCATCTATTCATTTTAAACTTTTATATAATCGTGTTTTAATATATATATATATACTATTTTACTACATACTATTTTATTTTAAAATTACTTTGCATATAGTTCTATTTCAAGTTGTTTCATGTAATAATTACTTTAAAATCATTCTATACTATTTACTTCAAATCAACTTATATTAGTTATTTAAAGCTCATTTTCATATAATATTTACTTATTTATTTATTTTTTACACCTATTTAAATCATTTCTCACATCTTATTTTAGACTCTATTTCAATATATCTTTATATTCATTGTAACTCTATGTATATATTATTATACTATTATGTGTATTTAATTTTCCATTTTATATATGCTATTTACTTCTTAAGTTGTTTTCAAATTTGTATGTTTTATTTTTGTTTATGTAAATCGCTTGATTTTAATTAGTTTCCTTATTAGCTAATGTTGATATTTGCATAAAGAATGGTTGAAATTATTGTCACTATGTTTGTTCATATTATTTGATTATTTGCCACTTATTAGTATACATCGTGACTTACGAATTATTATTTTGCATCATCCATTATCAATCCATCACACTTTATTCGTTTAAAAGGTTACAGCAAATATCGTTTAAATATCAAAACCAATTTATTCAAAAAAACTTTCAAGATAAGTTCGGTATTTGGAATCTTCGAAAGAATTGAGCCCTAACGTATTGGGTTCCAATTTTCCTCGTCGAACCTAAATAATCGAGATTATTCTTTAATCAAAACACATAAATTAAAACTCATTCTCGGAAATTCGATATGTCGTGTCCTAATGTATTGGATGTGACATGTCGTTTTCTCGAAATGAAAATTTTAAAAAATATATAAGGACTATATTCAATGCTAGGAATTTTGAGAATTTGTGCCCTAACGTATTGGGTTTCAATTTTTCATCTGACTTAAAGCAATTGAATATCTCATTTAACTTTACCGCAAGAGTTTTAAAAATCAAAAGACAAGCTTATTCTCGAGGACTAAAAATGTCGTGTCCTAATGTATTGGGCATGACATTTTATTACTCTGAGACGAGAAGGTCTTTAGCATTCGCCTCGATTTATCCAAGCGTCTTTTATGAAATTAACATTAATAAGAAAGGAATGATCGTATTTTAAAATATTTTCAAATTCTTGACACTAAGATATCAAACAATCAATTCGGTACCAATTTTGGGCGTTACGAGGTTGCTAACCCTTCCTTGTGCGTAACCGACTCCCGAACCTATTTTCTCAAAATTTGTAGACCTAAAATCGTTTTCAAGGTGATCCGATCACACCTCAATAAAGGATCGGTGGCGACTCCCATTTTCATTTTCAAAGTCGACTCTTATTTTTCAAAACTTTAAAAATGGTTTCGACAGCTTGGCGACTCCGCTGGGGACTTTTAGAGAGTCAAGCCACAAAATTGATTGTTTTTTGTCTTATTGTCAAAAATTGAAAATTTGATTTGAAAAATTACGATCTTCTCTTTGCATTTGTTTGTATGATTACTGTAATTTGAGTTTTATACATTGGCATCATATTGCTTAAAGACTGTTTAGTCTTATCCTTTTAAGTGGGAGTGAGAAGCTACTCCTTCGTGAGGTTTTCACCTCCATGCAGGATAGTGGACCACTATCGGAATACATCCGTACTTATGTCTTCGTGAGATCTTCATCTCCGTGCAGCCATAGGGAAATGTATTCCCCTGAACCGAGCTCGGCCTGTATGAGCCTATAATGGGTGAAGATTGAGGAATCTGCTGGTTCGCGTGCCTTGACTTTAGAGCCAAACTGCATGTAGAAGACCTTAGGAACCCATCCTAGGTAGAGCCACTCCAAATCCTTAGTGGTTACCTGACTAGGTACTTTTGTTTTCCTTGTTTGCTTCTGTTTTGTACTAACCTATCTTGTTTCGTTTTGATTATGATTGCATTGCATTTTCATCTTAGGAAAGAGATATTGATTCAAATCTAATTACTAAATTAGAAAGCTTGTCATGGAGTACGGATCCCTTGATAAAGTAGAAAACAATACGGCTGCCTAAATATATTCTGAGAAACACAAAAAGAACGATGGAAGAGTTCGTGACCTTGCTTCGTGGCCTGAGGATTCAAGGCGATCGTCTAAGAGCCTTCGACATTCCAACCCCTTAAAGAAGCTGACGAGCCTTATGAAGATGGGAAGAGGATGGATCGCGACCAAGATCAAGAAAAGGAGTTAGCAGTGGCATCTATTGGAAATTGGCGAGATTATCACAAACATGCGGATGAAGAAAAAGATCGATGTTGTTTCTTGGAATATAAGGGCGAGGTCGTACATGCATCTGCTTTATGTAAAGGAATTTGCTTTCTAGAAAAGCTTCTTAAATGTAATTGAATCAAAATTAATGTCTCCCTAGGCATTCATTTTATACATCTGCATCACATGCATTAAAATCCATTGAAAGAGTCTAAACGAGTAAATTTATTTCAGCTAATCTGGAAAACCAATCAACCAAACACCCTTACGGTATCCAAGCAAAGACTAGAGAAATGGAACAAAGGTTGGAAAGATTAGAGCGAATGCAGATACAGATGCAGGAGCAATTGACCGAATTTCAATAGGAAATGAGAGACCAGATGCTAGAATTGCAGAGAACTATGATAGGCCAGTTCAACCGATTGCTAGCTGGAAAGTCAAAAGAAGTGAAAGACCCGGTGGTTTACTTTGGGGTTAAGGATCTTGCCTATTCCCTAGATTGTCCTCTGATAAGTGTCCAGGTCCAGCCAGATGGGCGCCCACAAGAGGCACTCTTTACTAGCAGATCACAACAGTATCAGACTGGTATAACAACACCAGTGAGTTGCTTGACGGACCTACGATACAATTTGAGGAACAATTTTCCTGTTGCTCTTGATAACCCAGCATAAAGCAGTCAACGATGGAGTACCCAGATACCACAAAGGCCCCAAGGAAGAAGGGAAATAAATGGGATAATACAGGTAGATATAGTAAGGGCCACTCAAAACCAATCACTGTGGGTAGGCCAAAGACAGAAACCACCAACCATCAGAACCCTTTAAAGCAAGAATCTGGAGTGAAACCAGGTACTGAGAGCTCCAGTTCACACCAATTCCGATGTCATATAAGGAGCTGTATCAAAGCTTATTCAATGCGCACGTTGTTGCACCTTTCTACTCAAAACCACCACAACCTCCGTACCTTAAATGGTATGATACAAACGCGCAATGTGATTATCATGCGGGAATTACGGGGCACTCAGTAGAGAATTGCATTGCCTTCAAAAAGCTAGTTGAAAAACTCATCAATATAGGCGTTGTCAAATTTGATGATTCATCCAGTGCAGAAAGCCCGCTACCCAATCATGATTGACAATAAGGTGAATGCGAGGCATGAAGAGATGTTGGGAAGTGTTCACATCAATGACATATTTGAAGACACGAATGAAAAGGGACCTTGTTAGATATCTGCCCTTATAAATCTGGAGTGTTCTAAGCAATTAGACTGCGGAAGAAATCCCTATAGTTTTTAGAGCTTATTTAGAGTAATGTTCAGAACATTTTGTTGTTTTTAGCCTAGAAATGATAGAAATTCCTTTGTGAAATAGGCTCATGTCGGAATGTTGTTATTTTAATGAAATACATATTTGCAAACAATTCCAGATTCTTTTATTCTTTTAAATTTTCTTCCAAATTATTATTCATTCATTCATAATCATATAGTACAAATAATTATTCATGAATTTATACATTCTTTTGTATGTTCTTTGGTACTTATTATGGGTCCCTGGATATCAATTACATGAATGACGCTGCTACAGACTCAGATTTTCCTTTTGAGCGAGGCATGTGTTTAGAGGGATCTCATGGATTTGAAAATGACATAGATCGTAGCTTATCTCTGTACTTCTTGATGATGGTTGAACAAGAGGATAGACAGATCCTACCTCACAAGGAATCATTAGAAATTGTGAGCTTGGTGAATATTAGAATTGACCTGATTGCAAAGAAGAAGCAAGACCTTGTTGAGTCACCTCTAGGGTTCAAAGATGTTTTTGTATGATCATGCCAGGATATGCCCGGGTTAACCGCTGATAATGAAATCTACACAACAGCGCGATGGCAGAAATTTGCAGTATGAACGATGCAATTCTTTGTCGGGGCAATGCCTTTCTCGTTGGCTCAGCATAGCTTTTCCCATTTGAAGTCGAGTTTTCATCTCTTCAAGTTTTGTTGGATCTCATCCTGATGAAAGAGAAAGATCAAAAGTTTTCATTCACAGTGTCACCCCAAAAGGCTCTATGAAGGAAGTCCGATATCAAAGAAGATTCTTCGAAAGGGATAACGAGGACTTCCCTAACCCTATGAGCTCAAAAAAATCAAAAATCAAAAAGAAAAAAGAAAAAAAGAAAAAAAAGAAAAATCAAAATCAAAGTCAAAATGAAAATGAGAGAAAAAGAAAGAAGAATGAAAAAAGAGAAAAATCTAGATAAAAAATCAAAATAAAAAATGACAAAAGGAAGTAAAGGAGAGGCCAAAGCGAAAACCCTCAAAGGGCGCTTTGTGACCAAATGTGGTTTTGAGTTGAAAACCCGAAAAGGGCGACTCAAATTTTAAGCAAATGGGGCATGGCCGTCATCATCATCGAAGGTTTCTAATGGGCATTGCTTCATGTTTGAGATCATTAGTTACTTTGTCAAACGGGTAGAGGCTGCTTCATGCGTCAATGTCATCATATGCCGGTATGGAATTACGGAGAAGACGATATCATGAATGTTAGTATGATAGCTGAGGTCTGTGATCAATTCAAAATCAGATACCATAGTTTATCACTGTAATGAACTGCAAAAATGACTGAGACTTACAAGGACTGACATGAGAAATCACCATTTGGCCTCCTTGCTTGCCGAGCATCTATCGAGATTTCTACCAGAGCAACGTTGTTCTCTTTGGTTTACGGGATTGAAGTAGTATTACCTATTGAAATCCCCTTTCTCTGGGTATTAAAGTTGGAAGGATCCAATCGCGATGTGATCAGTTGGACCTAGGAAATGGGTTAAAAGCTATTCATTAGAGTCGGATGTACCAGAAACAAATGATACGAGCCTATAATAAACAGAGTCGTCCCAGAGAATTCCATGAGAGGGCTGGATGTTGGAAAAGATCCTTCCTCAACAAAAGGATTCTAGAAGGAAATGAATGCTAAGCTGGGGATGTCCCTGTGTTGTAAAGAAGACCTTTTTCAGAGGAGCACTGATCCTGAGTGAGACTGCTGATCCTATAAACACGGATCCAGTCAAGAAATATTTCATTTAAAGAAGAAGAAAGGACCAATTCCAAAAAAGAAAAAGATATGAAAAATGAAAATGAAATATGAAAAAGTAAAAATGGAGAGGCTAAGGGGAAAACCCGCAAAGGGCACCTTAGGCCAAAAGGGATTTGAGTTGAAAACCCGAAAATGGCGGCTCAAATATTGATCAAAATGGAGCATGAGGTGGTCAGAGCAGCTTGAATCTTGATCGGATTGGGGCATGTGGTGATCTTGCTATGCTTGAATCACCAAGAAAGGATAGGTGACATCTTGGGGCATCGACAAAGCACTGTAGATCTCCTAAACACATGTCAAACTCAGAATGGTCTTCAGGAAGGTTGTACAGAGAAGTTCAAGCTACGATATCTGGGGCACCCAATTCTCATATTATTTATATTGAATTTTTCGTTCTTGGAATACTTTTTTCCTTTTCCAAGATATACATTCTCAATCACTTTCTTTATTATCCTTCTTTACAATTTTTGATAATTTATTCCTTTCGAGCTATGCTCAGAGCCAATTTTATTCTTATCCATTATTATGACCCTTTTTTTTTTGCAAGTATGTTGCATTGGAATAATGATTAATGGACTAATAAAACTTTCACAAAGGAGGTTTTGCATATTACTCTAAAAAGTTTCTAAATAATATAGGAACCTGAAACAGGACTATTGTTTAGAGCTCAGCAAATTTAAAGGTTGGAAATTTGAGAAGGAAGAGTCTAAATTTGGACTTTCTCTTTGGATTTTTTTGTCAAATGCATTGATTGAACAAAATGACAAGATGACGGGTTAATGACAAAGTTTAAATAAACAAGCAAACAATAATCATCAGGCAATAGGAAGAGGTTAGATCGGAGAAGAGAGCCTTCATCTGCGCATAAGTCTTTGGTACGACACCTTGGGAATGGTGTAAGGAACTAGAACGATTTAGATAATGTATCCTTGAATGGTGATAGAAGGATTGAGGAAAAGCCGCATATTTCTACACTTGGATTACAGTGGGAGAATGATGCTACAAATTTTGTGCCCCAATGGATTAAACTTTGAGGTTTACAGTGGGGGGCAACCTGGCTAAATGTCTCTTCAGAAAAGTCAGTCAAACAACAAGGCGTTGTGGCACGTCGGTGTTAAAGCCTTAATAAACTTCGAGTAATGACAACCTAAGCGGGATCATTCTCGAAAAAATAAAATTCTGCATTTATGCAAACACCATTCACACATGTCTAGTTAGGAGCATTTGATACATTTTGATTATGCCAGCCTAATCATTAGGCATAATTAAGTTCATAAACGAATTATACAGATCATGTTCCCCAGAGAACAGATCGGTGAAATCACAAGTCTTATGTCCCTGGTCAGCAGTGGAGTAGGATGGAAATTACAGATCTTGTCTCCCTAAGCAGTAGCGGAGCAGATCGAAGACGGCAAATCTTATCTGCCCTAGGAGTAGGGAAACAAATTTAAGCCACAAGTCCTATGTCCCTGGTCAGCAGTGGAGTAGGTTAGAAATTATAGATCTTGTCTCCCTAAGCAGTAGCGGAGCAGATCGAAGAAGACGAATCTTATCTTCCCCAAGAGTAGGGAAACAGATTTAAGTCACAAGTCCTATGTCCCTAGTCAGCAGTGGAGTAGGTTGGAAATTACAAATCTTGTCTCCCTAAGCAATAGCGGAGCAGATCGAATACGGCGAATCTTATCTTCCCTCAGGAGTATGGAAACAGATTTAAGCCACAAGTCCTATGTCCCTGGTCAACAGTGGAGTAGGTTGGAAATTACAGATCTTATCTCCCTAAGCAATAGTGGAGCTAATCGAAAATGGTGAATCTTATCTCCCTGAGATTACAGCGGAGCAGATTGAAGCTAGTAATCTTATCTCCTTGAGATTACAGTGGAGCGGATTAAAATAAAGGATCTTATCTCTCTGAAGTTACAGTAGAGTAGATCGCATCAGGTCTTATCTCCCTGAGATTACAGCGGAGCAGATTGAAGCACTATCCTATCTCCTTGAAGTTATAGTGGAGTAGATTAAAATAAAGGATCTTATCTCTCTGAATTTACAGTAGAGTAGATCGCATCAGGTCTTATCTCCTTGAGGTTACAGTGGATTAGATCGAAGAATTTCAGATCTTATCTCCCTGATGTTACAGTGGAGCAGATTGAAGCCAGAGATCTTATCTCCTTGAAATTACAGCGGAGTAGATTGAAGCTAGTAATCCTATCTCCCTGAGATTACAGTGGAGCGGATTAAAATAAAGGATCTTATCTCTTTGAATTTACAGTAGAGTAGATCGCATCAGTTCTTATCTCCCTGAGATTACAGCGGAGCAGATTGAAGCACTATCCTATCTCCCTGAAGTTATAGTGAAGTAGATTAAAATAAAGGATCTTATCTCTCTGAAGTTACAGTAGAGTAGATCGCATCAGGTCTTATCTCCCTGAGGTTACAGTGGAGTAGACCGAAGAATTTCAGATCTTATCTCCCTGATGTTACAGTGGAGCAGATTGAAGCCAGAGATCTTATCTCCCTGAAATTACAGCGGAGCAGATTAAAGACACTATCCTATCTCCCTGAAGTTACAGTGGAGCGGATTAAAATAAAAGATCTTATCTCTTTGAAGTTACAGTAGAGTAGATCGCATTAGGTCTTATCTCCCTGAGGTTACAGTGGAGTAGACCGAAGAATTTCAGATCTTTGAAGTTACAGTGGAGTAGATCGCATTAGGTCTTATCTCCCTGATGTTACAGTGGAGTAGACCGAAGAATTTCAGATCTTATCTCCCTAAGCAGTAGTGGAGCAGATCGAGGATACCAATCTTATTTCCCTGAGATTACAGCGGAGCAGATAGAAGCCAGAAATCTTATTTCCCTGAAGTTGTAGTGGAGCGGATCAAAATGATGGATCTCATCCCTCTGAAGTTGCAGTAGAGCAGATCTCATCAGACTTATCTTTAAAAGTTGCGACAGAAGAAGTTGAAGCTACATGTCTTATCTCCTTGAAGTTACAGTGGAGCAGACTAAAGATAGCAAATTTCGTTCTTTTGAGAAGCTACAAGGCACAAATCCTATCTCCCTGAAGGTGTAGTGGAGTGGATTAAAACCACAGATCTTATCTCTTTGAAGTAGCAGTAAAGTAGATCGCATCAGGTCTTATCCCCCTGAAGTTGCAGAGGGGCAGACTAAAGATGGCGGATTTTACCTCCCTAAGGTCATAGTGGAGTAGATTGAAGCCACAAATCCTAGCTCCCCGACGTTGCGTTACCAATTCCTACTCCTTTGAAGATGCAGTAGGATGGAATAAGGCAACTCGAGGAAGAAGAACACTAAGGTCCAACACGACCGGGCAAATTTGGTCATTTTTAAAGTCTTTCCTCCGTTCCCGTTACACAACAATGAGCAAAGAGAGGCAGTTGTAATACCAAAATTTTTCCTGGCCCGAACCCATATAAAAACCAAATAAAATTAAAATACCATTATTGAACAGTCCAGTTTTTTACAAACATTAAGTCCAAATAATATAGCCCAATACCATAACCCAATTACAATAATAGCTTAAACCCATTACCCAAACCCAAAATACATTACATACAACCTAATACCAAACCTGAATCAGCTAGCCCGGATACCCCTAGCCCAACTAGCCTAAACCAGAAGAAAGAAACCAGAGATGAAAGCGACTTCAGTAGCCGTACCAAAGGCCACCCTCGTGGCGTGTCGAGCTACTCCCCACGCATGCAGCAACTCCACGCGCCTCCAGCTGGCCTCCGTACACGCCACGTCTATCACCGTACGGCCTCACACCAGCAACAACTTGCAGCAAATGCAACAAGAAAAAACGAACAGATTGTGAGTTTAGGGTGAAGTGAAGATTTACCTTTAGGGTGACCGTCGCATCCCTGTCCGCTTCATCACGATCGGAGTTTGGACGGGGATTGTGAGTTTCGAGCGGTGGAAGAAGCTAGGGCAAAACCCTAGCAGAGAAAAGGGCAGCATTTTTTTCTACAAGACATACTTTTTTTATTTTTTTTAGAAATATTTTGTTTAAATAATAACGCAGTACGACGCCATTTTGAGACAATGGCACCAGTGCCAAAACGACGCTGTTTGGTCCCTTGACCCGCGCGGTGACCCAACCCGGGGGGAGGATCCGCGCGTTTCATTTCAATGGCCTATTTGCGTTACTGGTCCCTCTGTTTTAATTTCTATTTCTAATTCAGTTTTCTTTATTTGTTAATTTTACCCATTGGGTTTTGGATTCTGCTCACTTTAGTCCTTATCATGACGCGGTGTTTTGGGGGAAGGGAATATTTCCCATTTGGTCCTCATATTATTCGCACGTCACGATTTTTCCCTCCATTTTGATTTATTTTCATTTTTCTCCTTCCGATACTGTTTTGATTTTAATTTAATCCTTTACTTTGTTTGAGTTTATCTGTTTCATATTTTATTTGATTATTTGCCATTCCATTGTTCTTGATGCATTTAATTTCAATCTCTTTTTTGTTTACACCCCATGTTTTATTGCAATTTCAATTAGATCCTTACCTCGATTTAAACCATTTTAATACATGTCATAATTTCTTCATTTTTCCATTATTTCATCTATTCATTTTAAACTTTTATATAATACGTGTTTTAATATATATATATATACTATTTTACTACATACTATTTTATTTTAAAATTACTTTGCATATAGTTCTATTTCAAGTTGTTTCATGTAATAATTACTTTAAAATCATTCTATACTATTTACTTCAAATCAACTTATATTAGTTATTTAAAACTCATTTTCATATAATATTTACTTATTTATTTATTTTTTACACCTATTTAAATCATTTCTCACATCTTATTTTAGACTCTATTTCAATATATCTTTATATTCATTGTAACTCTATGTATATATTATTATACTATTATGTGTATTTAATTTTCTATTTTATATATGCTATTTACTTCTTAAGTTGTTTTCAAATTTGTATGTTTTATTTATGTTTATGTAAATCGCTTGATTTTAATTAGTTTCCTTATTAGCTAATGTTGATATTTGCATAAAGAATGGTTGAAATTATTGTCACTATGCTTGTTCATGTTATTGGATTATTTGCCACTTATTAGTATACATCGTGACTTACGAATTATTATTTTGCATCATCCATTATCAATCCATCACATTTTATTCGTTTAAAAGGTTACATCAAATATCGTTTAAATATCAAAACCAATTTATTCAAAAAAACTTTCAAGATATACGCAAAGTTCGGTATTTGGAATCTTCGAAAGAATTGAGCCCTAACGTATTGGGTTCTAATTTTCCTCGGCGAACCTAAATAATCGAGATTATTCTTTAATCAAAACACATAAATTAAAAATCATTCTCGAAAATTCGATATGTCGTGTCCTAATGTATTGGATGTGACATGTCGTTTTCTCGAAATGAAAATTTTAAAAAATATATAAGGACTATATTCAATGCTAGGAATTTTGAGAAGTTGTGCCCTAACGTATTGGGTTTCAATTTTTCATCTGACTTAAAGCAATTGAATATCTCCTTTAACTTTACCGCAAGAGTTTTAAAAATCAAAAGACAAGCTTATTCTCGAGGACTAAAAATGTCGTGTCCTAATGTATTGGGCATGACATTTTATTACTCTGAGACAAGAAGGTCTTTAGCATTCACCTCAATTTATCCAAACGTCTTTTATGAAATTAACATTAATAAGAAAGGAAGGATCGTATTTTAAAATCTTTTCAAATTCTCGACACTAAGATATTAAACAATCAATTCGGTACCAATTTTGGGCGTTACGAGGGTGCTAACCCTTCCTTGTGGATAACCGGCTCCCGAACCTATTTTTTCAAAATTCGTAGACCTAAAATCATTTTCAAGGTGATCCAGTCAGACCTCAATAAAGGATCGGTGGCGACTCCGATTTTCATTTTCAAAGTCGACTCCTATTTTTCAAAAATATAAAAATGGTTTCGACAATATACATTTTATGTATATGTTAAATGTTAGTGACAGTGTTTTTCTAAGAATGCAAATATGCAGGGATTGTGCACGGATAATTGATAAGTGATATGTGTTTGACTTTGGATATTCTGGCATTGTGATCTTGAAACCGTTGGATATAGTTAGGATGTGATAGGATTGTGAGTACTTCACTTTTGGGACATGTTTGACTCTATGAGTCTATGTTTGGTGTGTTGGAGATCCATGTATCTGATGAGTGATGATAGAGCTCACTTTTTATGTTTCATAACTTAAGTGCCAAATTATCTTAAAATGTATATATGTGTAACGTGATGTATACCTAAATGAGTATGTGACCATTATGCAATTTATCTATAAAGATGTTTTGAATATTGTGATATATGCTTGAATGTTAGGTGATTATATTTGTAATAGGATATATGCTTCAAAGTGAATATGTTTACCATGTAAAAGAACTAATAATAATGCACGAGTAAGTATATTATGACACTAAAGTTGGAACTATTAAGGTTATGTTATATAGTTGTTTCATTAATGCTTGATGAATTGTTTGCATGGTAGTTGTTCTAGGCATTCATTGAGCTTGTTAAGCTCACCCACTCCCTTCTTTAACCATCGCAGATTAGTTGTGTGTCGGTGTGAGCGGTGTGGTTCCGAGAGGTGATCCAAGCAAGACTTTTGCATTATTTCATAGGTGTTCTATATATATTTATGTTTTAAGGAAAAAGGTAATGTGGTAGACTTGTTTATAGCCATGTTAACTTCTAGACATTTTGCCAGTTTTTGGTTCGGTTTATCAGGATTACATGTTATTATTATGCTTGAGTTCATGAACATGAGGATGAATTGACGTTACCTACTCGAACACTATTTTGTGATATTGAACTGCTAATTAGGCTATTGAATAATTATTTGTCGAAGTAATTGATGTAAGATGTTTAGGAACTAAATTGGAATGGATTAATTGCTCGTATATGCTGCGTTTTTGAGGTCTGGGGTACAGGTATCGATAATTGGGTTTTAAAATTGATACCTTTGTGTTTTGAAACTTGCAGGATGTTAGAATTGAGATTGGGTATTGATACCTTTGCTTAAGTATTGATACTCGGGGCTAAAATATCGATATATCATGACAGGTACCAATAAATTTTGAGACATTGGATTTTTAATTAAGAAACAGAATGCAAGTTTCGTATCGTTTTTCTAGGTGGTATCGATACCACTTAAAAAAATTGATACCTTAATGTCAGTATCGATACCTACGTGATAGTTTTAAGTTTTTGTTAAATGGACCTTATGTATGTTTAACTATTATAAGACTATTTGATGTACTATTAGGATGTAACATTGATAACTAACAAGTATAATTGACTTAAAACCTATACGAATACTAAGATGGACGATGCTTCGTTTAGATTGAACTTTTACTTGTTGTATATAACTTAAGATGGTGGTGTGGCATCCCATATTCGGGCTTGGCGACCAGGCCAAGTATGGGTGTTACAGTGAGGTAGTGGTGCGATTGGCTATGAATGGAGGAGATGTGGAAGAATTAAGGAAAAAAGCTTTGTTGAAAATGTGAAATGGAAGAAAAATGAAGAGGAAAGGAAGGAGAAAGGAGGAGCAAAAGAAGAGGGTGGCAAAAATGGAGAGGAAGGAAAAAAATGAACATCAAAAGGTGTAATTCACCTTGTCCAAGTTCAATGTATATCACACAAGGTAAAGGTGAAGAAAATAGGCATGTTGAGGGGACAAAAGAGAAAAAAAGGGGATCATGGGAATGAAAATGGGGGTTTAAGAGGGAAAGTTGACTAGGATTGGACGATTATGGAAGTTCTTTCTTATGCAAAAGTTTCCAAAAAAAGTAAATAAAATATAGAGAGTGTGGAAACTTGAACCTAGAACCCTTAAGAATTTATTTAAGCTCCTAACCACTAAGCCAACTTACTTTCTTGTTCACAAACTACAACATTTATTTTAAAAACATGATGTGACATTTGCTAAGGTTTGAAGCAAAATTGCACCTATAGAAAATAATGTGAGGGAAGGGATTCGAACACAGGTCATTAAGGATAGCTCCACCACTACTCAATCACTATACTTGATACTTATTTATTATCAAATGAGCAAAAGATCATTTAAAAAAAATTCAGGCTTGACCGCTCCCAGTTCATTAACTCAATTTCTACTAACCTAATTTTTGGGATGTAACAAACACGACCGTGTGGCACATGGTACACAGTCTTAGTCTGTTACACAGTCCAAGGGCATGGTAGTGTGACTCTCTTTCACATAGTTTAAGTTTGTTACATGGCCTGGCGACACGGTTGTGTTAATCTAACACACACGGTCACAGCCTGTCACACGGCCTGGTTACACGGCCGTGTGACCCTTATTTTCCAAAATTTTCTTATTTTCCAAAATTTTTATACTTTTCATTTAGTTTACAATTAAGTCCTTACATGTTCCCAGTTTTATTTAAAAGCTTTTGTAAGTCTGTTTGAGATCTAATTTGATTACAATTGACGTGAAACAAAATTATCCGTGATGTTGTAGTAAATATTTAAATTTAAACTATGCTTTCAACTATTTTATGTTTTGTGATCGATTATGGCAACTTGTAGCGCAAGTCCGACGACTAGACCAAGTTAGCAAATTTGTCAATTGAGTTATATTCCTATGTCAATAATGTAGACCAAAGTGATTAAGAACTACCTCAATTATGGTGACCTAAGGTAATTAGGTATATTCCTATCCTAATTACGAATCACAAATTGATCCTTCTAATTAAGACCAAAAATGAAAAGTCCTCTTCTAATTTCTTTAGGTTTTGTCAAACTAATGATTGGCCAGACTATTATCAAAGAAGAACAAGAATGACTAAATGATTTAAACACTATTAACAATAAAAAGAGATGGAAATAGATAACTTTCAATTAACTAACCTTGAAATCCATTGTATATCTAGAAAAGAGATTTACTTCATGGAGAATTTGAGAAACTTTGTCTTCTTGTTGAAACCTGTCAATTCTTGATACGCGAAAGCTTAGGTGGTTTATCCTTTTTTTTCCTCCTCCATTTCACTTTTTGGTTTCTTTTTTTCCCTTTTATAACTCCTAAAAATCATAACTTTTATTCCAACCATGGGCGAATCCAGAAAGGCTGGCAAGGGTCTTGATCCCCCTAAAATTTGTAAAATTTCTTTTTAGGCCCTTTTGAGTTTTGAAAATTTTGGTTTTCATATTATAATTAGTATTTAAAAACGTGAAAATTTTGTGTTTGACCCCTCGAAGTTTTTGAGAGTTTTTTTTTTAATTTGTTTTATTTTATAGGATTTATAATTTTTAATGTTAAATCTAGTAACATTTTTAGTTTAATTTGGTAAACTAATACAAGGTAGTATTCTAAATATTAATTTGATAAAATAAAGTTTAATAATTGCAATATTTAAGTATAAATAGCATTTAAATATTAATTAGGTTAAAATAAACTTAAATAATTGTAATATTTAATACAAATTGAACATTTAACGTACTTTTTTTTACTTAATTTTGGTGATACAAATTATCTCAAATTTATAAATACCTTATCAAAAGTAGACCTGTGGGCCAAGCTTTCTTTGAACATATATATTTTAAGAATATTTTTCCCCCTTATCAACAATTTTGGCTTTACCCCTGGCTCCAACGGTACCATTCCGTTGGAGTGGAAAGTTATTTGTTTGCTTTCGCTAGGGCGAAGATATTTTCCGTCGGAACAAAAATATGCTTATGTTAAGCTATTCTTTCCCATACTTTGCCAAACCTACATTGGATAAGAACACATAAAAAATTAACCTGATTTAACACTACAAATATATAATTTTTTTTGAATACCAATTGATGCTATTATTAATGAGAGAAACAATTATTTCGATTACATGCCTTAAATAAATGATCCTACAGCTTTCTTTCTTCTTTTGGGCATCAAAACAGTGCTTTGAAACTCACAAAGCAATAAATAAAAGTAAAGTAAATCGATCAGAACAAGTAAACTTGGGAAAATGAAACGAACAGACTAAAAACTTGAAAAAGAAAAAACTTAGGCTTAGAATCCCATTCTTCTCTAGCTTTTGAAACTGAATCTATTGTGCATCAGCCATTCAAGAGACCGATTATCTCCCAAAAATCAAACCTTTCAAGCCTCAATCTCTGTGAAAACCACGAGTTCATCGGACAGACTAATAGTCACAAAGTCCGGACTCAAACTTTTCCATCTATCTACCATCATCGTCATTTCTCCTATTGTAATTCACCAGTCCTTCCACCACATGTGGAACCTCCTCCATCCAGTATTGGGGGCTTTCATATCTTCGCCCTTCTAGTGCCATCCCATGTGTTGCTTTGTTGGCTTCCCTTGGTACGTATTTGAAACACAGTTTTCTAAAATTTAGGATTCTCCCATTGATTTCTTAAATCAGACTGCGAATGCTTGATTTATCTTCTTCTGCAGTGTTTAGTTTGTGTATTATGGTTAACGCATCTCCCTCAACACATATATCCTGGAATCCCATTTCCTCTGCCATAGTAACAGCCTGCAAACACGCCCTCGCCTCGGCCATAACCGCATCTGAAATATTCTCCCATGGGTAAGTACATGATGCCATCACCAAGCCTTCCTTATTTCGCGCAATGATTCCAGAAAATGATATTCTAGAGTGTTGATTAAACGAAGTATCAAAATTAATTTTTATAGAATCATTAATAGTTGGTTTCCATACATAACTGTTAGACTCATACACATTCTTCAAAATCTCTCCCATAAGCGTTATTTCTAAACAATATGCATTGATAAATCCCACAATTTCATTTACTTGCACTCTTACTCCTTAATGGTATAGCCTGTTGCGATTGTACCAAATAGCCCACTAGGCAATAGTTTTCATTTTGCGTGCTTCTTTACTATGAGTGTCAAACTCTATTGCTAACCACTTTTTCCAATTGGATTCTCTATTGCATGTTGAATTTACCACCGTAATACCTATTGCGTAAAGGTACAATCCCTAAAAAGATGGCTTACTGTTTCCTCTTTTGCTCGACATACCAGACAAAGCGTATTTTCCACCAGTTTACGGGCTCGTAGATTATGTAGAGTGGGTATGAATTCATTAGCAACCCTCCACATGTGTATTTGGATTTTGCTCCCCAGATACTTCGCCAGGTATACAAAGGGTAAGAACCTAATCCTGAACTCATGAACTCCCCTTTTGGAAAATATTTTGCTTTCATGACGTACGCAAATAAATAGTTAGGTTGCGTAATAATTTTCCACCCCTGTTTCGCTAGTAGGGCCATATTAAATGTTGATAGCTCTTTAAAACACAACCCTCCCTTTTGTTTGGGGATACACATATCACTCCACTTGCACCAATGTATGCCTTTATTTGTTTTGGAGTTACGCCACCAAAACTTGCACATTATGTTCTTGAGTTCTCAGTAAAATAAAATCGGTAGCTTAAAACATTGCATTGCATAGATCATTATTGCTTGTAAAATGGACTTTAAAAATACCTCTTTACCCCCAGTCGATAAGAAGCGCACACTCCAGTTATTCATCAGTTTAACAAAGCGTTCTTTACTATCAACAAAAGCATGCTCTTTCCAACGTCCAACTATAGTTGGCAAGCCCAAATACCTTTCTGGATTATTAAAGATCCGTACCCCTAAAATTCTTCCCACTTGTTCTTGCATTTCTAACTCGACATTACCATTGAAATAGATTAGGGACTTGTCAAAATTAATCAATTTTCCCAACACCTTTTCATAGTCTTTGATCACACTCTTCATATTATTTGCTGCTTCAATCGATGCCTCTCCAAACAACATACTATCATCAACAAAAAATAAATGCAACACTGAAATATTACCTCTTCCCACCCTTGTCCCAAAGAGCCTTCCCTCCTTTCTAGCTAGTTCAATAAACCGTGAGAATCCTTCAGGACAAATTAGAAACAAATACGGGCTCAGTGGATCTCCTTGTCTCAACCCTCTTTGAGGCTGAAATCCTTCTCCATGTGTTCCATTAATCACCACTGTATATAGTACACTAGTGATACACTACATTATAAGTGAGATCCAGTCCTCACAAGAAACCCATCCTGCGCATCATTTTTTTCTAAAAGACACCATTCAATCTTGTCATACGCTTTACTCATATAAAGTTTTAAAGCAAAGCCTTTATTCGATATCCATATTCTTTTCTTGAATGAATGCGGAATTTCATATGCCACGAAAATATTGTCGGTGATTTGCCTTCTTGGTACGAACGCCCCTTGGGAATCATCAATATAGCAGTTAAGAACCTTGCGAAATCTGTTAACAAACACTTTCGAAATAATTTTATAGATCACGTTGCAAAGACTAATAGGTTGAAACTGACTCATTGACTTCGGCAAATTCACCTTAGGAATAAGACTGATTTAGCGCATTGACCATTTAGCGCATCCAAACAGTACCTAGTAACTTCATCCCCTACAACATGCCAATATTTTTTATAAAATATTACAGGAAAGCTGTCATTACCTGATGCCTTAAGAGGGGATATGGTTTTCATTGCCGCAACAACCTCTTCTGCTTTAAATTCCACCATTAGTTCCATGTTAAGTTCTTCCGTAATGCATGGTGAAATTGACAAGAGTAACCTATCATAGTTGCCAACCTCTTTAGACGAAAACAAGTCTTTAAAATAACCTGCAGCAATTTTAGATATCTTATCAAAATCAGTAACCATATTCCCAGATTCACTTTCCACCCCTTAATCATATTCTTTTTCTTATGAAATGAAGCACTTCTATGAAAAAATGTCATATTTTTGTCCCCCATTCGAAGCCAATTTATTCTCGCCCTTTGTTGTCAAAATATCTCCTCCTTATCAACTTCAAAATTCAGCTCTAAATTGATCTCTATAATCTCCTCAAAAATCACATCACTAATCTTGCTAGCACTCAATTCAAACAGTCTAGTGTTTAATTCTACTGTTCGGCGTTCCCTTAATTTTTTCTCTTTTTTTTCCCAATTGTTCAAACTCACTCCCAGCTCCTTCAGTTTCACCAATATATCCTATTTATTTGAATTCCACTCATGTTTAATTCACTCCTCAAAACCTGTATTCAGTATCCAATTAATGTTGAAGCGAAATTGCCACTGTCTCTCCCCAGCTCGCAATCTCCCATCCCCATTTGCATCCACAACCACCGGATAATGATTCAAGAAACTGTGTTGTAAGTGGCTCACCACATATCCTGGAAAAAGATCCCACCACTCTAGATTTGCAACTCCTTTGTCCAATTTTTCCCTGATATTATTTTCGACCAATCGACCCCTCTCCCATATGTATCATTGTCCAGAAAAACCCAAATCATTCATCTCACAGTCTTTTAATGCTTCCCTATACACAATCATCTGTCTTTCCTCATGAATTCTACCCCATTTTTTTTAAAAGAAAACAATATTTCATTAAAATCTCTCATGATCAACCATGGCTTATTATTCCCACGCTTCAAATACCTTATAATTCCCATGATTCCTTTGTGTCATGCTCCTTAGGTGCTCCATAAAAGCCCGTGAATCTCCATGTTACCATCTCATTTCCTTCATCCACCTCCACATCAATGTGAGACTTTGAAAAGCTTTTTAAAGATAAATTCAGCCCCTCCCTCCATCCTAATGATAAACCCCCTCTCTTTCCTTCCACGTCAACATCAATTCCATTCACAAACCCACACCACCTTCTTATTGTCTCCATCTGTTTGCTATTAACCTTTGTTTCCATAATAAACAAAATTTGAGGTCGAATGTGTCTCAACTTGTTTTTGAGACGTATGACTTTCCATGGTTGCCCAAACCACGAACATTTAAACTGAGGAATTTCATTGTGCTTGGTCGACCAACTTATTAGTGGCCGCTGATATTTCATTTTCCAATCCCAACTCCAATGATCCTCTACTGTTACCTGAACCACCCACTTCAAAATTGAACATCTGCCTCTTCTTCCCATCAACAAATTTCACAGGCATATCTTCCAATTCTACTCCGCCTCCCCTTTCCTAAATTTGCCCCAACCTTTCATTAGCCCTCATATACATGGGTTTTCTTGTCTGTCAAACAAAGCATCCCACCGATCCCATTCCTCCTCTATATTCACTGTTATTTCTTACATCCGCACCAAAACTCATTTCCCTTCTTTCTCCATCGATTTCCATAGTGACCACGTGTCAGTTTCTGATTCTTCCCGCAGCCATTTACTCACCAACTGTCCTCCCCTCCTTGGCGCATCCCTCAATGACAAATCCCAGCCAAAATCCACTTGCTGATTCCCTAATGTTAATCGAACTTGACAGAAGCTTTCGCCATGACCGAGCTGACCACATAAAAAACAAAACAATGACAATTTTTCATATTGAAACGACGCATATATGAATTTATTTTGTCCAATACCAATTTGTTTCTTCCTTTTAAGCGGGATTCGAATATCAATTATAACTCTAATTTGCATAAATTTGCTTACCTCTCTCATCAGCAACGGTGCATCATACTCCAAAAATTTTCCAATAAAATCCCCGAACTGTCGTGCCATCCCCTCCATTATGAAACCAATTGGTAAATTGTGAATCTGCACCCAAAAAGTCGTAACCCAAAGAGGAACTGTATTTGGTTCCTCACCCCTTATTAGTCTATGGAACACAATAAGATGTCGGTTAAAAAACCATGGTATACCATCTGTAACTCGCTTCAAATCAATCTCGCTATAAAATCTTAACAAAATACGCTTATTCTCCATCTCCGTGATAGTCACCCCTCTCAGTGGATGCCACAAATCAGCCAGAGTATTTTTTTTTAGGGATTGAAAATTCACAATGGTATCCGTGAGAACTCGCCCTACTTGGCACAATTCGTATATTTGCTCGACGGAGGTATCATCCCCTATCATCACCATGGGATCTTCCTCATCATCCATAATGTTGAGATTGGCTAAATCTTCATCCACCATTTGATGCTAGCCATATCGTACCCACAATCCTAGAAATCAATAGCCCCTTCAAACGAAAGCAAACCCTAATAGAACCCTAAAAGCGAAACTCGTACTACAAGGCAGACAGAGAAAACCCTAACTCGTGCTACTAGGCAGACTGTGAAGACAACACTACAAATATATAATTAACTTAAAACATCAATGAAATAAAATTCCTAAAATCTAACTAAATTAAATTATAAAATAAACTAAAAATCTTACTAAAATAAGCAACAAATAATTCTAAAATATTAGAGCTATTAATATTATATAAAATTATTTTATTAAAAAATTTATTAAATAAAAATATTTATGTACATCGCAAGAGACAAAAAAAAAAAAAACCCTATTAATAATAAAATGGTGCTCAGAAGCACTTGACCAAATACAAATTCAGTTAAGCAATTACAAATTTTTATTCTTCAGGTATTAATATATAAAAGCAATATAATTGGAAAAAAAAAACCATGAAGTACAGCTCTGCAGTTTCCATATTCAGTAGCAGGGCAAGGCATATACTTGGAAATTCAACAAGAAATTATCCCATTACACTCTCAAGCCCTCCACCTGTTATTTATTTTATTTGATAATTGGTGTTATTGTTGGAGAAGAATAAGAGGGTAATCGACGACAAAAGCTTCTTTGGACTGATCAAGAAACAGTGGTGTTAAGGTAGACAAATAAAGTGGCGCAATCGAAAAGATCTCCATTCACAGCGGACAATTTAAGGTAGGCAGGAAAGGCTTTACATTAATCTTCCTTCAAAAAATATGATAATTGTAAAAACTCCCTTAGGTTCCCCGACAAATATTGATGGTCCTTTTTGTACATTGCAAAAAGCGTCATCTTTGAAACTCCAATCTCCTATTTTGTCCTTGTTCTCACCTTGTAATTATGTGCACTCCTTAGTTTATGCAAAACCCCTAATTATATTGAAATATTCTGTTGATCATTAATCTCTTAGGGAAGTAAAATTTTATTCTTTGGGGGCCGGTCCAATATTAGGAGCTTATTTTTGGAGTAATAAATAATCTTTATTTGCTTTTTAAAATCATTTTTGGAGTAAAAAATAATACTTTAAACAGATAAATTTTCAAAATAAAAATGTTTTTACTAACTGTGAAGTTGAAAAAGCAAACGTTGAAATTCTGACAAGAGCCGTTCCCCACCACCCAAAGCCCACTATAAAACCTGCTCTATTCCCCCTTGTAAAACTCCCCCCAGTACTCTCTCTTCTCACGCTTTCTGTTTCAGTTCAGAAATACATAAAAATGTGCCAGTTTACGTCCTCCCATTGCTCCTGCAAATGTAATTCAAACGTTCTTTACCTTTGGGAAGGGTCCAACACTTACGAACCGTTGATCCTCAGAAGCCCAGCACCAAAACAAGAAGAAAACTGCAGCTTAACCATCCCTCTTCTTGTCAAGGAAGCCATTTCCATTGCAAAGATAGCTCTTCCTATGATATTAACAGGGCTCATGTTATACTCCCGTTCATTGATTTCCATGCTGTTTCTTGGCCGCCTCGGTGAGCTTGCTTTGGCAGGAGGTTCACTTGCCATTGGGTTTGCTAATATCACCGGTTACTCTGTTCTTTCTGGTCTTGCCGTAGGAATGGAATCCATTTGTGGACAAGCCTTTGGTGCCAGAAAGTATACCCTTCTCGGAACCACGTTGCAAAGAACGGTGCTTCTGCTTTTAATTTCTTCTTTGCCCATTTCTCTTCTATGGATGAACATGAGGAGAATACTCATACTTTGTGGACAAGATGAAACTATAGCCAAAGAAGCACAATTATATCTTATTTACTCGGTTCCTGACCTCTTGGCTCAGTCTCTTTTGCACCCGCTAAGAATCTATCTTAGAACCCAATCCATAACTTTACCTTTGACATGTTGCGCTATGCTATCCATTCTTCTACACCTACCAATTAATTATTTTCTTGTATCTCACCTTAGATTAGGAACCCGGGGAATTGCTCTTAGCGGGGTATGGACTAACTTCAATCTTGTAGGCTCATTGATAATCTATATTCTCTACTTTGGAGTCCATAAAAAGACGTGGGGAGGATTTTCAATGCAGTGCTTTAAAGAATGGAAATCTCTATTGAATTTGGCCATTCCAAGTTGCATTTCAGTCTGCCTTGAATGGTGGTGGTACGAGATCATGATTCTTCTATGCGGGTTGCTGTTAAACCCCAGAGCTGCTGTGGCTTCAATGGGTATTTTGATTCAAACAACAGCGTTAATCTACATATTTCCGTCTTGTCTAAGTTTCAGTGTATCAACCAGAGTAGCAAATGAGCTCGGAGCAAACCAGCCCAAGAAGGCGAAGCTCGCCGCCGTTGTTGGCCTTTACTGTGGCTTCATGCTGGGCTTTTCAGCACTTTTTTTCGCTGTAATGGTTGGGAACTTTTGGGCTACCATGTTTACGGATGATAAAGAGATCATAACATTAACTTCTGTTGCTTTGCCTATAATCGGATTATGTGAACTTGGGAACTGCCCACAAACTACTGGGTGTGGAGTGCTGAGGGGTACCGCCAGGCCGAAACAGGGAGCGAACATTAACCTCTGTTGCTTTTACCTTGTCGGTATGCCAGTGGCTGTATGGTTAGCGTTTTTCGCAGGATTCGATTTTAAGGGATTGTGGCTTGGAATGTTGGCAGCCCAAGGCTCATGTATGGTGACCATGATGCTGGTTTTGATTAGAACAGACTGGGACTTTGAGGCTGAAAGAGCCAAGGAGCTGACCGGAGCCGAAGTGGTGGTTGTTGATGACAGCAAAGATGTTGAGCAAGAGAAGCCACGCAATGGCAAAGCAGAAAACAAGGAGGGTTCGTTTTCTTTATTAGGCGATTTAGATCATCATAGCCTCGTTTAATTAATCATTTTTTATTGTATTTGTAGTTTTGTCTAACCTGTTACCTGTACAGCTTAAGGCAAGCGTAGGGAGAAACGAGGGGAGTTTTTTCTCGCTTAAAAGGGTTTAAAGCTGTCTTTTAGAGTTTGCGACTTCCATTGAAATTCAAACGTAAACAATAAAATTCCCTTGAAAAGAAAAAGAGAAATTGAATCTCATGGGAAGTAGCAAAAATGTCGCTAAAAATCTATTGTCACCCACCATTCTCTGTATTGTACCCTGTTTTCAGAGTTGTACACAACTAGTAGCGATTTTAATCAAAATGTAACTTGGTGTTGCGTTATTTGATTCTTTGACTATGGACCCAGTTGTCCATTCTATGTTCAACAATCACGAGTGAAGAGTTAATATGTGCTTAGTTTTTTTAAGTCTTGAATGAGTTCACTTGAATCCAAAAATGAAGGTAAAATACAAATATGTATGGTTTTATTATTTATTTATAGTTAAATTCTACTATTAGTCCATGTACTTTGTGAACGTTGTGAATTTAGTCTTTATACTTTAAATTGATAAATTTTAGTCCTTATGTTCTTCGAATTGATCAATTTTAGTTCATGTACTTTCTGAATCGGTCAATTTTAGTTCTTTCCCAAACGATATGATTAAATTTGTTGAGTTAAATTCAATTACTAGTAATGTAGTATGTGTATAGTTATATGTTTAGTTCATATTCTCTAATTAGATCATTCCAAGTCCCTATACTTTTCAATTTTTAAAATTTTAATCTTGACACAAATGACAATATTCATTAACTGAATGTTTAGAGAATAATACGTGGAAATAACAAGTGGACATGGCATTACATATATAATAACATGTTTGTCGCATCAGATTTTAACAATCGCAGAACTTAACTGAATGAATTCAACCTACCATTCAGCGAGAATTGAAATTTTAAAATTTGAAAAATATAGGACAAAAATTGACAAAATTAAAGTACATGGACTGAATCACAATTTTCATAAAATACAAGGGCTAATAACATAATTTAACCTTTATTTAAAGATTATATTTATCAAAATAAATATTTTAAGAAAAATCAGTGTTAGATGTAATGATAAGTTATATTACATTCTCACTAAAACATCTGAATTTAAACCTTAAAATAATATTTTTAGTATGAGTAATCGTAAACTCTTAAAAGAAATATTGTCTATGGACTATATAAAATACATATTAATTCTAAAAAATATTTTAAGAAAAACCAACAACCTATGTATCTTAGACTTTTACTATACTAATATAGCTTATAGGTAGAAAATTCTTCTCGAGACCTTAAATTTTGTGAGGTACTGCACACTAACCATGGATCTAAATTTGTCATGATATTAACTATCCTTACCTAGTAAAAGCTACCAATGGGAAAAGAACAAAACATTAATCAGATTTATTGGTATGCAGATATGTTAAATGTCTTAAAACCTTAAATTTTGAGATTATATCAGTTGCAACTTGCAAGTCAAAGTGTTACACCAGTTAACCCTTAGACGGCCGGTAGCTGCCTAAAGGGGTGGTACTTTCTTTTCCCTTTTGGATCATGTAATAGATTGTTTGATTTAAATACGAGATTGTACTTTTTTTTCTTGGATTATGTATGCACAGAAAGCCTGAAAAATGGGGGAATCATGGAGTTGATAACAGTAAAATTGTGGTTTTTATATATAAAATTATATTATTATTTAAGT
This sequence comes from Gossypium raimondii, assembly GCF_025698545.1. NCBI lineage: Eukaryota > Viridiplantae > Streptophyta > Magnoliopsida > Malvales > Malvaceae > Gossypium > Gossypium raimondii. The sequence goes on from NC_068573.1 coordinate 14,803,355, forward strand.
TTTTTACTGAATTCGTGTTACAATTTACGAATCAATTCGATATCAATTTAGTTAAAAATTATTAAAATATTATTTTGTAATTAAAATAAATTATATTATTCAATAATATTTTAGTCTTTTCCTTTTAATATTATATTTACATTTTAATTGTTACTTCCATCAATCGTATATCTTGATAATGTTATTAATTGAGTTGGTGTCACAAGTCAACTTGGCATTGACTCAAGATTGATAACATTATAATAAACAATTGTTGTGCATTTAGTATTATTAATATGGTGTATTTACATGTTCAAATCTCATTTTATTCACAATTTAATCTATTTTTCATTTTAATATCGTATACATTTCATGTGTTATTATTAATCTGTTTCAAATAATACATTTTATTACTTATTGTGTGTTTTTTAAACTAACATTTGTGTTCTAAGGATGTTACTTTCACACGAATATGTGTGATAAAATTTCTAGTTATACTTGAGGTAATATACTAAGAAAACTCTTAAACTACTATACTTTATTTAAACAATCCTTTAAACTATTTTTATAGTTAAATAAATCCCTAACCTATAATTTTTACTCATAAAAGCCCTTGATTTTAATACTAAAATAAAAATATTTTAAATTTTAGGCTTTTATTTAATTTCTTGTTGATGTAATAAACATTATATACACTTTAACATTAATATACAATTTAAAAAAGTAATTAAAATTTTCAAAAACATAATTAAGTTTATTTTGTAAATAAGCATTTTCAAAAATATTATTATTTATTTTACATTCTAACATACATTATTTTATTTTATTGTTTAATAAACCATTCACATTAGCAGTAAATGCAATTTAGTTTAAGAATTTAAAAATATTTTTATTTAAATATTAAAATTAAGGGTTTTCATAGTTAAAAATCATAGGCTTATTTATCTACAAATAATAGTATAAGAGATTGTTTAAACAAGTGTAATAATTTAAGGTGTTTTTTAGTATATTTGCCCATACTTTGATGATTAAAATCATATTAGATTATTAACACACCCACTAAGTAAAACAACAAAATTTATGTAACAAATATTTTAAGATAAAATGTGATTTTTAAAAACATTGGTAAATATTTCTAATAGAGGTAATTATTTAGTTTCAAAATAGAATAAAAATTCAAGAAAGTATTTTTTAATGAATTTTTAAAAAATTATCACATAAAAAGTTAAAAGTAAAAAAAATTATAATAAAATTTATAATACAATTTATTGGTTTATAATTAAGTTATTTTATCTACTGAATTAATGTCACATAACTTTTGAGATTAAACTCAGGAAAATATATTTTAACTCAGCAAAAAAATTATTATAAGATAAATAGATACTTAATTTTATTTCGCTCTTGTATGATTATAAATATAATGCATTACTCCAATCATAAAAAAATCAAAATATTCTGTTAGAGGGCTGATGAGAAATAAAAGAAAAATTTAAATCATTGAGTTGAAATTTTTAATGAGAAGGTTTGTTGACTATTTTAATAACCATAAATTCTTTTTTCAGTTAATAATCATAATTTTACCTCTTTTAATGATTTAAAGTGAATTTGGACGGGCGGTGAGGTGCGTTTAGCTTATTCTTTTTCTTACGTTACATTATCGTTACAATATCTAATTCACTGCCACTGTTATTTTTAAACTAATCATAAGTAAATACACCACCCGTCCAAACCCACCCTTAATAAATTCTGACCATAATAAAAAAATTTAATTGTATTAATGATTAGAATTAAGACATAAAAGTGAATACTAAAATTTTCGAAGTTGAGTGTATATAAGAAGGAATACCATAATTTGACCACTAATAACCTAAAGGAACAAATGCAGAAGCAGCGGGGGAACTAGCATTGGCTCAACTTGCAGAATCATTTGGAAGCCAATCGGATTGAGAGTGATTTCCAATATTTTAAGTCATTTCTAATTAGCTGATTTTATATGAAAATTAAGCATCTAAATTCCGTCGAATTCGTAAGTTTTAGAATTATAAATTTGAAATTTTATATGCCAATTATTCAGTATGTTACAAAACAAATATATGTTAAGAGTTGACTACCGATGATTTAATTTTTATTTATTGTACAAAGGTCAACCCCACCCCAGTTGTACAAAAGCAAACTAGGAGAACAAAACAAAGTTTGGATTCCATCCACTTTGGAATCGATTCTACTTCCATCATGAAAAAAAAAAGCACTAAAAATCTATTGCCCTATTACCATTTTATTTAACCTTACTGGAATCTGAAAAATACAAAGTTTATGATGTCATATATATAAATATACTAAATTTTTATCTTATACCATGCTTGCTCGTGTGTTGTAAAAATTTGTTATTATTTAAATAATAATTAAAATTTTAATAATCGCAGTCATAAAATTGATTTAAACTTATATAATTTATTTAAATTATGATAAGCTACTTTTTAGCCGTTTAAAACATTTTACTAAAAGAATTATAACAATATTTTAAACTTTTAAAATTTTGTAAAATCATAGTATATCAAAATTCACAAAACTTTTGATTAATTATTTTATATTATATTTAAAAATGTTTTTAGCATTAATTATAAACTAGTTTTAAAACATTTAAAATTAGACTTTAAATTATAAAAGTTTTAAAAATGTATATAATTTTTTAAATGATTTAGGTGCTATTTGATAAACTGAAAAATTAAATGCTAAAAATAATTGTTGAAAATTTAAGTACTGAAAATATAAGTGTTGACTTTAAGTTATAAAATTTGTTTGGTATATTACATAAAAATATAATTAGATTTTTGATAAATATAAATTTTAAATTATAAAAAAATAATTTCCACATTTTATCCTTAAATTTTAAACATTTCACTTTATACTAAATAAAAATCAAAATTTGAACATAGGATAATATAAGATAATATTAAAATGAAATAAATTAATTGAAAATATTCTCCATTAAAAATTATTTTAATTTTGAATTATTAAACATGTGTAAAACACTATATTATTAATTTTCAATGAATTTAAAATTTTCAATGATTTATCAAAAATGCCTTAGTTTTAATGTTATTGATTAAGTGATATTTCAATTTTTGGTTTTAAAAAATTTTAACACTTTATATTTAAAAATATTATATGTTTGTAAATATGTTTAAAAGTAAGTAAACATCAATGTAATTTAAAAAAATTTCAAAACTGCTTTAAAATTGTTTACACAGTTTTTGGGAAAGTGGTGCAAAAGTTTGCTGGAAAGATAAATTTAATTATAATTCAAAACATATTTATTTCTAAATAATTTTATAATTTATAACAATTCTAATTTAGATAAATTTTTCTAATTTAATTTTTTATAAAATAGTAAACATATTTTAATTAATAATATAAAAATACTGAGAATGTTAATTTATCTTATTAAACAGTTTTAGAATTATAATTTTTAATGTTTGTTTCATTTTAGTTAAGTTTCAAACAAAATTAAGTAAAATAGATTTTATTTTAAAACAATTGGAAGGCATTTTTAAAACAATTTTAAATTTTATATTGCAACATCCCTCACATGTCCCAACGATCGATACGGATGGGAGATGCCACCAAAACATGTACAAATAAAAAAAATTGAATTCATTTAAAAGTTGTCAGTTTAAAACATTTTTTATATAGACATTAAATTAAAATTTAATACAACTCAAAAGTTTTTGAAAAGAATTTAAAATCATTCAAAGTTGATTTGAGATTGTTCGAAACCCAAGATGGAAACTAAAAGGTCAAAATGTGGTATATAGGGCTAATACAGAGGGTGAGATCGTGACGTCAAAGAAAGGGATGTTGTAGCGTCACTAATTGTCAGGTGAAGTCACGACGTGATAGTCGCAAAGTCAGAACATCAAAATCAGAGGTCGCGACGTGACGTCTTTAAAGTTGCGACGTCACTTACTAACTAACCTAAGGACCTTTCAAAATATTCCCCAAATTCCCTCTAACCAAGACATACATAATCCTCGTATGAATGTTTTGTACCCTAATCTCATCAAGCATCCTTAAACCATGCTTAGCATAACAAAACATTCATAATATTAAGCATATTGAGTTTCACACTGAACTAAATGAAAGCTCAAATTAAAGGAGACTTATGAGCACATGAGCTTATCCATAGTAGCCAAAGATGCCTATGACTCAAACTTTTAAGACACATTACAAAATGAAGTTTACAAACATCCATTACTATTTTAAAACCCGAAGTAACAAGAAAATATTATATATTCATCAACCAAGGACCTTTTAGTACATGTTATTAGGAGCTAAAAATGCAAATACACAAGTTTCATACTCTCGGATGATAGAAATGGTGTGAGGTGGTGATCTTCTAATTGAGTCGAGCTTCTAAAGTCAAGTTAACCTACCCACAAAGAACAAAGGCATGTTAAGCACAAAGCTTAGTAAGTTTCATGGAACTTATACATGTTTTACTGAATACATGTCTCGAAGGTAAATAAATTGTATAACAAACAAATAATAAGAATTGAATTAAAGTTGTAAAGCAAACAAGAGTAATGAAAACTAAATCTTCAATTGCAAAATGATGAATCCTTTTTAAACATATCTCTTTCTTCAATTATTTTAGCCCGTTTTAATCATAGTAAAATAAGGATTGGACACTTGGGATTCCATCCCAACTCCACATACATGACACTATATGTGTCACCAACTGATATGCCAACATATAAAAAAGACTTGGGTTGCACCGAAGTTCTATGTCATAGGGCAACATATCATATCTCCAATCTATATCATATCTTTGTACAATTTTGATAAGTAATTCCCTATAGCATTCTTTACATTCCCTAAGCTATTCTACTAAGTTACAAGGGTAATTATATCATCACCGTAAATAAATTTATCCCTTATATTTTCAAAAGCACATTTCATAATCATGTTTCATTAATTTATAATTATGATAGTTATCCTAAATAGAAAGTGAAACACTTACCTCGGAACACATGTACAACTCTTAACAAATGAGCTTTTAATCTTGTCCAAGACACATACGCTACATATTTATTCTATTAGCACTTGACAACAATAATTCAATCAACATCAGTGAACCATATTCTATAAAATAAGCTTATAGCATATCTCCTATAACATTTTTCATACTACAAGAAAATCTATAATATTATAACTTACCATTACACTTCATTTTCAGCTAAATCCTTCAATCTTATTAATATATTGCATCATTAATTAAATTTTAAAATTAAAAAAAATTTTAATAAGACCTTCCCAAAAGTTCCAACAAAATGAGAGGTATTCTCCAATCTCCCTTTCACTCTTCAACTCTCTCATTCCCCTTCCTTGATACACCTTTGTCAATTTCCCTCTCTTAAATATTATCCAAATAACCATAATAAATGTAAAGAAAATAAATATAACAATAAATGGCCATATTGATGGCTCTACCAATTAATGCACATATAAGTGAAAGTAAATGTGGTGTGATGCTAACTTACATGAAACTTACCTTTTTCTACGATTTCTCTCTCTAGCTAAGTTTCCTCACACTAAAACACTCAAAATCATTAGTGTGAGTGTCGAAAATAATGGTGAAAATAGAGAAGAAGAATTAAAAGATGGTTTTTAGAAGTTAATTTCTCAAGAAACTGAAAAAGATTGGTGTTGGATTGAAGAGAAATGAAAAGGTTTCGAAAAAGATTGAAGAATAAGCTTCCCCATGTTTTGTTTAAAGTGGTTGACTTGTAGGCTGGTGTCTTCTTTTTCCCCTTTTTATGTCTTAGTATACATAAAATATGAAGATAGGTCAAATAGTCAAAAGGGGTAAAAGAAACATGTCAAAATAGATTTTTAAAGACTAAATTCATCAATTTGTAATCCAAAAGATTATTTCACCGCCACACATCATTGCTAACTCTAATATTTAATCATACTTGATTTCTAATTAACCAAAATGCCCTCAAGGAAAAAAATTATAATTTTGTCCCTTAACTTGTATTTTTACCCGATTAAGCTATAAACTCTAAAAATGGTTCAAGATTCTTCCCAATGACCTCTCAATATTCTAAAAAAATGCATGAATCCGTTTAAATTTTCTTATCGAATTTACGGATAAAGTTATTGAAAAAATCTCGTGTAAAATACCATAAAATTTCGAGGGTGTTACAACTCTCCTCTCTTAATAACTGTGGGTGTTGTTGTCTCATTACATATTCGTTTTCTCAAGTGGCATCCTCAACTTTGTGGTTAAGCCAAAGCATTTTTACTAAAGGTATTTTTTGTTCCTAAGTTCCTTGACTTCCCGAGCCAAGATCTTTATCGGCTCTTTTTCTTTTCTACTGAATTGTAGAACTTTCTTTAAAGGAAACACTTTCAAGAAAACTTTGTCACCTACACTAAACTCAACCTCTTTCATTTTTAAATCAACATAGAACTTTTGTCAATCGAAGGTGACTTTCAAATTATCTCAGATGATTCTTAGTTTATCTTTGATTTCCTAAACTAGATTGGGACCAATCTTTTTGTTTTCACCCAACTCTATCCAATACTAATGAGTTCTACACTTATAACCATATCATAAGGCGCCATCTTGATACTCGATTGAAAACTATAATTGTAGGCAAACTAAACAATCGATAAGTACTTTTCCTATCTACACTCAAATTCGATTACACAGCTCCTTAACATATTTTCTAGAATTTTGAATCACAAGCTTGGATTATCAATATGCTCGAGGGTGAAAAGTCATGCAAAAGTTCAATCTAGTGCCCAAATATTCATATATCATTCCCCAAAACTGCAATGTAAACTTCAGATCTTGGTCTGAATTGTTAGATATTGGTACCCCGTGAAGTCTCACTATATAAAAAAATGTACAGTTCAACTAGTTTCTCCAGGAAGTAGTCAACCCTGACCAGAATAAAATGTGCTGACTAAGTCAACCTATCAACATTAACCCAAATCAAATCCTTTTTCTTTGGAGTCAAAAGTAAGCCGACCACAAAATCCATGGTGACTCTCTCCCACTTCCACTTAGGAGTCATAATGGATTGTAATAATCCAAAGGGTCCATGTACGAGGAACATACTCGAATTTGAGAAAGGTCAAAAATATACCTTTAATTATCTGGAAACATGTATAGTACGAAGAGGGTCCTTCACCCTAGGTCACAAACCATAGCTGCAACGTAAAGTTGACTTGCCACAAATCATAGTGGTAGTTTAGGTACTTTTCGGCACTTAACAAGCTTGTTTTCTAGGCATTTTATTGCATTTTCACATTTCATAGCTTATATTCAAATTATTGCAAAATATGCATTTTTACGCATTATTTTGAGTTAGCCGACCTATTGGGCCCATACCGACCTTAAGGTGGTTTTAATGCTTTAATTGAGTGTGCAAGATATGCATTTTGAGGCCCAAAAGCTTTAAGAACAATAGCTGAGTCGCAACACAAGCTTCCAGTGTCGTAACACAACCGAGTTGATGCAGAATTTTACATTCGAAGTTGTGTGTCATGACATGCGTTTGGCTGTGTCGCGACATAGCTGTGACGATGAGAAGAAATTAAGTGAGGGTGTTTCCGTCTACGCAACTCATATTATATGTGATAAAGGCTTGTATTTGACCTAATTAAGGTTGCTAAACTTTGTGGATAAATATTTTAGTTGAGGAAAAATTTAAAGAGCTTTTGGCAAGCAGTTTTAGGGTTTTAGTTTAGTAGTTTAGGATTTAATTTAGTTTTATTTTATTTTAAAATATTTTTATTTTCCTTGTTCTTCGACTTGGATTTGATTGAGTCCAAGTTTTTGTTATTAAGTATTTTCGCAATTTTCTTTTATTTCTTGTTTGCAAACGACGATACCTCGAAAACTGTTAAAGGGTTTCACTGGTCCGAGCATATCTAATTTGTCGACGGACCAATTTCTATCTTTCTCTCATGTTAATTTAATTTGTGTGTTTTGCATGATTATTTTAATTCTGATAAAGATGAGAATTGAAATGATATCGACTAAGTCTTTTAGGGAGATTAATGAGTGGATGTGGGAGTGATTAACTGAAGATCGAGGGTTTTCCCTATGAATTAGTTGGTATAAATTCATGTGTTCTTAATACCTAGGATTGATGACCCTGGGAAGTAATCTAGGTTAAACAGATCTGACGACGAGTTTGGCGAGTAAATCTTGATTTATCATAGTCCAGAAAGTGAGGTCAGAAGATAAATGAGTATTGGTCGATTAGTTAGGTAGTAGAGGTCGGAAGGTAATACTATCTAGTTAATAACTAATTCCTAATAAAACCCGAGATTCAAAGTTAATTACAGCCACTGAAGAGAGTTAATCTTCTATTTGTTATTTGAGAGTTTTTCGTTTGTCAACTTTGTTTTAGTAGTTTCATATTTATTTCATGACTTTAATCTTTAGATTTAATTATTGTAATATAGTTTTTAATGATTACTGTTTAGACCTGCTACTGTAGATGGTATTTTTAGATTTAATTCAACTTCCTTTGGGTATGATCCTTGAAGTATGATCCTTGGAGTACTTCCAGTACCCTGTTGTACATTTACTATATTACAATTTGACTCCCATACTTCGGACACCGTTTCTATTTTTCTATATCTTTTTGTTGCAATATTTCCAGTCAAACATTCGCACGTTTGGTGGCAGTCAAGTTGTTGACGCCATTGTTGGTGAGGTTTTAGCATTAAATTTTATTTTTTGCAATCAGTAGGATAAATAGGAATATTAAAAATTATAGTTATGATTTTTAATTTAATTTATTTTTGTTGATTTTAATTTTAATCTTGTTTATTAATTTTTATCGCTGTCTCCAATTTTAGTTTATGACCCAAAGTGGAAGAATACAAATTGAGCCATATCCTGATCCGAAGAAAATTCTGAGATGTAATCGTTAGTTGATGCAAAATGATCCACCCGTGGTAGCTGATTTTCCTTGAGAAAATCCACTGTTTGACAATCCACCTGAATCACAAGCACAGATCTGTGGGGGGGTACCGATGGCTCAAAGGACATTGCATGAGTACGCACTACCAACGCTAGATGCCATGCAAGGCAGTATTGAATGACCGACGACTGACGCCAATAATTTTGAGATCAAGATGATTATGATACAAATGATCCAAATCAACACCTAAAATGATTCCTCCAATTGTGCGACACTTTCAAATACAATGGGGTAACGGATGATGTTGTTCGTCTTCGGCTATTTCCCTTTTCCTTATGTGACCATGCAACTAAATGGTTGGATTCATTAGAATCAGGTTCTATAACCATGTGGGACGAATTAGCAGGAAAATTCTACACAAAATTTTCCTGATAAGCAGATCCATTCAACTCCGCCATGAGATCGCCAATTTCAAGCAATTGGAAGGTGAAAATTTACACGAAGCTTGGGATCGATTTAAGTCACTATTGAGGAAGTGTCCCCATCACAAAATGCAAGTGTAACACCTTTTACCCGTGTTCATCGCCGAAACAAGGTAAAAAGTATTATCAAACATAAAATACATATTTTCATACAATCGGAGTTTTTTTTATAAATTTTTGACATAATCCCTTTTAAAATGTCTAATCCCTCATGCAAATTTTCAAATGCAATCTCAAATCAATTCAATATTTCAACTAATACACTATATACTTAAACATAATTAAATCATTCTCGACATTCAAATTCACCTCACTAGCATTTAAAAAAACAACCTATCAATTAATATACATTAACATCTTAAGCTAAGTAGTAATTAGTATATATATACATCACATTAACATTAAGTCTTCTATACATGCCATAATTCAGAAATATTGATTTCAAAATACCAAAAGATGTAGATAGTGTGGATGATCCCCGACTCTGTCCAAATTCCGAGATGATTTATAACACTATAAAACAAGGAAAAAAAGAGAAGTAAGCATATAGCTTAGTAAGTACGTTTGTAATTGATAAACAAATTTAAAACATGTTTCCATAGATAACATAATTTTAATCAACCATAAATTTGATATTTATTCAAATTCCAGCAAACTATATTTCTACATCATAGTCACTAAATTATTTTTATCCTAAGCTATAGAGCTCCAAATTAAGTTCCATAAATTTTCCATGAAACTAGACTCATATACCGTCTTATCATAAAATTTTCAGAATTTTTGACTTGGCCAATTAGAACATTTTATTCTTTAAATTCACCCATGTTTCACTGCTCAACATCTCTGACCTCTCTTCACTAAAAATGAATTATCTCACTATACAAATTTCAGATGATATTTTTTTTTGTTTCTTTTGAAAATATACTCATTAATAATTTTAAGCATATAAATTATATCTCATAATTAATTTTGTACAATTTTTAATGATTTGTCCAAGTCAGAATAGGGGATTCTGAAATCAATCCGACCCTGCCTCACTAAAATTCAAATATCTCAAAATATACAACTCTTTTCCTTGATCTGCTTCTTTTATATGAAAGTAGACTCATTAAGCTTTAATTAAATATCTCATCCAACCAATAAATCAATTTCTAAATTTTTTGGTAAATTTTCTAACTAACATCACTTCCACTGTTGGAATCTATTCTGTTTCAATTTCACTCATTTATATAACATTACAACAATTTATTTTGTAAGCACAGTACGAAACATCATCACTCCAGTTACTCTTTAGAAAATTTTCACACTTCAATCACATACTCATATTTGTTTATCAATACTCATATCCCGTTGAACACGTCAGTATAATAGCGATTATTCGTTGGTTTGCACATAGTACCACCCGTCTAATTATTATCATTCGATACACGTAGTAGCCTTCAAATAGTACTACACACGTGATCAAACTTTCCGGTTCACGTAGTAGCTTCCACATAGTACTACACATGTGACCAAAACCTTCCGGTACACATAGTAGCCTGCACATAGTACTACACATGTGACCATTATTTATCGATACACGTAGTAGCCTGCACTTAGTACTACACACGTGTTTATAGGCACTTTATTCAAGGCTTTCTTATTCCGACAGTCCCACAGAGATTCTTACTTTTCAAGGATTTACAATTTATCCGTACCGAAATCAAAATTTCAATATTTCAGTCCAATCCCATAACAAATTTAATAATTCAGTTCAACTACTTCACTTATTACTTGTCAATGATATATCCACAGTTCAAGCAGATTTTAATCGATTCAACTATAAATTCTAAATTTGTAATTGTTATATAACTATTTCATATTCAACCATTTCTCATATATTATAACAAAATATGAGAAATAGTTATAAACAATGTATTAATTACATATTACTTACCTCGGTGCAAAATATAGGAATTTTGCAATTCAATCCACAATCTTTTCCTTTCCCTTATCGAGGTTGATTCCACGTATTTCTTGACCTATAATAGAAAATTTAGCTTGTTTAATATTCACATTTATCAAAATAATCCTTGACTCAACTTTTGACAAAATTACAATTTTGTCCCTAAACTTTTGCATATTACATTTTTGCCCCAAAGTTCGGAAATTAAATTTTATACCTTATTATTATGTTTTATAACACGCTGAACACTTTTCCTTTCTATGGCAACATCAAATTCTCACTCTAACTCTTACTTATGAACATTAAATATTTTTACCGATTATGTTATTTTGCTCGGTTTCACTTAAAATCGACTAGCAAAAGTTGTTTAACATAAATTATAGCTTCATTTTCTTTCATAAAACATCAAAATACATACATTTCACATATTGGTAATTTTTCAAATTTCAACCCTAGCTCAAAATAACAGTAGAAATAGATAAACCGAGCTACGGGAATCTCAAAAATGCAAAGAACATTAAAAACGTGGCTAAAATGCACTTACAATCAAGCTTGAAAGTGGCCAAAACCCTAGCTATGGAGTCCTTCAAATTTCAGCAGCAAGCAAATATGATAACACCACTTTTTACATCTTTTTCCCATTTTAATTCTATTTATTTACTAAATAACCAAAATGCCCTTACTTAAAAAAATCCTATTTAACTTATTTCTTGTCCATTTTTGTCCATCACTAACTAATGGTCTAATTAGCACATAAGGACCCCTAATTTATAATTCCATAACAATTAAATACCTTTAACAAATAAAACTCAACTTTTGCACTTTTTATAATTTAGTCCTTTTGACTAAATTGAGTGCCCAAACGTCAAAATTTTCAAACGAAATTTTCACGAAATATTTCCGTGAAATTGAAGACCATAAAAATATAGTAAAAATAAATTTTTCCTCTTTGGATTTATGGCTTCGAAACCACTATTCTGACTAAGCCCTAAATCGGGCTGTTACAACTTTCCCCCATTTAGAGATTTTCGTCCTTGAAAATCTTATCGGAAAAGAGGTTTGGATATTGTTTTCTCATAATTTCCTCCGGTTCCCATGTAGCTTCTTCCATTCGATGTTTTTTCCACAACACTTTCACTAAAGCTATATTTTTATTCCTCAACTGTTTGACTTCCCGAGCCAGAATCTTTATCGGTTCCTCCTCATAAGTCATATCTGATCGAATTTAAATTTCTGTCGGAGAAATTATATGTGAAGGATCAGAACGATATCGTTGTAACATTGACACATGAAATACATTATGTATCCTTTCCAACTCTGCTGGCAAAGCTAACCGATAAGCCACGAGTCCAATCCTTTCAGTAACTTCATACGACCCAATAAAACGTGGACTCAATTTACCTTTATGGCCAAATCTCAAAATCTTCTTCCACGGAGATACTTTCAAAAAAACTTTATCGCCCACTTGAAACTCAATTTCTTTTCTCTTTAAATCTGCATATGACTTTTGTCGTTCTGAAGCAGCTTTCAAACAATCATGGATTACTTTCACTTTTTTTTTCAGTTTTTTTCACCAAGTCAACCCTGTGAATCCGTTTCTCATTGAGCTCAGTCCAATACAAAGGGGTTCTACACTTATGTCCATATAATGCTTCATACGGTGTCATTTGTATACTCGACTGATAACTATTATTGTAGGCAAATTCAACCAATGGTAGATATTTCTCCCAACCGCCTTCAAATTCTAAGACACAACATCACAGCATGTCTTCAAGAACTTGAATTACTCTTTCAGATTGTCCATCAGTTTGCGGATGGAATACAGTACTAAAGTTCAATTTTGTACCCAAGGCTTCTTGCAACTTTTTCCAAAACCTCGAAGTAAACCTCGGATCTCTATTCGAAATAATGGACTTAAGCACCCCATGCAACCTCACAATTTCAGCAACATATAACTCTGCAAACTTGTCAAGTGAGTAATCAATACGTATCGGTATAAAATGGGCTGATTTCGTCAATCTATCAACGATTACCCAAATAGCATCTTTCTTCTTAGGAGTTAGAGGCAAACCCATCACAAAATCCATCGTGATTCTGTCCCATTTCCACTCAGGAATCGTTAATGGTTGAAGTAGACCCGAAGGTACTTGATGTTCAGTTTTTACTTGTTGACAAATCAACCACTTTGATAAAAATTCAGAAATATCCTTTTTCATGCCCGACCACTAATACAATTTCTTCAAATCATTATACATTTTCATTCTACCTGGGTGAACTGATAAACTATCATTGTGTGCCTCATGTAAAATTGTCGAAATCAACTCATCATCTTTCAGTACACATATCCTATCTCAGAACATTAGACAATCATCTGATCTAATTCGAAAATCTGAATCACAACCTGATTCACACTTAGATCTCTTGACTTGTAATTCACTATCATTCTTCTGAGCTTTACAAATTTGCTGCAAAAATAACGGTCTAGCTTTCAACTCAGCCAAAATTGAACCATCCTTAGAGAAAGCTAAACTCGTATCCATGCTTCTCAAAGAAAACAAAGATTTTCTACTCAAAGCATTAGCGGCTACATTTGCCTTTCCTGGGTGGTAATCAATAACTAACTCATAATCTTTTATTAATTCAAGCCATCTTCGTTGTCGTAAATTCAAATCCTTTTGACTCATTAGATACTTCAAACTTTTATGATCAGTAAAGATTCGACATTTCTCACCATACAAATAATGACGCCAAATTTTTAAATAAAAAATTGATAGCAGCTAATTCCAAGTCATGCGTCGGATAATTTTTCTCATATGGTTTCAGCTGTCTCGAAGCGTAAGCTATTACTCCACCTTCTTACATTAGCACACATCCAAGACCATTCAACGATGCATCACTATAAATTATAAAATCTTTCCCTATCCCAAGTTGCACCAACACCGGCGCCTCAGTCAATAACGCCTTCAATTTCTCAAAAATTTGTTGACATTTATCAGTCCATTCAAATTTGACATTCTTTTGCAATAACTTTGTCATAGGAGAAGCAATCATTGAGAATCCTTTCACAAAACGTCTATAATACCCGGCTAAGCCCAGAAAACTTCTAACCTCGGATACATTCTTTGGCGGCTTCCAATTAACAATTGCTGAAATTTTACTCGGATCAACCCGAATACCATCACTTGAAACTATGTGTCCCAAAAATCCGACTTCATGAAGCCAAAACTCACTTTTACTAAATTTAGCAAATAACTTCTTCTCTCTCAAAATCTGCAACACAGTTCTCAAATGCTCGGCGTGCTAAGATTCATCTCGAGAATAGATTAAAATATCATCTATGAACACCACCACAAACTTATCCAAATACGGTCGAAAAATTTGGTTCATCAAGTCCATAAAAATAGCCGGAGCATTAGTTAAACAGGCATCACTAGAAATTCGTAATGTCCATATCTTGTTCTAAAAGTAGTTTTTGGCACATCTGACTCTTTAACTCTCAATTGATAGTAACCTAAATCTCAAATCAATCTTTGAAAACACTGTTTCTCCCTTTAACTGGTCGAACAAGTCATCAATTCTTGGCAATGGATACTTGTTCATTATAGTCACTTTGTTGAGTTGACGATAGTCAATACAAAGTCTCATAGAACCATATTTCTTTTTCACAAATAATACAGGAGCACCCAAAGGAGAAAAACTCGGTCTCACAAATCCCTTATCTGTCAACTCTTGTAACTGAGATTTTAATTCTTTTAATTAGGTTGGGACCATTCTATACGGAGTAATAGAGATCGGTGCAGTCCCAAGTAACAAATCAATAGCAAACTCAACTTCTCTAATTGGAGGTAATCGAGGCAATTCCTCTGGAAACACATCCGAAAATTCACAGACTACTGGTACTGATTCAAGCTTCGACTCAGTCATCTCAGTGCTTAACACATAAGCAAGATAAGCTTCACACCCTTTTCTCAAATATTTCTAGGCAAACATGTGCGAAATCACCATATGCAATTTATTTGATTCATCTGTTTCAACCCGAAGAATTTCACAAGTTTCACATTTCAATTCAAGAATTTTCTGTCTATAGTTCACCTTGACATCATGCAAAGTCAACCAATCCATCCCTAAAATAAGATCAAACTCATCAAATGGTAACAACATCAAATTTGCTGGAAAATAATGACATTGAATCATTAAAGGGCAATTCTTGCAAACCTTATCGACTAACACATATTTGCCTAAAGGGTTTGGCACTTTAATCACGAATTCAGTAAATTCAACAGGCAAATTCTAATTAGATACTAAATTCACACAGACATAAGAATAAGTAGACCCGGGATCAATCAATGAAATAACATTAGTGTCATAGAGAGAAAATGTACCAGTAATCACATTGGGAGATGATGCATCTTCTCGAGTACGTATAGCATAAGCTCTAGCAGGTGTTCTAGTTTTTGGTCTCACAACTGTATCTTTCATTTCACTTTTACTGCTAGCTCTGTTTCCAGTTTTTCTCAGTGGTCTACCTCTGCTAACAGTATCACCCGATCTAACATTCTGAAATTTTTCTTCTTCAACTTTCTCAGGGCAATCTTTAATGTAGTGTTGTCGAGAACCACACTTGAAACAAGCTTGGCTAATTAACCAGCACTCACCAGGATGTTGCCTTCCACAATGTTGACACTCAGGTTTATTAGACTTCACACTACCCACACTTGCTATTGAAGTAGCTTGAGTTTTCGGATTCGAATATGATCTCTCACGATCTCGGTAAGAATACCAGTTGAAGCAGTCGATCGAGAATTCACGTCTTTGAACTTCTTTGACTGAGTTTGGAATGACTTACTCATTGGTCTTTTTCTTGCATCCCAAGCCTCAATCACAGCTTTTCTCTTTTCTTTATTCAATTCTTCTGCCTTGCAAGCTCGATCAACCAGTACTAAAAATTCTTTCAGTTCCAACATCCCAACAAATATTCTGATATCTTCATTTAACCCGTCTTCAAACCTTTTACACATAATAGCTTCTGTGGGAACACACTCTTGAGCATATTTACTAAGTCTAACAAACTCTCTTTCATATTCTGCCACAGACATTCGGCCCTACTTTAATTCGAGAAATTCCTTATGTTTTTTATCGATAAACTGTTGACTTATGTATTTCTTTTTGAATTCCTCTTGGAAGAAATCCCATGTAACCCTTTCTTTCGGAACCACAGATACTAATGTTTTTCCACCAACGATATGCTGAATCTTTCAGTAAAGATATGACACATTTTAAACATTCTTCAGGAGTACACGATAATTCATCAAATACCCGGATAGAATTTTCAAGCCAAAATTCTGCTTTCTCGGGATCATCATCTATGTTAGCCCTGAAATCTTTCGCCCCTTATTTTCAAATTTTATCAACTAGGGGTTTACTCGGTTTTACTAATTCAACACCTTGTGAAGCTACAGGAATCGATTGAGGAATAGGACGGAGTGGAGGAGGTTGAACATTCGGATTTGCTCGAATAAACTCTGTGTACCAATTATTCATCATATGAAGGAAGGCTTCTCGAGCCTCATCCTGACTATGTGTTTCAGTTCCATGTCTACTTTCCTCAGGCGCAGTCCCTTGCGCGGGAGCCGGTGCATTGCTTTCTACATTATCTGCTACAGCTCGGTCGGGATCCATTTACTATATAAAAACACAATTTTAAAATGTCAGTATCATCACACTATCACAATATATTTAGAGCATGTATAGATAGACTTTCACACATATTTTGTTAGCCCGAGAATCGGCTAAATCATAGCTCTGATACCACTAAAATGTAACACCTCTTACCCGTGTTCATCGCCGAAATAGGGTAAAAAGGATTATCAAACGTAAAATACATATTTTCATACAATCGAAGTTTTTTTTTTATAAATTTTTTGACGTAATCCCTTTTACAAATGTCTAATCCCTCCTGCAAATTTTCAAAACGCAATCTCAAAACAATTCAGTATTTCAACTAATACAGCTATATACTTAAACATAATTAAATCATTCACGACATTCAAAGTAACCTCGCTAGCATTTAAAAAAAACAACCTATCAATTAATATACATTACCATCTTAAGCTAAGTAGTAATTAGTATATATATACATCACATTAACATTAAGTCTTCTATACATGCCATAATTCAAAAATATTGGTTTCAAAATACCAAAAGATGTAGATAGTGTGGATGATCCCCAACTCTGTCTGAATTACGAGATGATTTACAACACTATAAAACAAGAAAAAAAGAGAAGTAAGCATATAGCTTAGTAAGTATGTATGTAATTGATAAACAAATTTAAAACATGTTTCCATAGATAACATAATTTTAATCAACCATAAATTTGATATTTATTCAAATTCCAGCAAACTGGTTTTCTGCATCGTAGTCACTAAATTATTTTTATCCTAAGCTACAAAACTCAAAATTAAGTTTCGTAAATTTTCGCTGAAACTAGACTCATATACAGTCTTACCATAAAATTTTCAGAATTTTTTACTTGGCCAATTAGTATATTTTATTCTTTAAATTCATCCCTATTTCACTTTTCAACATGTCTGACCTCTCTTCACTAAAAATGAATTATCTCACTGTACAGAATTCAGATGATATTTTAGTTTGTTTCTTTTGAAAATAGACTCATTAAGGATTCTAGAAATATAAATTATATCTCGTAATTAATTTTTCACAATTTTTAATGATTTTTCCAAGTCAGAACAGGGGATTCCGAAATCAATCCGACCCAGCCTCACTAAAATTCAAATATCTCAAAATATAAAACTCTTTGGTTTGATTTCCTTCTTTTATATGAAAGTAGACTCATTAAACTTTAATTCCATATCTCATTCGACCAATAACTCAATTTTTAAAATTTTTGGTAATTTTTCAAACTAACATCACTTCCACTGTTCGAATCTGTTCTGTTTCAATTTCACTCATTTACATAACTTAACAACAATTTATTTTGTAAGCACAGTACGAAACTTCATCACTCCAGTTAGTCTTTAGAAAATTTTGACGCTTCAATCACATACTCATATTTGTTTATGAATACTCATATCGCGTTGAACACGTCAGTATAATAGCGAAAATTCGGTGGTTTGTACATAGTACCACCCGTGTAATTATTATCATTCAATACATGTAGTAGCCTTCACATAGTACTACACACGTGATCAAACTTTTCGGTTCACGTAGTAGCCTGCACATAGTACTACACACTTGATTAAAGCCTTCCGGTACACATAGTAGCCTGCACATAGTACTACACATGTGACCATTATCTATCGATACATGTAGTAGCCTGCACTTAGTACTACACACGTGTTTATAGGCACTTTATTGAAGCCTTTCTTATTCCGACAGTCCCACAGAGATTCTTACTTTTCAAGGATTTACAATTTATCCATACACAAATCACAATTTCAATATTTCAGTCCAATCCCATAACAAATTTTATAATTCAATTCAATTACTTCACTTATTACTTGTCAATGATATATCCACAATTTAAGCAGATTTTAATCGATTCAACTATAAATTCTAAATTTGTAATTGTTATATAACTATTTCATATTCAATCATTTCTCATATATTATAACAAAATATGAGAAATAGTTATAAAC
The DNA here is from genome assembly GCF_025698545.1 of Gossypium raimondii. Lineage (NCBI taxonomy): Eukaryota > Viridiplantae > Streptophyta > Magnoliopsida > Malvales > Malvaceae > Gossypium > Gossypium raimondii. The sequence continues at coordinate 14,822,367 of NC_068573.1, forward strand.
AATGTATTAATTACATATTACTTACCTCGGTGCAAAATATAGGAATTTTGCAATTCAATCCACAATCTTTTCCTTTCCCTTATCGAGATTGATTCCACGTCTTTCTTGATCTATAATAGAAAATTTAGCTTGTTTAATATTCATATTTATCAAAATAATCCTCGACTCAACTTTTGGAAAAATTACAATTTTGTCCCTAAACTTTTACATATTTACATTTTTGCTCCAAAGTTCGGAAATTAAATTTTATTCCTTATTCTTATGGTTTATAACACACTGAACACTTTTCCCTTCTATGGCAACATCAAATTCTCACTCTAACTCTTACTTACGAACATTAAATATTTTTACCAATTATGTTCTTTTGCTTGGTTTCACTTAAAATCGACTAGCAAAAGTTGTTTAACATAAATTATAGCTTCATATTCTTCCATAAAACATCAAAATATATACATTTCACACATGGATAATTTTTCAAATTTCAACCCTAGCTAAAAATAACAGTAGAAATAGATACACCGAGCTACGAGAATCTCAAAAATGCAAAGAACATTAAAAACGGGGCTAAAATGCACTTACAATCAAGCTTGAAAGTGGCCAAAACCCTAGCTATGGAGTCTTTCAAGTTTCAGCAGCAAGCAAATATGATAACACCATTTTTTACATCTTTTTCCCATTTTAATTCTATTTATTTACTAAATGACCAAAATGCCCTAACTTAAAAAAAATCCTATTTCACTTATTTCTTGTCCATTTTTGTCCATCACTAAATAATGGTATAATTAGCACATAAGGACCCCTAATTTATAATTCCATAACAATAAAATACCTTTAACAAATAAAACTCAACTTTTTCACTTTTTACAATTTAGTCCTTTTGACTAAATTGAGTGCCCAAACGTCAAAATTTTTGAACGAAATTTTCACGAAATATTTCCGTGAAATTGTAGACCATAAAAATATAGTAAAAATAAATTTTTCCTCTTCGAATTTCTGGTTTCGAAACCACTATTCCGACTAAGCCCTAAATCGAGCTGTTGCAACAAGAGTGGCTCCAGATGCAAATATTTTATAATGATTTAGACAACAATTTGAGGTCTACACTAGATGGTGCATCTAGAGGAGCCTTGATGAACCATATGTATGAGCGAGCTTGTCAAATAATTGATAACATGACTATGAAATCATATATGTGACAGAACGAAAGGTTAACTTAGAATCCAAAACCAACATTGAGGAAAGCAACCCAAACAGTGGACGCTTATTAGATAATTTTGGAGAAGTTGAACCATTTGGAAGTAGCATCTAAACTAACCATAATGAAGCCGGCCCAAAACCACGGAAAAAATTTGGAGCACCAACCGGATGAGGTGAATTATGTAGGCAATATGGGTGGAAGTCCCTATTTGAACACATATAACCCTTGTTGGAAGAATCACTTGGACCTAAGGCGGGGGGTAATTAAGTAGGTGGAAATACATTGCAAAACTGTTCAAACCCTCCTTACCAGCCTCCAAAAGTACAAAGATCTCAAGACAGATCCATCGGGTATGACCACAGTACATGTGGTCAACGACTAGATCGGGTGGAGGGAGAAATCCAGTCAATGAAGAGGAACATTCGACAAATACAATTTGAGTGTACGTTAACCCATAACACATTGATTGACTTTAAAGGTAGCATTCAGAACCATATGAGCCAGATGAAGGAGATGATAAGCAATTTGCAATGGCAATTTGGTACTAAAATCCCTAGTAACACGGAGAATAATCCTCGTAAGGATGGAAAATAAAATGTGTACGTAATTACTTTACGGTAAGGTAAAAACTTGATAAAATTAGTGCTCCCATTCAAGTAGACGATGATTCACAAGAATCTGTCGAGGAATTTTTGAATGAAAATAAGCTCGAAGAGCCGAGTAAACAAGTAGTCAAACTAGCAGTTGTGTTGGTGATCTCAGGTCCTGTAACCATGAAGTTACCATTCCTGTTAAAGATTGAGGACAAAATAGGGAGGGACGAAATGAACTTTGTAAGTTTTCTGAACCTATTCAAGTCCCTTAATGTTAATGTACCCATTTTAGAATTAATTGATAAAATATCAAAATATGCCAAATACATAAAGGAAATCATGTCTAGGCATAAAAAGTTGAAAAAGGGTGAACAAATTAACATAGATGCCTTTTGTAGTGCTATCATTGTTAAGAAAATACCCCCGAAATTAAAAAATTAGGGTAGTTTTACAATCCTAATAAAGATAGGGATAGGCATCTTCGGAAGGCCCTTTTTAATTTAGGGGAAAACATTAATTTAATGCCCTTATCGATCTATAGGAAACTCAGATTAGGGGATTTGAAAAATACATCAATAACACTAGAACTAACTGACAGGTCTTTAGTACGCCTAAATGGTGTACTTGAAGACTTGTTAGTTAAAGTGAGGGATTTCATAGTCCTTATCGATTTTGTAGCCCTAGAGTTTGAATAAGATAAAGAGATCCCCATACTTTTGGGTAGGCCATTTTTGGCCACATCTAGATCAACCATTGATCTCGAGAAAAAAATGAGTTAACCATGAAAATTGATGGTGAGATAGAAATGTTTAAATGTGACCATGATTCCCAAGATGAGGGATTAGAAAAACAATTAGGCAATGGATGTTTTGTATTATTTTATGAAACCCCTAATAGCCTTGATCGAAGGTAATTTTCAAGTGTGACATGTGCAGGAAAACATGGTCCTAAGGAATGAGACAAGTGGAAAGATGCAGAGTTGATAGACCTCTAATGAAAGAAATGTGATGGTATGTAGAGACATAAAAAGACGATGATGGATAGTAATGGGTTACTGGACGAGTCCGGTAGGCATACTTTATTTTTAGTTGTGGAATTTTGTCATGCCAGTAAATATTGTAATTTTGTCTATTGTAATTTCAAGGATTATAATTTGGATTTTTAATTTAATTAGGGTAGGAATTAGGTTAGCATAGGAGTAGGTGACCCTAAAAGTGTCTTGGTGTGATTAGGCACGATCCATGAATTCTGACACATCCAAAAAAATTAATTTTACATTGCCCAATACCTGTGTCGTGACACAAAACTTCAGACCTAAATAAATTGAAAATCCTAGTATGTGTCGTGACATAGGTACCCCTATGTTGTGACGCGCAACTTCAAAGAATTAAAATTTGAAAATCCAAGGTCGTGTCACGAGATAGGTGCCCCTATGTTGCAACGCGTAACTTCAAACAAAAATTGATGAAAATTTTAGGCTTGTGTCCCAACACGCTTAGACTCGTGACGCAACACAGGGATATGTGTGTCATAACACGACATCGATTTTTACAATTTCTATCTCATTTTTACAGGCGACCCATTGGATTTTCTATATAAACCATACAGTTTTAGACCTAAAGCATCACTTTTGGAACACCTAACAGAGCACCCAAGAGCATTAGGAGCCATCACACTTCTCTTCCATTGTTGCTACTTCCGTTTTGAGCATCCAAGTCTCTATTTCATTGATAATACTTGCCTCCCTCACATCTCAGTTCGTTTTTCTAATATTATCTCTTTTCTTTAGTAAGTAGAACTTATCAGAACATAACCAAACATGAATAAATTCAAAAATTAAGGTTATATGTTTCATTTTTATTTTTGTTTTACATAATTTGGTATTATTTTGTCGTCTTTGTTGAGTCGATATTGTTCACGGAACCTTGCAAAGCATACCATACACAAGAAGCGTCGATGAATTTCAACGCTACCCATTTCAACAACTCGAAAGTTGAATGGTACTATTTGCAAATGAATGGTCACACGTTCATTTAAGAATAGGGGTTTGATCCTTCGTTAAATGATTGTGACGTTATTTGCAAGTTGGTGATTTCCACATTGGCATAACTTTTGTGCGACCTCAACTGAATCTACGCTTGATGCTATTGTTTATGCATTTTATGCTTAGTTAAAAGATTGATAAATATGCAAACTCCTAAATGATAAGCTGTGCCATGTATGTTTGGGGTAAACAGGTATTGGTTATGCCCCAACATATTTGTTCATATTAGGATGCTCCATATTATACTTATGATCCTTTAGAGTCCATGGATTTAACCTTGTATAGGGGCATCGATATGGATGTTATTTTATGATATTTGACTCAAGGGCGTGGCGAGTTAACTCACCAAGCTGGTACTAATATCCCAATCAAATTTAATCAGGCCATTATGTTTTTGATGACCAAGATGTGGATGAAATTTGTTTGCACCCGCATCTCCCCTACTGAAAATGCCTCTCATGTCACCACTTTTAAAGCAGTTTTTCTGGATTCGATTTTGCAGAAAAAGTAGGTCTGCATGAGCCATTGGATCTACCAATTGATGCTAACATGTATTAGCGGTCAAAAGTGGGGAATGTATTTCCTCCATCTCGTTATAGCATTGTGCAGACGGGTGAAGGTTCCTATGTCCCCTATCGAGCAAATTGTGATGCCATTGAGCAGTGTGCTAAAAAACAGCATGTACAATCAATCCGTTGACCTTCAGCAAAAACAAGTGAAGTAGTGGAACTAATGTCGAAAGGAAAACATGGATGTTCCATCGGCCTCGAAGAGAAAGAGCAAAACCAAAGAGCCCCTATTGACTGGATTGAACGATATGTCAGATATGAAACGAACCATAAGATGGATGCAAGAGATGTCCCTGGTGGGCATCGATTATGCACACAGGCATGGCACTCGAGTGCCTAAGCCTCCACTGAACAAGTATACACCTTTTTCATATTCCAATGACACTGACGGGGGAGAGGATGAAGATGACGATGATGATGATGACGACAGTGAGGGAAATAATAATGATGATGAGCTTTTCTGAGCCTTTTATTACAAGGCAACGTTTCAGCCCAAATGCCCAACAAAAGGAATCACATTCCATAGCCCAATCTTCGAGTAGGAGGGCTACCAAGACAGCTACGGGATGGGGCAAGGGAAAGGTAGTGATGGGTGTGGAGCCGGTGCATGTCGAGTGATAGTCGAATATGTGCAAGTGTACACAGTTGTTACAAGTAATAAGTAGTAAGTATAAGAGTTATCGTCTCCACAGGGACTGTATATGCAGATTATTTACAAAATTGGTTATTAACAATTTGATAAGTGAAAAATAAAAATATTTGGGGGTAAAAAATTAAATACAAGAAGTTAGACTTCATCAAAGCTAACTTAAGTTAACAAAATTTTGAAATACTAAATCATGAAGCAAACCATTACAAATCAAGACCATAAGCTTCATTACAAAAGTTAGGGAAAAACTGTAATTTGATGAATACAAATTTAGGTACAAAATATCGTTCTCTAAAATCCTAAGCCTTAAACCACACGCATTGTCATGCATAACACAATCATTAGAAGTCTCACAATAGAAAATATCCTCTGGTGTGGTTCTTGGTGATTCCTTTCCTTCTTCAATAATCCTAAGAAGGAAATGTAATTGAGTAAGTTCATAGAACTTAGTGAGTGGACTATGGTAAAGTTTGGAATGTGACATGTGTATGGTCTACTTATATTATGAATTGAATTATGGATAAAATATGAATTATAATTTCTTGAATGGATAAATTGATGAAATTTTGTTAGTTGTATTGAGGTTCCTTGGAAGACATATTGGAATAGCTTGAATGTGATGTTTGGGTTGATTTCGAATTTTTGAATTGAGGCGTCAATTGTGGCATATTGCTTAGACAATTAGGTTTGTTGTTATAAGTGATGTTTTTAGTATAATTTTGATACTTTTGAATTGGTTGAGAATTGGTATAATGTGTTGCTAGTGGCATAAGTGATCTAGGGCTAGAAAGCTTGTTTTGAAAGGTTTTTTTAGGTATACGCGGCCAGATACACAGTTGTGGGCCATACATGGGCATATGGCATAACTGTGTGTTTGTATGTTTTGGGTAATAAGTGGCTCACACGACCATAGTCTGTTAAATACCCTGACGACATGACCGTGTGACATCTTTTGAATAATTGCACTTTTGATCCACACGGCATCGGGTTGTTACATGGCTTACCCACATGGCCATGTGTCCCATCCCCACTCGGCCTTAGCCTTTCACACAGTCAGGGGACATGTCTGTGTGATCCCTGTTTGTATAATTTCCCTATCTTTTTGGTTTTTTTCAATTTGATCCCTAACTGACGTCAAGTTAATTTAAAGCTTTCATAAGCTCGATTTAAACCCAAAATTGATTGAATTGCATGTTATACATGATCATATGTGATGAAATTATATTGTATTTAGATTTTGAATTATAAATTGCTTGTAATTATTTTGTATTTGGTTGTAGCATCCTATTACTCGAGTTTGATGATTAGGTCGAGTAAGGGGTGTTACAGGGAGGTCTTTCGTAGGCCTAACTTCTTCCAATCTGGCAGAAGTATTTTTAACACTGACCTTGCCAAAATAGGAAAATGATGACCCACTCACATATGAAGAAGCGATGCAAAGTGCTAATTCCAAGCTCTGGGAAATAGCTATGAAAGCTGGACTCTACGTATTCCAACTTAGTGTGGGAACTTGTAGACTTACCAGAAGAGATAAAACACATAGGGTGTAAGTGGATCTATAAGAGGGAAAGAAATGAGGATGGAAAATTGTGAACTTATAAGGTCGGACTTGTAGTGTAAGACTCAGATTTCTAATAACCCAAAATTTAGGACAATTAAAGAACTAAATTGAAAGAGACCACAAGTTGGCAGCCTATATAGGACGAAATAGGAAAGCTAGAAACCAAATTAAACATGGTTGAGATCCAATTTTGGTTTGATTAGGATGGAACCCGTCGGTTGCTTATTGGGAGACATAATAATTAGCAATGGACAGTTCTCAGAAGGTTGTTAATAGTGCGGAAAGGGCTATAAATAGCTAGGAGATGGCTCCCACAGATGATTTTCTTCTCGATTTTGTTTCAGTTTCTTCCATTCGTCATCTCCTTCGGTATCTCGAAGAACAAGTAGCCATGTAAGGTTTTGCATAGAGAAAATTTCATAAGGATGAAGTTGAAAAATTAGGGAAACCAACAAGCGGGTAAGGTTCTTAACCCTTCTTGTACATAGAATAAAGTTAAGGACTTCAGAACCATTATAAGGGTTTTGCATGTTTCTGGAAAATCAGTTTAGGTTAAGAATATTGAGTATATAACCTATGATTTTTTGTTGTAAGCTACTGCTTGGAGAATTGAAGCTTTGATGCTTGAGAGAAGAAATAAGCTAGTGGAACAGTAAAGATTCAGGTGAATTCTAGACCTCAAACCCGCTATTATGGTCTATGTTGTTTAAGTACGCCTTGTATGCATAAACATGAGATATGATGGCATGAGCATGTATTGCATGATTATTGGCAAACCTCAAGGGAATAGATAATGTTTAGATAGAAATAGGGAGAAAACCTATTAGTTATCGCCTCAGGTGAAACTCCAAAACTTGCAGAGGCAACACTACAGTGTTTGAACATCAAGGTTAGGTGGTGTTAAGGAGGTAATGGGAAGAGCATTCAGGAAATGAATTAATGGGATGATATTTACCGTAAAGGCGATGCTGAATGGTCCTTCGGGGTGATACCATGACGACGGTATATGGTGTAAGACCATAGAGGAAGGATGCTATGGTAGTCTAGTATGTAGTATGTAGCGGAAGAACATTGATGAAAGATGACATGGCAACGTGGTACAAAGTAAAGGTATATGGCATAAGACCAAGGATGAAAGACACCATGGCGATAAGGTATAAAATATATTGTGTAAGACGTAGATGAAAGATGCGATGACAACCAAGTATGGTGAGTAATTCAATGGATGAAACACGCCATGGAATCATAACGTAATGATCGAGGATGGTAAAATGGTATAAGACCATAGGTAAAAGACTCCATGGCATCCCTAGAGTAAGTTCACCGGGATAGTAAACATGAGGTAAGTACCTTGGGACAGTAAACACAGGGTAAGTCCATTAGGACAAAGGGATTGGAATGAGAAGGGCTTCAGATCGTAGCTTGACTATGGCAACCAACATAGTCTGCCGAGACATAAACACCGATAGTCCATAGGGACATTAAGAGCAAGGTATGTTACCAGTATGCCATGTAAGAGAAACCATGCATGTGGAGGAAGAGTGAAAGAAAGTGTAAGTATAGAAAGTGGATTTGGAGGAATCCACCAGAGATGATTATAGTGGTAATGATAAATGTGAAAGCTAAGCATCCATAATTTTGAAGATATCTTGAAATTATTGGCTTATCAATTCAAAACAAGTGAAATTGAATGTTTATCTTAATTTCCTAAAAACCTAATAATTTTAGGAATTGAAATGTTTAATATTTCATTTGTAAAAATTCAATCATTATTCAAAACTATTTTGATTTTATTAAAAACTAATTTTTCAGGATTTGTAGCGAGAAAATGTGTTATTGATAAATTTTATTTAAAAACTAAGTTTCATGTGAAATCATTTAAAATACCCATTCGAGTAGTTTTTAAAACTCTAGTGCCATGCAATCAAGTCATGAAAATCAGAATAAAATCCCCAAAGTAATGTCCCATACCACAATCCATAAAAAAAACTTATTATAGTTCCAAAATAATAATTAATATTTAATTTGCATCTGAAAAGCTCCTTCAAAAGTTGTGACCAAGTCCTGACCTCGATGTAACGCCCTTCATCTGACCCGATGAACCAAGTCTGATTATTGGGTGTTACATCCTAAAATAGATGTACCTTAAATTTTTTACCTATGTACAAGTTCTATCTATGAATATGAAAAAGTCTCTTGTGGGTGTACATTGTATAAATTACGTATACAATTCATCATAATAAAATTTCCATTGATTTCTATTTGATATTTTGACCTACTGTATACATATTGGAATGTTACTTAATAAACTTATGCTCAAACTCAAACACCCAGCTTAAATTCCTCTGTATACACAATAATCTATCGCGCTACTTCCTTTTTGCCATAGCCCTAGCATCGTCCCTCGACGCATGCTCCTGTATAATTTGAAATAGGAAATAACTTTAGTAAGTTCATAAGAACTTAGTGAGATAATTCTTAAATACTTGTTTTGTTATATCAGAGTATGATAATTGCTTAGCATGTCCTTCATGTGTCTGTTGACTTTTCCTTATTCCTTCTAGCAGTTACTTCACTGAGATTTCTGTTAACAGACTGTAACTACTTCTTTTTATTTTTGACCTTTTTCATCCTCTTTGTGCCTTTGAGGACTTAGCTTCCTTTCATATTCATTAAGCATTCACTCTACTAAGTTCCAGATTTGAGGTCCAAACTCAAATGACCATTTCTTTCCTTTGAGGATACCATATACTCTTCACTTTCTATGTCCATTCTTAACTCTCAAGTTTACATAGTCCTTATCAATTCATTTGCTTCACTAACAGGCTTAAATCTTATTTCATACTTATTGACTTCACCACTACTTTCGAGCGAGGTAAAATACGCCCATTACTTTACACAGAGTTATCCCAGATCTTTCTTACTTTAAGGTACTATCTATACATGCCTATAACACATATCTCAGATTCGCTACCTAATCTGGCATGCTCTAGCTTCACTGTTCATTTATTGTCACTATGAGAAGTTCACCCATTCATTTACATACAGTGACTTTCTTTCAGAGTTCGTTGGATACTTAGTCCTTTCTACTTGTCCCATACGTTATCTCTTACACTTACTATACCTCAAGTTCCTATCTTCACGTTACTTTCAGAGAACCATTCATACCATTCTTTCCTAATTCCTTTCTCGCAATTCATTCAGAATTTGGTTGTAAAGGCTTTCCTTTATTTAAATAAGTGCAAAGGCTTCTTTTTATTTTCCATAAGAGTTTCCTTTACAGAGTTGCCACCATGGCATCCTATCCTTAGGTTGCTCCATAAAGGCATTTGTTTTTAGATACAACCACGAAGGCTTCCTTTACGGAGGTAGCTACATAGGCTTTCCTTTGCCATAAAGGCATTTCTTTTCAAAGGTTTGCCACAAATGCATTCTTGAATAGAGGTTACAACAAAGGCTTTCTTGTCCTGATTTTTTCCACAAAGATTGTCCTTTACATTTAGTACTCGCTACAAAGGCTTTCATGTCTAGAGTTGTGCCATAAAGACTGTCCTTTACATTCAGTACTCACCATAAAGTCTTTCTTGTCTAGAGTTGTCCCACAAAGGCTGTCCTTTACATTTATTACTCGCCACAAAGGTTTTCTTGTCAAAAGTTGTGCCAAAAGGGCTATCATTTATATCCAGTACTCGCCACAAAGGCTTTCCTGTCTAGATTTGTGCCACAAAGGCTTCATTTATATCCAATACTCACCGCAAAGGCTTTCTTGTACAGAGTTGTACCACAAAGGTTATCCTTTATATCTAGTACTTGTTGGATCACTGGTTCGCCTTGTGGCGCAGTTGAAAAATTCTTCCTGCATCAACCATGGATTTATGTACGAAGACAGAATTGGGTTGAAACAAGGGTTGAAAATATAACTTTTCAAAACTGGAAGAGAGACAAACAACGTTGTTTATATGATTCCTTTGAAGGATGTAGGATGTCGATCACAAGCCACAACAACAACATTTTGGCCCCTAAGTAGTCCACCCAGTAAAAAACGAACAAAAGAAATCTCTTGAACTTTTAAGATAAAAAAAAGGGCTGTTAGACCTTTTGATATTGTTTTTTTTATGATAACCCTAACACACTAAGAGATTTTATTCCTTTTATTTTCTTTGATGTCACATATCAAAAATAAAACATGATTATTCCCTTATTATTAGAGAAAGAAATGGAAAATAAAAAAGAAATTATATTATTTCCTAAAGAATATGAATTTTCATGTCTTTTATATTAATAATTTCCGTAAACTATATACAATTAATATTTTTGTACGAATCAAATTCATATATTAATTTTATCTATGTTCTCTATTTGTGTACAAGAAGTTTGTACATATAATTTTTTAATATTTAACTATCGAATTAAATTAATTTAATAATTAATTTAATGCATGTGATAGCTAAATAAATACAAACATAAGTACATGAAAACATTTAGTGATCATCATCCTTCATAGTGATAATTATGTTTGAATATATTAATTTTATCACTCGTGTATCAATTTTGACATCCCTATGCCAATGACAACACTTTGTCATCAATCAACTACATATTAGTCTCAATGCATTATCATTATCCAAGCCCGTAATAATACTTGACTAAGGACCTTTTAAGAATAATCATGTTATTCTAAGGACTTTATTATTAGTCAGTTTATTTGTACACACAAAATAAGAAACTAAAATAAAAATGACAATGTCTTATATTAACAAACAAGGTAAAACGAGTATGTGATTACAATCATTTCATAATTGGTCTTTGGGCATACTCTAGCAGTACTCGCCATAAAGGCTATCCTTTACATTCAATACTCGTCACAAAGGTTTTCCTTCTCCTGGTGATTTAGGCAATAGGGATTTGCCTAGACTCACACTTAGTGAGGTTTGCCCCTCATCGTCTTGGGACACACAGAGAACCACATTAGGTAATAACCTTAAACTTCCCCATATAATGCCATAACCCACCAGTTACGGTCGTACACGATATTGTCTTCATTAGTACCATGGTCATGGACTTGTCCTTTCATAGATTCATTTTTTTAGTCCTAGCGAACCCATTTGACGACTCCGAAAACATACACAGACTCATCATGTATCGACTCACTCACGACATACATTTTTATACTTACCAGACACATATGCAGTTCCTATCAGACTTGTTCCTACTTTCAAACATAAGCACACCATAGTCATACAAATTCATTAGTTTTACATTTCTTATCAGATTCGTCTCATCATAGTTTACTAGTTTTGATCTCATACTTTGGTCACTTAGCATAGTAGTTTCTAGAACATACATATTACATGCAAGGCTTAGCTTAGAGACTCACCTTATAACCTTAAAGGGCAGCTTAGCCTTCAGATCTATCATTCAACAGGATGCTACAGTCTCCTCTGCCTTGTAAAATGGAAACACTTTGTTAGAACCCATTCGGGTAACCATTATCATCATTTTAAACCCAAATATTTTTCGAAACCATGTTTATTCAATCATACTTACAAATATATGTTTCCTTGATAGACAGAGTCATGAAACATACCTTGATGTGAAGAAAATCACTAGAAATTTCTAGGATTTCAACCTCAGCTCAGAGCAATGTTTCTATCTTTCTTTAGCCCTAGTCTCTATGGTAACTTGATAAACGTCACATCAAGACTGAGTGGCCTTATCATGGTTTACCACCTCTAAGAACTTACTTAATTATTTCTTTAGCCTTTAACCCTTCTAGTTCATGTTCAGTTAATTCTTAACTAGCTCGCCCTACAATTTAGCTATCATTGGACCACATTGGTCACTAGATGTACTACACCACCAGTATGAACTCACATCCTAAAAATCATTTTACATAGCCATACACCTTATTTCACTCCTTATAGTTATTTGATATGGGATCTTTATTCACTTATTTTCCTTTCAAAGTCCGCCCATATTATACGTTGTAATGGGCTTTTGATGAACACTACTTCTCCAATAGTACTTCTTTATACTATGCACCATATTCATATATACATATATTATTAACAGTATTCCTTGATTCGTCATACTTATCTTTCTTCAAAGTTAGCCATAAGCTTTATTCTAACGACCTGATTAATTTAATTAAATTTCTGTAAATTTTGACATAAATGAGCATCTGCCTCAGTGGCTAAGTGTTCTGATTGTGTGTTTGAGGTCTTGGGTTCAAGTCTCACTTTTAAAAAATATGTTATTTTTTGTTCTACCTTTATCCCTTTTAGGTGGGATTATGTTATATTTTTGGTAAACTCATACCAGAATAAGCCAACTAGTTCAAGTGGTAAGGTGTTAGCTTACCCTAAGGTCTCATGTTTGATTCCTCATGTAAGCATGGATGATATTTTTGATTTAGATGTTTGATAGAGGTTCAGTGGAACTGAAACTCTGCGATTTTTGGATGAGGATTAATGTGGTGGTTAGTGGGAGGTTAGGATATACTTAAGTTATTTATTTTTTAATTTTTAGTATTTTTCTCTCTCTTCTCAACTTTTCTAACGTTCCCCATTGTTTTTGTCCCCTCTCTGCAGCATTTATTTTCTTTTTTTATCTTTCCATTCAATTTTATTCATAAACTATTGATTCTTACAGTTGCTTTTGGAATTTCGGTGCTCTTCGTCTGGTTAAGGTAAGTGGGGTTTCACTTGTTTGTAGTTTTTGACTTTTGTAAGGCTATTTGACTTTTATCATAGTAGGATGGTGTAGTCAGAGAATCTAATTTTCTGCGACCATTGTTGTGTAGGAGAAGGCTATGGACTGTGAGTTTTGCTCTAACTGCCTAAACGGTGTTAGCGAAAGTTTCATCGTCGGTAAGTTGGGGTGCATTATCGGATTATTGTTGTTGATGAATTCATAAATTACATTACTAAATTAGAGTTTGGTATACTATTTTTAGGGTTTCAGAGGTCTTGAGATTAGTGTGGCATCAAATTCGAATCATGTGTGTAACGAAAACATGAGAAAATGAGGTTTGATGAAAGCCAAAAAAGTGGCCTGTCGACGCCACATGGGTGTGTGCTCGACCGTGTGCGACAGACGACTATGTGACGGAGGAGTGTGTGGCCATATGGGTCATACGAGTATGTGGGCTGTGGGCCAGGCTGTGTGGGCCACACGGGCAAGGTCAATTTAGGCATGTTGGCCCACATGGGCATGTGGGTCCAAAATTCTAAAATTTTCCCTAATGTCGCATGCGTCATTCCGAATGACTGTGGGCCTTTTGTAGGGTGAGTAAGGGCAAAAAAGACCATAATGCATGATATCTGCTATTCTGATAAACTGATTTGAGCATTTAGAAATTGATATGTATGATTTGACTGGTTCGTAATAACATATATGTTATCTGTATATGAGCATGTGAGACATGTTAATTTTGTTATATTTGTCATCTTTTATTTGTATCTTTGTATGGGGTGGGATTTGTATATGTCAAGAAACTATTCTGTGAGGCGATATTTCGTCGATATACTGGCAGCTTGACTGCAAACTATTCTGATAAGTGTCATAAAGACACTATGTGGTGTGTAGGGCTGGCTAGGTGTTTTATACCCTACATGGTGTATTGGGATGGTCAGAGATGGTGTGTAGAGGATGGGGGTAGGACTTTGCATGTCTATATGTTCTGAAAACCCAATTCTAATATTATCTTATTCTATTAAGGACCTATGTTCATATCTATTCTGCTACATAGGAAATCTATGTTTATGTGCATGCATGTCATTGTTAAGTTCCACACTGAGTTTTTGAAAACTCACATCTGTTTGTTTGTTCTATTTAAGTAATCCTCAGGCATAGGTGGGTTAGTGTGACGGAGGCTCAACAGTGACCACTAGCCCAGAAACTATTTTTAACTAGTAAATTATTTAAATTTTGGGATTTCCTTTGAGAGTTTTGTAATTTTGGGACTCTCTGGACTGTTGTTTATAATTTTGGTTTTGGATGCGTTTAGATTTTTAAATTGCGATGTTTGGCAAACAATAGTTTTACGCAAACAAATGTTTTTGAAAACACAAGCTCGGTTTTCAACTATAACGACTTACAAACTTCCGCTGCAAATTTATGTTTTACTTAAAGGGGCAATAAATGAAGGTTTTGTTAAAGAGAATAATAATAAGTTTTTCAGAAAATGTGGACTATTTTAGAACAAATAATTCGAGAAGTTTTAAACGTGAAAGTTTATTTCAAAACCCTTCTTCATAACATTTCCTGATTTGGCCATAATGTCTAGGCCAGGTTTGGGGTGTTACATTTGTTCTTTTAGAATATCCTAGATGATGTAATTACAAGAGTTCAGCATGGGTTCCTTTCCTTTCATTCATAATCCATCAGACCAGGCTGTACAGGTATTTTCGAGGAATTTCTTATGCTTCGCTAAATCCTTATGTCTTGCTCGCCCAATTTTTACTCTTTGTGCATCGCTTCCAATAACATCGTTCAACCATTGGGACTTTATCAGGTGGGATGTTACACTGAAGTATTATTTGAAATGTCAAGGAACTAAAGAATGAGCTAAATAAGCCTAGTGTGAGTCTTAAATTAGGTAAAAAATAGTAATTGAAGCATACATTTTAGAATATAGTAGAAAATATATATAAACAGTCCAATTTCACAGATACCAATATGCATGAGATGTTGATGTAGAGTTTTTCAGAAACCATGTCAGAATTTTCAGAAAAGTTTCTACCCAACTCAACTACACACCTTAAAAGAGTTCCCAAGAACTCATCCTTCCAATAACACACCAAAATTATGGACAAGCCACCAGATATTGCAGACAAGCTACCAGAACAAGCAAATATGTGGGCAAGGCACCAAAACCACAGATGTACTGCCAGAATATGTGGATATACCACTAGAATGTACAGATCATTAAATTGCAAGAAACTTCCTCCTTTCAGTTTCTTCCCAACCCTATGCAATGTGATATGACATACATAAACAGAATAAGAACAGTAGGAATGCTTAACATGCGATCAAATATGATGATTTCAGAAATTCATCTCACATAATGAGATCAGATGAACAGAAACAAAATTGTGCCATAATGTTACAAAACATGAGTGTTAGAACATAACATATTTCATCATCGTACAACAAATCAATCATCACAAAAATCAAATTAGAACACTTACCTTAGGCTCAAAATTAGTAATCATTTTAGTACTTCCCAACCATCACTTAATCACATTATTGACAATAATATATAAATCAAAATGACATCATAGGAGATATTCTATCACCAAATACTTAAGGTAAGACGCACATATTTAATAATCATCTAACTCGTAACAAATCTAAACTGCAACCCTTGCTTTCATATCTAACTAAACTAGTTCAGATCAGTTCCTAAAATACACAAATCGAAGTTAGAAATCAATTTTCAATACCATAAATATATGCCCAGAATTGAAAGAATCCAAAACATTGTATGATTATCTTGGATGCTCAATATTTACTCTTCCTCTTCTTCAATCGAAAACAACTACTATTTTCCAAATCGCTAAAGATTCTCTATAATCGGATTTGATCCTTCAATCCAAAAATAACTCATGATTAGAATATATTATTCAGTAATCTTTTTAAGAGATCATAAAATGTTGATGATATCCAAGATTTAGAGTACTTACAATCTTAATAAATAAAGAACCGACACGATGGTAAAGATCATTGAAGATTATGAGCGGCACAAACAATATCTAATATTACACAACTAGAGAGAACGAATAGATTGAATTTATAAACATAATAAAATTGATATGATAAGAGAAAAAAAGGAGAAAAACTATTGGTTTACGGTGATTTGCCGGCGATGGGTAGTGGCAGTCATGACGGTGAACGGTGCTGATGGCTAATAGGGGTGGCGTAAGTGTGGCTTTAGGGTGGTGGAGTGGCATATGGTGGTGATAAAAGAATAAGAAGCTAAAAGGTGTTGGAGAACAACCAAAAAGTGGCAGTACAAGAAGGTTGAAATAGAGGAGAAAAGAGAGAGTGTTGTATGGATGAAAAACAAAAAATTGTGTATGCACTACATGGGTTGGATGTCTACCCTAGTTAACACACAACCATTTGGAAAGACAGGGAGACAAATGAAGTAGAAAGGGGGAAAGAAAAGAAAAGGAAGGGGACATGATGAATGAAATAAGGAGTTGATAACTCTTGAAAGGGTTATATCTCAAACCTCTAAACTTGATGACTTGCCTATACTTAAGTTGATATATTTGCATTTCTAGGTTATTATTAGAATATTGCATAATAAAGCTTGGATTGTGCCTTGAATGTCATTATATGTTACTTTTATTGTTGGGAAGAAAGGAATTGGTTTTTATATGCAGTAGGTGCATGAAGGACAAAAGAATGAGAAAAAGAAGGAAGGGGATGAAGGAAGTGAAATATTGCCCATGGCAAAAGGTTGGGCAGATTACCAACAAAAATGCCATGGCAATTCTAGGAAGATGCTAACGTAGCACTAAGTCCTCGTTACTCTCAGCCAACTATACGTGTACCAGATAAATCTCGTGGAGAAAAGGGACTTGCCCTATAAAAGAAGAAAGAAAAAGAGAAAAAGCGAAGTTTTTCTTTAAAGAAAAAATCTCGTGGAGATTTCTTGTTATTGTTTTTTAAAAAAATTATTATTTTTCTTTTCCAGGCTAATTCTAATTTTACCGTGTCAGGCCATGATTTTAGACTTCTTTTCACCCACATCACAGTCCTACTTTCTCTCACTTTTACCCTAGTCAATTCATTTTCTTTCACGGTTACTAACAGTGTCTTCTTATTCTCTATTTTCCTTGTTTATTCCATAACTGTAAAGTTCTCATTTTTATTTTACAATTACTCTTTTTTGCTCTAAAAGGCTCGACATGCTACTCTCTCTGTGCCACCGATAACATTTTTCAACAGAGCTGCTGAAGAGAAGTACACCACGAACACATCTAAGTGACCATTCTGTATGGAGAAAGGTTTTCTTTTTCAAGACACAGCCTTTATGGGATATACTGAAATGATTTCTTCTATAGTTGAAAAACATGGCTGGCAAATATTTTGCCTTCATCCTGACAATGTTCTTACAAAGTTGTAAAGGAATTTTATGCCCACTTAACCTTTACAAACAATGCTTTTATCTATGTATAAGGCATTTCAGTGCTATTTGATGAGTATTCCATAAACGCACAATATGGTTTACCTGAGGGTTCTGATAAACATTCTCAGTTTGCTACGACAATAATAGCAGAAGGTCTACAACAAGTTCTTAAGGATCTCTGTGTAGAAGGAACAAAACGGACAATTTCTTGACAAGTTTGCTACACAATCGAATGTATTTCTTTGAAGCGCCAATGTCAAGTATGGTATCATTTTCTTAAATCTCGCCTTAGCCCTTCATCTTATAACTCTATTATTTCGAAAGAGTGCATGCTGTTACTTCACTCTATCATGACTAGAAGAAAAATTAATGTCCGCAAAATCATTTATAAAGAAGTTCATCGCTATGCCCAAAAGAATGTGGGTACCCTGAATTTTCCATCTCTTATTATTGCATTCTGTTAATGAGTTAATGTCTCTATTCAAACCAACAAGGATAAAATTCCAATTAAGGGAGCCACCACAAAGTAAATTGCCATGTGATTTTCAGGGGAGGACATGCCACGACATCAACATCCCGATTCTTCATCAACATCCTCTCCGCCTACTGGTGCACATTCCATTCCATCCACTTCTCACAATGATTTCGAGTAGTAGGTGCTCGGTGCTCTTGAGAAGTTGCAAGAACAATTTTGTTTGATAGAGAAAAAACATTTGAAAACAACTACCAATCTAGGTAGGGCAAGGGATGAAATGGTTGTCTTTTAAGGCTATGTACAAAAGCGGTATGGTGCTATTAAGAAGTCTTTGCAGAAAAATTTTACTAGACCTAAGCCTGCATTCCCCAACTTTCCTAAAAAGCTACTCACAAACCCAGCGGATGTGGATGAGGATGAAGCTAAAGCTGCTGAGACTAGACATACCATACACACAACCATTGAAGAGTGGAAAAACAAAGAAACAAAGGAGGATGAAAAGAAGACAGAATCAGTGAACATTGAATCTGATAGGGAAAGAGATGAAATGAACCAACCTTCTGAACCAGTTGAAGCTACTACTGCACCTTAATCAACTGTGCACATATCGGAGAAAGATTGTGAGATTAATCAACTAATTGATGATCTCACTAAAAAAGATGATGAAGACAAATAGGTGCCAATCAATTTGCTAAAAAGAAAGTAGTGTTGCAAGCACGCTGCACAAAAATCTACCCGACCCAATTAAAGTAACACCAAATTCATTCCAAGCATTTATTTTTATTTTCATTTGGATGCTTTTCATTATATAACATGTGCTTTTCATGCATTCATAATTGTTTTTCATTGCATTTTGCATTGAGGACAATGCATCCCTTAGGTTTGGGGGTGTGTTGTACATTGTATGCATTAGATAATTGTCTTAACATTTTATCATTTTGTCACTCATTTTGCCATGACATACAAATGCCAAATGACTGTTAGAATATGATATGCATATTGTTATCTATGATGTTCGATGAGGATAATAATTCTTCAATACGCTTAGAAAGTTGTGATAGTTGATTAGGTATGTTTAGCTTAGGATAGTTGTGTGAAAATTAATCCCTAAAAGTAGAATGACCTAATTATAATTACAAATTTGTCTATAGTAGGTTTCTTTTAATACACTTAGAAGTTCTTGAACCTAAGTTTAGTAAATTGGAAATGAATAATAATAAATAAATAAATAAGGAGAGACTCCATAAAACACTCTAATGTTTGAAAATGTTGACTAGGTAAGTAATATTCTGTTTTCTCCATTTTATTATTGACCAGAAAAGCAAGTCCAAACAAGAGTGAGTTAAAAAAATTAGTTTAGGGACACTCCACTGCAATTTTAGGCTGAGTAGCTAATGAGGTAGTTGTTTACTCTATCCATCTTCTAAGTTAAAAGCCTTAGTTTCATGAGTGAATTACATTCAAATTGTGCCATGATGTAATACCTGAAAATCTAGTGTATGGTTGTAACGTTATGGTTGTAACGTTTAGGTTTGTCCAGGTGTACACAGTCGTTATCAAGTAATAAGTAAGTATTGAGTTACTGTCTCCACAGGGATTGTATTTGTGCTAAGTCACTTAATTTGTAAAATTATATTAAGAATTCGGTAAATAAAAACACAATATAGTTGAGAAGTGGTGATTAAAATATATTAAACTAAATGCAATGATCTCTAATGCAAATTATCCTAAGTATGCAAACTATATGAATGAAATAGATTTTAGTAAAATTAAACACAATTTTGCAACAATTATAACATAAATAAACTAGGACAATTACTTTAATTAAACTCAATTTATTATCAACATGCTTAATAACATTCGGAAAAACATTCCATGGCAACTCGATCTTTCATGAGTTCAGACACCACATTAGGTCCTTTCGGAATCCTTTACTTAGTAAATATGTATTTTACTGATCCTTATTTACTAAGTGTTTCTTAGCATTTGTGTGAAGTAACAGGGATGTGTCAGGTTTGAAACAATTTAACCACACAAATCTAAAAACTATGCAGATAACAGAGCTTGGTCAGAGTTGTTATGCAACCTACAATTTAATCGGGTCAGGATCTAAATTGAGCATGCACATTTCAATTATGTGTCCATTAGCCATCGTCTAGTCAGGATCGCTCAGCTAATTCAGGTGCATTCCAATCACGAATGAACAAAATACAAACTTGATTTTAATTGAAAACATGATCGATTGGGGCACAAACATTATAAGAATGAATCAAATAAATATTATTTAATCAAAGCAATTATCCTAGCTTAAATAAAATTAAGCTAACATTGTTGTAAACAAGAACAAATTACACATAGCAAACATCTTTAGATTAAATTAAAGAAAAGAAAAATTAAACCCAATTAAGAGTGGCTGTCACCCAAAACTCTGACTAACGAGGATCCTTCGCTTCTTTGCTTTGCTCCTTTGCTGATGGTTCTCCAAGGTGGCCGACCAAGGGTTCTTTAAGAGGCTAATTTTGCTAAAAATCCTTATGCAAGGATGATGATAGGCGTGAGGGGGAAAGATAGATAAGAGAGTTGAGAGAGGAAAGAATGATGAATGAGTGAGGGATGATTGAAAAAGTGAGAAATGAGATCTTATTTATAGGTGAGGCAAGGGAGCTAGTTTACTAAAAATAGGATTGTAAATCTTTTGAAACTTCTTCCAAGGATGGCCGGCAATGAATTGAGGAAATGTAGTTGATTCTGCTTGATTATTGGTCAATTTGAGTGCCACCAAAACTCAGGACTAAGACTCGGTCACCAGCAAATCTTTCAGAAAATCTTTAATTTCTTTAACTCTTCAAGGACCTTGTGTAATTAAACCAAAAATTGATTTATGATCAGCCATGTGCAGCCGAAAATTGGGTTGACTGGGTCCCCAATTTGGATGGTTTTGCAATTAGAAGAAAACTTTCAGACCTGTCCAAAAATAGTAGATAGTTTAGAGGACCAAATAATATAATTTTAACCACTTCAATTAATTAATTTACTTAATTAATTAAAACTCAATTTATTAATGAAATATTTAAAATGAATTATTAAATATAACTTTATATTTTATTATTTAATTTAATCATGCATAGCCCACTTTATAGCTTAAAAATATAATATGCTCAAACTAATATAAAATAAGCCATTTTATACATGAAAACTATATAATAAAGCATAAAATCACATTTTAATAATTTCCATTCCTAATTTCATATTTTCGCATATTTCATTAATTTATTAAACAATTACTTGGTTTTAACAACAAATTTAAGTAAAAAGGTGATGAATTATATAGGAAAAATCCTATATATTTTTCAGTTTACACATCCCCAAACTTAAATCATTGGTCGTCCCGAGTAATGTTCATGCACAACCCAAGGTCTTGCTAAGGCAAATTTTACTAAGAGTGTAAGTAGCATCAGTCTTCGTCTCATAATCATGCATCAATAAATTCATGCTCATAGATCTTATTTATTAACAAGTAACTCATATACAAACATTTTGAAAATTTTATTCTATGTTTCAAGATATGCCAACATGAATCATTGTTTGCATGTATGTCCCAGCCATAGTTAATATTCTTCATTCAACATAATTTCTCATCAATCAAGCAAAACAATCATAAGGCTTATTTATGATCTTCATATGTTAAACTTAATACTTTCTCTCCACTAATGTAGGTGACATAATTATCAAATCAATAGGTCTTTTATAAGGTTGTAATGGGGCTCGGTTAAAGGTAGGGATTTTAAGAGATAGGACATTTTAGTTTCAAAATCTTAACCTTTAACTTGTCTTAGATTTCTCGAAATTCAACCTTTTTCTTCAAATGAACCTTTGGATCTCCCCCAAACTTATTTTGAACTCATACTCATATGTTTTCTTTTTGGAGACTGAGCAAACTTTTCTTCACTCTTTCTTTGCCTCTTTTTTTTTAAGCATGATCACATAGATCTTCTGAAAATTTCCCTCAAATGTTAATTACCAAGTCAACTTTAGTTAAGGCGGTGCACAAAATTAGGATAACTTCAAAAGATAGAGATACGGCTTGTAATGTAGGTTTCTTACAATAAATAGGCCTTTAAGCTCAAAATTATAGTTTCAAGGGTCTAATATAATAAGGTGGGCTTGAAAAGGCTCAAACAATCCAAAGACAAATGGTGCCTATATCATTTTAGATTTTTATGTCTCTTAGGATTTCACCTCAAGAAAGTTACTAAGTGAATTCTAAAGATAAACCTTCATGCATGTCTAATCTCAAGAGAAACTAAGTTTTCATGGCAAACATTACCTAAGACTAAGATCATAAAAACATTCCATTCTTCATGATAACAAACAATCACCCAGATAAAATCATTATTAAAAAGAATTTCTCTAAACATTCATTTATTAAAACATACTTATGAAAGAAATGATCTGAAACATACTTGAAAATTTTAAAAATTTGAGCAATTTGCCTTACCCACCTTTAAAAAGAAGCAATGTCCTCATTACAAGAACAAAGTAATGAACGAAAATTGAACACCAGGTAGGGTTGTAAAGAAAGAGAGGTGAGTCAATAAGACTACTTAAATACCAAGTCTTTCCTCACAACCCAATCCTAGACATGTTCATTCCCATTGCCACATCACTTAGTCTTTTTCTTTCTAAAGAAGTATTTATTCATCCTTGCTATGTTTTATTTTGCAGAAATTAAATCCTAATTACTAAAGAAATAAATTCCTAAAGACCTAAAAACAATTAAATAAATAACAAGACAAGAATCCCCCAATTTATTTTTCTGACTCATTCCCTTTGTCAGTTTGCATCTTCAGTGTCTTCCGTCCATGTCTCAAAGATAGCATCTGGGAACTCAGGAAGAAAAGTGTTAGAGATATTCTTAAAAGTATTTCGAATTGAATTGTCCCTAATTTTTGCATATTTCCAGTAAGTTTGTTGTTTTTTGTGCATGAACTTGCACATGTCCATCATAATTGACAGCTTCGATTTCTTTGAAGTACTTGCAGAAGTCGGCATCAGAGTTGTAAATTCTGGTTCAACACTTAGCTTGACTAGTTCTTCTTCTAGCTCAACCCTAGGTTCAGGGTTCTCAGCTCTTTCAGCTGGTTGATGACTATTTGGTTCCTTATCAAATTTTTCTTCTCCAGTGTCTGTAAGTGAATCAGCTTCAATTTCAGTTTTATTTGATGACTCTTTGGTTTCTGGCTCAGTTGGTTCCTCTTGCTCACCTTGATTCAGCTCATGCAC
This sequence comes from Gossypium raimondii, assembly GCF_025698545.1. NCBI lineage: Eukaryota > Viridiplantae > Streptophyta > Magnoliopsida > Malvales > Malvaceae > Gossypium > Gossypium raimondii. The sequence continues at coordinate 14,845,879 of NC_068573.1, forward strand.
TCTCTCTACTAACCTTTCAAGATCATGACTTGTAATGCACCCTTGGACATACTGCCCCTTCAGATTTGCTTGTGTTTTAACACGGACCCTTAAGCAAAGTGAAGTGGTTAATGATAGGAAATAATCACTTCCTGCCTTCTTTTTAGCACAATCGTGAATCTCCTTGAGGATAATTTTCCCAACATTAATGGACTTTTTTGTCAAAATTGCATATAACAAAAGCATCTGTTCCATCGAGATGGTGGAACTATGTGAGGTAGGCATAAAACTGTAGCGAACGAAATAAAACCATACATTTGCTACTGGTTTTAAGTATTCTTTTCGACAAGAATGTCTCCCATACTTTCGTATAATCCATTGGGATCTTGGATTTGTCACAACATCAAGCACTTGTTGAAGAAAATCCCAATTGATATTGTTCATCATAAGGTAGTACTCATCTTATTCAACATCAGGTAAATTAAACAAATCATTAATGGACTTGGAACTAAGAGGTACCTTTTTCTTTCGAACGATGACTTCAGTAGCATCTTGCATAGTCAAACTAGCATAGAATTCTCGAACTAGTTCATCACCGGAAAGTGAACGAGCATCACAGAATCATCCCCACTTGAGAGCATTGATTACCTTTCTAATCGGCATAGGAACAACCATCACATCATTACTTTTCAGGTTAAAACCTTTTTCCGGCATCATAGGTTGATGCTTGAAAATTGAATCAAATCGTTCTTTCACTTCTTCATCGATCACAATCGGACTTTGAGGAGTAGTCTTTGAAGATTTGGTTCTTTTATGAGACAAGGTATCTCTTCTCGATAATTCGGCAAATTTTCTGCTTACAAGGGTAGAAGAGAAATCGACAAAAGAGGGTAGAACTTGCTTCGGCAAACCTTGCGATGGCGAGGGACAACGTGCGGTAGCAATAGTGGTATGTAGCGGCGATAACAGCTACGTGCGGCGGCAAAATCGATGCTTCAACGATTCTCTTGCGGTGGCACTAGGTGGTCTCATTGAAAGAAAAGAAAAAAACTAAGGGTATCGTTCAAGATTTGAGGCTAGCGACACAAGGAGGTTTGGGATTTTTAGGGTTAAGCAAATTGCTTTGAGATATATGAAAATAGTATAATGAAAAAGGGTCTATATAGAGAACAATTAAGGCAACATGTAGCAAAAATTTAGCCATAATAAGGTTACTTGTGCAGAAAACAGTGGAAGTGGCGGCACTAGGTGTGGATTTTCCCTCATTTCTGCTGTCTTGGGCCTCAAATTCAAACTTGTATTTACAGACTTATTCAACAAAGAGAAACTGATTAGTACTTCGGTATAATTTGACCCCCTTTATTAACATAAAAATTTAAAATGAATCAAAATAAATTAAACTAGAAAAAAAATCATTTTAAAACTTAATTAGAAAATTTCTTCTTAACAAATTACATTAAATTAATTCCCAGGAAAGGTTGGAAGGGTCACAGCGGTCCTGCTTAAGTTCCAATCTACTTAGACAAAATTAATTAAATGTACTTAATTAAGAAAATAAATTCTAATTATTTATTTATTTACAAGACGAGTTCATGAAAAATCAAGGGTCTGTTAATTTGAACGAGGATTCAACTCGCTGAACTTCACCATCCCAATAATGTTTGAGATGTTGACCATTAACTTTAAACGTACGTCCATAATTATTATATAATCCAATAGCTCCATAAGGATAAACTCGGTAGATGGTATAGGGTCCTTTCCATCGGGATTTCAGCTTCCCAGGAAATAACTTCAGCCTTGAATTAAACAACAACACCTTCTAACCTTCTTTAAACTCGCGAAGTTGTATAGGAGTATCATGCCATCTCTTTGATCTTTCTTTGCATATTTTGGCATTCTCATAGGAAAACAACCTCAGCTCTTCCAACTCATCCAATTGTAACATCCTTCTCTCATCGGCGTGCTTAAGATCAAAATTTAACTGCTTCAAAGCCTAGTGAGCTTTATTCTCAAATTCTAATGGAAAATGACATGTCTTTCCATAGACTAACTGATAAGGAGTCATTCCTAACGGAGTCTTATATGTTGTTTGATAGGCCCATAATGCATCATCGAGCCTTCGAGACCAATCTTTTCTGCTAAGGCGTATTACCTTTTCAAGGATACCTTTGATTTCATGGTTCACTCTTTCAACTTGCCCGTTGGACTGGGGGTGATAACCAGTAGCCATCTTGTGCTTCACATCATAATTATCAAGAAACCACTTAAGCCATTTGTTCATAAAATGAGAACATTCATCACTAATAATAGCTCTTGTTGTCCCAAATCGTGTAAAAACATGCTTATGTAGAAATCGCATGACTACCTTAGCATCATTTGTAGGGTATGCTTCAGCTTCAACCCACTTGGATACATAGGCCACAGCAACTAAGATGTATTTGTTCCCATACAAAGAAGGAAACAGGCCTAAGAAGTCAATGCCCTATAAGTCGAATAATTCAATCTCCAAAATAATTGTTAAGGGCATCTCATTCCTCCTTGATATATTTCTGGTTCTTTGGCACTTATTGCAGTTCTTTACATAAGCGTAAGCATCTTTAAATAGTGTAGGCCAAAAGAAACCTGCTTGCAAAATCTTTGCTGTAGTACGTGAACCACCAAAGTGTCCCCCCACTTGGAGATGAATGATAATGATACAAGATCTCAGCAATCTCACTTTCAGCTACACACTTTCAGATTATATTATCTGCACACTATTTAAAAAAACGGATCCTCCCAAAAATAATACCGACTATCATGAAGGAATTTCTTCCTTTGTTGGTATGTCATTTTTCGAGGAATAATTCCACATGCATGATAATTGGCAAAATAAAAAAACTAGGGTATTTCATGAATTCAATTTACCTCAAATAAGTGTTCATCTGGGAAATTCTCGTTGATAGGCACACATGACTGAGTTACCTCATCTTGTTCCAACCAAGAAAAATGATCAACTATTTGACTTTCAACACCTTTTCTATCTTGGATCTCAAGATCAAATTCTTGGAGTAACAATTTCCAACGAATTAGCCTTGGTTTTGCTTCTTTCTTCGTGAGCAAATATTTAATGGTCGCATGGTCAGTAAATACTGTAACTTTGGTACCTATAAGATATGAGCGGAATTTGTCAAAAGCAAAAACTATAGTGGAGAGTTCCTTTTCGGTTACCGTATAATTGCGTTGGGCTCCAGCCAAAGTTCTACTTGCATAGTAAATAGGGTGAAACACTTTATTTTTTTCTTTGACCCATCACAACTCCAACAACATAATCACTTGCATCGCACATCAACTCAAAAGGTGTGCTCCAATCGGGTGTAATGACTGTTAGGGCTGAGATTAACCGTTTTTCAGCTCTTCAAAAGCTTTTAAACATACTTTGTTGAAATCGAACACTGTATCCTTCTCTAACAACAAACACAATAGCTTAGAAATTTTCGAGAAATCCTTGATAAACCTTTAGTAAAAATCGGCATGGCCTATGAAACTTCTTACTCCTTTCACATTAATTGGGGCCGGTAATCTTTCAATTACGTCCACCTTTGCTTTATCGACTTTAATTCCTTTCATTGAGATCTTATGATCTAAGATAATCCCTTCCTTGACCATAAAATGATATTTTTCCCAATTAAGGACAAGGTTCATCTTTTCGCATCTCTGCAGTACCTTAGCCAAATTACTCAAACAAATATCATAAGTGTTACCAAAAACAGAAAAATCATCCATGAAAACCTTAACAAAATTTTTGACCTTATCAATAAATATTGCCATCATGCATTGTTGAAAAGCTGTAGGTGCATTGCATAAACCAAAAGGCATTCGCCTAAAAGCAAACATACCGTATGGACAAGTAAAGGTTGTTTTATGTTGGTCCTCTGGGGCTACAACTATTTGGTTGTATCCCGAATATCCATCTAAAAAATAATAGAATTCATTACCTGCCAGTCGATCTAACATCTATCTATAAAACGCAATGGAAAATGGTCCTTCCGAGTAGCTTTGTTCAACTTTCTCTAATCAATACAGATTCTCCAACCGGTAACAGGTCTTGTTTGAATTAACTCGTTACGCTCATTTTCAACAATTTGATACCACCTTTCTTCGACACACACTGCACCGGACTTACCCACGAACTATTTGAAATAGGATAAATGATTCCTGCATCTAACCATTTGATCACTTCCTTTCTCACAACTTCTTTCATAATAGGATTGAGCCCCCTTTGCCCAACAATTCGAGCTCTTTTACCTTCTTCTAAAATTATTTTATGCATGCAAAAAGAAAGGCTTATACCTCGAATATCAACTATAGTCCAACCAATTACTTTCTTAAATTTCTTTAGAACAACAATTAGTTTCTCCTCTTGATCTTTCGTCAGTTCTGCTGAAATAATCACAGGCAAAGTAGAACAATCACCTAAATAAATGTATTTAAATTGGAAGAAAGTACCTTTAGTTCGAGTTTAGGTGGTTCTTCAGTTGACAACTTGGGTTGCACAAATTCTCTAACTTCCAACTCCAACGGTTCAAACCGTGTGGATTGAATAAAATGTCCCGGATTGGCTTCCATCAAAGCCATGTTTTCTTCACCTTCTTCATCCTCCAAAGGGTTAAGATCTAAGGTTTTCCCCCATGGATCTTCTTCAAAATTGCTTTCCATAGAAACCAAGGTTTCTATCTCTTCTATTACTGAACACTCTGCTGCCGGATCAGGAAATTTCATCGCTTTAAGAATGTTAAAGGTTACCTGATCGTTTTGAACTCGCATAGTGAGTTCTCCTTTCTGCATATCAATTAACGTTCTTCCCGTGGCTAAGAAAGGTCTCCCAAGGATGATCGACACTTCCTTTTCTGCTTCAAAATCTAAGACAATGAAATTAGTAAGAAAAATAAATTTATCGACTCTTACCAAAACATCTGCAATCTTTCCTTCGGGATATGCTAAAGATCGATCCGTTAGCTGAAGCGTCACAGTTGTAGGTCTTACTTCACCTATCCCAAACATCTTGAAAATAGACTTAGGCATCAAGTTGATACTCGCTCCTAAGTCACACAAAGCTTTACCACAGTAAGATTAACCAATGTTACAGGGAATAGTAAAGCTTCCTAGGTCTTTCAATTTTGGACAATATATCCTTCATAAAATTCACATAATTTGACATTTGTTCTAAAGCCTCCAACAATGGGATATTGATATGTAACTACTTCAGAACATCCAAAAACTTCTTGAATTACACCTCCTACTTCTACTTGTTTTGCTGCAATCTTTGCGGATATGGAGGTGATGGAACTTTCGGTTGAACCAGACAACTTTTCTAAGTAGGTAAATCTACATCTAAAGAAGATGTTAAAATATCTGAATTCACTAAGTCAGGGTTTACCTTGTCAGAATTTACAGATTCTGATTCCTTTGGTGTAGGAACTTCAACAGCTAGTTGATTCTTCTCAACAGGCTTATCTTCGACATTAATCCATCGAGGTTCTAGAATTTTACCACTCCACAATGCCAGTACCTTGATATGTTCTTTACCCAAAGTTCTTGGATTCTTAGTATCGCTCAGCAAGGTTCCTTGTAGTTTATTACGTAGCTTCGTAGCTAACTGACCCATTTGGTTTTCCAAAATTTTCAGTGCTGCTATCTGGCTTTGAATCAAAAAGTCATTCTTTGCCATGTACGCTTTCAAAAAGTTCTCTAAATTGTTTAATGCCTTAGCTTGAGGTGATTTTGGAGCTTGCTAATTAAACCCTTGAGATTTGTTGGGTCTTTGTTGTAATAAGTTGTTGTTCGGTCCATTTCCTTGGTTGCTCCAAGAAAAGTTAGGATCATTACGCCATAAAGAATTGTAGAAGTTGGACTGGGGTCCTTGTCCACTCTTATTATGGTGACTTGAGATTTGATGGACAATTCTCAAAAGAATGACCTTCCCTATAGTACACACAGGAAACTATTTCAAACGGACTTGGTGGCTGAGATACAAAATTATTAGTACTATTAGCGGTTAACTATTTTAACATAGAGGAAATAGACGATACCTGAGCTGATAACGAAGTGAGGGAGTCAACTTCATAAACTCCGACTATGGGTCTTCCTGAAGCTGTTTGATTTGTTGGCCATTGATAGTTATTACTCGCGATCCTCTTGATGATCTCATAAGCCTCATTATAAGACTTAGACAAAATTGCACCATTCGCGGAAGTATCTACCATCAATCTTGTCTGTGCATTGAGACCATTATAGAATGTCTCCAGCTGGATATAGTGAGAAATCCCATAATGAAGACACTTATGAAGTAACTCCTTGAATCGCTCCCAAGCCTCATATAAAGACTCATCATCCAATTGTTGGAAAATTGTGATCTCGTTCCTCAACTTAGCATTTTTGCTAGGTGGGAAATACTTAACCAAAAATCTCTCTGCTCATTCTTGCCATGTAGATATGGAACTTGGTGACAATAAATTGAGCCATGCTCATGCTCGATCTCACAACGAGTATAAAAACAACTTCAACCTCAATGCGTCTTCAGTCACACCGGATATCTTGAATGAATCACTCACCTCTATACATAATCAAGGGTGGAGATGTGGATCTTCCGTGGGCATACCACTAAATTGGCCCACCGTTTGTAGCATTTGAAACATCACTGGTTTTAATTCAAACTGGGTTGCCTCACTATCTGGTCTTCTAATTCCTGGGTTTAACTCACTGAAAAGTGGCACAGCATATTGTCTGATGCATCGATCATTATCATCGGCAATGAGGATGGGATTTCGTACATGATCGACTTTATTACCTTGGTCTTGATTCTAATTTCCAAGGCCCATCTCGACTTGTCTTTGAGCTATTCGTTCATGACTTCTTTTTCTGAAAGTTCGCTCAATTTCAGGGTCTACAGGGAGTAAATCGATAATTCGATCTATACTCATAAACACCTGAAAATAAAATCACAAAAGTTAAAAAGAATAAGTTAGTAATGTTATAAATAAATCAAATTGAAAATAAATAATTTCACGAAAAAAATGACTATGGCAACAGTTGGCAATCCCCAGCAACGGCGCCAAAAACTTGTAACGTGTAGGTTTGTGCAAGTGTACACAGTCGTTATCAAGTAATAAGTAAGTATCGAGTTATTGTCTCCACAGGGATTGTATTTGTGCTAAGTCACTTAATTTGTAAAATTATATTAACAATTCGGTCAATAAAAACATAATGTAGTTGAGAATTGGTGATTTAAATATATTAAACTAAATGCAACGATCCTTAATGCAAATTATCCTAAGTATGCAAACTATATGAATGAAATAGATTTTAGTACCATTAAACACAATTTTGTAACAATTATAACATAAATAAACTAGGAAAATTACTTTAATTAAACACAATTTATTATCAACATGCTTAATAACATTCGGAAAAAGCATTCCATGACAACTCGATCTTTCATGAGTTTGGAAACCACATTAGGTCCTTTCGAAATCCTTTACTTAGTAAATACGCATTTTACTGATACTTATTTACTAAGGGTTTCTTAACATTCGTGTAAAGTAACAAGGATGTGTCAAGTTTGAAACAATATAATCACTCAAATCTAAAAACTATGCAGATAACAGAGCTTGGTCAGAGTTGTTATGCAACCTACAATTTAATCGGGTCAGGATCTAAATTGAGCATGCACATTTCAATTATTTGTCCATTAGCCATCATCTGGTCAGGATCGCTCAGCTAATTCAGGTGCATTCCAATCACGAATGAACGAAATAAGACTTGATTTTAATTGAAAACATGATCGATTGAGGCACAAACATTATAAGCATGAATCAAATAAATATTATTTAATCAAAGCAATTATCCTAGTTTAAATAAAATTAAGCTAATATTGTTGTAAACAAGAACAAAGAACACATAGCAAAAATCTTTAGATTAAATTAAAGAAAAGAAAGATTAAACCCAATTAAGAGTGGCTGTCACCCAAGACTCTGACTAACAAGGCTCCTTCGCTTCTTTGCTTTGCTCATTTGATGATGGTTCTCCAAGGTGGTCGACCAAGGGTTCTTTAAGTGGCTAATTTTTCTAAAAATCCTTATTCAAGGATGATGATAGGCGTGGGGAAAGATAGATAAGAGAGTTGAAAGAGGAAAGAATGATGAATGAGTGAGGGATGATTGAAAAATTGAGAAATGAGCTCTTATTTATAGGTGAGGCAAGGGAGCTAGTTTACTAAAAATAGGAGTGTCCATCTTTTGAAACTTCTTCCAAGGATGGCCGGCCATGAATTGAGGAAATGTGGCTAATTCTACTTGATTCTTGGTCAAATTGAGTGCCACCACAACTTAGAACTAAGACTTGGTCATCAGCAAATTTTCGGGAAAATCTTTGATTTCTTTAACTCTTCAAGAACCTTGTGTAATTAAACCAAACATTGATTTATGATCAGCCATGTACAGCCGAAAATTGGGTTGACTTGGTCCCTAATTTGGACGGTTTTGCAATTAAAAGAAAACTCTCAGACCTGTCCAAAAATAGTAGATAGTTTAGAGGACCAAATAATATAATTTTAACCACTTCAATTAATTAATTTACTTAATTAATTAAAACCCAATTTATTAATGAAATATTTAAAATGAATTATTAAATATAACTTTATATTTTATTATTTAATTTAATCATGCATGGCCCACTTTATAGCTTAAAAATATAATATGCTCAAACTAATATAAAATAAGTCATTTTATGCATGAAAACTATATAATAAAGCATAAAATCACATTTTAATAATTTCCATGTCTTAATTTCATATTTTCGCATATTGCATTAATTTATTAAATAATTACTTGGTTTTAACAACAAATTTAAGTAAAAGATGATGAATTATATAGGAAAAATCCTATATATTTTTCAATTTACAATGGTCCATTGAGAATGTCAAGTAAAGAAACAATGTGACAAGATGAATTCCCTAGAATTTTTTTAATTAAATTATGCAATGACAGAATAATTGTGAGTAGAGAAACTGAGTTTAGAGGAAAGATAAGCTTAGTACATTAGGAGGTGTTTACTATAGTGAGAATTGTGTGAATATTTAGGAAATTCTATTTTTTGGTAACATTTTCTGCACTTTGCATGCTAAACAAACCTATAAAATTTGTACCAATTTTTTGAGACAGAAGACTACTTAGAATGGAGGTATAAAATATCCTTTGTATGGTTTAGGAGTAGAAGAGGTAATTCATACATATTCTGCTTGAGGACAAGCAGGAACTCAGGTTTGGGGGTGTGATAACCTCTTGAAAAGAGTTATATCTCAAGCCTCTAAACTTGATGAATTGCATGTACTTAAGTGGATATAAAGCTTGGATTGTGCCTTGAATGTCATTGTAACACCCCTAACCTTTATCCGTCATTGGAATAGGGTAACAGAGCATTACCGTAAAAATACAACTTTAAAACATACATTTCAAACCCTAAACATAAACATATCACAAATCATTCATATACATGCATATCGTCCCTTAATCGAGCCTTCGAGGCCTTAAAACAACTATAGAAATAATTCGAGACTAAATTGAAATCAATAGGAAAGTTCAAGACAAAGTTAGAAATTTTGAACTACAGGGGTCACACGGCCGTGTGGCCAAGTCATGTGACTCACATGGCTGAGACACACACCTGTGTGTCAGGCCGTCTAACAATCGAAATAGGGACACACGGTCATGTTCAGCCTCGTGTATCTTTCGAAGTTGGGTCACATGGCCAAGCCAGACGCCCGTGTGCCAGTCTGTGTGCTAGGCTGTGTAAATGTCTAACTTATATGCCTTAAAACCTATAGGGGACACACGGCTGAGTCACACGCTCGTGTCTCAAGTCATTTGGACATGAAATTGGCTAAAATCAAGTCATTTCCAACACCAACCCAAATGTGTACCTACAAGCAATTTGCACCCATGACCAAGGAATCAAAAACGTACCAAAATATGCATAAATTGACCAATTCAATAGACCATTATCATACAACCAATATGTCATACAAGACACCTCAATCACAATCAATCAAACATGTCCAAACATATGCATAATTGACCATATTTCATTCATACCCATCTAGCTTATTTCTATCACAAAACATAACATAACTTGACCATATTTGACTATTGAAACATGCATCAACTTAACCATATTAACACACACTAACAAAGTACCAAAAGTACATCATCCAAAATAACATATACATGCCAAACTTATCAACTAACATCAAAAACAAGTTCACCTATACATGTCATTATGAACTTGGCCAAAACAACTAAAAACTACCGATATAATCGTTGGATAGTGTGATAGATCTCCGCTGAGCTTCCAAACCGATCGAGTTTTTGATTATCTATAAAACATAAGACAGAAAACTACATAAGCATATAATGCTTAGTAAGTTCGTAAAAAATGAACATAACTTACCATTTCAATGCATAACCTTAAAATTAAATATGATACAATCTAGCCATAAGCTTGGCATAAGCCTAAACATCATCAACAACACATGTTAGTACATCAACTCATAAGTTACTTGAATTAGCATATGGTGAGCTATGTGTACATGAACAACATCATTTGAAATCATCATTTTCATAAACTTAGATGTAGTTTCATTGAAAACTTCCTTTTCATAAATTCACAACATATGTTATTTGAACACTTATCGTTCATTTCCTTTTCATGCCAGTTGAACCATTTAGAATAACATCGGATACGCGAGAAAGCTCACACGAAGTGTGCTAAACATATGGTCCTAACATTTCCTTTTCCCTTACATCGTCGCTCACTCGAGCTGCAAAATGAGTCTGCTCACACAAGCTAAATTCACAAATTCACAACATAAGTTATTTGAACACTTACCGTTCATTTCTTTTTCATACCCGTTGAACCATTTAGAATAACATCGGATACGCGGGAAAGATCACACGAAGTGTGCTAAAAATATAGTTGTAACATTTCCTTTTCCTTTACATCGTGGCTCACTTGAGCAATGAAATGAGTCTGCTCACACAAGCTAACTGTAACACCCTTAACCCGTCTCCGTCGCCAGAATTGGGTTATGGATCACTATCGTAAAATCATAGCTTAAAACATTCATTTCCAAACAGTAGATAAACCATAGCATAATTCATTCAAACACATGAATACCGTCCCTTATTCAAGCCCTCGGGGCCTTACAAACACTTTAAAAATGATTCAGGAATAAATCAAAAACATATGAAACCTTAAGGAAAAAGTTGGAAAAATTCACACTGTAGGGGTCACACGGCAGTGTGCCTCACATGACTGATACACACGCCTGTGTCTCAGGCCATGTAACATTCAAAATAGGGACACACGGTCGTATCCCAGTCCATGTCCATGCTCATGTAACTCTCTAAATTGGGTCACATGGCCAAGCCACACGCCCGTGTGCCAAGCCGTGTAACTCTCGAAATGGCTTCACCCGCCCGTGTGCCAGACCGTGTGCTAGGCAGTGTAACTTTGGAAAAGAAGCCTTTAAAACCTACAGGGGACACACAGTCGTGTCGAATGACCGTGTGTCACACACAGCTGAGACACACACTCGTGTCTATGGCTGTGTGGACAAGAAATATGTCAAAATCAAGTTATTTCTTTCACCCAATTCAAGCATGAACATACAATACATTTGCACATATAACCAAAGCACATACATTTGAACATACAATTCAAGCATGCATAAAATGACCAAATTTCCCTACCAAATATCCATACAACCAATATGCCAAAAGGCACCTCAATCACAACCAATGAACATGACTTAGCATAAGCATATTTAACCATAATTCAAGCATACACAACTACTTATTTCCTTACCAAAACAAACTCGACTAAATTCCATATCAAACATAACCTAATTAACCACATTTCCAACATGCTAACTCTCACTACTTTGATACTAAAACCATACATCAATTTGACTATATAAACATCAACCATTATAGCATTAAAATGCCAAAAGCACACCAACAAAATTACCATATTTAAAAGCCAAACAAAACAAATAGTTCATCAAACACAATTCACCTATACATACCATTATAACCATGTCTAAAACATCAAAATTTACCAATATGATCTCTGGATAGTGTGATAGGTCTCCGACAAGCTTGCAAATTGATCGAGCTTCCAATAATCTATAGAACACAAAAAAGAACAACATCGTAAGCATATAATGCTTAGTAAGTTCGTAAATCATGAACATAGATTACCATTTCAATACATAATCTTAAAAAAATTGACATGAATCAATCCAACATAGTTTGGCACAAGCCTAAGCATCATCAACAACACAAGTTAGTGATTAAACACATAACTTAGCAAAATCATCCCATGATAAGATAAGTTTCATTAAGATAAGTTTCATGAACATAACATACTTGAATTCATACTTTTCATAAACATGGTTATACATACTTTGATCATCAATAATTCATACCTTTCCATAAGTTCTTAGCTTACCAATTGAAACACTTACCGGTCCTTCCTTTTTCATACCCGTTGAATCATTTAGAATAATATCGGATACACAGGAAGCTCACACAAAGTTTGCTAACACATGGTCAAAACCATTTCCTTTCCTTTCCTTTTCCTTTCCATAGATGCTCACTCAAGCCATAAATGGGTTTGCTTACATAAGCTGAAGGGTCGGAATGTAGCTACATGATGCTGCTCATACAAGCTAATGAGTATCCGCAACAAATGTCAAAACTCAGCCATCAATAGCACATTCAGGACCAACACCCTAAACATGGTAACCCTAATGACATGTCATTTGTATCCTATATATTCCTAAGGTTCAAACGGGGCTCGATAGTCATCATAACGTCGTTGGATTTCTATCGTAACATGATATGATAAATAGCATAATAGCATTTAATTCAAATAACATTAAAATGCTATTTAAACATACGAACTTACCTCGATTTTAAAGACGTTGAAATAGAATCAACTAGTCCGAGACTTTATCTTTCCCTCGATCTAAATCTGTACGAGGCTTAACTTGAGCTAAATAAGCAAATTAATCCATTTAATATTCATTCTATTCAATTCAATCCAAAATTCATACTTTTGTAAAATTACCTTTTTGCCTCTATTATTTTGACTTCTTTACAATTTAATCCTTAAGCTCGTAATTTAACATTTATGCAATTTCATCCCTATATCATGCTTGTCAGTTTACCTAGGGACTCATATCAATTTACACAAATCATCAATTCACAATTTCATCATGATCTTTTACTATTTTTACATATAAATCCTTAAATGATAATTTCATTAAAATTCACTTAACAAAAGTTGTTTATTTAACAACAAGGACTCATAATATTTCATAAATTTTCAAGAATTGCTCAAATACATTCAAGGAAAAACCCTAATCCTTTAACAACTTTGCAAATTAGTCCCTGGGCTAGCTAGATTAAGCTACAATGACTTCAAAAACATAAAAAGCATTAAAAAGGGGATAAAACAACACTTACATGCAAGGAGAATGTCTAGCCGAATGTTGAAGATCCTTCAATGGAGTTTTTCACGCTTATTTTTGTGGTAAAGATGAACAACCAAGATGATGTTTTGTTTTCCTTAATTTACTAACATATATTTATTAAATTACATATATAACCTTATTATTTAACTATATAATTTAATGGTCTAATTACCACTTAAATCCCTTAAAAAATTAATTTCATAGCTAATAGATACTTCTAACTACTAGAACTCCACATTTGCATTTTTTTCAATTTAGTCATTTTCACTTAATTAAACGCAAACGTTAAAATTTCTTAACGAAAATTTTATACGAATCTACTAACATACTATAGACATTAATATAATAATAAAATAAATATTTTCACGTCGAATTTGTGATCCCAAAACCACTGTTCTGATTTCATTGAAAACGGGTTGTTACACTGACGATCAGATTGTAAGCTACGCGATGCTGCTCACACAAGCTGTTGAGTAACCCTAATGACATGTCATTTGTATCCTACGTATTCCTAAGGTTCAAACGGGGCTCGATAATCATCGTAACATCATTGGATTTCCTCATTTGATTTCATGGAAAATAATACATGAATATATAATTCAATATAACATTAAAAAGTTAATTAATCATACGAACTTACCTCGACAACAAAGACATAGAAACGAGATCAACTAATCCAAGGCTTTAGCTTTTTCTCGATTTAGATTTGTACAAGGTTTATCTTAATCTAAATAAGAAAATTCATCCATTTAATAATTATACTATTCAATTCAGTCCAAATTTCATACTTTTGTAAAATTACACTTTTGCCCCTAATAATTTAACTTCTTTACAATTTAGTCTTTAAGCTCATAAATTCAAATTTAAGCAATTTTATCAACATTTCATGCTAGCCGAATTTACTAGGCACCTATACCAACCCATACAAATCAAAATTTCACAATTTTACTATGGAATTTTATTACTTCTATAAATAAGTCCCTAAATTACAATTTCATCAAAAATCCCTTTACAAAACTTGTTTATTTAACAACAATGACTTCTAATCTTTCATTAAACTTCAAGAACCATGCAAACATGTTCATGGAAAAACCCTAAATCATTATTTTTTTTTCAAATTAGTCCCTAGGCTAGCTAGATTAAGCTACAACGACTTCAAAAACATAGAAATCATTAAAAACAGGATAAAATACACTTACATGCAAGGTAATTTTACTTAGCCAAAACTTCCTCCCTATATTAACAATGGTGCCCGATTCTTTAGGGTTTAAAATGAGGAAGAAAATGTTTTAATTCATCTTTTACTAATATTAACGTTAATTCATTTTACCTAATTATAATATTAACCTTAATAACTTATTAAAATTTCAATAAAACCATGTCATGGATGTCCACTATCCACATAAATGGTCTAATTACCATCTAAGTCCTTTCACATTAAATTCTATAGCAATTTGACTCCTTATACTAATAGAACTCTACTTTTGCACCTTTTACGATTTAGTCCTTTTTACAAAATTAAACATGAAAACGCCAAAATTTCTTAACAAAATTTTAATACAACCTTTCTAATATTCCATAGACATTAAAATAATAATTTACTCATAGAATTTGTGGTCCCGAAACCATTATTTTGATTTCACTAAAAACAGGCTGTTATAGTCATTATATGTTACTTTTATTGTTGGGAAGAAAGAAATTAGTTGTAATAACCCAAAATTCACGGGCATCAAAAAAGTACATTATTAGGCCTCCGTCTTAATAAACTGAGTCCTAAATAATTATTAGAAGTAATTATGAGTTTAATGAGTGCTTAAATAGGTATTAATTAGGTGAATTTAGTCTAATTAAGAATAATTAGGAAAAAGGATGAAATAGAGTAAAGGGTAAAAGTTTACTTACAGATTAAAAGAAAGTATAAAGGATCAAAATGGTAATTAAGCCATACTTGGAATATGAGGTGGCAAACATTAAAACAAAAATCTAAGATTTTTGTTAAGTTATAAATTATAAATATATTATTTTAGTAATAAACTATATTAAATTAATTCAAAATAACTATATTATAAGATTTTTATGTGATAAATAAGTTATGATTTTGACAAATGGATGGTGATAAAATAATTGTAGTTTATAGATTTAATTTACTTATTAATTAAGCATAAGATATTTATTATTAATTATTAATTATTATTAAATTAAAATATATTTAATAATTAAATAATTAGTATAATATTTTTGGTTAATAATAAATTATGATTTTACCAAGTGTATGGTAAAAATAAAATACAAGTGTATTACATTTATTTATTTATTTACTTGAAAATTAAGTAGTGACAATTGTATGGTATTGATGGTGTACAAATGTGAATATATGATTAAATATTTAATAGATATTTAGAATAAAATATATTATATTATTATAACATAAAGTAAATAAAATAAAATGAAATAAAAGAAAGCAAATGAAATAAACGAAAGAAAGAAACAGAATAGGCAAGGGACGAAACATAGAAGAAACAGGGAGAAAGAAAGAAAGAAAAAAAAAAAGAGAGAAAGAAAAACTAGGGTTTAAGGTTTTAAAGCTTTAAAGGTAAGTCAATCATGTTTTTTTTTCTTTTAATTTTGATGTTTTAGAAGTCTTAGAACAAAGTTTTGTTTAATTTAAGCTAAAATTTTGTAAGTTCTTAGATTTTTAATATGATTCATGTTGAACAAAAAATTAATTAGGAATTTAAATGATAGATTTTTCGGTTAGAATTGATAAAAGGATTAAATTGTGAAGTAAGCTATAAGTTTTATGTTGTAGGGACTAAATTGAGGAAAATTAGAAATTAGTGAAATATGCTGAAAATTTAGTAGTTAAATTTGAGTTTAGATAAATTTTGAATAGAAATAGAGTGTGAATTAAATTACAAAAGTAGATAAATCTAGTTAGGATTAAATTAGAATTGAAGTATAAAATTGGATAGAAATTTTATTATTATTGTAAAATTTGTGCTGTAATTAATTATTTAATTATTAAATTTTCATAGCTAATAAAGAATTTGAGGTATCGGCACAAAAAGGGAAGGAGAAGGTCGTCGAGGAGTAACTGTGAAATTCGGGTCTGTATTATTATAATTCAAATTATTTATTATTTTAATGTTAAATTTAAATTATGCGTATGGTAAGCAAATAATAAGGTAAGTGAAATATAAGGTAAGTATTATTATTAAGTTGAAAGAAATTCAATTGAATAATGGATATATGTGTAGAATTGAAATGAATATTGACTTGAAAATGGAAAAGTAAAATTTAATTGAAATGTGAATTTGAAAAGTATGTGTTGGTACTGTATTGTGTTTTGATTAGTGAATGAAAAAGCATAATTGATATTGAAAATGAATTCTTAAAATAAAGGTGAAAATTGGATTGTGAAATTGAAATACTCTATTAACTAGTCGGACTGAGTCGGATATAATTGGCATGCCATAAGATTCAGAAGAGTACGGGATTTATCGGCTTTGCCGATCAGGCACTTTATGTGTCGTATCAGGCACCTCGTGTATCATTTTAGACACTTATGTGTCGTATACTGATCAGTAACTATGTACTGTTTTAGGCACAATGGTGTGTTTGAGTTGGAATCCGTGTATCCGTCAAAGCCCAGATTGTTAATAGGGTGAATAATTGAAATGAGAAAATCAAATGAATTTGATCGATTGTAGTATTGAATATGAGGAAATTTAAAATTGTGGATTGAAATTGATATTGAAAACAAAAGGCATGAACTTAATGTTCAAGTAGTGATTGAAATTGTTACATGCGATATGTGATTGAAATTGAAGAATAGCTATAAATTTTATTGTTATTGTTAATTGATGAAAGTTTAAGAATTAATTGATAATTAAGAAGATGGATAGTTACATGCTTGGTAATTCTATTTCTTTATTGCTATTATAATTTTAATTATGGTAATACCACTGAGTATAACATACTCAGCATACGGTTGTTTCCGTGCGCATGTTAAAAAGGAGTCAGAGTCTCGATTCAGCATCCAGGACAATCCCGACTCCAGCATAAAGATTTTGGTGATGTTTTCTTCCTTTAAGTGAAAGTGGCATGTACATAGGGATTATAATGGTTATTTTAGTATGTTATATAATTTTGTTGTAAAGAAAGATATTTGGTGTTTTGACGATTAAATTAGTAAAATGGTAGAAATTGTTTATGGTATTGGTATTGAATTGGAATGACTTAATAGTTGATGAACTAATTAGAAATGTTAATAGGGTTTTCATTAATTAAGTTGTTAAGTCAATATGTCATGTATGATTTAAGTATATTTGAGTATATAAATGTATTGGTTGAAATACTGGAATTGGTTTGGTTGCGATTTGAAATTTGCAGGGAAGGTTCAATAATTATAAAGAGGTTATATTGAATTTAAAAATAATAATGAAGCCAATTAGTATAAATTTATATGAAGTTATGATTCTTTTATATATGTTTGTTATTTATTTAAGAATTATTTGTAAATTATTCGAAATGTCCGGTAATGCCTTATAACCCTGTTCCGACGATGAGGGTTAAGGGGTGTTACATTAGTTGTTATATGCAGTAGGTGCAAGAAGGACAAAGAGAATGAGAAAAAAGAGGAAGGGAATGAATGAAGTGAAATATCACCATGGAAAAAAGGTTGGACAGATTGCTAGCAAAAATGCCATGGCAATTCTAGGAAAATATTGACGCAGCACTTAGATCTCGTCACTCTCAGCCAGCTATACGTGTTCAAGATAAATTCACCTTAAAAATATGGAGCGAATGTGTATGCTGAGAGGTGGGACCTACCTTATAAAAGAAGAAAGAGAAAGAGAAGATGAGTTTTTTCTCTCTAGAAAAAATATCGTAGAAATTTCAGGGAAAAAGGGAAGAAGGTAGCATCTTAAGAAGAGAGCTGAGACGCAAGGAAGAGAACGATGCATTCAACCTTGGTTCTTACATGATTTGGTAGCATCAGAGTTAAAGATGGAGTGGTAAAGTCTTCTTGCAGTTCTACTGTCATTCTATTAATTGATTTCTTTGATTTTTAAACTGTGGATAATGATGTTGATATTTTGGATTTTAATTCCCAACCTATGAACTAATCTTATCGGGTTAGAATTACTGGATGATTTTTTATTAATTTTAATGACCATGCTATCATGTTTAGTATATCTATTATTTCATTCGATTTGATTTATCTTAAATACATGCACGCAAGCTCTAGACATGGATGAATGCATGGCATGTTCTTACACTTGATTTAAGTATTTAAAGGTTAAGTGAGTTGGATCGTAATTGAATGATACAAGCGAGTACTCGAATGAATACTCGTAGCACTCTAGACATAGAGATTCGTTTCGTACAGAGAAAGGAAGGATAGTGTTAGGTATCATTGTTGAGACTTGTAGACATACAAAGTCTTAGAATGGTAGCTTAAAGTCTAGCTCTCGAAAGAACTAGACTACAATAGTTATACTCTAAGGAATAATTTGGTTAAGGTTTTTCCATGACATTATCATATATAAAGATATAATCTGAGTAATTCCAACCTTCCCTTTTAAAAGCATAAATCCTCCCAACTTTGTCTCGTAGATTTGCCACAATAATTTATTCAGTATTTTATCTTAATATTTCATACATTAATACTCCTCATCAAATTGTTTTTCTGTTCATTTTTCTATAGCTTAATTAATATAGTTCATAGTGATAACTCAACCATTTTAATCCATTCTGATCCCTGTGGAGACGATCTCACTTATCACTTTATTACTTGATTCGATCTGTATACTTGCACATTCACATTACATATTCACACACGACAAGTTTTTGGCGCTATTGTCGGGGATTAGCAATTTGGTGGAATTTGATTGTTATTATCTATTTAATTTTGTTAGTATTAGCTTACTTAGTTGGTTTTTTATTCTTTTTCAAGTTTGCTACTAGTTTATGAGTAGAGGTATTCCTGAGAATGAAGAGTATCGTATTGACCTAGAAATTGAAAGAACTTTGAGGAGAAAGAGAATAGAATTGCGAGAAATGGCAAAGATAGGAAATGACCTAGGCAGAGAAGACCCATTACATCCGAATGGTAGTGACGCAGATATTCCTAGTGTGATAGATGATAGAGACAGACCCATTAGAGAACATGTAGTGCCAATCTTAGATGATTTGAATATAGGGATTGTTAGGGTACATATTCAAGCTCAATATTTTGAGTTGAAACGAGTGATGTTTCAAATGCTACAAATAGTAGGACAGTTTAGTGGATTACCTACTAAAGATCCATGGTTGTATTTAAGACTCTTTTTGGAGGTCTGTGATTCATTCAGGTAATAGGGTGTTCTTGAAGATGCCCTAAGACTCAAGCTATTTCCTTATTCAATGTGAGATTGTGCCAGAGCAGGGTTGAATGCTTTACTGTCAGGAACAGTGACAATCTTGGAATGAACTTTGTTAGAGGTTTCTATTAAGGTACAGTCCTCCAAATATGAATGCCAAATTAAGGAATGATATTACCTCTTTTTTGACAATTAGAGGTGAAGCATTGTATAAAGCTTGGGAGTGATTCAAGGAATTAATTAGAAAATGCCTAATGCATGGTTTCCATCACTGGACATAAATGGAAATGTTTTACAATGGATTAAATGCATATACAAGAATGGTAGTTGATGCATCTGCCAATGGACTTTGCTGGATAAATCGTATAATGAGGCATATGAGATTTTGGAAAGGATAGCCAACAATGATTATCAATATCCGACTACAATAGTAGGGACTGGCAGAAAATTTGTTGGAGCTATGGAGCTTGATGCGATCACTTCATTAACAACTCAGCTATCATCCCTAACTAATATGATTAAAACAATAAAGAGACCAGTTGTAGTGTAGGAAATGAAAGTAGCCGAGCTAACATGTGTTTATTGTGTAGAATATCATGTTTTTGATGAATTCCCATTGAACCCAACCTTAGTATATTATATGGGAAATTTTAATCGAAATAAAAACCCATATTCCAATACATATAATCCAGGATGAAAACAACAACCTAATTTCAGTTGGAGTAATCAGAGGGTGGGAATTTCTAGTAATGATGTTCGACAGAATGTCACAAGTACACTACCTGGATATAATCAACCCATGCCATGGCAAAATGTTCAGCAAAGTTCAACATCATCTTCTTCATCTATGGAAGCATTGTTGAAGGAATACATGGCCAAGAATGATGTTGTAATTTAGAGTCAAGTTGCATCTTTAAGAGCTTTAGAAATCAAGTAGGGAAAATTTTCAATTCATTAAGCTCAATACTGTAATGAGCATTGTCGAGTGATACTAAAATTCAAAATCTCAAGGGAATGAGCATTGTAAAGCCATTACACTCAGAAGTGTTGCTCACTAACCTGGAGTTGTTTATGATGCCACTATTGAATAAGATAGCTTAGATTTCATACATAAAAAGAATTTCAAAACTAGTAGAGGAGCAATCTACAATTGAGAAGATCAAACTAGTAGAGATATAAAAAGACAATGGGGTGGAAAATTGCTGACATCAAGGGAATCAGTCCTGCCGTATGTATGCATAAGATTTTACTAGAGGATTGCCGTGGCAATTCTATTAAGCACCAGAGAAGACTGAACCCCATTATGAAGGATGCCATCAAGAAAGAGATTATCAAATGGCTCAGTGCTGGAATAATATACCCTATTTTTGATATTTCATGGGTGAGTCCTGTTCAATGTGTACCCAAGAAAGGTGGTGTCACTGTCGTGAGCGATGACAACAATGAGCTCATTCCAACTCGTACTATCATGGGATGGAGAGTTTGCATGGACTATTGAAAACTTAACAAACCAACTTGGAAGGACCATTTTCCTTTGCCATTCATCGATCAAATGCTAGATAGATTAGTGGGGAAAGCCTTTTTATTACTTCTTGGATGGTTATTTGGGGTATAACCAGATTGCCATAGCTCCCACTGACCAAAAGAAGACCACATTCACGTATCCTTATGGAACCTTTGCTGTCAGACGAATGTCATTCGGATTGTACAATGCCCTTGCAACATTTCAACGTTGCATGATGGCAATATTTTTGAACATGATGGAGAAATTTTTAGAAGTTTTTATGGATGACTTCTTGGTGTTCGGCGAAACTTTTGAGAGTTTACAAAATCTAGAGCTAGTTCTTTGTCGTTGTAAAGAAACTAACCTTGTTCTGAATTGGAAAAAATGTCATTTCATGGTCTGTGAAGGTATTGTTCTAGGACATAAAATTTCACAGTAATGGATTGTTATAGGCAAAGTGAAGATTGAGGTATTCGAATTTTCCTTGGCCTTGTAAGATTTTATCGATGATTTATTAAGAAATTTTCGAATATATCCAAATCCCTACGTGCATTGTTAGAACATAATAGAGCTTTCAATTTTGATTGGCCTTGTGTGCAAGCATTTGAGGAATTGAAAAACCAATTGGTAACGACACCAATTGTCATAGAATAGGATGAACATTTGCTTTAGAACTTATGTGTGATGCCAATGACTTCACTATAGAAGCAATCCTTGGGCAAAGGAAGGATAAAATGTTTCATACCATCTACTATACAAGTCGGACACTAACATATACGCAATTGAACTACACTACTACTGAAAAGGAACTATTGGTTGTGGTATTTGCATTTGACAAATTCATATCCTATTTAGTTGGCACCAAAGCTACAATTTATACGGATCATTCTGTAATTAAGGAATTGGTGACCAAGAAAGACGCCAAGCCAAGGTTAATTCGATGGATATTACTGCTACAAGAATTTGATCTTGAAATTCGAGATAGGAAAGGCACAAAGAATCAAGTGGTTGATCACTTGTCAAGACTTGAAGCATGCAATGAAGACGGCAATATTCAACTCATTAAGGAGAATTTCCCAAATGAGCGACTGATGGTTGTCATGGCATTAGTTTGGTATGTTGATATCGTGAATTTCCTAGTAAGTGGATTGTTGCCACTTGAGCTCAACAATCAAAGATGAAGGAAATTTCTCCATGGTGCAAAGCAATCTTATTGGGATGAGACATTTTTATTCAAACATTGTACAGATCAAATAATTCGAAGATGTGTTCCAGATGGTGAGATTCATAGTATTTTGCACCACTTCCATTCAGCACCATATGGAGGACATTTCGAGGGAATGCAACCTGCTACAAAAGTTCTCCAATCTAGCTTATATTAGCCAAGAATTTTTAAAGATGCACATGAATTTTACCAAGCTTGTGATCATTGTCAACAAACTGGGAACTTATCAAAGAGGTATGAAATGTCATTGCAAAATACCTTAGAAGTAAAGTTGTTTGACGTGTGGGGAATCAACTTTATGGGTCCATTTCCACCTTCTTGGGGCAATATATACATAGTTGTAGTTATAGATTATGTCTCCAAGTGGGTTGAATCTGTCGCTCTCCCTACTAATGGTGCCAAATCGGTGATTAAGTTCCTGCATAAGAATATTTTTACCAGGTTTGGTACACCTCGTGCCCTTATTAGTGATGAAGGCTTCCATTTTGACTGTAAATTAGTTGCTACTACCTTTAATAGATATGGGGCCAAACATAATATTTCAATGGCATACCAACCCCAAACAAATGGACAAGCAGAGGTCTCTAATAAAATGATTAAGCAAATTTTAGAGAAAGTAGTCAATCCCACTCGCAAAGATTGGTCATCTAGATTGGATGAAGCTTTATGGGTATATTCTAGTGTGCAAGTCTGCATTTGTAACTTTTCTTTATTTGCTTTCAATTTCTTTGATCAGTTAAATAATTTTTCTTTTTTTCTTTGTAGGTATATTCAGACCATGCCTTATAGTTTAGTGGATAGCTCATTTGAAACAATTAGAAATTTTTAGTTTACTATTTTCTAATAATTTCTTGTTATTTTTTTTCTTATTTTTCTTTTCCTGCCTAATCCTTATTTTACCGTGTCAGACCATGATTTCATCCTTCTTATGACCCACATCACAACCCTACTTTCTCTCACTTATACCCTAATCGATTTATTTTCTTTCAAGGTTACTAATAGTGTCTTCTTATTCACCATTTTCCTTATTTATTTCTTAAATGTAAAGTTCTCATTTTTATTTTATAGTTACTCTTTCTTGCTCTAAATGGCTCAATGTGCTACTCTCTCTGTGCTACTAAGAACATTTTTCAACAAAGCTTCTTAAGACATCTAAGCGACCCTTCTATCTGGAGAAAGGTTTTCTTTTTCAAGATACAACCTTTATGGGATATACTGAAGCGATTTCTTCAATAGTTGAAAAACATGGCTTGCAAATATTTTGCCTTCATCCTGACGATGTTCTCACAAAGTTTGTAAAGGAATTTTATGCCCACTTAACCTCTCCAAACAATGCTTTTATCTATGTACGACGTGTCTTAGTGCTATTCGATGAGTATTCTATCAACCCATAGTATGGTTTACCTGAGGGTCCTGATGAACATTCTCAGTTTTCTGCGACAATAATAGTAGAAGGTCTACAGCAAGTTTTTAAGGATCTCTGTGTAAAAGGAAAAAAATGGACAGTTTCTCGACAAGTTGCTACACAACTGAGGTCATTTCTTTGAAGCCCCATTGTCAAGTATGGTATCATTTTCTTAAATCTCGCCTTAACCCTTCAACTAATAACTCTACTATTTCAAAAGAGCACATGTTGTTACTTCACTCCATTATGAATGGAAGAAAAATTAATGTCTGCAAAATCATTTCTAAAGAAGTTCATCGCTATGCCCAAAAGGATGCAGGTACCCTGAATTTTCCATCTCTTATTGTTGTATTCTATCAACGAGTGAATGTCCCTGTTCAAACCAACGAGGATAAAATTCTAAAGAAATGAGCCATCACAAAGAATATTGCCATACAATTTTAAGGGGAGGACATGCTATGGCATCAACATCCCGGCTCTATATCAACATCCTA
Source organism: Gossypium raimondii (assembly GCF_025698545.1). Taxonomy (NCBI): domain Eukaryota; kingdom Viridiplantae; phylum Streptophyta; class Magnoliopsida; order Malvales; family Malvaceae; genus Gossypium; species Gossypium raimondii. The sequence goes on from NC_068573.1 coordinate 14,870,421, forward strand.
TTCACCTACTGGTGCACATGCCACTTCATTCACTTCTCACAATGATTTTGAGCAGTAGGTGCTTGGTGCTCTTGAGAAGTTGCAACAACAGTTTTGTTTGATGGCGAAGCAACAATTGCAGATAGTTACAAATCTAGGTAGGGCACAGTAGGAGATGGTTGTCTTTTGGGGCTATGTACAGAAGCAGGATGCTGCTATTAAGAAATCTCTACAAAAAAATTCTACTAGGCCTATGGTTGCATTCCTCAACGTTCCCAAAGAGCTACTCTCGAATCAAGAGGATAAGGATGAAGCTGAAGTTGCTGAGACTAGACATACCACACACACAACCATTGAAAAGTGGAAAAAAATTGAAACAGAGGGGGATGAAGAGAAAACAGAATTGGTGAACATTGAATCTGATAGGGAAGGAGATGAAATGAATAAACCTTCTGAACCAGTTGCATTGCTACTGCACCTCAATCAACTACACCCATATTGGTGCAAGATCATAAGATTAATCAACTAATTAATGATCTCACTAAATCAGATGATGAAGATGAAGAGGTGTCAATCAATTTGCTAAAAACGAAAGCAATGTTACAAGCATGCTGCACGAAAATCTACTCGACCCAATTAAAGTAACACCAAATTCTTTCCAAGCTTTTATTTTTAATTTTATTTGCATACTTTTCGTTATATAACGTGTGATTTTCATGCATTCATAATTGTTTTTCATTGCATTTTACATTGCGGACAACGCATCCCTTAGGTTTGGGGTTGTGTTCTACATATTGTATGTATTAGATAACTGTCTTAACATTTGGTCATTTTGTCACTCATTTTTCCATGACATACAAATGCCAAAAGATTGTTAGACTATAAGAAGTATATTGTTACCTATGATGTTCGATGAGGATAATAATTCTTCAATAAGCTTAGAGAATTGTGATAGTTCATTAGGTATGTTAGCTTAGGATAGTTGTGTGAAAATTAATCCCTAAAAGTAGAATGACGTGCTTACAATTGCAATTAGTCTATAGTAGGTTTCTGTTAATACACTTAAAAGTTCTTGAACCTACGTTTAGTAAATTGGGAATGAATAATAAAAAATAAATAAAAGGAGAGACGCCATAAAACACACCAATGTTTGAAAATGTTGATTAGGTCAGTAATATTTTGTTTGCTCCATTGTATTATTGACCAAAAAAGTAAGTTCAAACAAGAGTGAATAAAATAAATAGTTTAGAGACACTCCACTACATTTCTAGACTGAGTAGCTAAGGAGGTAGTTGTTTGCTCTATCCATCTTCTAAGTTAAAAGTCTTAGCTTCATGAGTGAATTACATTCAAATTGTGGCATGATGTAATACTTGGCAATCTAGTGTGTGCTCCATTGAGATTGTCAAGTAACGAAACCATGTGACAAGATGAATTCCCTAGGGAAAAAAATTGTAATTAAATTATGCAATGACAGAATAATTGTGAGTAGAGAAACTGAGTTTAGAGGAAAGGTAAACTAAATACATTAGGAGGTGTTTGCTATAGTCAGAATTGTATGAATATTTAGGAACTTTATTTTTCGGTAACATTTTCTGCACTTCGTTTGCTAAACAAACCTGTAAAATTTGAACTAATTTTTTGAGACAAAAGACTACTGAGAATAGAGGTATAAAATATGCTTCTTATGGTTTAAAGCAGTACAAGAGGTAATTGTGTTGTATTGTCAATTTGCATCCATGCATTCATACATTATCTGCTTGAGGACAAGCTAGAACTCAAGTTTGTGGGTGTGATAACTCTTGAAAAGAGTTATATCTCAAGCCTCTAAACTTAATGAATTGATTGCACTTAAGTGGATATATTTTCATTTCTAAGCTATTATTAGAATATTGTATAATAAAGCTTAGATTGTGCCTTGAATGTCATTATAAGTTACTTTTATTGTTGGGAAGAAAGGAATTGGTTGTTATATGCAGTAGGTGCAGAAAGGAAAAAGAGAGTGAGAAAAAGGAGGAAGAGAATGAAGGAAGTGAAATATCGCTATGGCAAAAGGTTGGGTACGTTGCCAAAAAAAATTCCATGGCAATTCCAGGAAGATGCTGACGCGGCACTCGGTCCTCGTCACTCTCACCTTGCTATACGTGTACCAGATAAATTCACCTGAAAAAAAGGGAACAAATGTGTGCTGAAAGAGGGGGGACCTACCTTATAAAAGAAGAAAGAAAAAGAGAAGAATATGAGTTTTTTTCTCTCCAGAAAAAATTTCGTGGAAATTTTAGAGAAAAAAGAGAATAGGGTAGTAGCTTAATAAGAAAAGAAAGACGCAACGAAGGGGACAACACATTTAACCTTGGGTCTTGCATGATTTGGTAGCATCAAAGTTAAAGTTGGAGTGGCAAAAGCTTCCTGCAGTTCTATCTTCATTCTTTTAATTATTTTTTTTATTTTTAAACTGTGGATGATAATGTTGAATGATGTTGATATTTTGGATTTTAATTCCCAACCCATGAGCTAATCTCATCGGGTTGGAATTACTATATGAATCTTTATTACTTTTAATGTCCATGTTATTATCTTTAGTAGATCTACTATTTCATTCGATTTAGGTTACCTTAAATACATGCATGCAAGTTCTAGACATAGATAAATGCATGGAATGTTCTTACGCTTGATTTAATTTTAAAAAGGTTAAGTGAGTTGGATTGTAATCGAATGATACAAGCGAGTACTCGAATGAATAATAGTAACACTCTAGACATAGAGCTGCATTATGTACAAAAAAAGGAATGATAGTGTTAGGTATCGTTCTTGAGACTTGTAGACATAAAAAGTCTTGGAATGGTAACTTAAAGTCTAGCTCTTGAAAGAAGCAAATTGTAGTAGTTATACTCTGAGCAGTAATTTGGTTAAGGTTTTTCCATGGCATTATTATATTATAAAGATATAATCTGAGTAATTTCAACCTTCCTTTTGAATAGCATAAATCCTCCCAACTTTGTCTTGTAGAGTTGCCATAGCAATTTATTCAACATTTTATTTTAATATTTCATACATTAATACCCATCATCAAATCATTATTCTAATCATTTTGCTATAGTATAATTAGTATAGTTCATAGTGATAACTCAACCATTTTAATCCATTTCAATCCCTGTGGAGACGATCTCACTTATCACATTACTTGATTTGACATGTATACTTGCACATTTACATTACATATTCGCATGCGACAGGAGTAGGAAAGGAAAAAAGAGTATTACAATGGAGGAAAAAATCTCTTTCATATGGGTACAAGGGGGGACAGAAAAGGGGTGTTCACACTAACTTAATTTTGTCAAAAATTAATAGAGTGGAGACTCGAACTTATGTCATAAAGAGGTTCGCATGCTAATTAACCACTAGGCCAACTTAATTACTTATTATAACTCCTAAAACATTTATTTTAAACAGGGTGTGACACTTACTGGAGTTTGAAGAAAATTTGCTGTAACACCCCTTACCTGAGACCGTTGCTGGAGTCGAGCACGAGGCGTTACCTGACTTAACTTACTAGTTCGGATCATAAAAATTTGCTTTTAAAATTAATTCGCTTATGTTCAATCAATATGTCCCTAAAAAAAGCCTCAAGACACGGTTCGGGTCCAAACCGGGAGCATTAAAAATTTTTCGAATACTTAAATAAATCAAAATAATTTATTTCACTATTCACAATAATATTGTCCACTTGCATGATAGTCACTCATTTAATTATAACTTGAGTTACAAAACTCAAAATTTAGATCCGTAAATTTTCCCTAAACTAGACTCATATATCTTCTTATCATAAAATTTCCAAAATTTTTGAGTTATCCAAATAGTATAGTTAATTCATTAAAGTCTCCCCTATTTCACTGTCCGATGGTTTTGACCTCTATTCACTATAAATCAATTATCTCCTTGTACGGGCTTCATATGGTACTTCCACTTGTTTCTATTGAAGATAAACTCACTATTTAAATATATACATATAAATTATGACTCATAATTCTTTTTGTACAACTTTTAATGATTTCCTAAAGTCAGAATAGGGGACTTCAAAAACCATTCTGACCTTGTCTCACTAAAATTCAAATATACAAAATATAAAATTCTTTTACCCACACCATTTCTTTCATGTGAAAATAGACTCGATAAGTTTTAATTATATATCTCATTCACTCTCTAATTCCATTTATACTATCATTGGTGATTTTTCAAAATCACATCAATGTTGCTGTCCAAAAACTGTTCCATTGCAAATTTTACTCTTTTATAATTTCTTTGTATTAACTATCATTTAGGCATACATAACACCAAAACATGTTCTTAAATAGCCATTTCAATAGCTAATCATTATCGAGTATTTACATGCTATTCATTAGCCATATTATAAGACACACACACAAAATGCCTAAGTCCCTATACATGCCATAACTTAAAACGTTTCGAATCACAAAATACCTAGATGGTCTGTTGATAGTGCGAAACGATCTCTGACTCCCTTACGATCTCCGAATTGGCTTAGCGATACTATAAAAAAAAGGAAAATATAGGGGGTAAGCATAAAGCTTAGTAAGTTTACAAGCAAATAAATAACATTTATCATAAATAATTATACTCATAAATTATCATCAAGTATCATGATCTTTACTTTCTTCTTTACTTACTGTCTTACTTGTTTACTTACTTGCTTACTTAAATAACTCATGATTATAACTTACTCCTCCCTTGCTAAATTTTTTTTCTCAACTGATAACTGAGATATTATTAACCCTTATAACTCACCTGAATCTATTTATTATGCTTTTACCTGAACTTTCATGTAACATAGTTTATTTACTAGCCCGTTGAACCACTTGGAATACTAAGGATACTCGGGTCTCCTGTCTGATAATAACATGCCAAAGCCATGTCCTAGACATGTCTGATAATAACATGCCAAAGCCATGTCCCAGACATGGTCTTACATGGGATGTTTCCTGTATTACAAATTTCATATCCTAAATATGGTCTTACATGAAAGTTCTCATATCGGTGCCCATGCCATGTCCCAGACATAGTCTTACGGGGGACCTCTCATCTCGGTACCAACGCCATGTCCCAGACATGGTCTTACGTGGGACCTCTCATAACCTCAATAATTCTAATGCCATGTCCCAGACATGGTCTTACATGGGATCTCATTCCCTTGTTGTCATGACATTTGTATCCGATACATTCCTAATGTTTGAACGGGACTTTTTAACATTGATTCTCTATCATATCATACTTCAGTCAACATTAAATAATTTCATGAAATAAGTACATAATTGCTGGAAAATATCAACATTAATAACAATTATTGAAATATTTCATTTATTTACCGTAAACTTACCTCGGTACAAAATACGATCAAATCTAGCAACTTAGTCCTCAACCTTTTTCTTTCCCCAATCTAACTTTGAATTTCGTTCCTCTTGATCTATAATAGCAAATTTAGCTTATTTAATACTCACATCCATCAAAACAGTCCTTGACTCGAACTTTGGCAAAATTATAATTTTGCCCCTAAACTTTTGCATATTTACACTTTTGCCCCAAAGTTCGAAAATTAAACTTCATCCCTTATTCTTATGTTTTATGATATGCTGAACATCGTTCCTTTCTATGGCAACATCAGATTCCCACTCTAACATTTACTTATGAACATTAGGTATTTTTACTGATTATGTCGTTTTACTCGTTTTTACTTAAAATTGCCTAGCAAAAGTTATTTAACATAATTTCAAACTTCATACTCTACCATAAAACATCAAAATTAATACATTTCACCTATGGTTATTTTTCCAAATATGAACCCTAACATGAATTAATGGTAGAATAAGCTAAATTGAGCTACGAGGACTCCAAAAACGTAAAAAAAATAAAAACGAGGCTTGGATACACTTATTATGAGCTTGAGAAATTGAAGAAACCCTAGCTATGGAGTCCCTTGAAGTTTCGGTCCTTATGGAAGAAGATGAGCACATTTTTCCATCTTTTTCCCTTTTAATTCTTTTTATTACCAAATGACTAAAATGCCCTTCATTAAAACTTTAGTTATTTTTATCTATGCATGCCCATTTTTGTCTATGAAAATCTAATGTTCTAATTACCATTTAAGGACCTCTACTTCAAGTATGCGCTTCTATTAAATCCTTTATCATCTAAAGCTCATATTTACCCACTTTTGCAATTAAACCCTAATATGTAATTTAGACATGCAATCGTTGAAATTTCTTATCGGTATTCTAACACATGCATCCAATCAATCGTTAAATCATAAAAATTAATCACAATAAACTTTTCTATCTCAGATTCCTGGTTTCGCGATTTCGCAACCACTGTTCCATTTAGGCCCTATTTCGGGATGTTACATTTGCACAAAATGGAAAATGATGTGAGGGAAGGGATTCAAACTCAGGTCTTAAAAGACAATTCCAGCCACTACTTAACCCCTAAACTAGATACTTATTTATTATCTAATACACATAAATAATTTTTAATAAAAATCGAGGCATGACCACTATTGGTTCGCTAACCCAATTTCTACTAACCTGGTTTTTAGGATGTGACAGTTGATAATAGTATAGGAAGGGCTATAAATAGTTGGCAAATGGCTCCTAAGGATGATTTCTTCCTGAGTTTGTTTCATTTTATCCTATTCATCATCTTCTTCAGTAGCTCGAAGGAGTAGCCATGGAAGGTTATGCATTGAGTAGACTTCATGAGGACAGAGTTGGAAACATAGGGAAACCAACAAGCTGGTAAGGTTCTTAACCCTTTTGTGTATGTCAAATATATTTATGGACCTTCAAAACTATTTTAAGGGTTCTGCATGTTTATGAAATCCTAAAATTTTAGGATGAAGTACAAGTTTAACCAGTAACATTTTTGTTGTAAGTCGCTACTAGAAGAATGGAAGCTTTGGCATTCAATGGAAGGATGAGCTATAGAGACGATAAAGTTTCAGGTGAGTTCCATACTCCAAACCTGTTGTTATGGTTTATGCTTTCTATGTATGCCATGTTCATATAAGCATGATAATATGATGGTATGAGCATACATTGCATGATTTTAGGAAAAACCTTCATGGGATAGATGAAGTTAGGAAAAGAAATGGGGAGAGAACCTTTACTTACCACCTTGGGCAAAGCTCTGGGCCTTGTAGAAGGAACACTGCGGTGTTCGAGCATGAATATTAGATGGTGTAAATAAGGTAACGGGAGGAGGATTCGGGTAATGAAATCATGGAAAGGTATTTATTGGGACGACGATATCGATTGGTCCTTTGGGGCAACACCATGACAATGATATATGGTGTAAGACCATAGATAAAAGATGCTATAGTAGTATGGTATGAAGTACATAGCTAAGACCATGGATGAAAGATGTCATGGCGTTATGGTAAATGGTATAAGGTATATGGCGTAAGACCATAGATGAAAGAGGCTATGGCAGTCTGCTATGAAGTACGTAGCATAAGACTATAGATGAAAGATGTCATAGAGGAATGGTACAAGGTATAAGGTATATGGCATAAGGTCATAGATGAAAGAGACTATGGTAGTCTGGTTAAAGGTACGTAGTGTAAGACCATGGATGAAAGATGTCATGATGGCATGGTACAAGGTATATGGTAATAACTCTTGAAAGGAGTTATATTTCATGTGTTTAGACATAACTAATTGCTTATACGTAAGTACATTTTGCTACATTTTAGGACATTTTAGTTAATATTTTTACTATTGCATTAGGACTTGGATTGTGTTGGAATTAGGTGCTTTTAATCGCTTGTGGTGGAGTTTTTTGTGTGTTGGTGTGGCAAGAGCATGTTTTGGAATGAGGAAACAAAAGAGTGAAGTTTTCTCAAGGCAAAGTGCAGACAGTTTGGCAGGATAGATGTTATGGCAACCGGGTACAATAGTCTTAGCTCAAATTTAAACTTGTACTAGATAAATCCCCCTACAAGAGGAGAAGATAATCTCGAGCTATTAGTCAACCCCAGCCTAATCTATTTATAAAAGCCGATGAAGGGGACCTCACAAAGGGCGAACAAAAAAAGTGGGAGAGATCCTTAGGCGTGAATAAGGGTTCGACTGCGCAAAGGAAATGAAGTCGAAGACAATCCTTCTTAGCCATCACAGGACGCTGTACTGCCAAAGTGTGGACTGGGCAAGCAAAAACTATTTCCAGAAGTTCTTCCATTATTTCCATTAGTGTTCCTTTGAAAGATTAAATTAAAGTAGTTGAACATAATGTATGATAATATTTTAGTTTGGAATTTTATTTCCCAACCCATGAGCTAAATCTCATAGGATTAGGATTACTTTCGATGAAACCTTAAACTATTTTTATGGATGCAGTATATATCTAATTTACTTTACTGTTTCATTTTATTGTTCTTATTTCTTAATTAAAATGCAAATGATCTCTAGACATAAATGACTGTTTGGAGACTTATAAACTGATTTTAACTTTGAAAGGGTTGGATTGGTTGGATAAAAATTAAATGAAATGAGCAAGTATTCAATAGACATTTGTAGTCGACTCTAGACATAGGGTCATGATATACAGAAGGAACCCGTTCAAGATATCTAAAAAGACTATAGACATGGGCAAGATAACTTGAGGTTTTGCTCTCGCAAGAGGAAAACCATTTTAGAACTCTTTTGTGCAATAAAGTAGATATAATTTTGCCAAGGCATTATTGATAGTAAGGGTCGATTTTGGGTAATCCCGACCTTCCGAATCAACATCACTCTATCCTTATTCCTTTTCGTAGTAACTTTGTCACATCATATTTAGTTGTTTATTTCTTTGTTTACATTCTATTCGGATAATCACCCTTGTTATTGTCATTATGTTTCTACTCTCACTTTTTCCATAGCATTTCCAATTATTCATTAATTCCATCAATCGCATACATCATCATTCCTTTGAATCATCACTGCATACTTACCTTAGATTACCATAGCATCTTATTTGTCACTCTTGCAATAACATTAACCATATTACAATAACTTGACAAATTTTGTGTCTCAATCTGATCATCGTGGGAACTATACTCACTCATCACTTTATTACTTGAACCAATGTGTATACTTACACAAAATCACACATCATTTTACACGCGACATATGGTATACGGTGTAATACCTTAGATGAAAGATGCTAAGGCAGCAAGGTATAATGAGTAAGACCATGGATTAAAGACTCCACAACATCATATGATAGTACGCCAGGATGGCGAATTAGTGTAAGACCATAAATGAAAGACTCCATAGCATCCACAAAGATAGCCCACTAAGACTGTAAAAAAATAAAACAGATAGTCTATTAGGATAGTAAACACGGTGTAAGTCCGCTAGGATAAGAAAAATGAGGAAGAAGGGTATAAGACTATAGCTCAACTACTGGCAACCCATAGAGCCCACTATGGGACTAATGCGGGAAGTACGCTAGTACCTCAAGTGAGGAGAATACAGTCAGTGCACCAAGTATGAGAAACCAGACAAATGGAAGAAGAGTTATAGAAAAGTGGCAAGGATAGATGTGAAAGCTGACAAGGTATGGGCGAAGACCCAACAAGAATTTGAGAATGATAGGTTGTGCAAGAGCTAGCCTAATCAAGGAAATGTAAAAAGGGAAACTATCCAAGAATCATAAGGAAGGATCCGCAATTAAGAGCCACCAGGAAGTGCTCAACAAAGTTGTACACGAGAAATAAACCTTACGAGAGAAATGAGAGTTCTACTCCAATAATAAAGATTCTATCTAAGGGAGAGAATGTATGTCAAGACTATTCCTCTTTGAGGAAAGTCTATTGCAGGTACACCGCCACAACGATAGCTGTAGAGAGGAAACAAGCAAGTAAAATGTTATGCTCGTATAGTCATATGGAAGATAACCTGTTGGTCCAGCAAGTTAGACCAACCTTCACGTACGAGATAAGTGAGTTCCCAAGTAAGGGTTGGATTGAAGGGCGGATTACTAGAAGTAATCCTACACTGCGAACATTAGGGTGGAACGAGAATGGGTTCACCAGAGTAGAGAGGACTTCTGAAGGTCATCATAATATGAAGATATCAACAAGTCCTTCGGGACTAGAGTAAGGGAAAAGGGAGTTCACCAAGGAAAGTATTCAACCAAATAAGTTAGAGGACAACAAACACCCTGTAGTGGGCTGTATGGAAGGAAGAGAATACGAGAAGTAATGGTAGGAATCGCTAATGAGGTGAGGTGTTTGGATTACGGTCAAGTGTAGAGTTTGACCAAAGAAAAGTCTTATAGTGGGCCGAGCAGCTTGGAAGACCAGGTGAAGTCCACCACCCTGATAAAGAAACACTCTTCTTCAGTGAACATGGAGTTATTTATGTTTAGTTTACTTTACATTTGTAACCCTCGTGCATTAAGGATTAATTATGGTGCACTAAAGGAGTTTGTCTGATGCTCGTAGGATTTGTGAGGTTGATCAAGGACTCAGATGAGGGACTAAGCTCGATGCAGTGGAGATTGAGAATCGTAGGTAGTTAGAGTCATGCACATAGGAAGAGTGTATTATTGGAGGCTTTGCCTTTGAATCATTAACAACGAAACCAGATAGCACACCTAGAATATGGATTTTTAGGACTGATAGTCCTTCGCTAAAATTTAAGAATTTCCTTGTAAACAAATAGTTTGGTTAGAAACTGAACTGTGAGGATCTAAACATTTAGCAACTTAAGGCCCCTGGTTGTAAGAGTTATTATTATTTATTTTATTAATAGAATAGAATTTTATTTTAATTTGTTTCATGACAGTTTAGCCTATTAAAATTAAGTATAAGTTTGTTTGTGATGATCTATACCCAGATCCGGCAGACAAGTCGGGCATGAGGTGTTACTATTATATCTCGCCCGACAAAAACTATCAAGTAACTTTTTGACCTTTAAGTCGTTTACGCTAAGGGTATAAAACAAGTTAGTGAAATATCAATTTTGATTGGGTGGCGTATTCTATGGGATTCACTATTTGGTGAACTCCAGGATTTGGCGGACTCTAAGGATTGGCAGACTCTTCTGTTAAGCTATTTGCCAACCTCAAATGTTTTGGACAAACTCATAATTTCACAGCTCGATAGATTCCTTTCCATGTTTTAACATGAACAATGGCTTGGTAAGTAATGTTGAAGTTTAGTTGACCTAGTTAGAAATGAACTACTGTGTTGTAGATTATTAGACTTTAAAAATTTTAAGTAAGTTTATTCACGGGAATCAAGGGCAATAGTGGGATTTTTTTATCCTTCTACTAAAATTTGTCTCCGTTGTCTGGGTATATAAAGATATTGTTTGCATACATGTATTACTTTTACATCTTCTTCCTTGAATTATTCTCTAAGTTTCTGACAAACCTTAAGGTAGAAAGCTTCAAATGAATAAGGTTATCAGTATTTAGTCGACGCCATTTTTAGTACCAGCTTACTGGTAATTTCTAGTAAACCCTTAGGTTATTGTCGAAGGAATTTACATATTTGCAATTGTGCATGCATAGGTTTTTAGAACTAGTTCTAAGGAGGGTAACTTCCTAATTCTCAGTTGCACGGTACCTATTCATGCATACATGTTAACATTACAATAGTTTAATGATTCAATATTTATATTTGTTTCTCATCTACCTCATGAAGCTAGCGATGTTCCGAGCAATAAAGGTAAAAGACTTGTAGAGTAGATTCATGTTTTAGAGTTTCTGGTGAGTTCCTTATTACTTCCTTGTGTTATAAAATCCTCTTGTTGTATAAATTTTGTAAGGTAAGTGTTCTCTCTCGATAGTGTAATGTGTGTTGTCTGATCATGGTGGAGTTAAACCAGCATTGTTAGTGTGAATATGGTCAATTCATGTTTTTATATAAAATGGCCTCCTTGCAGCATGAGCCTAGTACCATCTATATGTGAAGTGTGATATGTGATAAATGACAAAGATATATGTTTGTAATGCCTCTGATACGGCAGTTATATTGCAAAAGGGACTGGTAGATCACGAGGAAACATGTTCAACTGAACAAAAATGATATGAGGTGTTAAGGAGGTATATGCACATGAATAAATCTGATTTATATTATTCTGATTTTGAATTTGGGTCTGAGGATGTCACAAGGATGGATCATGTGTAAATGGAATATGTTGTATAAGTTATCGTTAAGTTGGTGGATAATGACCACTCATGTGTTGTGTTAAGATGGTGGAACAAGTCTATCTGGGTTTTGTGAATGCCGTTGGGCGTATTATGTTTATTACGTTCGAACCACTTTGAAAGGTAGAGTATCTTATGAGCGTTTGTGCTTAATAACTAGTAGAATTCTTGTATATTGTTTGTGATTACATTTGGAACTCACTAAGTTCGCTTGAACTTACTTTATTATTTTCCTTCTCAGGCGAGTTAAGTAGAAAAGGGACTACGCCAGATTTGTTGTTGCCAGTAAGCTACTTATTTGTTTTCTGAATCATGCAGGACCATTTGGGCTGGTAACATGTAGAATTGTTTTGTAAGTAACTTTGTAATAATTTACATCTTTCGCCAATTAATTGTTTTAAAGAGAATTTCTATGTACTCTTGAGACATGTTAAATCTTAGTGAAATATATTTTATGAGAACATTTGTAAGGCGTATACACCAAACTGTTTTAAATTATATTTAATTGTCAATGATGCACATGAAACTTTTGTATGGGAAATAATGCACTTTGCGTTTTATATAATCTCGTCAACTTTTATAAGGCTTCTGTTAGATGTTTGTTTAAACTATGTTTTATTTTACTTGGTGTAATACAACGAGTGTTATAACACTCACCTCTAAATTCTCCCTTTAAGAATGTAGACTATAAAAACTTGAGGTTTACACTTCAATTACACTCATAGAAATGGTTCCACAATGAAAAAATAAAGTGCTCTCAGTATGCTATCATCTAAAACCTATACAAACCTCATAATATATATGTCTCTCAACTTGCTAACATACTAATAATTGAATGCAAAGCAACCCTAAAAATTGGTAACTAAAAAATAGAAAAATTAATATACTAATAAAGTCCAAAAAGAAAAACACAATCAGATGGAAATTCAATATTTTAGGAAAACAATAACTTGATCCCAAATGATTCTCCATAATTCAAGGGTTGTAATTGTTCAATTCAATCAAGTGCAATCCAATCTTCATAGGTAAGAGATTGGTTTACATTTATGTGTTTCCATATTTTGAAAATATCCACTAACTCAACAACCCAAAGATTTTGTTTCAATATATAACTAGTTTCACTCTACTATCATAGTGATGGGCAGTAGTGGGCATTGTCGAATACCACTTAAATCATTTCTTCACAACTTACCTCAATAGTAGATGCATAAATAAAACCCTAAACCCTAAAACCCTAAAACCCTAAACCCTAAAACCCTAAAACCCTATAAGAATTAAAAAATAATTTTTAAATTGTAAACATTTTATCATATGCCAATCTTGAATAAATTCAATAATAAATATTCAAACTAATGTCTTTAAATATATTATTTAACAATAAAATAAAAATTTCTCTCCATATACATTTATAAAATACATATATAATATTAAAAAAATACAAGCATAAATATACAAATTTTATCTCTTACCTTTCTTTTTTTCTCTCTATTTTCGGTTTAATAAATGACTTTAGAACACTTGTACCAAATTCATTTATTTCATAACTTTTACTTTGGTCTATATATAATTTTTTATTATATATATATATATTACAGTCACAACTTGCATTATATTTAAAGTAGATTGAATGAGATTACATTTGAGGATTGAATTTCCAACCTGATGCGAATAGAACTTTAACCCATAAGTTAAATTAATGTTTATTTTATATTTTCTTATTGAAAAAGTAGATGCTATTATTTCTATCAATGAAATTAACCATCAAGTTCAAACTTCACATATTTTTAAAATTAAATCAATTATAAATGTCATTTGAGTGTTGTAAGGTACCTAAATTCAAGATAAAAAACCAAAAGAGATTTCTAGTCTATTCCTCTTGATATATATCATTCAAAAGAAAAATCAAATGGAACACTGATTACTGATATTTGGTTAGGTCACCAGCAATTACATTTACATTAGGTATGTAACACTACAAGATTACAAGGAATGTAACATTCCAAGTGATAACTACAAATAAAATCCCACTCTCTTTGTTAAAAGGAAAAAAAAAACCCACACACTCTCACGCATTGCTATTTGTTTGAAAGCAAAGTAGCATTTTAGAGATGAATAACCAAGAATGGAGTTATTTTCAGAGGATGGACCACCGCCAAAATAGACCAGAAAGAAAAAGGAAAAAGAAACCGGATAGATATGTAGATAAGTAGATACTACGGGGATAATGGCAACAATAGAGATAGTGGCGCCCTCTTGTGGAGACAAGCGCCTAATGAAAGTGAAGCATTAGGCTCGGACGCTCACAAACCAAAGGTGGCTTTTTGCAACCCGGGAGCTTGGGCTTGGATCCATCATCATGCATGCATTTTCGAGACAGCTTGGTGACCCCAAGTGGACTACGATTCCGTGTCAACTTGGAACACCCTTAAAGTAGAGAAATACACTTTTAAAAAAAAGTAGTTAAAAAAGACAAATTTATACTATTTGGATTAATCTCAATTTCCACATTAAACAAATTGTTCCCTTTCAAAAAAATCAAATTAATTTAATATATTAATTTCAAAAATAAGAAATTAAGAATAATTAATTATAATACTAATGTTTTTCATCAATTTTACATAAATTTGATTAATATAATGACAAATTTAGCTCTCATAATTTATACATTCTATTAATTTAATCATGATTTAACAAATTCAATCTACAATATTTTTTATAAATGTATAAATGTTGAGGTTAAATTTATTAATTTTTTAGAATTAAGATCAAATTAATAAAATATTTACACATCGAAAATTAAAATTATCATTGTAACAATCAAAATTTTGCACAATAAACAAAAATATATTAATGTTATGATGAATTTTGTTAATTTTTACTTTTAAAATTGATAGAGATTAAATTGTAAAATTGAGAAGAATATTGAAAAGAAAATTTAACAATTTGATTACTGATAACGTTTTGTTGGTGCTATTCACTAAGCTTTCTTAAATTTTGTTAAGAAATTTGGCACATACGTTTAAACATCCAATTTAAAGGTAATGGACAATCAATTGAAAAAAAGGGTAATGGGCAATCAATTAAAACTTAATTTGAATACAACACAATTCATCAAACTTCATGTAACAAGTTAAACATTGATTCTTTTCTCAAATTATGTGACGTTTCAAACCAAAATTTTACCAAGTAATTCACATGCTCAATCTTTAAACACGTCATTCTTAGCCAAGGATAACATCAGTAAAGCCATGATTGCAATCTTCGAGGTAATTACGGAAAGTGTATCTCATAAGCCTACAAAAAGTACCACAGAAGAATGGTTTTCCTCTTTGAAATCGGGATAAGCCTCTCTGTCATTCACCGTTCAAAATTTTCCTACATCAAACTTTTTAACATTTATTTTTTAAGTATTTTATATGCTGGTGGATCCATGACAGACATTTAGCTTTTGACATGGATGGTAGTTAAAGTTCGATCATTAATTAAATTGATTAAGGTAAGAAAATCTTATAAAAGATCACTTTAATAGTATTAGGTTTAAAGCTTAGTTGGGCCATTTTTCACTCAATTCAAGGGTTCGTTTTTCATTGAGCAAAATCTTATTAACTTATTATCTATATTATTTTTACTATCACCCTTAATTAATTACCAACTCAATTATTAAATTATATAAATTTTAATAAAGTAATAAATGTTAATTTAACAGTATTGTTTTTATAAAAATATAGAAAAGAATCATACTTGTAATAACATTTTAACCCAAGACACCAAATATATACTCTCCTAATTTTGAGACTTTAATTAAAGTAATAATTAATTTTTATATGAATTCTTAATAAATATATTATATAATTATTTTTACTCATATAATGGGTATGCCATAATCTTATTGATAGTGTTATCGTTTAAATTAGTGTCACAAATTAACTCGATATCAATTTAAGAAAAAAAAACAATGCTATAATAAAAAATTGGAATACATTTAATATTCTTTATACGATGTATAGTGACAGAACAAAAGGGGTTGGTAGGGCCCCGACCCCCCTAAAAAGGAAAAAATTCTATTTAGACCTTTTATAATTTATAAAATTTTAAATTAGTAATGGTAAAATTACACTTTAGCCCCAAAAATAATAAAAATTTGATTTAATCCTCTCAAAATTATAAATATAGACACTATTAAAATGGTGAAATTACATTTTTACTATCGTAAAAATATACAATTTAATTCCGCCTAAAAAAATTTCTAACTCCACCACTAATGATGTATTTATCTATTTAAATTTTCTTTTACTCAAAATTTAAACTAATTTTATTTTAATTTCAGACATATTATATATGTATTATTAATTTCAAATCTTACATTCCATTATTTATTGTATATTATTTTATAAAAAGACTCGTACATTTTAAATATATAATTTTCATTTAGGAATACACTTATTACAACTGGATGCACTTATTAATTGTATCACAATGAAACTAGTTTTTCTCTTTTAACTACTTTAGGTTTCAATTTTGTAATAGTGTGATATACCTTAACGATTATAGGAAACAATCATCCAATACCTTTTTTTATTATAAAATAACGAAATCGATTACAAATTAATAGAAGTAACATTTGAAGTTGAAGATAAAGACTTTACATCTAAACGAATTTGATCAATAACATTAACTAGGGGAACTTGAAATACTCGTGGACAGTATGAGAAATCCTTCATTAAGCATGCGAATATAACTACAAGGAAATTAGAATCAAACCGGGAAGAGCGCCTAAAAAGGAAATCCTTCATTATAGTTTAAGAAACATGTCATGGGCCTTTTCTTTTTTTCTTTCTTATAAATTCTCATGGGCTTATAAAGCTGCCAAGAAGTCTAGGAAAAAGAGATCAAGGGCCCAAACGAAATTGAACAATCAAGAAAACGAGTGAATGGGGCCTTTCCCCAACTATAGAAGGTGGGCATTTCACCTTTTCTGTGATTTAGCCCAATTTGATGCAGTTCATGTTCCAACTTCTATCCTCATACTCTTAATTTATACTAAGTTATAAAGATGAAAATTTCACTAGTTTATTATGAAAAATATTTACAAATTGGATTCAATACTCGTTGTTGAAACTAATTTTTAAATTTGAAAAAATAGGGATCGACTTTGAAAATAAAATGGGAGTCGCCACCGATCTTTTATTGAGGTGTGATCGGTTCACCATTTAAAAATGATTTTGGTCTGCGAAATTTGAGAAAACAAGTTCGGGAGTCGGTTACGTACGAGGAAGGATTAGCACCCTCGTAACGCCCAAAATTGGTACCTAGTCGATTAGTTAATGTCTTAATGTTGAAAATTGAAAACTTTAAAGAATTTTTAAAAAAAAAATACGATCATTGTATTAAAATGTTGAATTTTTTTAGAAAAGAAACATATTTCACGTTAATCGAGAAAAAAAGCATCATATCCAGTAAGTTAGGACACAATGTCTCGAATTCCCGATACACGAATGAATGCTAAAAATTTGCTTTTTTAAAAGATATTTAGTTATTTCGGATTTAAAAAGGATCAAGACCAGTAAGTTAGGATACGATCTTTTTTAATTCCCGAGATCGTTTAAAACTTGAGTTTGGAAATATTCACGTATTTAGATTCATTGTGAAAATCGAAAACCAGTAAGTTAGGGCACGACTTTCTCAAATCTAAATGCAAAATACTGCCTTTATTAATTTTTAGAAAAAAAATCCTCATCTCGGGAAAACAATGTGTCATATCCAACGCGTTAGGACACAACATATTGAATTCTGGATAATGAGTCGTTTATCATTTTTAAAGAAGTAATCTCGATTATTTACATTCAACGAAGAAAATCGGAACCCAATACGTTAGGGCTCGATTTTCTCGAAGATCCCAAATACTGAGTATTACTTATATTTTTAAAATTTCTTTCTTGAAATCTAAATAAAAATGGGTGTAATGGAATAACAATGATAATGACGTAAGTAAAAATAATACAAGCAAAAACAAAAGATAAATAAATAAGAAGTCACATGTATATAAATAAAATCAATCACGTATGTACAATAACGAGCAATAAACAAATAAAAATTCTAAAGCATAATAAATAATAATAATGTATATACAAATAAATAAATAAATGAAGAAAATAAATAAAAGATATGTATATGGATTATAAAATATAAAAGCATAAATATTTACATATATATGTATATATATTATAAAATACAAAAAATATAAAATATAAGTATATACGTTATAAAAAGTGTGTATGTATGAGCATATATGCCTTATAAAATATATGTGTATATATACATATTTTAGAAATTATAAATATAAAAGATACATGTATGCATGTATATGTATATTGGGAAATAATAAAAGGTATATAGATATATATAGACATTTATTATAAAATAAAATGCGTTTTTATGTATGCATAAATAAATTATAAAAATATATGTACAAGCATAATGCCTATATATAGAGAGATATATATATATATAGAATAAAAATAAACCTAAAAAAACAAAACTATTCAATATATTAACGAATAAATAAAAGGGCAAATAAAACTAATAATAATAATAAATAATAATAATGATGATAATAAATGCTAATACAAAGTTAATAATGATAGCATTATAAATATTTAAACAATTAATTTAGTAGAAAAATGATTACAATAACACATTAGGGATTAAATTAAAAATAAACAAAGTTTATGTTGAAATTAAAAAAAAAAGAAAAGCACTAAAAGGACCAAATCACAACACGCGTGAAAGGGAAGGGACCAGAAGGGCAAATATCCCTCCCTTCAAAACGCATTACTTTGATCAGGGCTGAAATGAAACAAAAATAAAGTTATGCAGCTAAATTAAAGAAACAAAAAGGGACCAGATTGCATTAAGGCGCAAAAGCGGAAGGATCTCGCGCGAAAATATCCCATTAATATGGAAACACGCGATCCTGGGTTGTGGGTTGGGTCGACGCGCGGGTTATGGGGGCTAAACGGCACTGTTTCACCTGGTATAAATATATAAAAAAAATAGAAAAAGAAAGAAAAAAAACTATCCTATTCAGTTTTTTAAAAAAAACAGAGAAAGCTCTTAGCTTTTCTCTCTCAGTCCCCCCATCTGGCCTAGGGTTTTGGCCTTAGCCGCCGCCGCCTCCATGGCCAGTGGCCGGAGTTGCGCGAAATGGGCCTCTCGGCCTTCCCTTCACGGTGTCCTTGAAGGCCAGGCCTTCTCAACCGCGGGACCAAGAGGAAAAAGGAGGAGACACCCCTCCCTGTCCGACTCCGGTGATGGCGAAGGCGACCTCCGACGCCGGCCGTACGAAGCGGTCAGGTATTTTTTTTCTTTTTCCTTTTAGTTTCGTTTTTTTTTGTTAAAAAGAGTAATGAAACAAACAAAAAATAAAAAGAAAAATAAAGAAAATAAAAAACGCCCGAATAGAAAAAAACTAGAATCAACCTTTTTCTTAAAATTTTTTTGATCTGCTTTTCATTCAGTTTTTTTTATTCAATCTCTGTGTATAAAAAAAAAAGG
Organism: Gossypium raimondii; assembly: GCF_025698545.1. NCBI lineage: Eukaryota > Viridiplantae > Streptophyta > Magnoliopsida > Malvales > Malvaceae > Gossypium > Gossypium raimondii. The sequence continues at coordinate 14,890,164 of NC_068573.1, forward strand.
GATCAGAACCCTTTACAGATTTTAGAACGGCTTTCTATATAGCCGAAAGAAGAAAAAAAACTAAAAAAAATACAGAATTACTATCCCCCCTTTTTTTACAAGGCATATTTGGCTTTTATATAGCCAGAAAAATGAAAATTACAAAAGAAATTCATATCTTTTCTGTTATTATCCTCTGGCCTTTTGTTTTGGCTTTTCTTTGCTGTTGTTTGTGTGTCTGTTGCAGGTACAGTCGTACGGAGGAGCGTGGCGTGGAGGCGCGCGTGTGGAGGTGACAGAGGCTAGGGCAGGAGCGGCGGCTAGCTAGGGTTTGCTCTTGGCTGAAAACTAGTTTAGGTTTTGGGTCATTCGGGCTTTAGGGTTTTAATTCTTATTGGGCCGTTCGGACCATTGTAATTTTGAGTTTAAATTTTCTGTAAATGGACTGTTTTTGTTTTTTATCATTTGGGTTTGTTTTGCTGGTATGGGCCCGGACAAAAATGGGCTCTTACACTCGTCAATAAATAAATATTAAATGTAAAGTCAATAAACTTAATAAGTACAATCAGTTATTCCACCATTCCAAAATAAACAACAACAATTTATCACATACACTAAACAATAAGATTATCCTATAAATATTCTTTAATTCCTTTTACTAATTAAAAATGATAAGACATTAACTTTTTACATTAATATTTATATATATTATACTTAAATTTAACGAAAAGAATGTATTTTTCTTTATCAAAATAGCCAGTCAAATTACTTGAAATTGAGTCAACCGAAATTGAAATTCGAAAAAGAAAATGTCACGAAACACACAAACACAGCCGGTACAAACTAAAATATTTTACCAAACAAAAGAATATAATTTAAATTTTATATTTAAAATCTAAAATGGAACTTGTTGAATTGTTGATAGCGGTTCGACTATTATTACGGCTACAACCACCAAAATATTTAAAACTAGTTTTCTTTTTAGCAGTTCTGCAATCATACGGAAATGATAGCTGGTCTGAACAGTATTTTGATATATAAGACAATATTATCAAGATTTCTATTTAAATGTTTTAAAATTGACATAATTATGCTAAAAAAATAAAAGTTTATAATCCTATAGATGAATTCATATCACAAATTCTGGACAGGTGTTTACACTTTTAATATAAAAAGTTTTAATGTGTGATTTCTTTTTCTGGACACGATTTTGTGTGAGATTAATCATTATTGGCGTTAGAGTTATAAATAAATGTTTTTTTACCCAAAAAGAAATCATTCGCGTCTCGGAACGGTGTTTTATTAAACTTTACTAACAAATGTCTTGAGTAATTTAGAAAAAATATTGTATATAATATTTATCTAATGTACTGAAAAATACGAATAGGATTTATAAATAGTATTAATTTTTTATCGTATGTATATGCAACTGAAAATGACATATTTAAAATATAGATGTGAGTTAAAAATAACATATAATAAATAATGAAACGTAAGATTTAAAATTAATAATAATACATACACAATATGTACATAATTAAAATAATTAATTAATTTAAATCATGAGTAAAAGGAAATTAAATAAGTAAATTTATAATATTACGAATACTAAATGCACTTCAATTGTTTACCAGGATATTGTCATTTTTCTTGAGTTAGTATCAAATTGACTTGTTAACCAACTCAATCAACACCATACATGCACTAGCAATATGAGGTTACAATTTTGGAAACTAATCCAATGTGTTGTAGTTTAAAAATGGGTAAACTACTCCCTTAGTCACTCTAAAATTAGGTTGTTCCTATTTTCGTCACTCCAAATTTTTTATTATCTTAGTCGCTGTTGTTAATTAAATTGACCAAATTGGTCACTCCACCGTTTAATCCACTATTCCACCGTTAAACCCATTAAAATTTTTATTTCTTTTTTCCCCTTTCCTTATTCTTTTTTCTTTCTTCTTTTTGGTTCAAAAAGGGAATGGAATTTTATTAAAACAACTAACTTAAAGTTCGATACATAATTGTCCCTTGGGCATCATCTAAAAGTAGACAATTTAAGCAACCAAGTGGATTAAAGCAAACACAAAACAAGCTATTAAAATAAAGATCATTCGAGGGAGAAGATGCTTGAAAAATACTCCTCAAATGATCTAAGGCATTCACACATTTGTTCTCTTTATGAAAGGCATGCTTCAACGAGCTAGAACTCATAGAATGGAAGAGCATCTTGCACTCACCAGTCAAGGGAGATAGGAAAAGGTTATGATTAGAAAAGCTTCTCGTAAAATGAATTACAGTAATAGTATCCACTTCAATCTCCAGGTTCAAAATGTTAAACTCCAAAGCTAAAGAGAGACCATCTCTAAAAGCTCAAAATTCTGCTTCCACACTAGTTGCTCTGGGGATATGACAGAAAGTCCCGACAGTCCAATTGCCATCATGGTCTCGAATAGAAGCACCTACACCAGCTTTGCCTAGATTTCCTGAAGGCGAACCATCTTTGTTAAGTTTAAACCATATAAATTGAAGATGTTTCCAGGAGACTAAGATGAAGTCAGAAAGGCCTCTCTTTTCTGTCGAGGGAGAAAGAGCTACAACTTCACAAGTAGTCACAAGGACTCTCTGCACGAATCTCCTTAGTGGCCCATTTTGATTTCAAACGAATGCATCAAAATAATCTGAAGTCCAAAAGAAAATCCCCAGAAAAAGTCTACAGTAATAAAAATACATCCCCAAAATATCAAGTACCAAAATAATATATTTTTTGAAAATTATCAAAAGCACCTCCGTAAGCCGATCCCGTCCTAACCCCGATTATTGTCTAAAAGGTCAGAATTAAAAAGGGGTGAGCTTTAAAAGCCCAGTGCGAGATCAACACAAATATAATCACATACATATCAAAATATCAATCTCATCATATCAATCATCACAATAATCAGAAGTTCTAATATTGAAACTTATGCATGAACATGTTGATGCATACTTTAAAAACGATATACATTTTATAAAATTTCCTACCCATCTTCGCTACACACCATATATCGAGTTCCCCAGAACTCGTCCATCTAATAACACACCATTTATGGAAAAACAACCACATAAATGCCGAAAATGGCCACATATCACATTGTGGACAAGCCACCACATAATTGCAGATAAACAATCTGATGTCTTCCCCCTTTCACAAATCTCACCCCATGCATATTATATGGCCTTTTTTTTTCATTTTAACACATTTGTTTCACATTTCACATACACATGATGTCATGCTCACAATATCACATTTTTCTCATTTTAATCAATTCACATTAACATGTTGTAAACATGTTTTACACATAAGATCACATATCACATAGTCATATTCATAATTTCATAATCGCAGAACGAAATCATAACCAATAACACACAAGCCATACATCATATGTTATGAGAATGAGATCTACACATATATCAATATCACATAGATGAAATTTGCACAAATATCACAATCACATGATATCATCACATCATACAATACACTTTTCAAAAACAACAGATAGGTTCACTTACTTGGGTTTCTCCTCGATGGGATTTTCAACCCTCTTTATGAGTACTTAGCATACTCACGCATAAACAATTATTGACATACTAATATAAAAAAAATAAACACTCATCACACCACATAAGTTAAAGATCCCACACCTTTTATCGTAGATCTGATTGCCACAATCCTAATAGAAAAGATTTCGCTCGATCTATCTCGCAAGACAATCTAATACAAAAATAATGTTTCTTATTAAAGTTTCTTTGATGGTATTTTCGTCACTTAAGAAGGGTTGAGTATTAAAAGTCTCCTCAACACTTACCCCACAATATAGGACTCATAAAAGAATGATTTTCAAATGCGAAGTTAAGGTTCTCCTCTTTGAATATCGTTTGGCCCTTCAAGTTGATACGAAATCACATTAGTACTTATGTTAAATCAATAATAAAATAACTTGATGATATTATCACCCTATACCATTCGGCCAAACCATGGTATTTCTAAAATGAAGAATTTACAAATCAAACAACCTTATTTACACTTGATTTAATACAAGATGATCGAAGGATTGAGAATGGAATGAGATCGATGTTTGAGTGATCTAGAAATAAATAATCAAACAAGTGAAAGAAAAACATGATTTTTGGTCACTAAGGAATCGAAAAAAGAAAGAAGAAGCAAAAAGGAAAATTTTGGTCATCGGGGTGGTCCGACGATGGTGGCTCAGCTGTGGTCTGACTATGGAAGTGTGACGGTCCGACGGTGGTGAGAAAATATTAAAATGAGGAGGTTTCAATCACTACAATTGGAAGAAAGGAGAAAAGAGAAAAAGAAGAGAATAGGTGGAGGTGGAAGAGACCCACGGTGGTTTACGGCGGTAGTCACGGTGGTGGAAAGGAGGAGGAGGTAAAAGGGGCAGCGTTTACGGTGGTTAGGAGGTCTTTGATGGTGGTGGAAGGCTTGGTTGTGGTGGTTGGAGAACAAAACTTAAAAGAAGGTGGTGGTGGTTCTATTTTGTTTTGAGAGAAAAAAAGATGAAAAAAAGAAAAAAAATAGAGATTAGGGTGCAAATGAGGGTGGTGGATGGCACGAGGGGTGTGTGCCGCTTGGTTAACCATGACCAGGTTCATTGTATCACAATCTTATGGCAAGAGAGGCGGTTTTGGAAAGGGAGTGAAACAATAAGTGGAAAGGGGGCTGTGTTTCACAACATAAGGCAAGTTTAACTTGCTAAAGGAGGAAATGAATCCTCCACATAAGGCAACAAGTGTAACACCCCTAACCGTATTCGTCGCCGAAATAAGGTTACGAAGCATTACTAGAGTGTACATTTCAAACAAACAAAATTTTTAAAACATTTTACTTCACATGATTAAACATAGCAAAACTAATCCATAACACGCATATTGCCCCTTATACTAGCCCTCGAGGCCTTAAAAACACATTCGAAACAAGTCGAGATTAAATTGGAATCTTATATAATTTTTTAGGAAACAATGAAAATTTTCAAAACTGTAGGGGTCACACGGTTGTATGGCCAAGCTGTGTGGATATTCGAAGTAGGGACACATGGTTGTGTCCCAGCCTATGTTCGTGCCCGCGTAACTCACTGACTTGGGTACCATTCGAAATGACCTCAGACACCCATATGCTAGGCTGTGTGTTAGGCCAAGTAATTCCTTGACTTGTAACCCTTTGAAAGCTATAGGGGACACATGACCATGTCGCCTGGCCATGTGTCACACACGACTAAGACATACCCCCGTGTCTATGGCCATGTGGACATAAAATAGGCCATTTCCAAGTCATTTTTTCTCACCCAATCATGCACACACATACAACCAATTTTCCACATGTACTCAAGCATTCAAAATGCATCAAATTATGTATCAACAAGCTAAATAAAAAAGGTATATATTCACACAACCAATATTCCCAATGGGCACCTCAAATCACAACAATCATACACATGTTCACATTTGCATAGTTTAACCAAAACTCAACCAACTTATAACTAAGTTCATGCCAAAACTTACCATTAGGTTCACATATCAAAATCACACTTGACATACCAAATTGACCATTTAAAAATTAGCATCATTAGCCTTATATGTCAACTACATTACCTAAACCATAATGATCACATTCAACCATATCAAAGAACATTCCATCACATATATTTTGAATACCATTTCAAATTCTATCAATTAAGCTCCATAAAGTCTATAATATCAACCATCATAAGGCCACACACTTATATCAACATAACAACTATTCTATCTTCAAAAAGAGACCATAATTACAAGCCAATTCAAATGACTATATCATTAACCATAACACCTATACATGTGCATATTTAACCAATTATCACTGAACTTGTTTTCATTCTAAAACATAACATAATTGATACATAACAACCATACCAATTTTGGTCATTTCAAAACATACACCAATTTAACCAATTTAACCACAACCAATAAGCTATCATTAGTACCTTAAGTACCGTAAATCTAAGGCAACATTTTATGCCATAATCATCAACCAAACTGATTTATACATACCAAACTGATCAATTAAACATTAGACATAGTCCACCTATACATGCCATTATAACCATGACCAAAGTATTAAAATCTACCGATAAAATTGATGGATAATGTGATGAATCTCCGACTAGCTTCCAACCCGATCGAGCTTCCGATAATCTGTAAAGTAAGAGAAAGATAATCACGAAAGCAATGAATGCTTAGTAAGCTCGTATAAACTTTAAACATAACATTTCATTTCATTAATGAACTTTATAGATTAAATACAAACTTATACCAATGCCTCAAGATTTATGGAACCATGATCATCAACTCACAATGGAATAAGTCTTATCAACCCTAAATATACTTATCGTTCCTAGCATAGTAGGATTTCATAAGACTTTAAACCCTTCCATTTACTTACTTTCCATTGCATTTACTTACTTTAGCTTAAATAACAACATCAATTCATTAATTAGCGTATTTTTTAATGAAATATGTATATTCATCCATAATATACATAAACTTCTCACATACAAGTACATCTTTTAACTCATCATTCCCTTTTATTTCATCATATTTCATTTTTTTGGTAACCAATCATTCCCTTTTATTTCAACTCATCATTCCCTTTTCTTTGGCAACCCAGGTATCCTCTATGTCTTCTATGCTTAAGAACATAACTATTAATGGTTTCAATGGTAATCTGACAAGTTAGCAGCCGAACTAGTTCGAGAATATTTCTTGTGAATACTATGGAGATGGTTATTTCTTTGAAAATTTTCCATCGAATCAAGAGTTAAAATATTACATGGGAAATCAGAATTGGACTGGTCAGTAATCAAATTCTTACAACTCTTCATGGAAGAACCATCCAATTTCTCCATAGAGTAATCAATGGGCGGACCATAATGACTTTTCTATGCCATTTCGACCAAATTATCCACCAGCATATTCTGAACAAGTTCCACAACCACCACTAATTAAATCTTCAAGTTATCTTAAGAATCTGTTGAAGGCATACATAGCGAAGAATGATTCCACTAGAAGAAATATAGAGAATCAAATGGGTCAGCTAACCAATGAACTTCGAAATAAACCCCAATGAGCTTTGCCTAGTGATACTGAAAATCCAGGAATTTTGGGCAAAGAATATTGTAAAGCAGTCACTTTTTCAGGTGTAAAGACATTGGAGCCCTAAGTGGTTGAGGTTTAAGATGAACCCATTGTAGCTCAAGACAAAGAGAAAGTTCAATTAACTGTTGAAACTCCTGTTTCATAGGAGTCAGATTTGGTGATCCTGGATGAGGTAAACTCTAAACCAGTCAATTCTAATTATCTAAAACCCTTGTCAGATGTAGAAAAATTTCCACAGAAGAGTAGTCCGGTTAAAGCTAAGATTCCACCACTGCCATATCCTCAAAAATTCTAGAAGCAGCAACAAGATACTTAGTTGAAAGAAATATTTGATGACGAGGTGACTTTTAATGACTTTGATGTTGCTAAATCCCCAAATGCAATTGAAGACTGCTCTGATATTTCCAAGATAGAATCGCTGGCTTCTACAGAATTGAAGTTCAATTCTTTAGACGATCTGTTAGAACATATTCTTCTGGCGGATTCACTAAGTGACGATGAAGACAAAGAATGTTTGGCTTTGTCGAAGGAATTCATTCTGGAAGTTCCACTGGAATCATTAAAGTTATTATCTCAGGAGTACACACAACCAAAAGTGTTGATAGAAGAGCCAGTTAAATTGGAACTAAAAAATTTGCCACCTCATTTGAAATATGATTATTTGGGTTTATCTCTAACTTTAGTTATCATGATTTTAGTTGAGTTTACCAAGAATCAAGAAAAAGAGTCACTTTTTGTTTTGGAAAAGCACAAGAAAGGTGTCAAATGGATTATTGTAGATTTTTGAGTCGCAGGATAGAGAATTTGTAGGAATTACATGAAGTTAAATAGGGCAACCAGGAAAGATCATTCTGGGTTTTCTTTCCCAAATAAGATGTTGGACATATTTGATGGGAAATAATATGATTATTTCCTAGATAGGTATGGTTGGTATGACAAATGACCATTTGACACCACCATGGTCAATGAAAATCCTAAATAAAATGGAGGGAGTTCTCTTTACTTTATCTATCATTATTTTATATTTTTAGTTTTTTTTCTCATTTGAATAAAATGGTAAACTTAGATAAAATTTTCTTTGGTTCATTACATTAATTAAAACACTGTCTAGGAGATTGGGACTTAAGCGAGACCATGTATGACCCCTCCAGTCTTTCCTGGAGTTTAATTTGATGTAATTTTTTGAAAAATATTTTTCTAAGTAGCTCGAAGAATTTAAGTATTTGTTTTGTTAAATAAAGGGTCAACTTTTAACCCAAGCACTAACTTCTTTGAGTTTTTTTAGTTTGCTTTCAGTATAGGAGCTCAGGATCTAAAAAGGAGCTGCCATTGGGCTTAAGACATAGCTAGGAAGGGAAATATTCAACCCTTTTCCACACAAACCTATAGCCCTTACCTTGCTCCACCGCCACTCCCAAGTAGCCCGATAATGCATCTCACTTAACCTTTTAGTGTTGCAGCCCTTAACTCCCTGACTCACCACCCTGAACACCTTCATTCAAAGTCACCAACTACCATACCTAAACTATCCTTAAAATTGCCACCCTCTTCAACTCTAAACCTTACCATTAGCTACTCAACCACTTGCCTGAAACTAAAACCACCCTTAAAATATTTTCTAAGCTCGACGCTGGGAGTCCCTTCATCAAGCACCATTTCACGAAGTGAACTATTTGATATAATGGCTATGCTGCAACACATACAGTTTCAACAACAAGCTTATTGTAGATACTCAAAAATTCAGGATGACTCAATCAGAGATACATGTAAAAATATATATATTTCATAACCCGTTTGTTTTTGTGCTTGAATTTCTGGACTTTTTACTTAAACCATGGACTCCAATGTCGAGGAAAGAATGAGGCGATCAGATTCTGAGGGTTCTGCAAATAAATAAAAATGGGGGGGATCTTATCTCTACTTTATTTTATTTTATCTCTTAGGATATTTCTATTTCTCGCATAATAAATCAAGAGCTTGAATTCATTAATAAAATTGAACAATTTATAAAATAAGAAGTGTGACAATAGATATATACATGTCTAGAATTGAGTCTAGAAAAAGCTTGGTATTTAAGTAGTCGAATTGACTCACCTTCTCTTTTCTAGAATCCTACTCAGTGTATAGTATCTATTTACTTCTAACAATGAGGACATTGTTCATCTTAAGTAAGGGGACCAAAAATTGAAATTATTTCCTCTCAGAATAAATTTTTCTTTTAATTATGGTTAGTTTATATTTGGTTCAAAAATTTGAAATTTTGTTAAGTATGCTAAACTTCAGTATGAATAAAGTTCTACTATTTCAATAATTGTTATGTTAGCTGAATTATGACACAAATGTAATCTTAATAAAGTGTGTAAATTATACCATAAAAATTTTAGTTCTTTAGGAAAGCTAGGCATGCATGAAATTTGAAGTCTCTAGAATTGACTTAGTAATTTCTTGAGGCGAAATCCTAGGAAGCATGGAATGTTGAAAATGATTTAGGCAAACTTTTGTTTGGATCGTTTGAGCCTTTCAAGTCAACCTTGACGAATTTTTATCCTTTGAAACCCAAGTTTGAGACTCTGTGGCCTAATTTTATTTGAACCTTTGCAGTATTTAGCCATCACTTCTCTCATAATTATCTTTAAATTGTCCCAAATAGTAGGCTCAGTACTTTTTAGAATATTCTTTGAAAATAATTTTGGGGGAGTTGAAAAAAAGCATCAAATGCTCAAAAAATTGTAGTACATACAGCAAAATGCCCGTGAAAAAAAAGAAATAGAAAAAAAAAAGAGCATATGTACTTGAAAGAAATAGATGTACAAAAGAGCATGTGAAAGCAAAATAAGTTGGTATATCGAAGGTAATTATTCTGAAGGTCCGATGCAAGCTGAGTCTAGGGTATTTTAGCCTAAAATTACCTACCTTTTACCTACACCTAGCCTAGCCATGTTTCAACCTATTTAAAGACCTATTGATTCAATTTTTTGTGCTACCTACATTAGAGGAGAGAAATTCCTATGTTCAACATATGAAGGCATAAATTAAACTTAATGATTACAACTTAATCTTAAATAAGGGAATAAAATCAAATTGGTAGAGATTTAACATGTCTTTATTGAGAAAACATTTAGTCTAATTTTTGCTATCATAATAATAATTGATATTAATTTGAATGATATGTATACTTAAGTTGTAACAACCCGCTTTTAGTGAATCGTAAAAGTGGTTTCGGGACCATAAATCTAACATGAGAATATTTATTTTATTATTATTTTAATGTCTACAGATGTTAGTATTACCATATAAAAATTTTGTTAAGAAATTTTACTGTTTGCATGCTTAATTTGATAAAAGGACTAATTCACATAAAGTGCAAAAGTTGAGTTCTAATAGCTAAAGGTATTAAATGACTATAGAATCTTAAAGTATGTGTCTTTTGTGGTAATTAGACCATTATTGAAGATAGTGGATGTACATGGCTTGGTATTAATGAAATTATGAGTAATTTTAAAGGATATTTTGGTAAATGGATAATTAAGTTAATTTGTTAAGTAATTAAAGACAAAAGAAAGATGTCATCTTCTTGTTTCTTCATTTCCATGATCGAAATTCATCATTGAAGTAGCTAGGGTTCAGCCAACTTATTTCCAATTGCATGTAAGTAGTTTTTGTCTCGGTTTTAATGATTTCTATGTCTTCGGGAACGTTATAGCTTAATCTAGCTATCCCGAGAACTAATTTACAAAACTGTTAAAAGATTAAAGTTTTTCCATGAGTGAATTCATGTTGTTAGTGAAGTTTGATGGTAGAAAATAAATCCTTGTTGTTAGATAAACAATTCTTGTTAAGTGATTTTTGATGAATTTGTCAATTAGGGATTAAATTGAAAAATGTGAAATATTCATGGTGTAATTTGAGAAGTAATGAAATGTGTGAATGATCGACTGTTTAATGCCACAGTAATAATGTGCAAGTGTACATTGTCAATGCAAGTATCGTAGACAGATGTGAGTCTGTCGGATATCGATCCCATAGGGATGGTTGTCTTTTGTCTATTAATGTCAGTGCAATAACTAGATAGAAATGAGATAAATTGTGATGATAGTTGTCAGAGTAACAACTTGAAAAAAATAAAATATGATAATGATAAACTGGGATCCCCAACATGAATCTTCAGCAGAACACTAAGCGCTCACAAGGTATAAAAGGATAGGTGATTGTCGAGGCAATAAATTTCAATGTATATCTTACCAAGCGCCACTCCTCTATTTAATCTGAGACTTAAACATGCACATTAACCCCACCTTTGTAATGCTCACTCAAGTGGACTATTAAGAACAAGTGGACTAAATTCCTCTAATCCTCACTCAACTTCCTTTGTAATGCTTGCTAGCTTGAACTGTCACTGCACTTTCTAGTGTCAGTGACTGCAATAACGCTTTCGTGTTAAGAAACATTCAAACCCCAAGATTAAACAATAAAAGCAAGATTGAATAAGATGAAACTTAACCAAGAATTCATGTGTACTTCTATACAAATAGAAAATAGAGAGTAATCACCAGCACTTAGAAAGAAATAAGAAAGAATCGAGTGGAGAATACTATTCCTAGACAACTCGACTGAATCTCTCTATTCCCTCTTGTCTCGCACTTAGGTCTCCTCGTCAGAATCTAATCTACATTAGTTTTCACGTTGGCTCACCCGTGAGATGCTTAAGCCACCATAGCCGCAAGCTTCAAGGTAGGATGAATAAGATGATGGTCAAGAAAAAGCTCTCCTCCCCTATTTTTCTTCTCACGTCAACCTTTTATGTCCTCCTCCAACAGTACAGGTTTCCTTTCCTCAGAATTATTCTTTCTTTGTATGTACAGGTTGGTTATACCAGACTGGACAATGCATACATTTTTAGTTCTTATCCAGATAGCTATCAACTGCGGTGACAATTCTGGATGCAATTTGGAATTAACTCATGCAACGACATTAATGCAAAAAGATAGCAAAATTAATGATAAAATAGGCTAGGATTCACTGAGTTATAAAATGCAATTTACTAAACTAAAAATGCTACAATATATGCTAAGGATAACTAAATGGGAACAATTTAACCAATAAGTAAGGAGGAAAACCTATGTTCTTTCTAGTGCTATCACACCCCCAAACTTGAGTTTTTACTTATCCTCAAATAAAATAGAAACTAGCAAGGCTACAAAAAATTTACTAAGGAAAATGATTATTCTAACAAATTGAACCCTCTAAAACCCCAATGAATGAATCACATTCAGATGAAAGAGTATTACATCGACAATGCATAAGCATGAATGAATAGGGTTACAACTTCATCAATGCTAGCATCATGCTTCAAACCCTAAGTTCTATCTACCAATACAACATTTATTGTACAATACTAAGAATTTATATATATTATATATTTTGTTGGAATAAGGGATATCATTGCATTATTGTACCCTTGTTCTTAAGAACTAACGATTGAGTGCAAGAAACCCCCAAGGAGTACATAATTGCGTCGACACACACTCATGTAGTGCCAGCCTTTGGCTAGATTGATTTTTCTAATGCTTGTATTGGAGTGTTCCACCTTTAACATTCCATACTGCACCCATTTTAAAGTGTCCCTAATTTATAACTATATATATAAGCAGCTGTAAAAAGTAGATTCATTCAAGATTTAAAGAATGATAGTAGTCATCCATTACTAATGCAACCTAATCCATTCATTAAAGAATTGAAGCTACAACCTTCTGTCAAATTTATCCAACTCAATCATTGATAATTCACATGATTAAAGAATTAAACATCGAATGTAATAAAAAATTTCAAACAATTTTCATTAACTATAATTAAACCTTGCATGCCTCATTACTGAAAAATTTTGAAATGTGGGTGCATTTCCAAGCCTCATGTGCATTCCCCCAAACTTAAAGTTTGCATTGTCCCCAATACACTAACATGAAAATGTAATGATAATAAAAATCCAATGGCAATGTGTACTTATCAAAATAAAACTTACAGCTACAAGCAATGCATGAATACTATAGCTAAAGCTTAAAATAAACTAACTCAGTTATCCTCAACCATCGATGTGGCTACATGATGTTTCTTCCTCCTCCTTTTTTCATTTTTTACTAATGGAGCACTTCTTCTTCTTTTCTTTGGGCTTCGTACGGTCCTCGGATTGCTTTTTAATTTTTGACTCTGCCTGGAATCATCGTCTGCTTCTTGTATAGGAGAGGCCACCTGGAGTGGTCCAGTGTAGACCACTATTAACAATGAATTGCATTTCTTCTTCATTATCAGAGATTTGTATAATGGGAGGGGATGCCACTGATCTGTCTCGGTCTTCTAAGTCGCCATCCGTGGATGAGAGGTCATAATTTCGAATGATTGGTGGAAACACTAGAAATTTCGGTAGTAGGGATGGGCTCAGTTGGCTTAATGTGGCTAGATTAGAATTGTTCCACGATTTGGAATAAGCATAAAACAAATTCTGGGATTTCTCCATATCCTCTATTGCAGCGACAAGCCTGATCTGCCTATTATTGATGGAACTGGCCATTTTTTTGACATCTTTCATTTTGCACCATAATGATATCTTTGTATTCAAGTTTGTTCCTTTGTTGTCGGCTTTGGTTTTGCCCTTCTTTGTCTTTCTTGTTTCTGCATCCTTCAGTACCGATGTATCTTTGCCATGAGTCATTCTTTCTATAGAGACTTCATTGATCGGGGCCTTATTGTTCAGGACTTCCTCACCATCACGAGGCATGATTCCTCTTTCCTAGTACAATAACATCACCAATGATGGGAAAACAAGATTCCGGTTTGCCTTACAACACAATCAGTAATTTCCTGGTGAAGTATTATGCCAACATCAATCTTTCTACCTTTGACGATTGAATGCATCAGACTCATTCTATTGAGGGTGACAGTGGTGCTATGAGTAGAGGGTTTTAGCTTGCAATTGACAAAATGAAACCAAATTTTGCTTTGCAGTTTTAGGAAGCCACGATGCATCGTATAATTTTTTTTGATGGGAACCCATCCACTATGCTCCTCCGACACACAAGTCTTTCACCAAAAAGTCTTGTTTTTCATCTGTGATGTCCTCAATGAACTCAGAGAATTCGTTTGCATTGACCTTGATGTTGTACAGCTTGTTGATTTTTTTAGTGTCCCATGGTATTAAGCCTTCTCGAACAAAAATGAACTCTAACTCATGATTATAAAGCTTAGCATAAAACTCACGTACTAGTGAAGGATAATAGCTTCTAGGATGGGTGCAAAAAGTTTCCCACTTCAAATTCGAGATGGTTTTGTAGACTTGCTTACCCAAGTCTTGTTGTTACGAAGGGGAAATGCCCTGTTCGAGGTGAAAGTTTCGCTTCAACATGTTGTCTTAAAATCATTCCTTTTCCACTTTATTCAAAAACATTACTGGCTTCTTTTTCTACAATGGCCTGGGGGATTCCTATAACAACCCATTTTTAGTGAAATCGAAACAGTGGTTTTAAGACCATAAATCTGAGTCCAAAAAAAATTATTTTAATATTATTTTATGGTCTATTGTATGATAGGAATATAGTATACAAATTTTGTTAAGAAAATTTTACCAATTACATGTTTAATTGATAAAAAGGACCAAATTGCATAACATGCAAAAGTTAAAGTCTAGTAGCTAAAGGGATCAAATAGCTATGGAATTTAAAATTTGAGGTCATCATATGACAAATAGACCATTAAGAGGAGTTAGCAGATAAGTATGATGATTCATCAATGGAAATTTAAATAAAGAAAAGGACTAAATTGGAAAGTAAAAGATGAAAAGATGATAAATAATAAAGTAAATCAAAATATCGTCATATTATCATCTTTCCTAAAACAAAAATATGGAAACCCTAGCCATGGAAATTGGGTTTTGAGAAAACTTATTTGGCTTAATTAGGTATGTTTTCTTGTCCCGCTTTTAGTCATTTTATATTTTCAAGATCATAATAGCTTAATCTAGCTATCTTGAGGATTAAATTGTAAAGTTATCAAAGTATTAGGGTTTTTCTATGGATGAATATAGTTTAATTATGAAGTTTTATGGTAGAAAATGAAAGGTTGTTGATAGATAAACAACTTTTGTAAAGTGAATTTTGATGAAATTGTGATTTAGGGACTAAATTGAAAAGATGTAAAATTCATGGAAAAATTCTAATTTTTTGAAATACATGGACTGCTATTGTGATATATGAAAATTAGTTAGGCTTGGAATAAGGATTAAATTACATGAATTTCATTTTCCGGGCCTAAGGATGAAATCGTAATTAATTAAAAGTATAAGGGCAAAATGGTAATTTTGCCAAATATGTGTATTGGCTTGAAGTGAGTATGAATTGTATTAAATTAATGTTAAATTCATTCACATTCATTCACATAGATTTGGATAGACCAAAAATGGAGTTAGATTGAGGAAAAGAAAAAGTGTCGGATTAGTATATTTTGCATACACGAACAGTGTCGAGTTAAGTTCGTGTAACTAATTTGTATATTTATATGTTTGAATTAAATGTTATGTATGTGAATTGCGTAATTGACATGTATGAAAATCAGAAATATATCCAACAATGTCCGATAAATGTTATGTTCTGTATGAATAGATGAAATTCGATGGATATAGGTTTCCAGAATGGTTGTGATTCTGCATGTGTTGCAGACACACCACAGTTCAAACGAGCGTCTCATTATTAGCTCTTATGAGCTTCTCGTTATATGGTTCTTGCGAGCTTCCCGTTAATAGCTCTTTGGAGCATCCCAATTGGTTGTGATCCAGCATGTGTTGTGGACACACCGTAGCTCTTATAAGTGTCCTAATATATGGCTCTTTAGAGCTTCCCGATTAAAGGCTCTTTCATGAGCTTCCCAATTAATTGGCTCTCTAGGGCTTCCCTATATTGGCTCGCTTGAACCTTACCAATATTCGCTCGTAAGAGCTTCCCGTTAATGTCTCTTCGGAGCTTCCTATTACATGGCTCACATGAGCTTCCCATTATATGGCTTGAAAGAGCTTCCTGTTTATATGCTCACATGATCAATTCTGAATATGAATTGATAGATTATAGTTTTGTACACTTTGTGTGTACTTCCTGTGTATCCATTGATATTTTAAATGATTCAATGGGCAAAATTCTAATATGAAACAATATGAGTACGAAATGAATTATTACTCGTATATGCTTGAAATACATGAAAATGATGTTACTTGACATGTTGAAAAATGAGACGAAAGGTACATGTGTATGAAACATGTTTGATGATTATGTACATTTGAAATTATGAATTATATGACTAACATGCTTGATAAGGATATGTGCCAGGGCTTTGATAAATTTGCTTTGAGTATGATTTGAATGTTTACTTTAATGTGATTAAATGGTAAGTTAAATTCCATGTTATACGAACTTACTAAGTATTAAATGCTTACTCTGTTATTTCTTCTATTTTATAGTAATTTGGAAGCTTGTTAAGATTGGAAACTGGTCAGGGCTACATCACACTATCCATCGGCCTTTTCGGTATATATATAGCAAACTCATTTTGGTCATAATAGCATGTATAGGTTAATTAACCAATGTTGGTATGTAATTGTTTTGTTTGTAATTAGCCATTAGAATGGCTTGTGATAGACATTTTTTTTATGTGTAAATAAGAGTCTATATATGTTTGATTGTGTGTTTGAAATGAAGAATGATGGAAATCATATAGTTATATTGGTGATTGGTTGAAATGACATAATTAGTACAAAGATGTTTAAATATGTGTTAGGTTAATTTGATAAAAATGGACACTTGATGTATGTATTGAAATGTCATGCATGATACTTGTTGTTGGCTTGATTTGAATGAATGGTATTGGCTTATGAATGTGTTAAAGTGTGAATCCAGGTGGAAGATAAATTGGGTGAGAAAAGTGGCCTTAGAAATGACCTATTTTCGTCCACACGGGCAGAGACACGGGCGTGTGTCTCAGTCATGTGTGACACACGGCCTCACGCACAGGCTTATGGTTTGGCAATATGTCCCCTGCATCTTAAAAGTTTCAAAAAAGAATGCTCTGAATTTTTCACACGGCCTAGCACAAGGGCATGGGGGTTGGCCATGTGACCTCTACACCTATTTATTTATAAGTCAGTATGCTCTCATGGCCTAGCACACGGGCATGTGGCTTGGCCGTGTGACCCAAGTCAGAGAGTTACACAGGTATGGACATGGACTGGACATGGCCTTGTGTCCCTATTTCGAATGCCCACACGGCCTAAGACATGGGTGTGTCTTTTGACTGTGTGAGCCACATGGCCTGGCCACACGGGCGTGTGTCCTCTGTATCTTGGAAAAATTTGATATTTTGCAAAAAATTCTCTGAGTTCCCGGTTTAGTCCCGACTTATTTCTAATGCATAATTAGGTACTCGATGGCTCATATAAGGGACGTTATGATTGTATATGATTGTTTTCTGCTGCTAATGTTAAATGATATGAAAATGTCTGTAATTGATCTGTATATTCTGTTAATGCTCTGTAACCCTGTTTCGACGACGAATATGGGTTAGGGGTGTTATAATTTCGATTCACGAACTGCGGTAGGAAATGACGCATGTTCTTTAGTAGATTTTGTGGCTTTCTTTACCGAACCTCTCATTTTTTCCATATTTTGTTAAGGGAAAATGATTTAAAGTTGAAAAGATATGATCTTAAGAAGAGAAAGGAAATAAAAATGGTTGCTTGAATACGTTATAGTTGGTACAATGGGGGAGGATTTATAGTAAGGGAAAAGGAAAGATGGAGAGGTGTGTTGTTTTGTGGAGAAATATAAAGGTGGCAGGAATAGTTGTGTCCAATAGAAATTGTTCCCGCTCAGAAGGATCAAATGGTTGAGTGATTTTTGATTTAACGGTGGTATCTAAATTTCCCTGAATTATGATGAGTTATAACTGGTAGTACATAATTACGAAATGCGTTGACATCAAAATTTCAAGGCGTCGACAATAGTACCTAATTATTCTGCGAAAAAGAAGGAAAACAAACTTTAACAAAACATAAATAAAATAAGCTAAAATCACAGAGTAATAATTAAAAATTAAAACTTTTCGACCAATTTAATGGTCTCTACCTGCTTTTGATCATTGTTGCCAAAATAGTGTTTTAGCCTCTGTCCATTTACTTTGAACTGGTGTCTATAATGTAAATCTCGAATTGTGACTGCACCATGAGGAAATACGTCGACAACTTCAAAAGGTCCAGACCAACGTGAGCGCAATTTATCTGGGTGCAATTTATGTCAAGAATTGAATAATAAAACCTGTTAACCCGCGATACATTGTCGCTGTAAAAAAATCTTGGTCATGCTATTGTTTGGTCTTTTCCTTATAAATCACAATGTTTTCATAGGCATTTCTCTTAATATCCTCTAGTTCAGTGATATCCAACAGCCTTTTCTTTCCAGCCGCTGCATAGTCCATGTTCACTTGCTTAATTTCCCACATTGCTTTGTGTTCCAGTTCAACTAGCAAGTGACATGCTTTCCCAAAAACCAATTGATACGGTGACATCCCTAATGGAGTTTTGTATGCTGTCCGCAATGCACATAAAACATCATCCAATCAGAAAGACCAATCTTTCCTCGATGGGCTTACAACCTTCTCAAGAATATTCTTAATTTGTCAATTCGATAGTTCAACTTGCCCATTGGTTTGCAGATGATAAGTAGTAGTCATTCTATGATTAACTTCATATCTCTTCAGTGAGGTTGCCACTTGGTTGCAATGAAAGTGTGTACCCTGATCACTAATCAATGCCTTTGGTGTGCCAAAGCGGGTGAGTATATGATTGTGAAAAAAATTTAGCACTGTTTGTGCATCATCATTTGGAATTGCAACAACTTCAACCCACTTCAAAATGTAGTCAACAAGTACTAATATATAAAGATTTCCAAATGAAATCAGAAATGGTCCTATAAAATGCATACCCCAAACATCGAATAATTCAACCTCCATAATTGGTTGCTGCAATATTTCATTGCGTTGGGATATAGAACCTGTGTGCTGACACCTATCGTATCGATTCAAAAAATTATGGGCGTCTTTGAATAATGTCGGCCAATAGAATCCTGATTAGAGAACTTTAGCAACAGTTCTCATACCATCAAAATAACCTCCATAAGGAAAATCATGACAATGCTTCAGGATTAAAAGCATATCCTCTTCCAGAACACAACATCGAATGGTATTGTCATTGCATACCTTAAATAAATACCACTCGTTCCAATGATACTTCACTACCTCACAAATGAATCTTTTTTTTATGGCCCGTGACACCTAATGAGAGTGTTCTACACACTAGATAATTAACAAAATTCGCATACCAAGAAGTTGCATCTACAACAAATAACTTCTCATCTGGGAATGCGTTGCCAATTTAAAGTATGTTTTCGTCTTTGTTTCCAACTTCCAATCTAGACAGATGGTTTGCAACTTGATTCTCTAAACCCTTAAGTTCTTTTATCTCGATATCAAATTCTTGCAACAGTAATATCTAGCGTATCAGTCTTGGTTTGACATCTTTTTTTGTAAAGAGATATCTCAACATCGAGTGATCAGTGAATAGTAACCTTTATGCCGAAAAGATAGGAACGAAACTTGTCGATAGCAAATACTACAACCTCACTTCTTTCTCTATGGTGGTATAATTAAATTGAGCCTCTGTAAGAGTTTTGCTAGCATAATAGATGGCGTAAAATATTTTTCCCTTTCGTTGTCCTAGAACCGTACCCACAGCAAAGTCGTTTGCATCGCACATAACTTTAAAAGGTTGAGACAAATCTAGTGCAACGACAATGGGTGCATTCACTAGCTGCTTTTTTAACTGAATAAAGACATCCAGACATGCATCGTCAAAGAAGAATTTTCAATTTTATTCCAGTAATGAGCATAAGGCCTTTGCAATTTACTAAAAAGCTCTAATAAACCTTCAGTAAAACCCTGGATGTCTAGAAAAACTGCGAATACCTTTCACATTTTTTGGTGGAGGTAAGTTCTCAATGATTTCCACCTTAGCTTTGTCTACTTGAACGCCTTGACTAAAGATGTGATGTCCTAACACAATGCCTTCAGTTGCCATGAAATGACATTGTGTCCTTACATCGTTTCAATACTTTATGCAAATTGTCAGCGCAATGATCAAAATCCTTCCTATAAACTAAGAAATCATCCATAAAAACCTTTAAAGAGTCTTCGATCATAGCTGGGAATATTGCCATCATGCACCTTTAAAATGTGGTTGGTGCGTTGCAAAGATTGAAAGGAATACGGTGAAGGTTGTTTTCTCCTAATCATCCGGTGCAACAACAATTCGATTGTACCCAGAATAGCTGTCTAAAATGCAATAATAGGCCTTTCCAGCAAGCCAATCCAACATTTGGTCAATGAAAGGAAGTGGGAAGTGATCCTTCTTTGTTGTCGCATTCAATTTGCGATAATCCGTAAAAACTCGCCATCCCATGGGAATGTGTGTAGGAATTAATTCGTCCTTAGCCCTGTGAACCACAATGATTCCACTCTTTTTAGGTACGCATGGCATTAGACTTACCCAATTGCTATCAGAAATTGGGTAAATAATTCCAGCATCAAGCCATTTTATGATTTCCTTCTTGACATATTCATTTATCTTCTTGTTTAATTTTTTTGTTGTTCAATTGATTGCTTGCCTTCATCTTCCAACTTGATTTTGTGCATGCAAAAGGAAGGACTAATACCTTGAATATCGGCAATACTCCAAGAAATAACTCGTTTATGTTGCTTGAGAATATGGACCAATTTCTCTTATTGAGTTACTTTTAGTGTTATAGAGACAATAACTTGGAGAGTGCTGTAATCACCCAGAAAAACATATTTCAGATGAGCGGTTTCAATTCCAGAGTAGGAGTTTCTTCAATTGATGGTTTGAAAATTAGGGTTGTTCTGTTGGCTGGGTCTAAAGATTCAATCTGCCATCCATGCTTGAGTTCAAGACTATTAGCTTCAACCATGCTGTCACAATCATTTAAGGACTCGGCGTCAGATGCCACTGCAAACTCTTCAGAAAGTACTGCGTTTTGGTCATTGAATTCTTCCTCAATTAGATCATCTCGCATGTCGATAGTATGGCATTCTTCTTTATCATTGCATTGAATAGATTAAAAAACACTAAAGGTGACTTGCTCATCATTAAGTTGAATGGTTAGTTTACCTTTGTAAACATCGATAAGAGTTCAGCCGGTGGCTAAAAATGGTCGTCCCAAGATTATGGGAACATCTTTTTCTGGATCGCAATCAAGTATGATAAAATTAGCCGAAAAAATGAATTTATCCACTTGAACTAAGACATATTTTATTTTCCCTTCAGGTTGAGCCAAGGATCAATCGACTAGTTGTAATGTCACTGCAGTAGATTTCATATGACCAATTCCCAACTTTCTAAAAGTAGATAGTGGCATTAGGTTAATGCTGGCTCCCAAGTCGGATAAAGCCTTGCCCAGATAATGATTTCCAATTGAAAATGGGATGGTAAAGCTATGAGGATCTTTCAATTTAGGGGGTAACTTGTTTGTCAAAAGAACACTTCAACCTTCTGTGAGTGCAATAATTTCAATATTAGTGAGCTTCTTTTTCTTGGACAAGAGGTCTTTCATAAATTTCCCATAACTCAAAATTTGTATAGAGCGTCTACTAAAGGAATGTTTATCTGTAGTTGCTTCAGTGTGTCCAGGAACTGTTGATACTGTTTATCATGCTTATTCTTCCTGAACCTTTGTGGGAAAGGTAAAGGTAAAGATACATCTGATTGTACCGACACCTTTGATTGTGTCGACAATTTTGAAGGTCAGACATTAGGCATATGAGTGACAATTTGTGGAACTTCTTTGTCTGATGCATCGGCAAACTCTTCAGATTCAACCTTCTCACCAGTGATCACTCCATTAGTATCTTGAGGTGCTACAGTAGAGTCTATAAAAGGTTTACCAGTTTGTTTACCACTCCTAAGAGTGATAGCCTTACCATGTTCTTTCCGTCTCGGATGGGATTTTCCATGTCACTAGGTAACGAGCCTGGTGGTCGAGTATTCAGATTTGAAGCAAGTTGTCCTAATTGTGCCTCCAATGTTTGAATGGAAGGTGAATTCCCTTGTACGATAGCCTTCATGTGAGTAATATGCTCCCGCATGAATGCCTCAAGAGTTGCTAATGAGTCAGAAGTAGAAGCTTGAGTGTACAGTTGCTATCAATGTCCTTGAACATGCTGATTCAGTATTGAAGAGTGTTGTGGCTGCATTAGATTTTGGTGTGGATATGTCTGGCCTACTTGTTGATGCGTTTGAGTGTGCTGATTGTAGTTCTGCTATTGTTGATTGTAATTCCCTTTTCTTGGATTATAATTACCTTGAGTAGATGCATTCCCATATCTTAATGTCGCAGCATTTTGTCCAGCATCCTAAGTTCCCCAAAACGGTTGGTTGTATTCAGTGTTGTTGTAAGAGTTACCATAAGAATCCTTGCTGATGTTACTAATATAACAGACATTCTTTGCATGTTGTGGACAATCTTCATAGCTATGGTTGTCACTAGAAATCTCACAACAAAAAGTAGGAACATCAACTTGCTGAGCGACTTGTATAGGTGCAACGCTACTAGTCCCTTGCATATTTTTAATCATGTTTGTGAGAGAAGAAATTTAAGCACTTAGTACGGTTATTACATCCAATTCAATAACTCTTATAGTAGTTTTTGCTTGTGTAGCTCTGGAGATAGGGTATTGATAATCATTCTAAGTAATTCTCTCAAGAATTCTCACAACATCATTATAAGTACAATCCAGCAGAAGTCCATTGGCTGATGCGTCGACAAGATTCCTTGTATGTGAATTCAGCCCATTATAAAAAATCTCAATTTGTGTTTCTGGTTGAATGACATGCATGAGAAACATCGAAATAAAGATTTATAACGTTCCCATGTGGTGTGAAGATTTTCATCATCCAGCTGATGATAAACATTAATATCATTTCGAAGATGAACATTCATTGTTGGCAGGTTAAATTGCAAAGCAAACTGTGTTGCTAGTGCATCCCAAGAAGTAATTGATTTGACAGGTAGCCCAAAAAATCAAGTACGGGCTCTTCCTTGTAAAGAATAAGGAAATAATTGCATCTTCAAGGCATCATCAGGAACGCCTTGTTGACTAAAGGAAGAACAGATCAATAAAAAGGATTTAAGATGTTCTCTCGCATCTTCATGAGGCAGTCCAACATATTGTCCATTAGAATTCAACATTTGAAACATTTCTAGCTTGAGTTCAAAATTCCCAGCTTAGATTGCTGGCCTAACAACTCTTGGTTGTAAATCATCCAAAACAGGTACTACAAAATCTCGTATAGTCCTATTTTGTATGTGAGCAGCTTGTTGCAACAATGGGTCAATAACATTTTGCTATTGCATCGGGGGTATGTCTGTATTGTCCCCTCGTAGAGCCATATTTCTTTGTTCTTAAAGTCTACTCTGATCAATCCTTTCAATTTTTGGATCAAAATCAGCAAGAAAATCTGACTTGCTTCGGGTCATAAAACACCTAAAATGAATTTGAAGAAATAGTAACAAAGAAAAACCAGTTAGTGAATACTAATTATTATATAAAGAAAATAAAGTGCAAAAATACACAAAAACAAAAATGAACATCAAACAAACACCATCCCGGGCAACGGTGCCAAAAACTTAATTGGCTATTTAACGTCACAGCAATAATATGCAAGCATACATTGTAGATGCAAGTATAGTAGACAGATGTGAGTCTGTCGGATATCGATCCTATAGGGATTGTTGTCTTTTGTGTATTAATGTCAGTGCAATAACTAGATAGAAACAAGATAAATTGTGAGGATAGTTGGCCGGTTAACAACTTGAAAATAATAAAATAAAATATGATAATGATAAACTGGGATCCCCAACATGAATCTTCAGCAGAACACTAAGTGCTCACAAGGTATAAAAGGATAGGTGATTGTCGAGGCAATAAATTTCAATGTATATCTTACCAAGTGCCACTCCTCTATTTAATCTGAGACTTAAACATGCACATTAACCCCACCTTCTGATGACGGAAATAGGGCACTATTAAGAACAAGTGGACTAAATTCCTATAATCCTCACTCAACTTTCGTTGTAATGCTTGCTAGCTTAAACTGTCACTGCACTTTCTAGTGTCAGTGACTGCAATAACACTTTCGTGTTAAGAAACATTCAAACCCCAAGATTAAACAATAAAAGCAAGATTGAATAAGATAACATTTAACAAAGAATTCATGTGTACTTCCATACAAATAGAAAATAGAGAGTAATCACCAGTATTTAGAAAGAAATAAGAAAGAATCGAGTGGAGAATACTATTCCTAAACAACTCGACTGAATCTCTCTATTCCCTCTTGCCTCGCAGTTAGGTCTCCTCGTCAGAATCTAATCTACATCAATTTTCATGTTGGCTCACCCGTGAGATGCTTAAGCCACCATAACTGCAAGCTTCAAGGTAGGATGAAGAAGATGATGGTCAAGAAAAAGCTCTCCTCCCCTATTTTTCTTTTCACTTCAACCTTTTATGTCCTCCTCCAGCAGTACAGGTGTCTTTTCCTCAAAATTATTCTGTCCTTGTATGTACAGGTTAGTCATACCAGACTGGACAGCTCACACATTTTTAGTTCTTATCTGGATAGCTGTTAGGTGTGGAGACAATTCTGGACGCAATCTAGAATTAACTCATGCAGTAACATTAATACAAAAAGATAGCAAAATTAAGGATAAAGTAGGCTAGGATTCACTGAGTTATAAAATACAATTTACTAAACTAAAAATGCTACAATATATGCTATGGATAACTAAATGGGAACAATTTAACCAATAAGTAAGGAGGAAAACCTATGTTCTTCCTAGTGTTATCAGTGAACTGCTATGAGCTCGTGTGAAATTTGTCTAGGCTTGGGTATGGTTGAAATTGCATGAATTTTATTTTACAAGCCTAAGGTCTAATTTTTAAAGAAGTCAAAACATTAGGGGTAAAAGTGTAATTCTGTAAAAATGTGAATTTGGATTGAATTGAATAAAATAGCTATTAAATTGATTAAATTTATTCATTTAGATCAAGACAGACCACGTACAACTTTAGATCTAGGCAAAGAAAAAGCTTCTGATTAATCGACTACATTTCTACGTTCATCGTTGAGGTAAGTTCATACGTTTAAATAGCATTATAAATTATGTTTTAAATACTATTATTTGATAAAATATCAAATTGTGTCTCGGTGGAAAAATCCAACGGTGTACGTGGTGACGACCATCAACTAATGAAAAGGGATAACCTCAGTTATCAAATTATGAAAAGGGATGGTGACGACCATCAATGAGGAAAAGGGATGGTGACGAGCATCAGACAGTGAAAAGGGATAGCTTTGGCTGTCAAATTATGAAAAGGGATAGCTTCAGCTATCAAATTATGAAAAGGGATGGTGACGACCATCAAATAATGAAAAGGGATAGTTTTGGCTATCGGGTAATGAAAAGGGATAGCTTTGGCTATCGAGCTATAAAAAAGGGTTGGGACAACCATCGTGATTTTACTCATGTGAGCTTCGGTAAGAACTACCGATGCAATTTACCTTATTATAATGGAAGGTAGGAAGTATGTGTTATCCATGGCAATGAGAAGTATAATTCACTTGATTTAAGTTAATGAACCATTTATTCTCATGTTGGATTGATGCATATGTATTCTAAGATTATGCAATGTATTGATAAGCATAGTTTGTACAGTACAAAGTTACTAAGCATAACATGCTTATCTTGTGTTTATTTTCTATGTGTTGTAGTTAATCGGAAGCTTGTTTGGGTAGGAAAGTCATCGGAGACCTATCACACTATCCATCAGCCATATCGGTAGATTTTGACGTTTTTAATTCTTAGTTATAATTGTATGTATAAGCATTTTGTTTGATGATGTAGCCATTTGTTTTGGCTTGTGTTTTATAGCATTTTGGATAATAAAGTGGCATCAAGTTGGCATGTGTATATTTGGTCTTGTAATGGTTGCTAAGTTGATATATGAATATGGCCTTATGATGGTTAATTTTATAGTACTTATGATGCTTAGATGATGAAAGTTGAACATGGTCATTATGGAATGAAAAAAATGTAGTTGGCACATATAGCTTAAGATGTTAAATGTTAAATAGTAAATTGGGTACTTGTGGATGTGATTTTGATATGTGAACAAAGTGGTAAGTTTTGGTTAAATTGTATATATGGTTATACATGCTTAAATGTTGTGTTTAAGGTGCCTTTAGGCCTATTGGTTGAATGTTTATGTACCTTATTTGAATAGCTTGATTATGCATATTTTTAGTGCAATATGAAGGTATGTGCTTGAATAGGTGAGAAAAATGGCTTGGAAATGGCCTACTTTTTGTCCACACGGGCAGAGACACAGGCGTGTGTCTCAGCTGTGTGTGACACATGGCCAGACAACATGGCCGTGTTTCCCCTGTAGCTTACAAAGAGTTGCAAGTCAGATTGTTACATGGCCTAGCACACGGCTTGGTACACGAGCGTGTGAGGTCATTTCGAAGGGTACACGGCTTGGCAAACGAGCATTTGGCTTGGCCGTGTGACCCAAGTCAGTGAGTTACACGGGCACAGACACGGGCGTGTGTCCCTACTTTGAATGTCCACACAGCCTGAGACACGGGCGTGTCTCTTCGCCATGTGACCACTCAGTTGTAAAAATTTTCATCTTTATCAGAAAAATTCTATATGTTTTTGATTTAGCCCCAACTTGTTTCTGATGTGTTTTGAGGGCCTAGAGGGCTCGTATAAAGGATAATATGTATGTTAATGATTGACTTTGCTATGAATGATGTTGTGATTTAAATGTTTAAATTTTTGGACAGTTTTGAAGTGTAATCTATGGTATTGCTTCGTAACCCTATTCCGGTGACGGATACGGCTTAGATGTGTTACCTAAGTAGCTAAAATATCAAAATTCTTATTGTTGAGCATAAGTATACTAAACTCATAATTTTGGGAAGATTATTTTCTGAAGGAATTTTTCAAAGGTGTTTCCAAGAAATTCTTTTTCAATTTGTGCATTACTCGGGACAAGCAATTAATTAAGTCTGGGGTGTGGAAACACGAAAATATATAGACTTTTTAATGCTCTTTTAACTCAAATTCATGCAGTTTTGGTGTAATTTTTGTCGAAAAAAATATAATAATTATAAAATAATTAAATTGCACTTCAATTATTAACATATTGAATTTTAATTACTTTTATATTAAATTTTGATTAATTTTGATTTATTTTCGATAGATTCACACAAAGGGTAAAAATTGGCTCGGCAGGTACTGCTAGAAGCTCAAAATCGAGAAACAATTTTTTAAGCATCGAGGCAAATCAATTTTTCAGCCTAAGACGGTCCAAATTATGAATATGAATTCATAATATAATTAATTTTGGGTTAAAACCGATCCAACCGAGCAAATGGGCTACCCAAACCTGTCCAACATGTTGACCCAATCAGCTCAAATTGGTTGATTATTTGGCTCGAAAATCAGTCCTTGAAGTTTCCTTAAAATTGCATTCAAACCCCTCCACTTATTAAGCTTTTGTAGATTTGCCCCTAGCTAAATTTAGAAAGTTTGAGCTTTCAAACTTGCCACATGTGTGGCTGGCCATGGGGGGAGTTAATGCCTGCTGATTTTTTCTATTTTTAGCAGCCTATCCAACCAATAAATACCCTCCTTTGCTGCTCATTTAAACATTCTCACACCTTCATTCCACACACTTCTCTCTCACTTTCTCTTTTCAAAACCCTTCCTTTGTTCTCCATTTTTCCCTTCCATTCCCTTGCCGATTTCCCCTCTTGGAAAAGAGCCCTTCAACCACCATTGGTAGTAGTATTCAAGTGCTTGTAGAAGCCTCGATTCAACAAGAACAAGCAGATAAGGAGGAGCGGAGTAGACTAGTCAAGCTTCGAAGAAACACCGTATTTCATTCTAGTTCCCTATCCTTTAATTTTCATTGTTGCTTTTATGAGCATGTGTATGAATACTTGTTATGTTGATATGTTTAATTTAATTTGTGTTAGGTTGATTGCATTTCGTCCACTTAAGTTATTAAAATTATGTTTGTGTTGTTATAGGTCTTGGTAAATTGTTTGATTAAGTAAAACCATGATTAACTTAATCTTACATTATCGTTGTAAGGTAACTAATGAATTAATTATTAAATCATGTTGAAATCGTAACTAATGGACACAATACTTAATCAGTGCATCTTTAATCTTCTAAGGTAGTTGAGGGTTAAGTTAGTGACGATATAAAACGGTACATTAGCCTTGCATAAATTGCAAGATTATTGTGATTAAACTGTTTCAATGTAGGTATATATTGTTACCTCACTTAATCTTTTACGTGCTTATAGAGATTGATTAATTGTTTGAAATTGAAAAATGTTGAAGAGATTAGTTAATTTAATAAGTACGTATGAGCAGTAGTTAGCAAATTACTAAGTTGTCGTGAATTTATTCGTAACAACATGAACATAAGTTTAGTAATTCTAAGTTAAGAAATGTAATTAATGTACCACAATTATTTCACCTTGCTTAAAATCATCATTTGAAATCGTGCATTGGAACTTTTATTATTTTTCGTTGTAATCTTATTTTTCTCTTTATATGTACCAAGTGTAGGTTAAAAGATCTACATCTATAAAGGAAATTGCAACAACCCTCAAAAGGATAGATGAACCTTCAAATCAAGGTTAAACGGTTCGATTAAAACTTTTACTATTGCATTAGAAATATATTGTTTGATATTCACTTAATCTCTCTAGTTAAATTTTTTACTAAAAATGCCTCTAAGAAAAGCTAAGAGAACTAATAAACCCGAAACATTGACGACCACAAACCCCTAAAATTTTCTAAATCAACACATTGAAATTTTTTTAGAATTTAAAAAAAATGTTTATCCAAGAATGAGGATTTAAGTTGTCGATACTTTTTTAAGGACATATGGCCGCTAATCCAATATCATAAGTTGGAATGTTTCTGGGTAACCCCTAAAGACACTACTGTGGTTCCAGTGGTACATGAATTTTAAGCATCTTTTAGGGACCAAGAGTCTAAGAGACAAAAAGGTGCCACTTGGGAAATGGTACCAGTACAAGGGAAAGAGTGATGAGCCACCCCTCTAGTTATTTGTGAACTTTTTAACGCTCCATATTATGAAAATGATTTCGTGGAGGAAAGTAATTTCGAGTATTTTAGAGATATTAATATGGATAACGTTATATATTATTTAATGGAGGGTAGAGGTGAGTGGAAATGTTGCCCTGGTACTGATATTCCCACGTCATTTAATCAAGCAATTATATTTCGTATCGCAAAAAATGTAGATACAATTCTTATGTACTTGAGTTGCTCCGACTTTTAAATGCCTCTAATGCCAATACTTTTGGAGCGGTTTTGCTATATGTTGTTTTGTAGAAGAAACATGTGTGTATCAGGACATGGATCTATCACTATATGAAACGATGTATCAGTGGCAAAAAAGTTGGGGTTTTTCTTCCCCCACTTAGTTATAGCCTTAGGCAAAAGAGGCGGAGTTCCAATGAAAACTGCTGAACAATTCATGAAGTTAACCAAAAGTATCATAAGGGATACATTATAAACATAATATACGAAGCCTCAATGAAAAAAAATAAGGATTGGAACAAACGCCAGAAAGAAAGAAAATGGTTGTCCCAACCTCACTCAAAGGAAAAGCAAAATCAGGATCTTAAAAATGAAGAAGAAAAATGTAACAACCCATTTTCAGTGAAATCGAAACAGTGGTTTGGGGACCACAAATCTGAAGTTAAAAAATTTATTTTATTACTATGTTATGGTCTACAGCATGATAGTGTTACCGTATAAAAATTTCGTTAAGAAATTTTACCATTTGCTTCCTCAGTTTGATAAAAAGGACTAGATCGCGTAAAGTACAAAAGTTGAGTTTTAATAGCCAATGGTATTAAATAGCTATAGAACTTTAAAGTGGAGGTCCTTATATGGTAATTAAATCATAATAATGGTAGTGGAATATAATGGCTTGGCATTTAGGGAAATAAATAATGTTTATAAAGGTTAATTTTGTAATTTGTTTAATAATGATATAATAAGTTAAAACAAAATTAAAAAGCTTTCATCTTTCTTTTCTTCTTCAACCTAATATCAAAGTGAAGGAAGCCATTTTTTTTCAACTAGGGTTTGGTTACTTTGAAGATCAATTGGTGAGTGATTTTTGTCTTGTTTATAATGATTTCTATGTCTCCGGGATTGTTGTAGCTTAATTTAGCTAGCCCGGGGACTAATTTGTGAAATTGTTAAACTGTTAGGGTTTTAACATTGATGAACGTGCTTGATTTTTGAAGTTTGATGATAGAAAATGAATGGTTGTTGTTAGATAAACAACTTTTTTAAAGGAATTTTTGATGAAATTATCAATTAGGGGTTAAATTGAAAAATGGAAAATATTGTGTGGTAAAATTGTGAATTTGTGAAATATATAGGCTGATATTAGTATGTATAGAAATTGACTAGGCTTGGGTAAGGGAAAAATTGCATGAATTTCATTTTTTTCGAGCCTAGGGATTAAATTGCAAAGAATTAAAAGTATAAGGGAAAAATGGTAATTTTGCCAACAATGTGTGCTGGACTAATTTGAATGTGAAATATATAGAATTGGATTAAATTTATTCGTATAGATTCGGTTAGACCTCATAAGGAGTTAGATCGAGGCAAAAAGAAAATCTCAGATTAATAACCTCCGTATATACGTATACTTGTCGAGGTAAGTTCATGTAATTAAATTGTGTAATTATATGCTTTAATTGAATTATATGTATGTGATTTGCATTATTTTCATATATGAATATCGATCACATATCCGACGACCTAAGACAATTACCGAGTCTCATTTGAACCTTACGAATTCATAGGATACAAATGACATGTCATCAGGGTTATCGATTATCAGCTCGAGAGAGCTTACCGATATTCAGCTCGTATGAGCTTAACGTTTACAGCTAGTAAGAGAATATCGATTCATAGCTCGTATGAGCATACATGTACAGGAATTGACGAATTAAAGTTCAGTACACCTTGTGTGTGCTACCCGAGTATCAAATGATATTCTAAATGGTTCAACAGGCACAGTGTTGTTATGAGATTATATGATTTCGATACGAACTACTACAGATATTTACATGAAACACATGGAAATGATGTTACATGATAAATTGATATATGAGATGGATGATACATGTATAGGCAACTTGAATAATTGTTGAATACATCCATGTGTATTGGCTATTATATGTGTTTCACATGACTAAAATGTTGGGAATATGTGCTTGGCATTTGGCCAAATTGAGTTGGGATTTACTATGCTTACTTTCCTAAATTGTGATTAAATGGTAAGTTAAATTCTATGTTATACGAACTTACTAAGCTTAAATGCTTACTATGTGTTATTTTCAATGTTTTATAGTGATTTGGAAGCTCGTTCGGGTTGAAACCTTGTCGGAGCTATATCACACTATCTATCGGCTCATTCGGTACTTTTGGTTGGTTAATTTTGGTTATAATGGCATATGTAGGTTATTTTGGCTAATGATATCCTATATGTTTTGTTATGTTTATAGGCATTTGAGTTGGCTTGTGATTTGGTATATTTTGGTATGTGTATATGTGGCTTGAACATGGTTGATGATATGTTTGATATGGTTACATGATAAAAGGGTAAAATGATAGCTAAGTGTACATTTTGTACTTGTGTTTTGTGATGTGATGAATTGGTACCTTGTTTTGTAGGGCATCTATGTCTAAGTATGATAGTTTATGAAATGCATTTTGGTACCAAGTGGTTGTGTTATGGTAAATAAATTAGATGATATGTTTTGGTATGTAAGTGATGTGGCATGAAATGATGCAAAATGGCTTGGTAAATTGTTGGCTTATTTGGTTAAATTGTGTACATGAATATACATGCTTACATATTGTCATTTGAGGTGCCTAAGGGCATATTGGTTGTATGTTAATATACTACATGTTTAAGGCTTCATTTTGCTTGTTTTGGATGATTGATTATAGCTTGTGTATGTGCGCATTTTTGGGTGTAGGTTAATGCCAAATTGGGTGAGAAAAATGCCTTGTAAAATGGCCTATTTTTATCCACACAGGCTGAGACACTGGCGTGTGTCTCAACCGTGTGTGACACATGGCTAGGTGACACAACCGTGTGTCCCCTGTAGTTTTTAATGGTTTGCAAGTCAGGCTGTTACACGGCCTAGCACACAGGTGTGTGAGGTTACTTCGAAGGGTACACAGCCTAGCACACGGGCTTGTGGCTTGGCTGTGTGACCAAGCCAGAGAGTTACACGAGCACGGCACGGGTTGGGACTCGGCTGTGTGTCTATATTTCGAATGCCCACATGGCCTAAGACATGGGTGTGCCTCTTGGCCGTGTGACCCCTGCAGCTTTGAAATTTTTTAATGTATTCTAAAAATTTCTATGTTTTGGATTTAGTCCTGACTTTTTTCTAACGCGTATTTTGGGCCTTGAGGGCTTGTATAAGGGATAATATGTATGAATTTGATTGATTTTTGACATGAATCTTAAATGATATGAAATGTTTGAATTTTCTGTCCGTTTGATTTGTAAACTCCGGAACTGCTTAGTAACCCTCTTCCAACGATGATTCGAGTTACAGGTGTTAAGTTTATTTGTATCAGAGCTACGGTTTAGTCGGTTCTTGGACTGAATGTAGCATATACGAGTGTAGCTATACATGCCATTATATAACCAGTGATAGTGTGATATCTCTTGAACGTTTTAAAACATGTTTTCATATAGCAATGAAATCCAACCGAGCTAATTCCGATGAAGAAGAGAGTAATGCTCAAGCCTCTGTTCACAGAGTAGCTTCGAGCGGTATGAGGCCTGTGTCTGAGGGCCGAGGAGGAGACGCTTCTTGCAGATGATGGATGAATGGTTCACTGATTTTGTACGGATGAACCCGGCTGCTCAACAACATTCACCCCCTCTTGTTCCCCAATCAGTTCCCGTGATTCCTCAAGGTACAAAACCAATCGGAGTTCGTAAGCCTCCTGTTGATAAGATTCGTAAGTATAGGGTTGAAGAATTCTGAGCTACTGCTGAAGATGATCTTGAGAGAGCTGAATTCTAGTTAGAGAATACCATTAGGGTTACTGATGAATTATCTTATTCATCGGTTGAATGTCTTAAGTGTGTAGTATTTCTACTAAAAGATTTGGCTCATCAATGGTGGAATACATTGAATTTTGTAGTGACGAGAGAATGGGCCACATGGGAATTCGTTCAGATTGAGTTTCGAAAGAAATATATCAGTCAGAGGTTTCTGGATCAGAAATGTAAAAAATTTTCGAGCTCAAGTAGGGTTGTATGATAGTGTGTGAATATGAATGGGAATTTGTTTGAGTGAGTAAATAAGTGCGAGAGTGCATTCTGACCGAGACTACAATGTGTTAGCAGTTTGAAGATTTATTAAATGAGGATATAAAGCTTTTAGTCGGGATCCTTGAGTTGAAAGAATTTGTTGTTTTAGTTGACAAAGCACATAAAGCTGATGAGCTGAGTAAAGAGAAAAGACACGCTGAATTTGAAGCTAGAGATTCGAGAAAGAGATTGGCAAGAAAGTCATACTAGTCAGCATCGAAGAAATCTAAAGAACATCATTACTATTTTACTGCATCTGTGGGATATTCTAGTAGAGACAGAGGTACCCGATGCTCTAGTCCTAAACCTCAAGCTACGTCTATAGCGAGTGTGGGTAGTGTCAGAGATGAAAAACCCGAGTGTAAGTACTGCAACAGAAAACAATATGGTGAGTGTCAAGTAAAGAGTGGAGCATGTTTCAGGTGTTGTTCCTTAGACCACTATCTTAGAGACTGCCCAAAGAAATCTGAGAAAGAGAAAGCTCAGACTACGAGATTGAGCAATATTGTTGCGAGAGTTAGAACACCTTGTAATCCTAGAAATGTGAGTTGTAGCCGTGGTGTAACGAAAGACTTTGCGATGAGATCCAAGGCACGAGCATCAGCTAGGGCTTATGCTATTCGCGCTCGCGAGGATGCTTCTACGCCAGTTGTTATTACCGGTACTTTCTCTATTTATGATACTAATGTAACTGTTTTGAATGATCAGGGATCAACCTATTCGTATGTGTGCACGAATTAGTGTCTAATAAGAATTTACCTGTTGAGTCCGCTGAATTTGTGGTTAAAGTGTCGAACCCCTAGGCCAGTATGTGCTAGTTGATAAAGTTTGCAATAATTGTTCTTTGATGGCTCAGGGTTACAGTTTTTTGGCTGATTTGATGTTATTACTGTTCGATGAATTCGATTGGATTGGCTAACTCTGCACAATGCTTTTGAAAACTGTAGACAAAAGCTAATTGTATTAAAATGTCAGAATGGTGAGACACTTTGTATTGAATCAAATAATCTGAGTGGGTTGCCTATTTTGATATCAACTATGTCAACGCAGAATTATGTGAGAAAAGGTTGTAATGCTTACCTTGCTTATGTATTGGATATTAAAGTGTTTGAATCGAAGCTTGAATCAGTGCCAGTGGTTTGTGAGTATTCTGATGTGTGTCCAGATGAGTTACCTTGATTACCACTGATCAGAGAAGTCGAGTTTGCTATAGAACTTATACTAGGAACATCATTGATACCGATAGCACCTTACAGAATGGCTCCTACCGAGATAAAAGAGTTGAAAGCACAATTGAAAGAGTTGAAAGATAGGGGTTTTGCTCGACCCAATTTTTTACCTTGGGGTGCACCGGTTCTATTCATTACGGAAAAGGACAGATCAATGAGATTATATATTGACTACCATCAACTCAACAAGGTTACTATCACGAACAAATATTCATTGCCTCAAATTGACGATCTGTTCGATCAGTTGAAAGGTTCCACAGTATTCTCGAAGATTGATCTCTGTTCTGGTTACTGTCAACTATGAGTGAAAGATTCGAATGTGTCAAAAACTGCATTTAGAACCAGGTACGGACATTATGAATTTCTTGTGATGTCGTTTGGTTTAACTAACGCACCTGCAGTATTTATGGATTTGATGAACAGAATCTTCAGACCGTATTTAGATAGATTTTTTTTGGTATTTATTGATGATATTCTGATATATTCCTGAGATGAATCTGAGTATGTTGAGCATTTGAGAATTATTTTACAAACTCTACGAGATAAGCATTTGTTTGCTGAACTTCGTTATATTAGACCAAAATTTTTGAGAAAAAGATACACGGGGTTGATTTGGTTCGCGTAACTGAGGAAAAAGTGAAAGTAATCTGAAATAGCTTGAGAGCAGCTTTAGATCATCAAAAATCGTATGCTGATCTTAAATGTAAAGACATAGAGTTCCAAGTTGGTGACAGAGTATTTTTGAAAGTATTGCCCTAGAAGAAAGTTCTTCGATTTGGTTGTAAAGGGAAGTTGAATCCGCGATTTATCGGGTCGAACGAGATTACTGAAAGAATCAGACTGTTGCATACCGATTAGCTTTACCGTTAGAACTCGAAATAATTCATAATGTCTTTCACGTGTCCATGTTGCGACGATAACGATCTGACCCTTCACATGTTATCTCCCCGACAGATGTCAAGAATGAACTTGACATGAGATACAGTGAAGAACTGATCAGAATTCTGGCACGATAGGTGAAAGAATTGAGAAATAAAAACATAACTTTAGTAAAATTTCTCTGGCAGTGACACGAAATAGAAGAAGCCACCTAGGAACTCAAGGAAGCTATGAGAAAATAATATCCAAACCTCTTTTTTGGTGAGATTTTTGGGGACAAAAATTCCTTTAAGGGGGAGAGTTGTAATAGCCCGTTTTTAGTGAAATCAGAACAATGGTTTTGGGACAAAAAATTTGAGGTTGAAACATTTAATTTATTATAATTTTATGGTCTATAGAATGATAGTGTTACCGTATAAAAATTTTGTTGAGAAATTTTACCATTTGCTTGCTTAATTTGATAAAAGGACTAAATCGCATAAAATGCAAAATTGAGTTTTGATAGCTAATGGTATTAAATAGCTATAGAAATTTAAAGTGGAGGTTCTTATATGGTAATTAGACCATAATAGTGATAGTGGAATATAATGACTTGGAATTTAGTGAAATAAATAATGTTTATAAAGGTTAATTTTGTAATTTGGTTAATAATGATATAATAAGTTAAAACAAAATTAAAAAGCTTTCATCTTTCTATTCTTCTTCAACCGAATATCAAAGTAAAGGAAGCCATTTTTTTTTTCAACTAGGGTTCGGTTACTTTGAAGCTCAATTGGTGAGTGATTTTTGTCCTATTTTTAATGATTTCGTTGTAGCTTAATCTAGCTAGCCCGAGGACTAATTTATGAAATTTTTAAACTGTTAGGGTTTTACCATTGATGAACATGTTTGATTTTTGAAGTTTGATGATAAAAAATGAATGGTTGTTATTAGATAAACAAATTTCGTAAAGGAATTTTTGATGGAATTATCAATTAGGGGTTGAATTAAAAAATGGAAAATATTGTGTGGTAAATTTGTGAATTTTTGAAATATATGGGCTACTATTAGGATGTATAGAAATCGACTAGGCTTGGGTAAGGGAAAAATTGCATGAATTTCATTTTTCCGAGACTAGGGATTAAATTGCAAAGAATTAAAAGTATATGGGCAAAATGGTAATTTTTCCAAAAATATGTGTTGGACTAATTTGAATGTGAAATATTTTGAATTGGATTAAATTTATTTGTATAGATCTAGTCAGACCTCGTACGGAGTTAGATCGAGGCAAAGAGAAAATCTTGGATTAATCGCCTCTGTATCTACGTATACTACTCATGGTAAGTTCGTGTAATTAAATTGTGTAATTATATGCTTTAATTGAATTATATGTATGAGATTTGCATTATTGTCATATATGAATATCGATTGCATATCCGACGGCGTATGATGATTACCGAGTCCCGTTTGGACCTTCGGAATTCGTAGGATACAAATGCTTTTCATTAGGGTTACCGATGCTTATCGATATTCAGCTCACATGAGCTTACTGATATTCAGATCGTATGAGCTTACTGTTTACAGCTTGTAAGAGCATACTGATTCAGAGCTCGTATGAGCATACATGTAGAAGAATTGACGGATTACAGTTTAGTACACCTTGTGTATGCTACCCGAGTATCAAACGATATTCTAAATGGTTCAACGGGCACACTGCTATTATGAGATTATATGAGTTCGATACGAACTACTACAGATATTTACATGAAATACATGAAAATGATGTTACATGATAAATTGATATATGAGATGGATGATACATGTATAGGCAACTTGAATAATTGTTGAGTTCATCCATGTGTATTGGCTATTACATATTTTTCACATGACTAACATGTCGGGAATATGTGCTCAGGAATTTGGCCAAATTGAGTTGGGATATGCTAAGTTTACTTATCTAAATTGTGATTAAATGGTAAGTTAAATTCTATGTTGTACGAACTTAGTAAGCTTAAATGCTTACTTTGTGTTATTTTCTATGTTTTATAGTGATTCAAAAGCTCGTTTCGGTTGGAAGCTTGTCAGAGCTATATCACACTATCTATCGACTCATTCGGTACTTTTGGTTAGTTAATTTCGGTTATAATGGCTTGTATAGGTTATTTTGGCTAATGATAGCCTATATGTTTTGTTATGTTTATAGGCATTTGAGTTGGCTTGTGATTTGGTATATTTTGGTATGTATATATATGCCCTTAACATGGTTGATGATATGTTTGATATGGTCACATGATAAAAGGGTAAAATGATAGCTAAGTGTACAGTTTGTACTTGTGTTTTGTGATGTGATGAATTGGTACCTTGTTTTGTAAGGCATATATGTATAAAAATGATAGTTTATGAAATGCATTTTGGTACCAAATGGTTGTTTTATGGTAAATATATTAGATGATATTTTTGGTAGGTAAGTGATGTGGCATGAAATGATGCAAAATGGCTTGGTAAGTTGTTGGCTTATTTGGTTAAATTGTGTACATGAATATACATGTTTACATATTGTCATTTGAGGTGCCTAAGGGGATATTGGTTGTATGTGAATATACTACATGTTTAAGGCTTGATTTTTCTTGTTCTTGATGCTTGATTATAGCTTGTGTATGTGCGCATTTTTAGGTGTAGGTTGATGCCAGATTTGGTGAGAAAAATGCCTTGTAAAATGGCCTATTTTCATCCACACGGGTAGAGACACGGGCGTGTGTCTCAGCCGTGTGTGACACACGACCATGTGACACGGCCGTATGTTCCCTGTAGTTTTTAAAGGGTTGCAAGTCAGGTTGTTACATGGCCTAGCACACAGCCTGGCATACGGGCGTGTGAGGTTACTTCGAAGGGTACACGACCTAGCACACGGGCGTGTGGCTTGGCCGTGTGTCTCTATTTCAAATGTCTACATGGCCTAATACACGGGCGTGCCTCTTGGTCATGTGAGTCATACGACCGTGTGACCACTGCAACTTTGAAATTTTAATGTATTCCGAAAATTTCTCTGAGTTTTTGATTTAGTCCCGACTTGTTTCTAATGCATATTTTGGGCCTCGAGGGCTTGTATAAGGGGCAGTATGTATGAATTTGATTGATTTTTTACATGAATATTAAATGATATGAAATGCTTTAATTTTCTGTTCGTTTGATTTGTAGACTTTGGTAATGCTCAGTAACCCTATTTCGGCGATGGATTCGGGTTATGGGTGTTACAAAGAAATTGGCGAGTGTACCATTCCAAAAATTGAAATGATAGTTGATGATTATAAATTTTTTATTATTAGACTACTAAGTCCTATATATTACGCTGTAAATAGGCATTGAGCTATTGAGTGTATCGAAGGATATAGAGAATACAAGGAAACGAGCATGCTAGTATGTATGATAGATTGTTTAATTTGTAATTGTTTGATTGATTAAAATTTTCAATATTGAGATACCTAAGGATGACCTAAGACATTATTTGATATAAACCAAGAGTAAAAAAGCTAACCCTATTTATTCATCTTTAGTACTTATATTTGAACCAGAATACACTTCTTGTAACAGCCTGTTTGTTAGTGGTGTCAGAAATAATGGTTTTAGGGCCACAAATCCGGTGAGAGAGTTCATAAATATTATTAATTAATATTTATGGGTCAAGTATAATGTTATTGAAATTTTGGTTTAATAAATTTTGTTAATTGAAAGAATAATTAGGTTCAAGAGGTATGTTACTAAAGTCAAGTGATTTTAGAAAATGAGGTATCGGGACCTTATTTCTATAAACTGAGTACCTAAATATTTTTACTAAATATTTGTAGAGTTACTATATTGGTATGTGAAATTACGGTTTGGAAATTTTATTATGTAACTAGTTAAATAAAGAAAAATGACTAAACCGTAAAAGGTGTAAAAATTAATCACTATTGAATTTTATTGATTAAATAGCTTAATTATTACAAGTGGATGTGTTTATAAGGAAAATAAGCCATTTATATGTGCATGGTCGATTATACATTATATTATACTACTAAAATATGTGTTTAATTTTATAAAACTATATAAATAAGTATATTAAAATATTAAAACATAAGGAAATGGTGTCGATCTTCTTCTTCTTTCATTTTTATCACCAAAACCATCATTGGAGGACTTTAGAAGCTTCAGCCTTGGTCCTTCCCTTGCATGTAAGCTATTTCACCTGTTTCCCGTAATTTTTATGTTTTTGAGATTGTTGCAACTAGGTACTGCTAATCCGTACCTTCCTTTTTGAAACTATTAAGGATTTTGGATTTTCCATTGATGAATATTCTTTATTTTTTATGTTAAATGATGGATTTGAAGTATTGGTTGTTGATTAGGACTAGTTTGTAAAGTAATTTTTGATAGTTTAAGTTAAAGGACTAATTTGATTAAATGTTAAAATTTACATGGAATTCTTGTGAATTTTGAGTAATTTTGGATTGTACTAAAATAGAAATAAATTCAGATAGCATAGGTAATTATGAAATTTTGTTAAATTTGGAATTTCGAGTTTAGGGACTAAATTGAAAGAAATGTAAAAGTTTAGGAAAAATGTGTATATTATGAAAACTTAAGGGTCACATGCATAAAGTGAGTTGGAAAATGTATTTAAATTTGATAAGATTGAATTTAATTATTATAGATCAATATTTGATTCGTAAGGAGGATAACCGAGAAAAAGAAAATTACAGATTAGTCGCTACAAGTCAACTATTGGTATATGATAGGTAAGTTCATATTTTAATTAAAGTAATTTATTTGATTTCTAGAAGTAAATTGATACTATTATATATATGTCTATAAATTGGTGATTGGATTTATTAAATTGCAGAAAGGTAAAGACCATAGTTAAAATATAATATGGCATCATTTTGGGATTGTGTAAGACCTTGGTTGAAAGATACCATGGCATCCCTAAAACAATGAAAAGGTTCAAAAGGATATCAATGAAAAGGTCGAAAATGATAGCAATGAAAGGTCGCTATCTCATCCTTCAACCATTCGCTATTTAGGTAACATGTTTCAGGCGAGATATGCATCATAAGTATGAATATGAGATGAATGTTTTGATTATTATAGTTTGATAATGAATATTAATGCCTTGGTGTAATTATATGTTTCATATGTTTATAAATATGATATCTAGCTATGTTTGTGGTGTGTTTAGAGAATTAAATGGTTATATGAATATTTTTCGAGTATTCGATGTTGTTTCATTTGGTTTAACGAATAATTAAAGTTTAAAATGGAAAAGTATGTCTATGATATTTTTATGTTATGAAGAATACGAAAGGAAAATGCAATATGTGTAATTGGATGTAGAAAGTAATAAGAGAAATATGTAATGGATCATTTATGCATTGAACTCCATTTCATGATACGTTCTATGCTTTATAGGTTGATATATTCTTAATTGTTTCTACTAACCATGTGGAATGCTAAGGATAGGAAAGGAAATTATTCATATGATTTATGAGCAACGTTTAGATGCTTTAATTCAAGAGAAGATAAATATATGATATGTCACATGTTAAATTATGAAATGAAAAATATTTGTGTAATTGATTGAAAATGAGTGAATGATGCAAGTTGGAAAGATGATAAATGTAATGTTTCTTATTATGTTTTTAGTTAATGTGCACGATATGGATAAATTATATGTTTCATGTACGAATTCACTAACTTCTGAGCTTGGTGATGTATATAGGGAATGGCTAATTATTGAGCATAATTGGTAAGTTATGTTTCGGATTATACGAGCTTATTAAGCATTATTTGCTTATGTATTTGTTTTTCTCTAACTTGTAGATCATCAGAAAGTTCAATCGGTTGGAATCACGTTGAAGCACGAACACACTATCCATTCATCATATTGGTAGTTTTGGTTTGCGGTTATAAATGACATGTAATAGGAGTTTATTTTATTCTATTGGCCAATGTGATGTGATTTAAGATTAATTGCCTATATGCCTTGATGTTTGCTTATAAATGTATATATGTAAGTATGGGTTTTGGTCACTTGTGAATGCCTTGTGATTTAGATGGCTTTTGGTTCATTGAAGTGCGAATGAAGTGGTTAAATGGTAGATATGTGATGTAAGTTTAAATTATGAAATTATGGCATTCAGTTTGAGTTGATTTGGATGTTAACTTGTGGTATCAATGAGGGTACATTGGATAGACATTATAACAGCCCATTTTCAGTGAAATCAGAACAATGGTTTTGGGACCACAAATATGAAGTCAAAAAATTTATTTTATTATTATTTTATTGCCTACAGTATGATAGTAATACCGTATAAAATTTTTGTTAAGAAATTTTACTGTTTACATGCTTTATTTGATAAAAAGGACTAAATCGCGAAAAGTACAAAAGTTGAGTTCTAATAGCTAAAGGTATTATGTAGCTATATAAATTTAAAGTGGATGTCCTTATATGATAATTAGACCATTAATATTAATAGTGGACAAAGATGGTCATCTTATTAATGGTTTTAAAAGTTAATCACTAAGGTTAATTCTGTAATTTAATAAAACAACTTATAACAAAATAAGTAAAAGAAAGATATCATCTTTCTTTCTTTCTTGATTTCCAAAATTTCACCTAAGGAAGCCATTAACAAAGCTTTAACATTCGGCCAACATTCATTCCCTTGATGTGAGTATTTTTCGTCCTATTTTTAATGATTTCTATGTTTTTGGAGTTGTCGTACCTTAATCTAGCTAGCCCGGGGACTAATTTGTGAAATTGTTAAAGTATTAGGGTTTTACCATTAATGAATGTGTCTGAGTTTTGATGATTTTTGGAAGAAAATGATTAGTTGTTGTTAGATAAACAACTTTAGTTAAGTGAATTTTGATGAAATTGTCAAATAGGGATTAAATTGAAAAATGTGAAAAATTCAGTGTACCAAGTGTAGGTTAAAAGATCTACATGGTTGTGTGACCTTTGTTTTCAAGTTTTTCTAAAATTTTCAATTTTGTTTCAAAATGATCCCCAAAATGTTTTCAAACTATTTTTAAGGCCCCGTAAGCTCGATTTAAGGCCTGTAAGTGTATGTTTACTATAATTAAATTGTGTTATTAAATGTTATTAATTAAATTACATGATTGTTTCTATAGTGAGGTAAATGTTATGATTTGTACTATAATACTCTGTAACCCTAATTTGGTGATGGAGACGGGTTAGGGGTGTTACACTTCTTAATGAACCTTCATACATAACCCGAGCCAAAAACATTAATATGTATTTACCCTTTTTCCTTGGTCCTGAACTGCACGACTATAGACGTTTGGCCATACGTATTGAGGGTTAAGTAGATACATCAAGGTCGATTTTGTAAAAATAAGTGTGAAATAGGAAGAAACAGTGTGATACAGTGATTATAGGTTAGCCATTATGTGCCAAATAATAAAAAATACAAAAAGAAAAAGCAAAACGAGTAG
Organism: Gossypium raimondii; assembly: GCF_025698545.1. Lineage (NCBI taxonomy): Eukaryota > Viridiplantae > Streptophyta > Magnoliopsida > Malvales > Malvaceae > Gossypium > Gossypium raimondii. The sequence continues at coordinate 14,933,542 of NC_068573.1, forward strand.
AAAAAGTACTTCAAAAAGAAAAGTAAAAGCATTTGTGAATGAGACGTACTGAAAAAGGAAAAAATATGGCAAAGTTACAATAGTAGAAAAACTTGTTCATTAGTGCACAAAAACTCGTGAGCTAGTCGTAGTTGCTATATTATGATGTGACTTCCTATATTGAGAAATAAGGAAGCTGAGAGAAGGAGAAATAAGGTGGTGAGCGAGTAAGGGTTACTAAGGGGGAGACTAGGGAACAATAAGATGTGCCAAACTATTTTCGTGCTTGAAACTATTTTGATGCTTAGTGATCTGTCGTAATTTGGTGTAGTAGATTAAACTAGCTTTCACACTTAGGAAGCTTGGATACAAGAATTTTCATTACAATTTAATTAAGTTTTTCATTTTTACGTACATTTAATAAAATGTGCAAATTGAGTCTTTTATTGACATTAAGGGCCAAATGAGGCCTCAGGAGAGCTAACGTACTTTATAAGTGTGCAGAAAACCATTAGAAGGCATTTTAGAACAATATTGGACGCTATGTCGCAACATGGCAGGACTGATGTTGGAACATAGGGAACAGAATGAAGAAAACTAAAGTCTGCCTTCGATGTCGCGACATACCCCTAAAGATGGCTACAGAGGAGCATACTGGTTGCTATGTTGTGGAACAGGTCTTGGTGTGGCACGACATCAACTTTGGGATGGAAATTAGACATGAAGAATGGGGTTTTTGGTTAACACAATCAAGCTTAAAGCTCGAGAACGTTAGCTGACCTATGGTTAAGGATGATGACCACTTGAAGGCTATAAGTAGGATCCTTTGGTATATGTTAAAGTCACTTTTTCCATTAACCTAGTTTCTTCTGTTAAATTTAGTTTTGTTTTCTTTCTTTCTTTCTTAGGTTTTTAGAGTTTAGTTTATTTGTTCGTTGTTTTCTTTCAAGAGATTTTGATTGTGGACTCATTCAACTCTATGGATTTGCGCTTAATATCAATACAATCAGGCTCTTTCATTTACTCTATCTTGTCGATTTAATTAACTTGTTTTCTCGATATATCAATTATTTATTATTTATGAATGTCACGAGGAACTAATCTTTCTATGGGGGATTAGCGAGTGGAGGTATGACCTGTTAACTATTTTGTAGGGTTACTTAACAAATCAACTGTTTGGGAAAGGGAGAACGGGAAAAAAACCCTAGGCCTGACAACCCTAGAAAGTCATCAAGGTGGGAATTAACCCATAATTGGTATTGTCCATACACGAACAGCTTAAACCCAAACTAGTTTGGGCTGTGAGGTCGAAAGATAAGTAGTTCTTGCTGACTCTTTATGTTAATTGAATATTGGAAGATCCTGCTAGGGTAGCAACTAGTTGATTTACATGGAACCCAAATTAACAGTTGATGGAGATTATCGAAGCAAGCTAATCAGCCATAATCAGATTTGATTTATTCTTCCTTTTTAATCTTTTGAATTTTATCTTTTCATGTTGTTTTATTTTTATTATAAAAACCTCAAAAAAATATTTTATTTTATATTCTTCAAACTATAACTAAATCTAAAGTACTAATTAGATCTTTTAGTGCTTAGGTTAAAATTGATCTAGCACTCACCTCCTTTGGGTATGATCCTTGGAGTACTCACCCACTCCGTTCTAAAACTATTACAACTAAACCCGTATACTTCCGGATACTGCCTCATAGTTCTATATGTTATTGTAGTATTCACACTCTGGACGTTAGTACGTTCGAGAGCGGTCAAGTTGTTGGTACCACTGCTAGGGAGGCAACGCCACTAGGTTAATTTTAATTTTTACACATAAAAGAATAATTTGGAAACTTCTCGATTATATATACAATTTTATTTTATTTCATTTATTGTTACTAACCTTTTCTTATTGCATTTAGTGTATGACTCGTAGTAGGGGCACACCTATTGTAGCAGCCAGAGATCCAGAGAGAATAACATGAAGAAATCGCCGATAGCAATAGTAGCAACAACAACATATGCAACATCCACGACTACAATCTACAGGTGACATACCACATGAAAATCCATGTTTAACGATGCTGACGATAATGCCCTAGGAAACCCACCATCACCACAGCTTCCCGCAAGTATTCAAATGATTCAGAACGAAAGAACTTTAAGGGATTATGCCTTACCAAGTCTGGATATGGTCAAAGAAAGTATAGCAAGGCTAGAAATTACAACTAATAATTTCAAGATAAAGCTGGCTATGATTCAAAAGATCCAGAACATATCTGTAATTTAGGGGCACTATGATAGAGGACCCTAATCAATATTTAAAATGATTCCTTCAACTCTTTGATACTTTTAAGTATAACGGGTTCACTGATGACACTATTCATATTTGGTTGTTTCCTTTATCCTTGCTCGATGATGATTTTTCTTTGTTAGACTCGTAGGCACTAGGGTCAATCACAACATGAGATGAACTCGCTGGAAAGTTCTTACAAAAGTTTTTCCCAATTAGTAAAGCAGTACAAGTAAGAAGAGAGATTGTTTTTTTTAGACAGATGGAGGGAGAGAGTTTCTATGATGCATGGGAATAGTTCAAAATGTTGAATAAAAAATGCCCGCACTACGAGTTTCTTGAGTGGATGCGACTGCAGTTATTTTGTAATGGGTTGGATGCAAATGCACAATCTAGATTAGACGGAGTATCAATAGGATCCCTTATGAACAGAACGTATGAGCAAACTACTCAGGTTAGGGGATCTGAAAACTACTCAAATAACCTTACATTTGGCTGACAAATCTTCGGTACGTCGAAAAGGAGTATTGGATGATGTGTTAGTGAAAGTGCAAAGCTTTATTATCCCCATAGATTTTGTGGTACTTGATTTTGAAGAATATCGTGAGGTACCGGTCCTATTAGGAAAACCCTTTTTAGCCACTTCGAGATCCACCAATGATTTAGAAAAGAATGAATTAACTATGAAAAGTAATGATAAGACTGAAACTTTTAAATGTGGCCATTAATCAAGTGATGAAGATAAGAGGAAGTTAGGGGAACAATGTAAAAAATTATTTATTTCTAATGTCCACAAGTCAAGGGACACACTTCCTTTTATGCATACTGAAAGCATAAACATGTTTAAGGAAAGTGACTAACGGGTAAAGGTGACTTGTGTCCAATCTAAATATTAAGGATAAAAGGATGTAATGAATAAAAAGATTATCACAGAAAGGTTATGTTGAATTACGACTTCTTGTAACTTAGGTAGCAATGATGCATTGCTAGATGCCACTCGTTGCTCGTATTATAGAAATATTCTAGTATTACTACTAATGTTACAAGAACCTCCAGGGTCACACCCTATGGTTAAAACAAAGAAAATCAAACATAGTTAAAATTAATATATGAATTTGATTCATATAAAATTTTAACAGAATAAAGTTTATCGAAATTATTATAATAAATTATTATTATGATTTCAGTCAAACATTGAAACATGGTAGTTATAATTTTTTTTGGAAAGAATATAACATGTTTTTAATACTTTCCATATGTTATAATTCTTTTTGGAAAGGATATAACGTGTTTAATTCTTTCCTTATGTTCTCTATAAGATTTTATTCCGTTTTCAATATATGCATACCAAAAATCTCGAATTAGGGTAAGTGTGTTTAAAAAGAAAATTGACAAAAAGGGTCTAACAGCCATTTTGGGAGATTTCTCTCTAGAATAGTTCCAAAAAAGTTTTTTCATTCATTTTAATATCGGGTGGACTACGTGGAGGCCGGAACATTTTTGTTATGGCTTGGAATCAACATCAAATCAGTAACATCCTCTCATCTTTTTTGGTTAAGAAGGTATATCTTCAACCTTATTTCAAACCTTTTAATTCCTCATACATGGATCCATGGCTGTGGATCACCGGAATAATTATTCCCCTGTGCCATAGGGCGTACCTGCCGTCCCAATAGTGGTATTAGAGTAACTTGTACACTATGGATATAGTATTAAATTTATTGGTTGATGTGATTGTATGAGATACATGTTATTTGATATGTTTAATCGATCTATTTTTATGAATACGTGATATTTGTTAATTGTTGTTAAAAACGTGCATGTTTGATATGTTAAACCTATGTGAGTATTTGTTCCTCTCAATCGATGATTAAGTGTTAATCATTGATTTTGAAGCCTATTGGATCTTGCATATGGTTTTTTAAGTGTTAACGAATCTGTTTTGGGACAATGAAGTTTTTGTTACTTAAAGTTAATTGTTAACTTGTTGATTACATTCGAAAAAGGAACAAAAGTTGTTCCAATCATCTCAAATCAATTTTTTTAAAATATATATTATTCTATTTTGATAAAAGTTATAAAAAAGTAATGATTTTCCACAAAGATCTGAGTGTAGTTTTTAAAATTTCACTGGGGTCTACCGTTCACCAATCAGCTACACCGTTGCCCGCAGCACGGGGGTGCAAGACCCCCGTAAGGGGCTCTGGCCCCTATCCCCTATGCATAGGCAACATTAATTGAAGGGATAATTTGGTAATTCACATTAACAATTCGTTAAATAAAACGTATCATATATTGTATACTATGTTTGATATGCACGATGTTAGGAAATGCATGGTTATAGCCTGATAGCCCATTTAATTTATTAATTGCAAAGGTTGTAATTTTATAAATACTACCTACGTGTTGTGCTTTTTCTATTTATCTTTTATTCCTCTTCACATCTTACTCTATTGTATGTAAAACGAGTTTCTATAATAGTAAATTATACTAGCTATTGTGGGTTAGAGGAAAAGAAGGCTGGGCTACCTAAAGTAGAAAAAAAGCTTGAAAAGTTGCATACACCCTTAGGATTCTTTTCGGTTCTCTCATTGGTTTGGGTGGAACCACCTTATTTTATGGGCTATAACCATTGCATTTATTTACAACTTTATATTTTTCTTGAATATGATACAATGGATGATATGTTAGCTTGCATGTTATAGGACATTAGTAAGATTAATTAAAGGATTAAAATAGATAAATGTTGACCATTAATGGTGAGATTAAATTAATTTAAAACCCCTCAAAATATTGAGTTAAGATTGTCTTCTAATATTTACCCTCGTTAAAACCTCGATCGATATAATGTATGTTCTGCTAAAGCGAAGTACATGTATCTATCTTGGTCAAATGTGAACAATAAGCAAGTGATATTCGCTGGTTATAATATTGGTTAATAACTTAACTCGATTACTCTAATAGGATTATATACCTAGAGGTAAGAGTTTTGGATAATCATGAGATGATTGGAACAAAAGTTATTCATGAAATAGAGGAGTTACATGTGATGTAATTAACAAGTGTTGCTTACTTAAATAATCATAATCTTGAGTGTAAAACCAAAGCTGACTTAAGAAGAGGTGAACTATGGATCCTTACCTACTAGAAAACTTCAGAGAAAGTCTTTCTAAAATTAAAATATGAGGGTTATTAATTTGGAATAAAATAGTGGGGCATTATTTAATAAAATCATTTTTAATGATAATATTAAACTTGGTAAATGTTCTCATGAGCATATTTTATTATTATAGATTTATTATGGCAAATAACACAAACTTTTTATCATTCTGATCTATCATTGAGAAGGACAAGGTGAATGGCTTGAACTTCCTTCACTGGTTCTGTAACTTGAGGGTTGTCCTCAAACAATAACGAAAAGTATATGTCATTGAAGAACTCGTTCCTTTTGAACCAGTAGCTAATGCCTTTAGAGCTAACAAGGATGCCTATAAGAAGCATCTTGATGACATGTTAGACATAATATGTCTAATGCTTGCCACCATGACTCCTGAGCTTCAAAAGCAACATGAGGATATTGTTGCCTATGATATGATCCAACACCTCAAAGAATTATATGAGAGGCATTCTCGTCAATAGAGGTACGAGACCTCTAAATTTTTTTTCAATGCAAAATGGTGGAGGGATCTTCTATGGGAACTCACGTTCTCAAGATGACAGGCTATATTGGAAGCCTTGAAAAACTAGGATACCTTCTAGGTGTGGAGTTGGCCACCGATGTCATCCTGCAATAGTTGGCAAGATAGTTTTAGCCAATTTGTCCTTAATTTCAACATGAATGAGATTAATAAGAATTTGCCACAGTTACTTAGCATGTTACGAATTGTTGAAAGTAACATGTAAATGGCTGGTCCTAAACCCATTATGATGGTCCGCAAGGACAAGGGCAATGGAAAGGCTAAGACAAAGCCCAAGGATAACAGCAAGGCCAAACCGAACAAAGGAAAAACTGCATTAGAACTTAAAAGAGGGATTGCTAAGGAAGGAAAATGTTTCTATTGTGGTAAGACTGGACATTGGAAGAGGTATTGCCATGCCTATCTTAAAGAGGTCAAGAAGGCAAATGAACATGGAGCATCCACTTCAGATATTTATGTTATTGATATTAATTTATCAACATCTACATCATGGGTATTAGATACTAGATGTGGTTCTCTAATTTTTACCTCTGTACAGGGATTGCAAAGGAGTAGGAATTTGGCTAAAGTAGATGTGGACCTGTGAGTTGGAAGTGGAGCAAGAGTTGTTTCATTAGCTGTAGGAACACATATTTTATCATTCCCTAGTGGACTTGATTTAATTTTGGAGGATAGTTATTTTGTGCCAAGTTTGACTAGATACATTATTTCAATTTCTTATTTAGACAAAAATGGTTTTGAGATAATATTAAGAATAATTGTTGTTCATTTTATCTCGATAATGTTTTTATGGTTCGGCACAATTAGTAAATGGCCTCTAAATGTTTTATTAAGATAGACCCATTTATAACATAAATACTAAAAGATAAAAAATAAATGAATCTAATCAAATTTATCTTTGGCATTGTCGATTGGGTCATATAAGTGAGAAACCCATATCAAGGATTCATAAAGATGGAATTTTGGACTCTTTTGTTTTTGAACAATTGGATATATGTGAGTCTTGCTTGTTGGGTAAAATGACTAAAACTCCTTTTAATAGTAAAAGTGAGCGAGCTAGTGATTTATTAGGTTTAGTCCATAATGATGTATGTGGATATAGATATATATATATATTTATCTTATGCATCATAAATTTGAAGCCCTTGAAAAGTTCAAGGAATTTAAAAATGAAGTACAAAACCAACTACTTAAAAGTATTAAGGCACTTCGATTAGATTAAGGAGGAGAATACTTAAGCTTAGAATTTGATGAATTTTTGAAGGAATGTGGGATTGTCTCACAACTTACACCTCCTGGTAATCCACAATGGAATGTAGTTTCTAAAAAGAGAAATTGAACACTGTTAGACATGGTTTGATCAGTGATGAGTCATGTTGATCTTCTTACTTCCTGTTGGGGAAATGCATTCGAAACAACTACTTTCACACTAAATCATGTTCCATCTAAATCGGTTCAAAAGACACCATTTGAGATGTGGACTAGGAAGTGTCCTAGTATGTCTTTCATGAAGATTTGGGGTAGTGAAGCTTATGTTGAATGTCAGACATCTACTAAGCTCAAACCCAAATCTCAAGTGCATCTTTATGGGATATCTTAAGGAAACTAAAGGATATTATTTCTTCAATCCCACCAAGAACAAAGTGTTTGTTGCTCGGACATAAGTCTTCCTTGAAAAAGAGTTTATCTCTAGAAAAAGAAGTGGTAGAAGAATAGAATTCAGAGAAATTTGAGAACAACAACAGATCACTAAGCCAGAGATTGAATAAAAACAACTTCCACAAACTGATGCAAAACAATCAACTATTTTAGAAACACAACTACCACAAAGATCTTTAAGAGAACAGCATGTACATGAGAGATATGAATTTTTCATTACAAAACATGGTGATATTCTACTTATGGATCAAGATGAGCCTAGGACTTATCAATAAGCTGACGAGCCCAAATTCTAAGAAATGGTTTGAGGCCATGACATCTGAGATGGATTCCATGTCAGAAAACCAAGTATGAATCTTGGTTGACCCACCTCAAGGGGTTAAACCCATAGGGTGCAAGTATGTTTTCAAAAAGAAAACTGACATGGATGGTAATGTACAAACATGCAAAGGGTGATTAGTTGCTAAAGGTTTTTGCCAAGTTCATGGTATTGACTGTGATGAAACCTTTTCTCCTGTTGCTATGTTTAAATCCATCCGGATCCTACTTACAATAGCTGGATTTCATGATTATAAAGTTTGGCAGATGGACGTCAAAATAACTTTCCTTAATAGGAAACTAGAAGAGGATGTGTACATGATAGAACCTGAAGGTTTTTTCGATCCAAAAGATGCTGGTAAGGTATGGAAGCTACAAAGATCCATTTATGGACTAAAGCAAGCTTCTCAATGTTGGAATCTTCGTTTTAATGATGCAATCAAAGAGTTTGGTTTTATCAAAAATTAATATGAGCCTAGGTATAAGCCAAATTACATACACATATAAAGTACTGAAAAGGTTCAGTGTGGAAGAATATAAGAGAGGATTCTTACCTATGACACACGATATTTCACTCTCGAAGGAAATGTGTCCTTCAACTTCACAAGAGAGAGAACGTATGAGTAAGATTCCATATGCTTCAGCTGTTGGATCTATCATGTATATCATGCTATGTACTCGACCAGATGTATTGTATGCTTTAACCATGACAAGTTGGTACCAAGTAGATCCCGGTGAAGGTTATTGGGTCGTAGTTAAAAATATCCTTAAGTACTTAAGAAGGTCTAAGGATACATTCCTTATATATGGAGGTGAGGAAGAGTTGAGTGTAAAAGGCTACATTGATGCTAACTTTCAAACTTACAAGGATGATTCACGATCACAATCAGGTTTTGTGTTTTACCTTAATGGGGGTGTTGTGAGGCCGAGTATATTGTAGCTAGTGAGGCTACAAAAAAGGCTGTTTGGATCAAGAAGTTCATATTTGAACTAGGGTTCTGCCTAGCACATCAGATGCTATTGAAATTCGTTGTGACAATAACGGAGCCATTGCACAAGCAAAAAAACCCATATCTCACCAGTGATCCAAACATATACTTAGGCACTTCTATCTTATTTGAGAAATCATTGGTCGAGGAGATTTGGAAATATGTAAAGTACCAACATATGATAATATTGTTGACCCGCTAACGAAGCCTCTAACACAACAGACGTATGAATGTCAGACTAAGTCACTCAGTATTAGATATGTGAGTGATTGGTCTTACTGCTAGTTGGAGATTGTTATAGTATGCCTAAAGACCAATCGTGAGAGGATTGTAATTACATACTTGTTTTACCCTGTTTATTAATATAATGCATTTCCATTATTATTTTAGTTTCTTTTTCTGTGTTTATAAATAAACTGAATTGTAATAAAGTCCTAAGAAAATATGATTATTCTTAAAAAGTCATTAGTAAAGTATTATTGTGGGCTTGGACAACAATAATGCATTGAGACTAATGTGTAGTTAATTGATGACAAAAATTTGTCATTGACATAGGGATGTCAAAATCAATAAATGATTGTGTTAGAGAACAACATATTGGACTGACCTTGGATTTTTATATAATAGTCACAATATACTCATAGTGATAGCTATGTATATGATACTCAGACTTTAGATCATCATTGTCCCAAAGTTGTGAGTCGTATATTTTGATATAGTCAAACATCTACTGTAACAGGTTGTAGTATAAAGATTGACGTTTGATATTCCACAATCCATGTAGTAGGATATGGTTAATCAAGGTAAGATTTATCCCTCCTACATAATGGGAGTAATATCTTAGGCCTCCTGATGGGGTGAGACTATAAATGCATGGCCATGCTCGAATAAGTTTATATGAGATATCACATTTATTTGTTTATTGCAGTCCACTAAAAAATCAAGAAATATGAGATTGGACTATACAAGTGTGACTATTCCATGTTTTATGTCCAATCTAGATTTTAAGGATAAAATGATATAATACATGAAAAGATTATCATAGAAAGGTTATCTCAAATTATGACTTCTTGTATCTTAGGTAGCAATGATGCATTGCTAGATGCCACTCATTGCTTGTATTATTAGAAATGTTATAATATTACTACTAATGTTTTAAGAACCTACAGGGTCACACCCTATGGTTAAAACGAACAAAATCGAAACACATTTGGTGTTGTGTTTAGAAGTCACATGAATTAAATTAATTATTGAATTAATTTAATTTGACAGTTAATTGTTAAACGAATTAAATGTACAAGATTGTTATAAAAAATAGAGAACATAGTTAAAATTAATATATGAATTTGATTCATATAAAATTTTAATGAATATAGTTTATCGAAATTATTATAATAAATTATTGTTATGATTTCGGTTAAACATTGAAAATGGTAGTTATAATTCTTTTTGGAAAGAATATAACGTTTTTAATACTTTCCATATGTTATAATTCTTTTTGAAAAGTATATAAAATGTTTAATTCTTTCCATATGTTGTCTATAAGATTTTATTCCATTTCAATATATGCATACCAAAAATCTCGAATTAGAGTAAGTGTGTTTAAAAAGAAAATTGACAGAAAGGGTCTAGTAGCCATTTTGGGAGATTTCTCTCTAGAATACTTCCAAAAGAGTTTTTTCATTCTTTTTAATATCAAGTGGACTACATAGAGGCTGTAACATCTTCATTGTGGCTTGGAATCGACATCAAATCAGCAACATCCTCTCATCGCTTTCGATTAAGAAGATATATCATCAACCTTATCTCAAACCATTTCACTCCTCCTACATGGATCCATGGTTGTGGATCACTGGAATAATTTTTTCGTTGTGCCGTGGGGCGTATTGGTGGTCCCAATAGATAGTAGATCGACTCACCAAATTAGCCCACTTCATTCCTGTTCGAACCGGTTACCTTTTATCGAAGCTAGCAATGTTGTACATGGCAAAGACTGTTAAATTACATGGAGTACCTATTTCAATTATATTGGATCAAGATCCCTGTTTCACTTTGAGGTTTTGTAAAATGTTACACGAAGTGTTAGGAACGAGGCTTGACTTTAGCACATCAGTCCACCCACAATCGACGGACAATATAAAGAACAATTCAAAATTTAGAGGACATAATGCGGATTTGTGTCATTAAATTCCGAGTCAGTTGGGAGGAATTTCAACCACTTGTTGAGTTTTCTTACAACAATACTATTCAATTAAGCATTAAAATGGCACCATAAGAAGCACTTTATGGAAAAAAAAATACTGTCCACCCCTATGTTGGACAAAATTAAAAGAAAGGAAAATAATGGGTCCGAAGTTATTTTTAGAAACCTAAACAAAATTTGATTAACTCAAGAAAGATTAAAAACGACTTCAGATTGACAAAAATCATATGCCAACTTAAAAAGAAAAGATATTGAGTTTCATTTCAGTGAACAAGTCTTCTTAAAAGTCTCACCGTGGAAAAAGGTTCTAAGGTTTCGTATAAAAGGAAAGTTAAGTCCTCATTTCATCGGTCCTTGCAAAGTAAAGAAGCAAATCGGCCCAGTAGCTTATCAACTTATGCTACCTCCTGAGTTAGATCAAATCCACAATGTGTTTTATGTGTCTATGTTTGGATGTTATCATTTTGATCATTCCCATATCATCCCCATCAAAGAGATCGAGCTCCGACCAGACTTATCGTTAAAGGAAGAACTGATTAGTATAATAGATAGAGAAGTTAAAACCCTTAGAAATAAACAAATTACTCTGGTTAAAGTTTTGTGGCAAAACCACATGGGAAACCAAGGAGTTGTTTCGTCAACAGTATCCTTACTTGTTCGGTTAAGGTAAGTAAAAATTTGAGGACAAATTCTTTTAAGGGAGAGAGATTTGTCATATCCAAAAATAGGCCTAGAAGAAATAGGAGTAAAATTAATTTTCTATTTTTAAGACTAAGGTAAGAAAAACTTAGAATGCCATAAAAATTATTTTTGTTAAAAGATTGACAAGAATAAGTCTACTAGTTTAGTGGTAAGGCCTTAGCCTAGCGTTAGGTCCCAAGTTTGAAACCACTAGTAAACATTTAGCCAAAATATTTTATTCTCTTTTTCCCTATAAAAGTGTCGAATTTACAAAATAGCCCAACCCATAACTATTTTTTTTAATTTAGTCTGTAATTTAAATCAAAACCTAATTTTAAAATAACTCATAATCCTATTAAAATTAGGAAAAAAATTATATATAACTAAAGTTTTGAAACCCTTGAATTTCATTCAACAAAATTTTCAAGAACAAACTCTCAAGTTCATCTTCTTCACCACCAACACCAAATCAACTTTTAAACAAAAGGAGTCAAAGATTTCAAAATCATCCCTCTCCCTCAAGTGGATCTTCAACCTCCTCTTCCAAATTAAGGTTCTTGTGTTTTCTCAAATCAAGTGTGGGATCTAAACATAAATCTTTGTGTATAATTGAAAATATTAGGAAGTAGAGAAATTAGTAGGTGCGAACCCCTATTAGGCGAACCCTTGTGTTCAAACCCCTATAGGCAATCCCCTTACATGTGAAACCTTATAGGCGAGCCCTTATATGTGACCCCCTATAGGCGAACACCTAGTTACAAACCCATGGATATAGTTGTATTAGAATAGATACGTGAACTCTCTAAATAAACATGTGAACTCCTAGGTTATTATGTGTCAACCATGCTTATGCAAACTTTAACATGTGAACCCTTTATGTATGCGAACCCAATATTGCATGCGAACCCTTCATGTTTGTTACATGTGAACCTGTGTCTATACATGCGAACCATGCTTAGGAAAACTGTAACATGTGAACCCTAGCATGAAATTGTTTGCAAGTCTGTTTGTGTGAACCATAGGTACTATGTGAGCCTATATATTATGCGAACCCTAGGAAATATGTTAGTATGAGAGCCATGTTATGCGAACACTGTAGGTTTACTATGTCAAGCCCTGGGATAATAGTATGTAAACCCATAACATGCGAAACCAAAGTGTGAACCCTGCATTCGTGAACCCTACATGAAAACCTGTATATGTTCTAGATAATTAGGCATGTTAATTCACATGAAAATCCTGTACATGTGACATTTTTTCATTACTTGCACAAATTATATGTGTATATGTGAAATTGATACGTATGAACGCATGAACACATGCCATTAAATGCTAGTATGAAATACGGAATGTAAAATTGAATAATGATAAAAAAATGTTACATGCTAAGTATATGTGAATAATTACGTGAAAATAGGTAGTGAGGACGGTGGAGTTCCATAGGAGACAATGGCAATTTAAGTCCACCCCAAAATTTAGTACTACATGAAGTAGGTGGTAATTTCATCAAAATCGGGCAAATTGGGATTATATTTTAAGAAGCCATAAAAAATTAAGCAACCGAGATGGTAAGTTACTGTAGTAAAAGTCATCGTCAGAGATGACAAGCGAATGACTATCATTATCGGAGAACAAATCTAGGACAGTTAGTTATTGTTATGTGTTTTGGAGTGTCGAGCAGTGCTCGAGGGTGGATAGGATGGATAGGTGGGAACCTAATCCATAATTGCATCGCATCATACATAAATTGATTATACTATGATTTATTATATGTACCATAAAGAAAGCTTAGTTCATTACTATGCTATAAATTGTATGATTTACCATTTCAAAATTATATATAATGATTTATAAGTTAGACTCACACTTAGTAGTTGTAAGCTCACTCCCCCTTTTCTTTACCTTTCAGGTAACACATAAAATTAGGACTCGGGATGGCATCAGAGGACCCTCGAATTAGCAAGCTTGTTTTCATTATTATTATTATTTTAAAGCTATTATTAAAGGTTTCTGTATTCCTTTTATTACAGGTTGTAATTATTAATTATTTCTCGCTTTTATATCTTAGGTTAAAATAGACTAGCTCATTTATTTTAAAACATGACATTTAGTTAATACTCTGATAATTGCATGCTAGTTCAGTTTAGAAAACTTTCAATTTTAATAAATGACTTTCGCTATTTTTTTTAAATACTTAAAGATTTTGCTGAAACACTTTTCTCAAATATAAAGAAAGGCTTACAAGATCACTTCGGTGATCAAATGTAATGCCTTCACCTTAGCCAAATCTCCTAGATTAGGTTGGGGTGTTACATTAAAAGTTTTAGATTCAATTGTGAAAAATATGTAAGTTTTTATTTAGGGGCTAAATTGAATAAAGGGTAAAAGTTTAGGCTAAATTGTACAATGTTAATAAATGGTTCATATGCATAAGTTTAATTCAATTGTCATATAAATCAAGAAACGGATCTATCGGTAGATAAATGTGGAAAGGAAAAATTGTCGAGTAGCCATCGCTGTTGTGTTTGCTGTAGAATCAGTTTAGGTAAGTTTTGTATAGTGGATAAATTGATTTAATTGATGCTTTTGGTGATATAATATATTCATGTATGTTTGTGATTGGATTTACTTGTATAATGATATTAAGACCTGGGATGGATCAAATTGCATTGATATTATAGTGGAGGGTTGTGATTGAAAATGGAAAATTATATGGTTGAACTCATATGATGAGGTAATGTATAAGTAATTAGATGATATGGTTATGAAACAAGGCCCGTAATAACTTAGTGAATTCCTAGGATACAAATGACATGTCATTAGGTTTATTATCGTTTCAGATTTTGGTCTTGGATGTCCTACTAATGGCTAAGATCCTGCATTTGTTACAGACTATTCATAGTTTATGTGAGCAGCATTTTGTAGCCTATCATTCGGACCCACAGCTCATGTCAGCAAGCTCATTTGACATCTTATGTGAGCATTTATAGTCACAGATTGTGTGAGCATTGTTCCCGCGTATCCAATTTTATTTCACTTTGGTCCATCAAGTGAAAATCGGATATATGAAAGGGTTATTTAATATGGTAATTTGTTATATGAAATGAAAAATGATTATATGATGTGGTTGTAACACCTCAAACCCGTATCCATCGTCGAAACAGGGTTATGGAGTATTACCGGAGTTTTCAAATCATACGAACACATATTTATAAACATTTAATATCATATCAATGAACATATTAAAATCAAGTGGAAACATACATATTTTCCCTTACACGAGCCCTTGAGGCCCTAAATACGCGTTAGAAACAAGTCGGGACTAAATTTGAAACTTAAAGAATTTTTCAAGAAACAAGGAAAATTTTCAGAACTATAGGGGTCACACTGCCATATGGCTAGGCTATGTGGGCATTTGAAATTAAGGACACACGACTGTGTCCCAGCCCGTGTCCATGTCCATGCCCGTGTAACTCACCGATTTGGGTCACACAGCCAAGCCACATGCCCGTGTGCCAGGCCGTGTGCTAGGCCGTGTAACAGCTTGACTTGCAACCCTTTGAAAGCTACACTGAGACATACGCCCTTGTGTACGAAAATAGATCATTTTACAAGCCATTTTTCTCACCCAACTTGGCGTATACCTACAACCAAAATTTCACATATACACAAGATATAACAAGGCATCAAAATCATGCATAAACAAGTCATATACATATGGTATAATATCATACAACCAATATGCCCTAAGGCACCTCAAATGACAATATGTAAACATGTCTAACTATGTGCTCATTTTGGTCAAAATGATCAACTAACTTCCAACTAGATTTGCATCAATTCATACCATTGAATTCACTTACCAAAACATACCAAATGGTACTAAATATACCATTCAACTACTAGCATCAATATTCATATATGCCATTCATAACCAAGTACCAATTCACCACATTCCCAACAAGTCACATGACATATATAATATGCATATTCACTACTATCATTTCATCATCCATTATTCAAATATATCAAACCAAACATCAACCATTTTAAGGCTACTTATATACATTCCAAACCATGCCATTACACCAACAAAATGCCAAAACACAAGCCAAGCCAAATGGCCATATCAACAACCAAAACACATAGGCCAACATTAGCCAAAATACCTATACATGCCATTATAACCAAAATTCAATAACTAAAAGTACGACAAGAGTCGATGGATAGTGTGGTATAGCTCCGACAAGCGTCCAACCAGAACGAGCTTCTGATTCACTTTAAGACATGAAAAGAACATAGAGTAAGCATTTAAGCTTAGTAAGTTCGTATAGTTTAAAACATAACTTACCATTTAATTACAAAATAGGTAAGATAAAAATAGCATATCCCAACATAAATTGGCCAAATGCCTAAGCACATATACACCAACCATGTTAGCCATGTAAATACATATACAAACCAATAATCATGGATGAGCACAATAATTAATTAAGTTTCATATACATGTATCATCCAATTCAATTTTCCATATACCATGTAACAACATTTCCATATAATTCATATGTATCCCTGTAATAGTCCGTAATGAACCCTTACCATTTCGTATCAAAATAATGCCCGTTGAACCATTAGAATATTGCTGGATACCTGATACGGGGTGGCGCGCGGACCAAGACCGAGTTGCCAAGTCACGAGAAACTCCTACGAAAGCTCTAAATGAACAGATCGAAATTAAAACAAAGAACAAGATTAAACTAATCGATCCGAATTAAATCCCCAAATTCAATTAAATGAACAAGAAGACACAAAGAACGAATGAATAGATGTTTTCGTAGTTCAAGAAGACAAAATCGAACTCCAAGATCAATTCTCCACAAGTTTAATCTGTTCAAGAACACTAAACAACAACGAATTAAATCAATCGATCTTAATAGAAAATTAGGATTTGGGCGACAAAAGAAAAGAAAGAAATTAATGAAATTGAACGAATTTGGAAGTAAAGAAAGAGTGCTAATCATCAATAACTTGAATCGCCAAGAATGCCCAAATTCCAACAAACCTAATTTCACCCAACAAGAAGAAATAAAAAATGGCAAGAACCCTAAATTTTGGGGATTTTGGATCGAATAGTTCTTTGCCAATAAAAGGGATCGATTAAACGAAGAGTTCTTGGAGTTTAATCAAGGTCAAACACAAACAAAAACAAAGAAAGAAAATTAGAAGAAGAATCGGCACAAGCAATAATAAAGAAAATAAATTGAACAAAGAAGGAATTAAAGAAAAGTCCTAAGAACCCTTGAATTCCGAAAGAATTCACAAATTCCTTCAAACGGCTCTAATCTCCCTCCAAAGAATATCGATGGCAAGAAGAAGGTTGAAGATGGCTCCACAATCAAAAGATTGTTAAAACAACTTCTAAAGAAAACTCAAGAGAGAATTCTTGGAGAAAACCCCAAAGAAAATTCGCACTCAACAAATCAAATTTGATAGAAAAATAATAATAAGATGATTTTTACAAAGGGTGGTGGCCAATGCTTATATAGGCCTCCAACAAATCCTAATCTCACAAGTAACTAATAAAAATTAAACCTAATTAATAAAATAACAAGGTAAATTCGCCATGCACTTATATGGGTTGTTTTGGGCGAATTTTACATGTAATGCTCCTAAAGATTAAAAAATTAAATTAAACAAGTAAGATGTTTACAAATTGGGCCCTTTGACATTTTGGCCTGATTTTTCAACTAAGTATGAAGAAAATTCTTGATTGGGTTAAATTTTGGTTATTGGACCTCGCCTTCAAGAATTTGGGCTCGTGATCCATCTCCTACCAAAATTGGGTCGTTGACGCTCGTAATGGAGATCCAATGCGTTTTGGTGCAAGATTTGGTTTCTTGGACCAAGATTTCCAAGATTTGAAATCTTGATTTTCTTGATTCTTGAAATCTCTTGAACAAGCAAAATTGGGCCAAGATTCGGTTTCTTGATTTTCTTGAAAACAAGAAAGTGAATCTTGATTTTCTTGTTCTCTCGTGTATGCATCTAAGGCCTTGCTAACAAGCTCTTGAATGGTCCCATTTAGTTTGGACCGCATTTGTCGGGCCTTTGATCTTGTTATTGGGCCTTGTGGCAATTTGAGCCCATCACGTTCTTGAACTTGGATTGGGCCTTTATGACTCGTATCATTCCCCCCTTCCTCAAAAAGATTCGTCCTCGAATCAAAAATCAAATGGGGACAAGTCACCACATTAAAAGTAGAACTTACATTGTACTCACCGGTAGATCAATTTTATAGGCATTATCGTTGATCCGCCGAGTACTTGGAAAGGCCCATCGCCCTTGGGTCCAACTTAGTCTTCCTTTTGTAGGAAATCGTTCTTTCCTCAAATGGACCCAAACCCAATCTCCGGGTTCTAGTACAACCCGTTTATGCCCTTGTTTGCTTTGTTGGTGTTGGCGTCATTTGTTTTGGCTATTCATTGTCTAGCCTTCTCATGTAAGGATTTCACCAACTCGACTTTCATTCGCCATCTAAATTGTAACATGTTCAAGAGGTAATGGCGGAAGATCAAGTATTGTTAGTGGGTTAAAACCATAAACAAGTTCAAATGGGGAATAACCGGTTGTAGAATGAATAGATCTATTATATGCAAATTCAACGAATGGTAGGCATTCTTCCCAATTTCTAATGTTCTTTCCCACCATAGCTCGTAATAGAGTCCCTAAGATTCGATTAACTACTTGATTTGACCATCGGTTTGGGGTGACATGTAGTAGAATAAAGCAATTTAGTACCAAGCTTACCCCACAATACCTTCCAAAAGTGGCTAAGGAATTTGACATCTCTATCGAAACAATTGTTTTAGGGATGCCATGAAGTCTTACCACTTCTTTAAAGAATAAGTCGCCACATGTGTAGCATCATCATTTTGTGACAAGGAATAAAATGTGACATCTTTGAAAACCATCAACAACAACAAATATACTATCTCTTCCTTTTTTTGTTCGAGGCAAACCTAAAATAAAATCCATGGATAAATCTACCCAAGGTGAAGTAGGAATCGGTAGAGGAGTGTAAAGGCCATGAGGCATTACCTTAGATTTTGCTTGTTTGCATGTAATGCACTTGGAACATACCTTTTCCACATCCTTCTTCATATGTGGCCAATGAAAGTGTTCGTGCAAGATATCTAGTGTCTTGGCCACTCCAAAATGTCCCATTAAACCTCCACTGTGGGCTTCATGAATCAATAAGTCTCTCATGGAACACTTTGGTATGCATAACCTGTTCATACGAAAAAGAAAGCCATCTACAAGATAAAATTTTTCAAAAGTAGTATGTCCACAATTCTTATAGATATGGTCAAATCAAGATCGACATCATATAATTCTTTAATGTGTTCAAACCCTAAGACTTTAGCATTCAATGTAGTCATTAAAGCATATCGTCGAGACAAAGCATCTGCAACTACATTATCTTTACTGTTTTATATTGTATCACATAAGGAAATGTTTCAATGAATTCTACCCATCGGGCATGTCTTTTACTCAACTTACCTTGTCCCTTTAACCATTTAAGAGACTCATGATCTGTATGTATGACAAACTCATTAGGCAAAGAAATAATGTTGCCATACTTGAAGTGCACGAACTAATGCCAATAGTTCTTTGTCATAAGTCGAGTAATTTAACGTGCACTGCTCAATTTCTCACTAAAATAAGCAATAGGTTGCTTATCTTGCATTAAAAAGCGCCGATTCCAATTCTCAAGCATCACACTCAAGTTCAAAAGTTTTAGCAAAATCGTAATTTAAGCAAAGGAGCGAACATAACTTAGCTTTTAGAGTTTGAAAGGCCTTTTCTTGGGTTTCACCCCATTTGAAACCCACGATTTCTTTATAACCTCTGTCAATGGGGCAAGCAATAGTAGAGAAATCTTTCACAAATCGTCTATAAAAACTAGCTAAACCATGGAAAGATCTCACCTCGATTCGATTTAGAGTCGGCCACTCCTTAATTGCCTTGACTTTGTCCTCGTCGACATGAATACCTTGAGCACTAACTATGAAACCTAAGAATATTAGTTTATCACAATAGAATGTGCATTTATCAAGGTTGGCAAATAATCTTTCGTTAAGTAGAATATCCAAAACGGTTCGAACATGGAAAACATGATCATCTAAAGTCTTTGAGTAAATTAAAATATCATCAAAATAAACCACTACAAATTTACCCAAGTGAAGCCTTAAAACATGATTCATTAATCTCATAAATGTGCTAGGTGCATTAGTAAGGCCGAAAGGCATAACTAACCATTCATACAATCCAAATTTTGTTTTAAAGGTCGTTTTCCATTCATCCCTTCCTCATTCGAATTTGATGATAACCGCTTTTAAATCAATTTTAGTAAATATAATCGAACCATGTAATTCATCAAGCATATCATCAAGTCTAGGAATTGGGTGTCGATACTTTATCGTTATTTTGTTGATTGGGCGGCAATCAACACACATTCGACACGTACCATCTTTCTTTGGTACCAATAGGACAGAACAAAGACAAGGGCTTAGGCTTTCACGAATGTACCCTTTGTCTAGTAACTCTTCAACTTGCCTTTGCAATTCCTTTGTCTCCTGGATTGCATCTATAGGCTGGTCGATTAGGAATCAAGCTCCGGTACTAAGTCAATTTGATGTTCTATCCTCGTAAAGGTGGTAAACCTTTAGGGCCTCACTAAAACATCCTCATAATCCCGCAAAAGAGATTGAAACATACTAGGCGATTTTCGTTAATGTTAGATAAAGATAAATAATTTTGCCTAAACCTCACAAGGATACAAGGTCGTTTATTAAGTAGGCTCTCTTCACATCTTTTTTGTTGCCAAAGATTTTTTCCGCTCATTTTACCACTAGAGGTTCACTCACCTTTGGGCTTTTTAAATTTTGACTTTTTCCACTACTATTAGCCTCTTTTCTCTCGTCTTTTGAACTTGCTCTTTCTCCCTTACCCCTCACAAAATTTTATCATCCTCAATTGATCTTTATATACATCAAGAGGATTTAAAGGAGCAAAAGTGAATTTCTTACCTTTAAATACAAGGAGTACCGATTAAGTTTACCTTGGTGTGTAACATCACGATCAAATTGCCAAGGTCGTCCAAGGAGCAAGTGTGCCGCATGCATTGGGACTACATCACACCATACTTCATCCTCATAATTGCCGAGTTTAAAAGTGACCAAGGATGTTTCGTAACTTTAACTTCGAACATTCATTAAGCCATGAAGGTGATATGGCTTAGGGTGTTTGGTGCAAGGTAACTTTAAAGAATCAACCAAATAGCTACTCACCACATTTGAGCAACTACCACTATCAATAATGAGTGAACATAAGTTACCTTTAATAAAACACCGAGAATGGAAAATATTGGCCCTTTGGCTATCATCATCTTTCATCCGAATGTTAAGGGTTGACGAACTACAAGGCATTGAAAGTTAGCAAAGTCCCTTCCTTTGGTGGTTCGACCAACTCGTCGCCATTATCACCGCCATCCACAAGTTCTCGCATATCCGGATCTCAGATATCGAGTCGGACGTGTACTCACCGTTATCTTTTAGAAGAAGTAATCTCGTGTTAGGGCATTCTCTACTATAATGACCACGCCTTTGCACTTAAAGCATTCAATCTCACGAGTCCTCTTCGCACTCGAATCACCTAAATTGGGTGCTTAGAAGGTGTTTGCGTTTTAGCAGAGCCCTTTCTTCCAATCGATTGTTTACTTCCATTACTCAAAGAAGACTTGTTAGTAACAAAAGGTGGTTTTGAACTCTTAAAATCGAATTGGAATTGTTACCTCGATAATATTGTGAAGTAGAGAAGGACCCAAACCTTTGTTCCTTTAATTGTTGCTCGATCTCAATGGCTTTGTGAACTGCTTCTTCCAAATCAATGTAAGTTTGTAGCCTTAATGTATTAGCTATCGGCTGTTCAAACCATCAATGAATCGAACCATAGTTGTTTCTTCATCTTCCTCCACATTAGCTCTCTGAATGAGCATCTCCATCTCTTTAAAATATTCATCCACCGTCCTACTACCTTGGATAAGTCTTCTCAACTTTGTTTTAATTTCTCTATAGTAGTGAGGTGGAATAAACCTTTACGCATAATCTGCTTCAACTCATCCCATGTCGAAATCTCACCTTCATAATTCGATGGCGGTTTACCCCAAGTTGAGTCCACCAACTTAATGCATAATCGAAAATTCCAATGTTGCTAACGCTACCTTTTCATCATCCGGACATTTATAATACCGAAACATGAGTTCAATCTTAGATTCCCATTCACAATAAGCGTCGGGATCATTCTTACCACGAAATTGGGGAATTGTGAATTTCGGTTTTGCCAAAGAAGGTTGTCCACGATCATGAAAATCATCATCCAATCTAGGGACACATCGAGGGTCGCGCCTATGGGGTGATTATTCCTATCTTCCCGATTGGATCTCGATATTGAAGTTCTTGATTCATTCGTACCTCATTCAAAGTAGTATTCAATGCTTGAAGGGTAGCATTTATTTGTGTGATTGCAGCGTGTCCTTCTAACTGTTGTTGGACTTCCATAAGTGTATCATTATGGTCATCTTTAGACATCTTCCCAAAAAGCTGCAAAAATAAACACTCAACACTCAAAAATAAAAGTTAGCAAACCTCACCGTTAGTCACTCAAAAGAAATTTCAAATTCTCAATGAGGTAGAATTCAATCTTGTGAGTTCTTTATCGAGTTTATATCAACCAATTAGAGAGTATGAACCAAACTACCAAAGAATCCTAATTTGCACTAGGATGCCAAAACTGACGAGACACCAATTGATTCGTGTTGCACCGAGGAAGAAGTTGTGCACACGTAAATCCTACTAACACAAGAAACAAGAAGGTGTTAGATAACGTAATGTAAGAATAAAAAGCAAACAAATGAAAACCTACAGCTAAGAATCAATAAAATTGCTAAAACCGAAAACCCGAAAATCATGGAGTAACTTGACAACTTCGTTCGAGGTGTTCCCGATCTCTAAAAATCACGAAATTAAATCTGGAATGTCCTTAAATATTGAATTTTGATCTGGAAATTTTGGGCACCAAATTCAACCCGCTGAATCTTTTTTTTAATTTTTTATTGAATTTCGTCTTTTTTGATTTTTTGACTTTTTTGACTGATTTTTTTGCGGGAATAATTTTTTTATATTCAATAACAGTGCCACAAATGTGTATGTAAAATTTCAGATCAATCGGACAATGTTTACCCACCCAAATGAATTTTTTTTGAACAATTTTTCTGGGTAAAACTGCTGTTTGTGCTTTAAAAATAGAGATCAGTTTAGAAATCAACCAAGAACACCCAAAACGCCCAAAATCTGATACCAAATGATACGGGTGGTAGCGGACCAAGATCGAGTTGCCAAGTCACGAGAAACTCCTACGAAAGCTCTAAACGAACAGATCTGAAATTAAAACAAAGAACAAGATTAAACTAATCAGATCCGAATTAAATCCCCAAATTCAATTAAATGAACAGCAAGACACAAAGAACGAATGAATAGATGTTTTCGTAGTTCAAGAAGACAAAATCGAACTCCAAGATCAATTCTCCACAAGTTTAATCTGTTCAAGAACACTAAACAACAACGAATTAAATCAATCAGATCTTAATAGAAAATTAGGGATTTGGGCGACAAAAGAAAAGAAAGAAATTAATGAAATTGAACGAATTTGGAAGTAAAGAAAGAGTGCTAATCATCAATAACTTGAATTGGCCAAGAATGCCCAAATTCCAGCAGCCTAATTTCACCCAACAAGAAGAAATAAAAAATGGCAAGAACCCTAAATTTTGGGGATTTTGGATCGAATAGTTGCTGCCAATAAAAGGGATCGATTAAACGAAGAGTTCTTGGAGTTTAATCAAGGCTGAAACACAAACAAAAACAGCAAAGAAAATTAGAAGAAGAATCGGCACAAGCAATAATAAAGAAAATAAATTGAACAAAGAAGGAATTAAAGAAAAGTCCTAAGAACCCTTGAATTCCGAAAGAATTCACAAATTCCTTCAAACGGCTCTAATCTCCCTCCAAAGAATATCGATGGCAAGAAGAAGGTTGAAGATGGCTCCCACAATCAAAAGATTGTTAAAACAACTTCTAAAGAAAACTCAAGAGAGAATTCTTGGAGAAAACCCCAAAGAAAATTCTGCACTCAACAAATCAAATTTGATAGAAAAATAATAATAAGATGATTTTTACAAAGGGTGGCTGGCCAATGCTTATATAGGCCTCCAACAAATCCTAATCTCACAAGTAACTAATAAAAATTAAACCTAATTAATAAAATAACAAGGTAAATTCGCCATGCACTTATATGGGTTGTTTTGGGCGAATTTTACATGTAATGCTCCTAAAGATTAAAAAATTAAATTAAACAAGTAAGATGTTTACAAATTGGGCCCTTTGACATTTTGGCCTGATTTTTCAACTAAGTATGAAGAAAATTCTTGATTGGGCTAAATTTTGGTTATTGGACCTCGCCTTCAAGAATTTGGGCTCGTGATCCATCTCCTACCAAAATTGGGTCGTTGACTTTCGTAATGGAGATCCAATGCGTTTTGGTGCAAGATTTGGTTTCTTGGACCAAGATTTCCAAGATTGAAATCTTGATTTTCTTGATTCTTGAAATCTCTTCGAACAGCAAAATTGGGCCAAGATTCGGTTTCTTGATTTTCTTGAAAACAAGAAAGTGAATCTTGATTTTCTTGTTCTCTCGTGTATGCATCTAAGGCCTTGCTAACAAGCTCTTGAATGGTCCCATTTAGTTTGGACCACATTTGTCGGGCCTTTGATCTTGTTATTGGGCCTTGTGGCAATTTGAGCCCATCACGTTCTTGAACTTGGATTGGGCCTTTATGACTCGTATCAATACCCGAGATAGCTCACACATAATGTACTAACTCATATAACTATAATCCATCAATCCTATGCATGTATGCTCACACGAGCTGTGAAAATGGGCCTGCTTACACAAGCTGTGGGTTGAAACGTAGCTACACGATGCTGCTCACACAAGCTACAGAGTATCCGCAACACATGTCGAACCTCAGCCATCGGTAGGACGTTCAGGACCAGCACCTGAATCATGTAAACCTTAACGTCATGTCATTTGTATCTTACGAATTCCTAAGGTTCAAACGGGGCTCAGTAGTAGTCGTACGTCATTGGATATGCAACTGGTATATTCGTATAGCAATTCACAACACAAGTATATTTCAATCAAAAGTATATATACACAATTTAATTACACGAACTTACATTGACAAGTATATGTAGATAAAGAGGCGATTAATTTGATACTTACTCTTTGCCCCGATCTAAAGCCGTACGAGGTTGTCTTGGTCTATACGAATAAATTTAACTCATTTCAATATATATTTCATTAAATTTAACCCAAAATCAAATTTTGGAAAAATTACCATTTTGCCCCTATACTTTTAATTCTTTGCAATTTAGTCCCTAGCTCATAAAAAATGGAAATTCATGAAATTCCATCACAACCCACTATGTCCAAATATCAAATAAGTCCCTAGCAAGCCTTATATTTCATTTATTTCACAATTTCAACACGTATAATTTTCTATTTTTTAATTAAATTCCTATTTGACATTTTCATCAAAAATCACTGAACAAAAGTTGTTTATCTAACAACTACTATCCATTTTCTTCCATAACTCATCAAAACTCATGCATATTAATTAATGGAAAAACCCTAATAGTTTAAAATTTTCACAAATTAGTCCCCAAGCTAGCTAGATTAAGCTACAACGATCCCAAAAATATAGAAATCATTAAAAATGGGACAAAAATACATACCAATGCAAGGTATTTAGGGTTGTCAAAAATTCAAGCTTCCATGGCTACTATTTTCTTTTCATAATCTGTTGAAGATGGAAGTAAAATATGATGATTTGTTTTTATTTTATTTTATTTTATTTATCATTTATTTACCCATTTACTAATTTAACATTTAAATATATTAAAATCTACACAATTGCCAAGCCATGTAGATCCACTATCACTATTTCTGGTCTAATTACCATATAAGGACTCTTACCTTAAAGTTCCATAGTTATTTAATACTTTTAGCTACTAGAACTAGAATTTTGCACTTTACACGATTTAGTCCTTTTTATGAAATTGAACATGTAAACGGTAAAATTTCTTTACGAAATTTTTATACGGTACTTCTTAAAAAATAATAATAAAATAAATTTTACAACTTCAGATTTGTGGTCCCGAAACCACTGTTCCGATTTCACTAAAAACGGGCTGTTATAGTGGTAATTAGTTATATAGAATGGCAATGTGTTAAATGTGAAAGATGATATTTGTACCAAGTATGATTACTTGTGTATGGTTATTAGGTATGGATCGGTTATATCTTCATTTGTGAAATTACTAACTTGTGAGATTTTTTATTGCATAGTCTAATCATAAGCATATGCTTTTGCTTGTGAACTAGTATAATCCATGCTTTAGTTGTTTTTAAACTAGACAAGTTAAGTTAATTTTCATACAAACGTACTAAGTAATGTGTTGCTTACGAATTTTCTATTTGATTTCTTGTAGATCATTGAAAGTTGTCGTCGGTTGGAAGTCTAGTTGGAGATCACACTATTCGTTCATCGACTAGGTAGATTTTCAACATTTTGTGATAGGTTATAAGTGGCATGTAAATAGGCATTCTGATTACAAGTGTCAATGTTTTAGTTTGGTGTTTGATTTGGCTTGTAATGTAAATCTCTAGTTGTGTTATGTTTTGAATTGAATGGGTAACTTTGTTTAGGTCATATAGTGAAACTTACCTATGGATGTTTTGGTATTTGATGGTTCTTATATAGAAATTCCTATGGTATGATATTGGTAACATGAATGATGATGAATGTTAGTTTGCAAAATTGAGGTGCCAAAGTATGACATATTGGTTAGGCACTTAGGGTGTATGAAATATATGTTATTTTAGGTATATTTCGATGATTTTTGAATAGGTTTGAGAAATGGTCTAATGTTTCTTGTGGCATAAGTGTATTTGGTATAGGTAACTTGTAAAAAAGGGGTAATTTAGGTGCACACGGGTTGATAGATGGTCGTGTGGTCTGTGTCATTTAGGTTCCAATTGGCACGCACGACATCAGTTCGTTACATGGTTTGGAGACACGACCGTGTGCCTCCACATACACAGTTTTAGCCCCTGCACACTGTTAATCAGCACGACCATGTCCTATAGCTTTACATGGCATCAGGCTATCACAATTGTTTTTGACATCAAGAATGATATTTTAAATCCTATTTTCTAGGATTATTTTTTTAATTCAATAAGATTTATTTGATTTATGTTTAACATGTTTGTGCCTTATTCGATCATGTTTTCAATTAAAATCAAGATGTATTTCATTCATACACGATGGCTAGTAGACACATAATTGAAAAGTGCAATGCTCAATTTAGATCATTAAACCTGACTAAATTAAAGGTTCATAATATTTTTAGTTAGCTCTATTATCTTGCATAGTTTTTAGGTTTATGTGATTAAACTGTTGCAAACGTAAATGTCCCTGTGACCTCACATAAATACTAAGAAACCTTAAGTTTAATATGATCAGTAAAATGCATATTTCACGAAGTAAAAGATCCTAGAGGACTTAATTTGGTTTCCACACTCATGAAAGATCGAGTTTCCATTGAATGTTTTCCGAACATTGTTAAGCATAATGAAAATGAATTGAGTTGATTTATATAATTATCCTAGCTTATTTTATGTTGATTGTTTTTGTTGGTAAAGTCATACATTTAGATCATTTGCATTTAGATTTAATTGCATAGGGATCAACATGCATCTAGATAATTTAGTTAAATATCACCACTCAAATTATTGAATTTTTATACCAAATTGTTAATTTAGAATTTTAAAAATAATCAATTAACACACATAGTCCCTGTGGAGACGATAACTCATTTTACTTACTTATTACTTGAATGACTGTGTACACTTGCACAAACCATGTTATAAGCTTCAGTAAGCTTGATTTAACACTGTTCTATTTTGTATAGTAGCATCCCGTAACCCTAATTCGGTGACGGAGAATGGTGAGTGGTGTTACATAACACATCATCCATTGTATCACATACATGAATAAAATAAAATAGTAAATAAATGCAATAGTTATAGCCCATAAAACTAAGGTGGTTCCTCCCAAGCTAATGGGAGAGCTGAAAGGTATCCTAAGGGTGAAAGTCGCTTTTCCACGTTAGGTAGCTCGACCTTCATCTCCTCTAGTCCACAGTAGCTCATACAGTTTACAATTATAGAAACTCGTTTTACATATGAGGGAGTAAGACAAGAAGAGAAATATAAGAGAAAAAATAGAAAGGCACAACTTGCAAGCCGTATTTATAAAGTTACAACCTTTGTAAATAATAGATCAAATGAGCTATCGAGCTATAACTATGCATTTCCACCCACTGTGGAAATCAATCATTGCATACAACATATGATATGTTTTTATTCAATAACTTGTTAATGTGAATAAAAAATGTCCCTATAATTATTGATGCTGTGCATAGGGGTCAAGGGGAAAAGCCCCCTTTGGGGGTCCTGCAAATCCAGGCGAATTGTAAGAAACTTCACTCAAATCTCTATGGAAAAAAATATCACTATTTGACAATTTTTATCAAAAATAGAATATTTTCAACATTTTGATTTATGAGTCTTTTTACTAGAACAACTTTTGTTCCTTTTTCAAATGTTACCAACAAGTTAACTACTAACTTTAAATAACAAAAACCCCTTGCCCCAAGATAGATTAGTTAATGCTTTAGCAAATAATATAATAGACTCAATAGGCATCAAAATCAATTATTAACATTTCATCAGTGATTAAAAGGAACACATTATCACATATGTTAAATAGATTAATCATACACGGTTTATTAAATAGATTACATGTATCATATATACATAAAACAAATCGAGTAAATCAGATCAAACAACATGTATCTCATATAATCGCATCAACTAATCCATTTAATCTCGACTTTGTAGCATAAAAGTGGCTCTAATACCACTATTGGAATGCCGGTACGCCTCGTGGCACAGTGAAAAAATTATTTCTACGATCAACAACTATGGATCCAAGTACGAGGAATGAATTCGGTTGAAAATATTCCGTTTCAATTTGATTATCTTGCTTAATGCCAATCCCAAGTCGCAGCAAAATCTTCTCAACCTCTACATAGTCCACCCAGTCAAAGAACGAACAAAAAAAGTCTCGTGAACCTTTTAGAGAACAATGGAATATTTTTCTTGGTAACCTATGCACATATTGGGATTCACATCCTTTTTTATTTTTCTTTAATACCACATAATTAGAAAAATGGAATTATTCCCTTATTTTTTAAAGAAACATATGGAAGGTATTAAAAATATTTTCTTTTCAAAAGAATATCAGCTTCCATGTCTTTTTATCTTTGACCAAATTTATTATAATTATTTATTTTAATAATTTTGTAAACTATATTCAGTTAATATTTTATATGAATCAAACTCATATATTAATTTTCACTATATTCTCTATTTTTGTACCGTAAGTTTGTACATATAATTTGTTCAATATTTAAATGTCAAATTAAATTAATTCAATAATTAATTTAATTCATGTGACAACTAAACACAATATCAACTGTATTTGGATTATGTTCACTTCAACCATAGAGGGTGACTTTGTAGGCTCTGTAATGTTAGTAGTAATACTAGAACATATCTAATATTACAAGCAATGAGTGTCATCTAGCAATGCATCATTGCTACCCAAGTTACAAGAAGTCTTGATTTGGCATAACCTTTCTGTGATAAATTTTTCATGTATTATATACTCATATCATTTTTATCTAGATTGGACATAAGTCATGGAATAGTCACACGTTTATAGTCCAATCTCATATTTCTTAATATTCTTAGTAGACTATAAAAACAAATAAATGTGATATCTCACATCAAATTATTTGAGTAAGGCTGTGCATTTCTAGTCTCACTCCATCATGTGGCCTAAGATATTGCTCCTATTATGTAGGAGGGGCAAATTCTATCTTGATCAATCATATTGTTAAACTAAGCCTTATTGGGTAATATGTTTTGATATAAAAAATTAAAGTATTTTTGAATAAAAGTAAAGTTGAGCAATTTGATAAAATCAAGTTGAAATGGTTTCAATTGAGTCAAACATTTTCAAATATGTTTTAACCATTTTCAAACAAGTTAGAGTTGTTCTAGGACAAAAAGCAATGATACTTTTTTGTCTAAGTATCGATATATTTCCTAAAAGTATCGATATTCCTGCTCCAACGGTCATTGAAATCTGCATTAAATACAAAAAATATTGATACCCTATTAGTAGGTATTGATACCTGTTGCAGGTGCAGTTAATGTAACAGCCCGATTTTAGGCCTAGTCGGAATAGTGGTTTTGGGACCACAATTTTGACTAAGAAAAATTAGTTTTTTATTATATTTTTGTGGTCTAAAATTTCACAGAATGATTTCATGAAAATTTCGTTCAAAAATTTCAACGTTTGGGCACTCAATTTAGCTAAAAGGACTAAATTGTAAAAAGTGCAAAAGTTGAGTTCTACATGTTAGAAGTGTCCAATTGTTATGAAATTTTAAATTGGAGGTCCTTAAATGGTAATTAGACCATTGGTTAACTTTTTGGACAAAAATAGACAAGAGATAAGTGAAATGGGAAATTTTTAAGTTGGGGGCATTTTGGTCATTTAGTAATTAAAAAGAATTAAAAAGGCTAAAACAGCCAAAAATTTGATAATATTTTCCATGGTGAACGAAATCAGCAAGGGGGAAGCCATATTTAGGGTTTTCAAGCTTCCAAGATCCACGATAAGTGATTCCAACCCCGTTTTCAATGTTCTTTACGTTTTTGGAGTCCCAGTAACTTGATTTAGCTTATTCTAGCAATAATTTAACCTAGGGTTCAAATTTGGAAAAATACCCATCGATGAAATGTGTTTATTTTTATGTTTTATGGTAGAATATGAAGCTTGAAATTATGTTAAATAACTTTTGCTAGCCGATTTTAAGTGAAAACGAGTAAATTGACATAATCGGTAAAAATCCCTATTGTTCATAAGTAAGTGTTAGAGTAAGAATTTGATGTTTCCATAGAAGGGAAAAATGTTCATCATGTCATAAAACATAACAAAAAGCAATAAAGTTTAATTTTCGGGCCTAGGGGAAAATCGTGATTTTGTGAAACTTTAGGGGCAAAAATGTAATTTTTCAAAATGTGATTTTTGAACTGAATTGAATTATATGAATTTTATATAAGCTAAATATGTTATTATAGATCAAGAAAGAAGTGGAATCAACCTTGATCAGAGAAAAGAAAATATTGAAGACTAAATTGTTAAATTTCTATATTATTGCACCAAAGTAAGTTTGTATGTAGATAATATATTGTTTTATTTATGCTTAAGTGTTTTATTATTTTATTTAATATATGTACTATACGTGGAACAAATATATGATGCAAATTATGAATTAAAATTGGTTAGAGAAGAATTGGTAAAATATTGAAAAGTACGAATTTCCCGTTTAAAACTTGGAATGGAAAATATATAAATGATTGTAATTGGGTCACGTGTGGTACAGACTAAGTGTAGGCCACTACGTGTACCAGACTGATAGGTCGCATATGTGGCACGAACTAAGTGCAGGCTACTATGCACACTGATATTCTGTTATGACACAAGGGTGGCACGGACTGTGTGTAGGCCATCGATATTCTGTTATGATACAAGGGTGGCACAGACTATGTGCAGGCCACCAATAACCTGTTAAGATACAAGGGTGGCACGGACTATGTGCAGGCCACCGAGAATCTGTTATTACACAAAGGTGGTACGGACTGTGTGCAGGCCACCGAGAAATCTGTTTTTATTCTGATAAGTTCAACGAGAAATTTACTAAGTGAAAATACATGATATGACGAAATGACTATGTGATTTATAAGTGCATATATAGTGGGAAAATTTATGAACAATGTACTCGTTATTTGATTGAACTATCGAAAAAAAATGAAGTAAGAGAAATTCATGAAAGAGTGAAAACTTGAATTAAAATGGTTTACACAGTAACAGTTGTGTGAATTTGAAAAATCACCAAAAATATTAGAAATTGAATTAGAGGGTGATTGAGATATGAAATGAAATATTATTGAGTCTATTTTTACATAAAAGAAATAAAGCAAGCAAAAGAGTTACATATTTTGAGATATTTGAATTTTAGTGAAGCAGGGTTGGACTGATTTCGGAATCTCCTGTTCTGACTTTTTAAAATAATTAAAAATTGTACAAAAATAATTATGAGTTATAATTTATATGCTTAGAATCCTTAATGAGTCTAACTTCAAAGTAAATAAACAAAAATATTATCCAAAGTTTTTACAATGAGATAATTCATTTTAGTGAAGAGAGGCGAGATGTTGAGCAGTGAAATAGGGGTGACTTTAAAGAATAAACAATAGTAATTGGTCAAGCCAAAAATTCTGAAAATTTTATGATAAGAAGATTTGTGAGTGTAGTTTCAGGGAAAATTAACAGTGTATAATTTTGAGTTCTTTAGCTCCAGATAAAAATAATTAAGTGATACTTGACTTGGATAGACAACTTTGAATATACTTAATGATGAATAATGAAACTTTAGAAAATGTTATTTCTAAGAGTGTTAAGTACATTAAGGATGTGGAATGGAGAGGAGGAGGAGGAAATTTGAATATAAATATAAATTATGTGTATAATTGGTTATATGATTGATTATAATCAATAAACGTTGAAATAAAGGTGATACTTATATTGGTGCATTACTGGTCATGATAAGCTCATGAGAGAAAATAAAGTTTCATAGCATATGTGTGTGGTATATTTGGCATGAAATGATGTCATGAGTGGCTCATGAATTAACTCATGTTGGTAAGTTGATGCATAATTATAGTATTCAAATATATACATATCTGTAATATTTTGCTATGTGATTCGGAAAAAGGGGAATAAATAGCATAATGAAAATTTGGCCATGGTGCTAGTTTATGTTAAAGGAGTGTTTTATGGCATATCTTAAGTAATGGAATGTTATGAATTTTGAGATTAATTTGCTAGTCAAATAAATGACAAATGAATTGATTTTCGTATTCGTAATTTTGACATATACTTGGTATATGAAACGTAATAATATATGCTTGAATAAACTTTAAGTATTCGAATGACATGGATTTGATGGTTATAAGATTCGAACATTAAATTCATGAAGCACAAGTGAAGTATTATTGTTGTGTGCTAGCTTGGTTTGAGAAATTGGTTAGGTAAATGGTAAGTGAAAGCATTTATGGATATAGAAGAAAATTTGGAGTGAATATGAAATTTAGCTCAATTAAATGATTTCATCAATTAAACATTGTGTATACCAGAATGTGTTAGTGAATTACATATTCGTAAATTGACATTAGAAGTTCAGTTAGTGATATATGAAAATAACATGAAAAGATTTATGATTGTGATTAATATTTATTCGACTTAAAGTGGATTCTTCAATATTGGATTGATTTAAAGGATATATTGAGCATATGAATGGGTATGTATTGGGCCTCGTAAACCCTAATTAGCGACTCAAAGATAATAATTTAAAAGTTTTTAATTTGGATGAAATTTTATAACTCGGTTTAATATGTTTATAAGTGTATTTATTTTGGTAATCCTCGTACCCTATTCCAGCGTAGAGTACTGGTAAGGGGTGTTACAACGTGACATCACCAGATTCGGCCCTAATGTTTAGGCCAGGTTTGGGGTGTTACTGTTAATGACCTGGTATTTCATTCGCAACGGCTACATTCACTTCTACAACAACCATAATGGTTGGAAATCAATCAGAGGGTATAAATACCATCTTCCCAAGGTCTAGCAACAATAAGAGTAATGTGAAAAGCTTAAAGATCAATCAAAACAACCTAGAGATTAATTTATTCATACCTTTTCTTGTTAACACTTGTGAGCTTTCATTGTATTCATCTAGCTCAAGTTTTCTTCTTTGTATTTGTGCTTCATTGGCAAACAACCTGATCTTATAAGGATTATTTCTTTATTTGCTCATATGTTTCTCTTTGAGAGAGAGGTTTAATCCTTAAGGGTTGGGTAGAAAATCTTAAGGGAATTGTATCTTAAGATTTTCAGGCATAAATCTTAAGAGAGATTGTAAGGTTAAACCTTGTCCTTAAATTTTGTCAAATTAGTGAATTTGGGGAAATCCTTAATTGTGGTAAGAAAAGGTAGTGAAGTAGGCTATTGGGGTCAAACCACTATAAATCCTTATGTTCTTTGTTGCATATTTTTCATTGCTTCCACCACAATTTCTCAAAGGCCAATTCAACCTCCCTATCAATGATCTCGAGTTGATCCTTCTGAGCTAACAATTAGAATTAGAGCTAGTCTCTAAAGAAGGTTTAACAACCAAGAGATTATACTCGAGGAAGCTCAAACGACCATAAACTCATTCTACAAAACGACGTCCACCTTCGAGCCAAATTGAACAATATTGAGAGAAGGGTATTCCACCATGAGGCTTCCTCTATTGAATGGCTTCAACTACTCATATTGGAGAACAAGAATGAAGCTATTATTAATCCAAGCCAACGACTATGAAGTTTAGAGGATAATTACAAATGGGACATTCATTCCAATGAAGAGGATCGAATATGTTATTTTCCCAAATAAAGAGAGTGAATAGGATAACAATGATATCATGAAGATACAATTAAATGCAAAGCCTATACAAGCATTTACATAATTCGGTGTAGTAGATTAAACTAGTTTTCACATTTTTGCAATGGCATACTAATCTCTTGTAATTTGGAGTAGTAGATTAAACTAGTTTTTGCATTTAAGGAGCTTGAATACAAGCATTTTCATTCTGTTTGAGTTAAATTTTCTTAGTTTTATTTATATTCATTAAATTTACAAAATGAGTCTTTTAATGACTTTAGGGGCAGAATGAGGCCTAAGGGAGAGCAAACGCACTTTGTAAGTGTGCACGAGACCTTTAGAACAAGTACTAAAATGATACTGGTTGCTTTGTCGCAACACATGATGTTTGATGTCGCAACATAGGGAGTAGAATGGAGAAAGTCCAAGATTGCCTTCGATGTCACGACACAGCCTAAACGTGTCGCGACACACCCCTGGAGATATCCCAAGAGGAGTACACTGACTGCTATGTTGTGGGACAGATCCTGGTGTGTCGTGACATCGACTCTAAATAGGATAAAACATAATCTAAGGGACATTTTGGTCCGCACAATCAAACTTCAAGATCGAGGACGTCAGCTAACCTAGGGTTAAGGATGATGACCACCTAAAATCTATAAATAGACTCATTTGGCACATCCTATGGACACCATTCCTTTAGCATAGATTCTCTATGTAAAATTTAGTTTAGTAATTCATTCTTAGGTTTTAGATTTATTTCAGTTGTTCTTGTTGATTTCAAGAGATTTGAATTATGGAAGCATTAAAACTTCGTGGATTCGCGATTAATCTCAATACAATTAGGCTCCTTCATTTACTTTATGTTGTCGGTTTAATTAGCCTAGGCCTGATAACCCGAAGAAGTCATTCGTGAACACCTTCACCCCAAGCCAGTCTGGACTGTGAGGTCGGAAGATAAGACTATTATCCACTTCAGCAGACAGAAGAATATTTAGACAAATCAAACAAAACTTCGAAATGAGAAGATATGGAGCTAGTAGAGGAAATGGGCAGTGAATCAAAGAATCAGATAGACATGGAACTCGTCATCCCAGAAATCTTAGGTATTGCTGATGAAACTGAACTACAAGAACACTATAATATAGACCCACCAACAGAGACAATGATAGTCAGGACTGAGTTAATAGAAGAATGTCTGATGATTCAAAAATTCATAGAACAAAAAGAAGAGAAACCAGCAACCTCAAAGGATAAGCCTGGACTGACCATCCTTTTCACATCCTTAGTTCTAAATCAAGCACCTTAGAAGTTTATAGATCAGAGAATTTGCCAGATTTTGAAATGAGTGGGAAAAGTATATATTGACAGAACTTACGATCATATAGCAGGTTTCAATCAAATTAAACAATCGATGTGTATAAGCATCGAGCTACAACTGTTATGGAGTGCTCAAGTCTTATGAGAACCATCAAAGGGAATTATCTGCAAGCCAATAGATGAATTTACAAATTGTAATTATCTGCAGGCCAATGGATGAATTTACAAAGGGAATTATCTGCAAGCCAATGCGAAAAACCACCAGTAATAAAGATAAACTGTCAGTAGTGTAGACAAGTTGCCAGTAATGCAGATAAACTACCAATGATGCAAACAAGCTGCCTGTAATATGGACAAGCCACCAGTGATGCAGATAAACTGCCAGTACTTCCTCCTTACACATGTCTCACCCCATGCATGTGATATGGCCACAATAAATACATTTTCGCTTTGTTACAGAATAACACTTTAGGCATGTAAATCATGCTCATTGAATCATTTAATACTTAGTATCACATAGGCATATTTTGACATGCAACCCACATATTATCATGATGTACCAAAACATCAAATTTTATTAATCATGAATAATCATATATGCCATAATATCACATAACATGAGAATGAGAACAACATGCTTTTAAATCATCAATAAACGTAACCACACAACATATTTTCACAAAATAGTTGGTTCAGAACCGCTTGTATTATCCGTTTTGAAAAATTTATTCTCCAATTATAGAATACTTACAATATTAGCATAAGACAATGATCAAGTAATAATATTTTATTTAGGCATTTTTAATGATATATATAACTTGTATTAAGTTAGATCCAAACCTGATCAATGCAACTCCAATGCCTCTAACGCCGACATCCAGATTTAATTAGATCTATCTTGGATCTAAACACAAAACAAATAATTCATTATTAAATCGTCAATTAAGTTATCCTTTTAAAAAAAATGATTTAATCTTGATTTCCAATACAACACTTATGCTTATACGACTAGAATCGGAGATGTGATTCGCTTCCTAAAAGCCAAAGGTGTTCCAAGTTATTAGCAATCGATCCTTCAACACATAAATAATATAGAAGATGTTAATATCGAAGAAAAATGAGATCTAACACTACTTCTACTACATTCATCCATTGATAAAAATGATAAATAAGTTATTACCTACACCAATATCATCCCGAAATTACGTTAATATGATTTGACTAGAAGGATCGACAGTTCACCAGAGTCTTGATTCGAAGGAGTATAAACCATGGAAAAATCAACATGAAAATAGAAGAATAAGTATAAGATTTTAGTAACGATTTAAGAAAATACAAGAAGAAGAATAGAAATTCGATTATGGCTAGAGATTTGAAGAGAAAATGGATAACACAAAAAAATGATGACGAACGGTGGTGGTGGTGGTGTGGCGACACGACGACGATGGCGGCTTTATGGTGGCGCGGAGGTGGAAGAAGAGGGTAAGAAGTGTAGGATGGGTGATGAAGTGGTGGTGTTTAGTTCGAATGGTGGTGGCTAATGGTGGAGGAAAGGAGGCCAAAATCAAAATAATGGTGGTTCAAGGTAGTGCAAAAGAGTAGGAAGAGAGAAAAGGCAGGAGATGAGAGGAGAGGAAAGGATCAAACAAAAATTATGAGAGAATGAGGAATTGAACATAAGACCTTTCAGAAATTAACTAAGCACTAACCACTTGACTACTCAATAGCTTGTTGTAATTTCTACAGCATTTTATTTTAAAAACATGGTGTGACCTTTTCTAAGGTTTGAAGCAAAATTGCACCACATAGAAAACTAATATGAGGGAAGGGATCTGAACACGAATAATCAGGGACATCTCTACCACTATTTGATCAGTAGACTTGATACTTATTTATTAACAAATGTACGAAAGCCAACTAAAAATTCGAGTGTGACACTCTCAATTCAATAACCCAATTTCTACTAACCCGAATTTTGGGATGTGACAAGTCTACCCTCCTTAAAAAGAATTTCATCCTCAAAATTCCTATTGTCAAGCTAATTCACTTATCTACAAAATTCATGACTCTTCTTTCTAAACCAACCAACAAGCTTCCTCTGTGCAACTCTGATTCCAATGTAGTTCCAATACTTCACCTTAAAACTCTAATGGATTTCCTATTTACTATCACGGATTATCTCAAGGGACTATCAATTGAAATATCACTAGCGATTTCCTCATTCCCAAATTCTCAATTTCACAGATACACTATTAACAACAAACATTTAGGGAAAACAATTTCTCAATCAGTGCAAGGCACAATTAATGGATCGTAAAAGTACCTTCATTGATGCCAGATGCGTCTAGATACTCTCGACTCCTAGTAGCAAAAAACAAGTGTTTGATTATGTTTCTAAGACAAAGCTTGCATTTAAATAGGATGACGTCATGGACAATCCGTAACACAGTGCTCCACAGACCAACTTTTCAGGCATGTTCCTGACCTTTCCAACACTCGCTAGAATGACGTTTATTACAATACTTACAAAGAAAAAACTTCTTGTTGATCCAATAGAACCTCCAGTATTAGCTTTTACAACATTCTGTTGTGGTTTGACATCTCTGTCCCGCTGCAAATGTCACAAATTTGGGCCAGTATAACTAGACTTCCACTCTTATTCAGCACCGTAGTCTTTTTCCTTCTTTTCCCTCTTTGAGCCACTATTTTGGTTCTCTCAACAAGGGTATCAAAAACTCTTTCTAAAACTCCCAACATTGCTTGGGATATTACATCATCCCTAGTCTCGTTATTTTCACCTTGAATGGTAGACGCATTAACAATGCCATTTTTCTTAGGTTCAGGCACAAGTTCTTAAATAAGCTAATGAATAATCTTGAGCTACTCGACATTGTGTTGCTCGAAATCATGTACCAGGAGTTCACATAACTCGGGTTTTCATATCGCTTTCTTGAGTCTAAATCTTTATTTTAACCTATAATTCAAAAATAAAATGTCTAATTGTTTCCTAAGAGTTTACACTGTAAAGTTTATAGTTTTAATCTATAATTTTAAACAGTACAATCTTAATATTTATCTACAGTCTAGTGGTAACAATACTAACTTAAGAACGGAATTGGAGTTCTTGGATTTAACTTTTTGAAAATCTTGTGAAAATTTTCTTGTACCATGGTTCCAAAAGTATCCCTTTCAAATATGCATGTAGAATAAACAAAATTTCCACGGTCTGATTTTTAAACCGGGCTCTAATACCAGTAAATGTAGCACCCCAAACCCTGCTAGACGTTATGGCTAAATTTGTAACAACCCAAATCCGGTCTAAACGTTATGACCGAATTTGGCGATGTCACATTGTAACACCCTTTACCCGTATTCGATGCCAGAATAGGGTACGGGGCATTACCAGAACACACACTTATAAACATGTTAAATCGAGTTATAAAATTTCATTCAAATTTAAACTCTTCAAATTTTAACATGCTTTTATAAATCTTTACGTTATAAATTCAAAATACTACATTTGTAACAAATAGGGCTTCTGAGACCCAATACATACTCATGCAATTCAATACTTCATTTCCATTTCATTTAATTCACAATTTACATGTTCACGATTCAATTCAATTTCTCAATCCAATATACATTTCAATACCACAATAATTCATTTAATTCACATCATATCATTTGCAATTTTCATTTAATTCACATTCAATTCAATTTCATTAAGTTCAATACTAATACATATTTATCGTTTAACTTAACGTCCCCTTTTTACATCATTTTACACTTCAAGCATGAACCTAGTATTTCATTTCCTTTCCAGTCTCGTTTCCTATGTATATCACGCAAGATATAAACATTACACTCAACCATAGTCGCAAGCTAGTCTTTTTGAAGACTAACCACATGATAAACCATTTTAATAAAGATTACAAACTTTAAACCTTACCACCCTTTTATGATCAAAAGCATATTTCTATCTAGACATTTACCATCTCAATGCATAATTTTATAAATTTAATGTGGCGTAATCCAGCCACAACTTGGCCAAAGCCTAAGCATACACACCAAACATGCTAGCCAAATAAACATATAGTATAAGCATTATAAGCATGGATAAGCACCACATTTATTTATGTATCAAACTTATCAACATGAGTTAATTCATAAACCATTTCTGACATTGGTACATACCAAATCATATGCCAAGTATACCACATACACATACTATGAAACTTTTTTTTCTCACATGAACTTTAACTATAACTAATAATGCACAATTATAAACATCATTTCTTTTCAATTGTTTATCGATTATAATCGAGCATATAGCCAATTATACACAAATCATTCATATTTTCTTCAATTTTCCTCCCCCTCCTCTCCATTCCACATCGTTAATGTGTATAACACACTTAAACAACATTAACTACAATTTCACTATTCACTCACATGTATATTCAAAGCTATCTATTCGAGTTAGAGTCACTAAATTATATTTACCTGGAGCTACAGAACTCCAAATTAAGATCCGTAAATTTTCCCTAAAACTAAATTCACATATATTAATACCATTAAATTTTTAGAATTTTTGGTTTATCCAAATAGTACATTTTATTCTTTAAATTTTCCCCTGTTTCACTGCTTGACAATTCTGACCTCTTTTCACTAAAAATTAATTATCTCATGTACAGAATTTGAATATTGTTTCGTTTGTTTCTCTTGAAAATAGATTAACTAAGGATTATAAACATATAAACTTTATCCCATAATTATTTTTTTACAATTTTTGAAAATTTTCCAAAGTCATAACAGGGGATTCCGAACTCATTCTAACTCTATCTAACTAAACTTCAAATATCTCAAAATATATAACTCTGTTGCTTGTTCTGTTTCTTTTATGTGAAAATCGACTCATTCAACTTCAATTTCATATAATATTCAGCCTCTAATTCAATCTTCACCATTTTTGGTGATTTTTCAAAGTGACACAACTGTTGCTATCTAAACTATTTTATTGCTAAATGTACTCTTTCATAATTTCACTTTTTCACTTTCAATCACAATTCAATTCAAAATTCACTTTTCCATTTCTAAGTCGATATTCAATTCAATTTCACACCTATATTCATTATTCAATTACAGTTAGTCAATTTCCCAATGAACACTTCAGAATAATAACAGATACTCGGTGGATT
The DNA here is from genome assembly GCF_025698545.1 of Gossypium raimondii. Classification (NCBI taxonomy): domain Eukaryota; kingdom Viridiplantae; phylum Streptophyta; class Magnoliopsida; order Malvales; family Malvaceae; genus Gossypium; species Gossypium raimondii. Next base: position 14,974,732 of record NC_068573.1, read on the forward strand.
CAGCACATAACAACCACCTTATTAATCAATGATGTCTGGTGGAATCAGCACATAGCAACCACCTTACTAATCAATGATGTTCGGTTCACATAGTAGCCTGCACATAGTACTACACATGTGACCATTATCATCCGATACATGTAGTAGCCTGCACATAGTACTACACACGTGATCGAAACTATCCTGTACGAATAGTAGCCTACACATAGTACTACACATGCGACCTATCATTCCGGTACATGTAGTAGCCTGCACATAGTACTACACACGTGACCATCACTTTCACTTTTACATAGTGGCCTACACACAATCCGTGCCACACATGTGATCATTTATGTCACATCATTCGTATCCCTTTTTATTCCAAAGGTTCATTCGGGAATTTTTCACTTTTTCTCACTTTTCTTTTTATTGATCAATTTCAATTTCTTGTCTTTCTTGATCTATAACAATATATTTAACTTATATAACCTTCACACTATTCATTCCAGTCCAAAAATCATATTTTGGAAAAATTATTTTAGTTTCACAAAATTATGATTTTGCCCCTAGGCTCGTAAAATATTTTTATTCAATTTCCTTGCATTTTAGGCCTAGCTAAACCATTTTCATAACTATAGCAGTCCACAATACTCACTTATTGACACACTTGTGACATATTTTATAACTTTTACAAATTAATCCTTTTAGGCATTTTCATCGAAAATTACTTAGTACAAATCATTTATCACACGCCAAACATTCATATTCTTTCATAAAACATCAAAATACATGCATATCATTCATGGGTAAATTTTTAAACACAAACCCTAGTTCAAAACAATGGTAAAAATAGGATCGAAGACTTGTTTGATCAGTTTTATAGGGCTTCGGTGTTTTCTAAAATAAATCTCCATTCAGGGTACCATCAACTTAAGGTTAAGGATGTTGATGCTCATAAGACTGCTTTTAGGACTCGTTATGGGCACTACGAGTTCCTAGTCATGCCCTTTGGTTTGACAAATGCTCCAGCTGCATTCATAGACCTTATGAATCAGGTTTTTAGCCGTATTTGGATCAATTCATCATGGTCTTTATAGATGACATTCTAGTATACTCTAATACCGAAGATGATCATTATGACCATCTTAGAGTAGTCTTTCAGATACTTCGTGAGAAGTAGCTCTACGCTAAGTTGAGCAAGTGTGAATTCTGATTGAGGGAAGTAACCTTTCTGGGGCATGTGGTTTCTGCAGAGGGGATCTGAGTTGATCTTAGAAAAATTGAGGCTGTGCTTGAATGGAAATAGCCCAAGAATGTTTCTCAGATCCGCAGTTTTCTATGCCTCGCATGCTATTATCGGAGATTTGTCGAGGGGTTCTCGTTAAACATAGTTCATCTGACTAAGCTGTTATGTAATAGTCCTTTTGTCTAGACTGATGAGTAGCAATCGAGCTTCGAGAAGCTCAAACCTATTTTAACTCAGGCTCCTTTTCTGATATAACCTGAATTTGGTAAATAGTTCGTGGTATACAGTGATGCATCTCATGCCAGTTTGGGTTGTGTATTGATACAAGAGGTAAGGTAGTGGCTTATGCATCCTGACAGCTTAAGTCACACAAAGGAAACTATCCGACGCACGATCTCGAGTTAGCTACAGTCGTTTTCGCTTTAAAGATTTGGAGGCACTATCTGTATAGTGAGAGGTGTATCATCTACACTGATAACAAAAGCCACAAGTATCTCCTTACCCAAAAAGAGTTAAACCTTAGGCAGCGTAGATGGATTAAACTACTTAAAGATTGCAATTGCACAATTGATTATCATCATGGTAAGGCCAATACGGTGGCTGATGCTCTTAGTCGTAGAGCAATGTCTGATTTGAGGGCAATGTTTGCTCGTCTAAGTCTGTTTGATGATGGGGGTCTATTAGCCGAGTTGCAAGTTAAGCTAACTTGGATTGATCAAATTTAGGATAAATAGTTAGGGATGATTCTTTAGTTCTGCGATTCCGTTAGGTAGAGGATGATTGTACGTCTGACTTTGGGCTAAATAGTGATGGGGTTCTGTGTTTCCGAGGACTAGTTTGTGTACCTAGTGATTCTGATTTTAGGTAGTCTATTTTGAGGGAAGCGCATAGTAGCCCTTATGATATGCATTCTGGTGGAAATAAGATGTATAGGGATCTTAGTGAAATGTATTGGTGGCCTGGTTTGAAAAGGGAGGTGATAAACTTTGTTTTTCATTGTCTGACATGCCAGCAAGTTAAGGATGAGCACTAGTTGCCTTCGGGTTTGCTTCAACTTGTTAAGATTCCCATGTGAAAATGGGAGCGTATAACTATGGACGTCGTTAGTGGGTTGCCCCTAACACCTACTAAGAAGGATTCTGTGTGGGTCATCGTAGATGGGTTGACCAAGTCTGCTCACTTCATTCTTGTTTAGACAGATTACTCCCTTTAAAAGTTGGCCAAGTTTTATGTTTCGGAAATCGTGAGACTTCATGGGGTACCGGTCTCAATTATTTTTTATAGAGATCCTCACTTCACTTCTCAATTTTGGAGGAAACTTCATGAGGCTCTGGGTTTGAGGTTGGACTTCAGCACTGTGTTCCATCCTCAGACAGATGGTTAATCTGATAGGGTGATTTGGATACTAGAGGATATGCTTCGGAGTTGTGTGATCAATTTTTGAGGTAGTTAGGAGGATTTTCTACTGTTAGCCAAGTTCGCCTGCAATAACAGCTTTCAGTCTAGTATTCATATGGCACCTTACGAGGCTTTATTTGGTCGTAAGTGTCGTACTCCTCTTTGTTGGACTGAGTTGGGTGAGTGACGGGTTTTTGGTCCTAAATTGGTTTCTGAGACTGAAGATAAAGTTAGACTGATTTGGGACCATCTTAAGGCAACTTCTGATAGACAGAAGTCCTGTGCGGATCTGAAAAGAAGGGACATTTAGTGTTTCTTAAGGTGTCTCCATGGAAGAAAGTTTTATGGTTTGGATGTAAAGGCAAGTTGAGCCCTAGATTCATTAGGCCATATCAAATTCTGAAGTATGTGGGACTAGCCGCTTACCAGTTGGAGCTACTTCCGAAGTTAGACCGTATTCATGTTGTGTTTCATGTCTTTATGTTGAGACGGTATCGGTCGGACCCATCTCATATTGTACTTGTTGAGGAGATTGAGGTTAGACTGGATTTGACATTCGAGGAGGAGCCAATACAGATTCTGAGCATGATGTTAAGGTTTTGATAAGGAAGTCAATTCCTTTAGTAAGGGTTCTGTGGAGAAATCATGGCACTGAGGGAGCCACGTGGGAACCTAAAGACTCGATTCTTCAACAGTATCCACATCTGTTTGGATCAGGTAAATTTCGAGGTCAAAATTTCTTTTAGGGGGTAAAGTTGTAACGCCCTGATTTTAAAAAAATATATTTTTACCAATTCTGTCATAAATGAAAACTTAGTATAGTGGTTGAGTGGTGACAGTGTGGGTGGAGGTTTTTAGTTCGAATCATGGTAAGGGTGTGGAGTGATTTTATTTTGTTTGTTGCCTATCAAGAGGTAGTTGGGTTAGAATAAATGTGTGTTAAACTAATCTATTAGTTGGGGATTAGTGGGGGGTAGGTTTTATTTTGATTTTATTTTGTTTAAATTTTTATTTTTATTTATTTTTATTTTTTTCCCAAAATCCCAATTTTTTATGTTTTCCATTTTGTTTCATGTTCTGTTCCTTCTTCATTTTCTTTTAGTTTTCCTTTTTGGTGCCTTGCTATTCCTTTAACTTCTTATGTTTCTTGCCTCGTTTTGCTCTCAAACCTCTTCTTCTCTTTTGGCGATCTGATTATCAAGGTAATCGAAAGTAAGAGTTCTTTAGATTCTTGTAATGGTGGATTAGTTCTTTGGGTGTGATTCTTGTGAACTCTCGTGATAGGTGTTAATCAAAGGGGTCAAAACTCATCTTCTACTATGTAGTTGTGTTTGGACTAACATATCAATCTTGGTAAGTGATTAAACATTGGAAGGGTTAATTTCGGTTTGTTAAGGTTAATATTTTCGAGTATGTCATTTGGGGTTTTGGTAAATTGGTGATTCGATACTAAGAATTGATTGCTTGAATGGTATTTCTAGATTTTGGAGGTTTCGTGGTAGTATTCGCGTAAAAAATGGATCAAGTGTATAACGAGAAACTCGAAAAATAGTGAACGGCAAAAGCCAAAATTAGGGCCTGTCGACACCACAAGGCCGTTTGCCTGGCCATGTGGTAGGCCGTGTGCGACACACGGCCATGTGACAGGTCGTGTGCGTGGTTGTACATGACACACGGTCTAGGCCATTTTGGGCCATGTGGGCCACACGGGCATGTGTGGGCCGTGTGTCAAGCCGTGTGGGCCCAAGTTTCAGAATTTTCCCCTAGCATTGTACATGTTATCCTGATCCTCTGTGGGCCTTCGGTAAGGTCGGTATGTGTTATATAAGCCTTAAAGCATGAAATATGTTATTCTGTTAGTATGAATTCGACGTAAATAACGCCTAAATGTATATAATGTGATGCGATATTTTTGATCTGTTATGTACAAGCATGTTTAATATTTGTTATACGAGCATGCATGATATATATATTTTGGTATTTGTTATTCTGTTATATCTGGTATTCTGTTTGTATCTGGCTATGGGGCAGGTTATGTATTATGTGGAGGAAGTGTTCTTTGTGAGGCATTAACTCGCCATTATACTGCCAGCACTGCTGCGATTATTCTGAAAAGTGTCGTGAGGACACTAAGTAATGTGTAAGGCTGAGTAGGTGTTTTATACCCCACATGGTGTGTTGGGATGGTCAGAGCTAGTGTGTAGAGGATGGGGGTAGGACTATATGTATCTGTATCTGTATTACTCTGATATGATTCTAATTCTGTATAAAATGCTTGTCTGTATCTGTACTGCCATATAAATGAATTTGAGATCATGTTTCCCTATGAGTTACACACTAAGTTACAAAAACTCACTCTCTGTTTGTTTGATAATTTCAAGTAACCCTCAGACTTAGGCGGGTCGGTGCGGTAGGAGCTTGGTTATGTCTACATTTCTGTTAACACTATTTTCTTAAAATTTAACTTGTTTAAAATTTTGATTTGAGAGTTTTCTAATTTTTGGACTCTCTGTACATTTAGGATTGTTTTTGTTTTGGATTTATATCTTGAATTCTGGCATGACAAACAACAAAACGTTTTTACGTAAACAACTATTTTCCTACAAGATACACGATTTAATTAGAAAATAATAACAAAAAATGATTTTTACTAAATAAGTACGACAACACATTTTCCAAATGAAACAGTCATTTTGAGTTACAAAGATACACGATGTTTTCTTAAAAAGCATAAGTCGGATTTATAAATGTTTTACATAACATTTCCAAATGCGGCCATAACGTCTAGGCCGATCATTAAGCATGTTAAACATGAAATCATATACAAATCAAATATCGATAGCCATGGTAATCCATGCTTTATAAAATGAACATATTGAATTTTCAATGTGAAAAAATCATAATGAACATATAGGCCATGATGTCACATACCATGAGATTAGATCAAAATCACTTATTAGCGCTATTTAAAATCACATATTAGCACTAAATAGCATAATACATCAAAAAGATTTAAGTTAAAACACATACCTTAAATCCATTTCACATATATACAATTAACTAGTAAACAATGATATAATCATAGAGAAACATACATCTATATAACATTACACTATGATCTTACCTAATATTTGCTAACGGTTGATTCATAAGGACTAATCCGTAATTTTTTTATTTTTTCTCAATTATCCTTCATGCGAATCAAATCTTGATCTATAATGATTAAATTTAATTTATCAAATTAAAATACATATTCGAACTCATTTTATGCAAAAAACCCTTAAGTTTTCATTATTTACACATTTTCCTAAACTATTATATATATCTCTCAATTTAGTCCCTAAACCGAAACTCCAAAGTTGACAAAATTTTTCAAATACTTATGCTAGCCTAATTAATTCCCATATTAGTACAGTCCACATATATTCAAAATTCACAAGAATTTCATGTCAATTGTAATATTTTATCAAATTAGTCCTTTAACTAAAAACTAACTAAAATCACTTTACAAAATAGTCCTAAACAACAACCAAGACTACAAATTCATCATTTAATATCAAGAATAACTAAGATTCATTAATGGAAAAATCCAAAATCTTTAACAGTTTCGAAAACAGAGATATGAGTTAGCTGAACCTAATTGCAACGATTTTAAAAACAGAAAAATTATTAGAAACGAGAGAAAAATAGCTTACTATGCAAGAAAATATCCATGTCCGAACCTTGAAAGCCTTTAAAAAAGGCTTCTCATGCTATAATTTCTTATTTCTGTGGAAGATGATGAATAAAAAAATAACATTTGGTTTTTATTTTACTTAATTTAACATATTAAATTAATTAAAAATATTTTAACGTAAAGACAATTCATTTAACACAAAGCACTATCGTCCACTACATTACACTAGGTCTAATCGCCATTTAGATCCCTAAACCAACATTAATTATGCAATTTAGTTAATAAAAATCAATAGCGATTAACTTTTACTTTTTTTATAATTTAGTTCTTTTTCTTTAATTAACTAACAAATAACTAAAATTTTCGGACCGAACTTCACTTCACCCATATAATAACATATGTACGAGCTTGATTTACAAAAATGAGGTCCCGAAACTTAATTTTCCAAAATTACTTGACTTTAGGGACAAATTACATTAACTTAATTATTCATTCAAATAATATAAATTATCAAATCAAAATTTATTATAATATTATATTTGACTTGTAAATATTAAATAATAATATCTATGAATTCACTCATCGAATTTGTGATCCCAAAATCACTATTTTCAACACCACTAAAAAATAGCTATTACAATCCCAATCTTAGATAGAAAGAGAACCAATGGGACCTCCCATCAAGAGATAGGCAACTTCAACCATCCCGGACCAACCCTTTCATACCAACCTCCGCAACCATTTAGGCCCCAAGAAGTTAAAAAGGAAGCCCGACTTTACCAATTACCTTTTGATGGCCATTAGAGTTTGTAAACTTGAAACTTGAGGAAGGGATGCACCCAATTCATACAAATATAAGTCAAATGTAAGGTCATTCAGACCAAATCCTCCAAGCCTTGCAAAACAATGTTACCTCTAACATTCTAGAAGAAAATTTAAATGATAACATCTATTAAATTTTTACTATTATTATTTCCGTGTTGATTTGAACAATTTTATTAATTTCTTACTTTAAAAATTATCAGACATTTGCACAAAATTCTCAAATGTAATTCCTTTTTATGATTTTTTTATTAAATTAACTTTTTAATTTTTTATAAAATTCATATTTTAGTCATATTTTTTTCAAATAAATTTATAAACTCATATTTTGTTATTTTCATTTATCATTTTAATATATGTTTAAGCAACGACATTATATATATTTATAAAAAAATAATGACTTAATAAAGTATAATTGTCAAATAAAAACTATAATAAGAAATTGTATAAAAAGTACATAATACTTTAAAGGTACAATGACAAGGTATTTACACTCCTAAGGAAAGAACAAGGTTCGAACTTTGAAGACAATATTGTTTGGGGTAACTTCGAACCCCGAACATGATTAGCAAAGCGGACATCAAAAGTACCAAAAATAATTTAAAGTTATTTATAATACTAATTACATAATTTATATAAATTTATATAATAACTTTAATTGAAAAGTAAAACCAAATTTGTGCATCGTACAAGATAAAAAACTAGTTATCAATATATACAAACAATATGAGTGAAACAATTTGTATAATAACATTGAAGTGTATAAAAATTATTAAAATAAAACTTTTGTTTAAGTGGTAAAAAAAATATAGACGCTGGTGGCATGGGTTCAAGCCTCAATCAATGTTTTCTAAATTGGATTAGTGATCGAACCAATAAAATCACTAGATCATCCGCTACACCCTCAATTCGATTCGATCATCCAGATCTAGATCTTGGTATTACCACACAAATACAGACACAAACTTAATTTACTTATACAATTTATAGATAAAGAAAACTTACTTAACTACAAAATCTCAAACTAAAATACATAGGCTCACTTACTTATACATGGCCATGGACTTTTCCTTTCAGAATTCGTGTTTAAAGTCCTGACGGACCCCTTTAAACAATACCGTGGAGACAGACACAGGCTCACTTCACAGACCATTCGTTCACAAACACAAACCACGCTCATCTTTTAATAAATCATACCCTATAACATACATCCGACACACACATATGTGACCGAACCTAAACTTCTCACATTCCATACCATAACCCGCATTCTATTTTCAACAATCACTCATACAATTACATAACCATCATACTATACTTTTCTAGCTTTGGTGTCCTTATTTTCTACAGAAATGTTTCATATGAATAGTATTCATACAAGAGTTAACTTAGAGACTCACCTAGTTCTCACCTACTGCAGCCCAAAACTCCATATCCAGACTTTTCATCACACAAATCAACATCAACTACTTCTACAGAACATGAAAATCCATCAAGATCTATTCATATATCCCTTTTTCCATCATTTCTATCATTGACAATCCCCAAGAAATTCACTTTTTCTTTATCTTTCTGATTTACCAAATATAATAGTTTTACTCTTTCACAACATAACATGCATAGCAATAAATCTTACCTTGACATGGAGTAATCACTAGTAAAGATCCAGATCTATAACTCCAGCTTCAAGGAGAAAGAAATATTTGAAGTTTTTTAAGTTTCGGGTAACAATACTTCTTGAAAAAGGAAGAAGTAAAACTTCCTCTTTTTCTAACCCAAATATCTAAATATCTAACCTGAACCCTTATTGGAACCTGACACGTGTTACAAACTGTCACCACTGCCTTTATAAATGATTTACAGCTATGAAAACCCAATATTTTTATATTTTTCTTTGGTTCCTCTATTCAACTAGTTCCTAACCAATTCATTTAGATCATGACTAAATGAATTGGGTGTACATTACCTTCGGGGATTACCCAAGTTACCCAAAATCCTCAATACTTTTACCAATCTCCTCTTAATGACTCAACACATGCTGTAAACAATTTTTTCAATAATCTAACATGTACTATGCACCTGATCTATACGCCAAAAGCATCAATTAGGCAGATAACACGATGCCACTTAGATTACTTTCGGTTTGCTCACCAAATTCAGGACTCACCAAAATAGGATGTTACATCACCGGTCCAATTAAAAATCCAAAAAGAGTAATAAAATTTTAAAAAATCTCAATTCAAACGTCTGTTCAACCGATATTTTAGCTTATTCAACTTTCTGTTCAACTAGTTTTTTAATCGGTTTGCCGGTTCTCAATCTAATAGGTTGAAAGTCACTTTCCAAATCAATACCTCGGCTAATTCACGATCCGACCGACCGGTTCGATTCAAATAACACTGGCTTTATATTTGTAATTTTTTTATTGACTTTTTTAAAAAAAAAAAAAGAAAGACAAAAGTGTCATCATAATAATATAACTTAATTAAAATATACAAGGTTAATTTGATATAACTGATGATTGTTAAATTTTAAGGTAAACTACGTAGTTGGCCATATAACTTTAATAAGTTTTCATTTTAGGCATTAGAAATAAAAAATTTGCAATTAGGCACTGCCATTAACAATTGTTTTCATTTTAGTCACTCAACTTTAATAAGATTTAATTTTTGGTCAACCGTTCATTCAATTTATTGTACACTCTTTTTAGTCATAAAATTTTAATAAGTTTTCATTTTGGCCACTCACTTTTTAAAAATTAATTTTAATATTTTCAAAATAAACCTAGGTTTTGTGCGACATTGAGTTATTCAATCCTGGAGATGAAACCATGTTTAACTCAATTCTCCATACAAACGAAGTATTTTCCTGAAGAAACCTAGGTTGGAAAATTAAAAAAAAAAAGGGTTTTCCCTGTGAAAACCCAATGTAAAACCTTAGGTTTTTTTTTTCTCTTTGGGAAAAAAGACAAATTATTTCTAAAAATAAATTAAATTAAAAATTAATTAAATTTTCTATTGGAAAAATTAAAATTAAATCTAAAAATTAAAAATTAAAGGAATTAAAAGATTTTTCCCTATAAGTCCTATAAACCCTAGGTTTTTCCCTTTTACAGAGAAGAAACAAAAATAACTCTAAAAGGTTAAATTAAATTAAATTAAATTTTAAAAGAAAAATGAGTAACCAAAATGAAAAGTTATTAAAGTTGAATGACTAAAATGAGTGTAAAATAATATTGAATTAATAGCGAGTGATCAAAATAAAAGTCTATTAAATATGGGAGACTAAAATGAAAACGGTTGTTAACAATAGTACTCAATTTGTAATTTTTTTTATTCTCAATACCAAAAATAAACACTTATGAAAGTTAGATAATCAAACTGTGTAGTTTATAACACCTCGGATTTCTTTTGCTTTGGGTTTCAATTAATCAAATATTTATTTCTTGATAAAATCAAAAAGCAAACGGTGAATTTTTATTTCACCGAATCTTATAATTAAAAGAGTAAAGAAAAATAAAATACTTAGCAGCCTATTTCATGAATTATACGAGCTCACTGCTAAGACATGCATGTCGCTATCATACAATACTCTCCAAACGAGGCTTGTCAAAACCCACACAAACCTTATCCGAGGAACATAGCATGCGTGACAATAAAAGGTTTTAGGCAAAGAAGATTTTACCCTTATCAGCTGAGAAGGCTCAGTAGCTAAATATATTTAAGAACATCCATGGCGACCTTGAGCTGCCAGTTTCATCTTGCTATCCATCGACTTCCTTGCAATGCCAGAGTTAGGCCTTCCTTCTCTTGCTCAGTGCAACCCTCTCAAAGCAATATTAAGGTAGTGGTTCAATACCTGCACAAAAAATTTTCTGCGTTACTATTCATGGTGATTAAGAAGTTGTTTGTTCCCAATTTGGGGAAACAGGTTGTTATAAATGGAGCAGCAAAGGAAATAGGAAGGGCTGCAGTAATTGCAGTGACTAAAGCTAGAGGAATGGAGGTGGCCGGTGCAGTGGATTCCTATTGTGTGGGAGAAGATATAGGAAAGGTTTAAAGTCCATTCATGTCTTGTTCCATGTACTTTTACCCCCTCAATAATCACTTGGCTATAAAATCCAACTTTTAACACAGTTCCTTTTTCTACATTAGGTGTGTGATATGGAAGAGCCTCTAGAAATTCCTATCGTGAATGATCTCACTATGGTTTTAGGTTCGATATCTCAGGTAGCATTCCAATTTCAATATCTTTTTAAGTTGACTTCACCGGTCATACCATTTTGATCACAATAATTCTATCAGTCAAAAGAGACAGGAGTCGTTGTTGATTTCACTAAGCCTTCAGCAGTTTATGACAACGTAAAACAGGTTCGGTATCTAAACACTACTATATTCTTATATCAACTTATTTTGCAGCCTCAGTGAATAAGCAAGCATAAACCATATTTTTCATATGACCACTGAAATGTAAATTTTCTAAAAGTTATACTAGAATAGCTGATAATAGTTTTCTTTTCAACTTCCCATAGGCAACAGCATTTGGTCTGAGAAGTGTGGTTTATGTGCCTCGGATTACGGTTGACACAATATCAGCATTATCTGCATTTTGCGAGAAAGCCAGCATGGTGAGGACAGGGTGAGATATATTTCAATGTCTACTTGTCTCAAAAAATATTTTATACCGCTTTAATTTGCAGAGCCAAGTAACTTGTTGCAATTCTAACGAATACGAAATATTTTAGGGTTGCCTAGTTGCACCAACTCTGTCTATAGGATCTATTCTCCTCCAGCAAGCTGCCATTTCAGCTTCTTTCCACTACAACAATGTAGAAATTGTTGAATCAAGGGCGCATGCAACAGTAAGCTACAAGTTACATTTGGGTTTTTATATTTTCTATGGCTTTCAGTGCAAATGTTGGAGATGCAGTTGTCACGGCAGTCATCCAAAGTTAAATGAAATAAACACACATCTATAGAATGTGTGGTGCAATGAAGTATATGAATGTAGTTTTGCATTATGCTTTGACAATTAAGTCTACATAACTCCAACATACATGTCCCTTGTAGATGACCTGATGAGATACTAAACTTGTCATTGATTACAGGATCTTCCCTCACCAGATGCCATCCAGATTGCCAACAACCTCTCCAACCTTGGTCAGATCTACAACAGAGAAGACCTTTCAACAGATGTTTCGGTAAAGCATTGATATACAGAAAATGATGGTAGAACCAAAATGTCAAAAAGTGAATTGCACTTCTATTATCATCTATTTCTATCTAGTTGTGGCAATTAGAGAGTAGGGAAAGATGTTAAATGAAATGAAAATATGCAAATGAAAAAAATCCTTAAACTTTTGTTTTTGGTGCCTATCTTGTCAGATTTGATATTGCAGTAATTGTCATATAGAGCTACTAATAAAGCATAGGAAAATCCATCACATTGATCATCTGAATTCTACTAATTGGTTTTATACAAGAAAGAACTAGAGATATAGATTTACATTTATGAGAATTTATGTTACCAAAAGAAAGAACAGAAGCACATATAATCCAAAATGCTAATTAAGAAGGTGGCTCATTTTTCATTTTTTTCCCCTTTGTAAGGCAAGGGGTCAAGTCCTAGGTGAAGACGGTGTACGTGTTCATAGCATGGTCCTTCCTGGGCTTCCATCTAGTACAACAGTTTACTTCTCTGGACCAGGAGAGGTAAACCCCCCGCCCTTCCTCTCTCCTAGCACTAGCTGTGACAATTAATTTGATACTACTCTAATCCACAAGTGCTTAACCGCTGGCCACAGGTCTACACCATCAAACATGATATCACAGATGTGCAGTGCCTCATGCCAGGCTTACTCTTGGCTATTAGAAAGGTTGCCCGACTCAAGGTAACTGATCGCATTGCAGAATATACATTATGTCTTTCTTCAAGCATTTTGTTCAGAACATTGCAAAAGTAAACTTACTTGAGTGGCCCATGCAATTTCAACAGCATCTAGTGTATGGCCTGGAGAAATTTCTGTAGAACCCCATTATTCTTCAAGCTCCTTGGTGTATAACAAGATACTTCACAGATCCAGTGAAGAATCAGTTTCATCGAAATATTTTATGAAAGGAAAGGTGTATGGCCAAGAGAAAGTTCTGTAGGATCCCATTATTCTTCAAGTTCCTTCTTGTATGACTTCAGATTTTTGGCAGGTCCAGTGAGAATCATTTTCATCCTGCAAACAAATAATTCGTGAAAGGAATGGATTTCCTCCTTCTGAAAGATACATCTATAATAAGTTAAGAACAGCAAACAAAAATGTCATGCATTTACATTTCTTTGATATAAAACCACTGTAATTTGATCAATGCTTCAAAATTTTGGGATGTTCACTTCAAAATTAAGGCATGAAAAGCAATTTTGTCAAGGTACTATATATTGATGACACGCCGATTTTCTCATATGCTCAATCTTACTATTAGAAGTTTAAGGAAAAGAATAACAGCTCAACTTGTGTTGTACCAAGCCACTCTAGCAATTAAACCGCAAATTTAATATCTTATTTTTTTGCTTCATCTGAAAAGAACAAAACTTTGAGAAAGGAATGTTCTACAATAGAATGATTCAAGATAAAATACTTCAACATATTTGTTTGATAATGTCTTGTGTTATCTTCTCGAGCCACATTTATTGGGACATGACTCAAATCTTGTCATAAAACCTCAGAAGAGATATAAAGCTGATTTCCTATTCTTAAATTATTTTTTTTCATCGTCTTACATTCATGAATAGTCTGTTTTCCTCCGCTCAGGAATAGATGAGTGTTTTTGCCATCATAAACCTTAACCCATTCTTAAATTTGAGATTGCACAAAGAAAATCAATAACTTCAATTGATGGAATGGAGAAAAAAGGATATAAAATAATTAATTCTGGACCAAAAAAAAAAAAGGACTTAAGGTTCCAAGAAAAAGAGATAACAATTTATTTACAATCTAGATTCCTTGTTGGACTAAACAATGTTCACACAAATCCTTATAGAATAATGATAGCACCAACATTTCACTTTCTTGCAAATAAAACTTATATTGTTCATCTTAAGAGTTCATTAGGCATAGATGGCATTTCTTCTAAATATATGGAAAAGGTCAAAGGACGGGTGGCTCTATATGGTCGTACAATTTGACAAGCTATATCAATTTTCTCCAGCATCTAGATGCAACATGCAAGGGCCTCCAAGTATTTAAGATTGTAATAGAATGTCATAGAAGTGCCAAGTTCTTCGTTCATCTGGTATTTGGTTTATAATTAGGATCCATGTAATCAGAATACGTAAACAAAATGAGACCTCTTTATATTATAAAAACAAATCTAATCCTGCAACTACTAAAGACTTCTAATACATTAAGCGCTGGCAATCTACTGGTGACCAGAAGCAACATTAGTTTTTATCTATCTCAGTAAAGAAGATGCTGGTAAAGAAAAAAAAAAAAAAAGATAGGCACTCTTTATAAGGCATCAAACTTATCATCAAGTCAAAAGCGAACTAGAAATACTGGCATTGCTTTCAAACTGAAAAAATGGGGTCGCCAAGAAAAGACAGTAGCAAAGAAACCAGGAGAAGTATAAAACAGACTTCACAAAGATGTAAAAAGCAAACTAACAGAATGAAGGTAAGGTACACACACATTATTAGTTCTTACTTCTAAGTTTGTTCGAAACAGCTCTTATCCAGGCTCTGTCCTTCTCGTTATATGCATATCTCATGCTTGAAGTCAACAGGAAAAAACCTTCAATATTCCCCATGTAATTCATGCTTGGATTAGGACTGAGTAGCACTGGTTGTACCAAGACAGAACGAGTCCCCTGAGGAAGTATATTCCAAAATTCAGCATCTGTAATAACGATTAAATATTGGCATTAGACAGTAGGAACAGTTTAAAGAACATAGCTGAAAAGGAAAATATTGCACTGATATCACTAATTCATATTTTAACATCCAAAAAGATGCCATTAATTATTATAAGCACTTAGATTATCTCCTACTTCACAAACCATATATTCACTGTAAATGATAATCATTGTACACTAATTTTCCCTTTTACTTAGCCAACCACCCAAAGATTAATTGGGAGAAGGAGCCAACAAGTGCACGAGAGTTACAGGGTCAAGGTTAATTGTCGGCAAGGATAAATGTCATCATAAAGCTTCCTAGTCTTGGTGGTTCAAATGAAACAAGAAAGTAAGAAACCAGGGAAAGCCACAGACATTAGCAACATAGTTCCTAGTCTTAAGATGTTCTTAGAAGCTAAATTATTCATCAATTGAAATCTCAGACACATTGAAGACGATCATATCCCTTCAATACAAAAGCTAACGAAAATTATTTACCTGCAGTTTGAGGGAAATAAAGGGTGTCTGTCAAATCAGAGAGACCGGTTTCTTCTATACTACTTTTAAACCAATCAAGTACATTATCTTTTGATACACCATCAGGCAAATTCCAATATCCACGTATACATAATTCACCTTGCGTTAATATCAACTACAAAATTTGAGATATCAACAACAAACAAAATTAGTAATAACTCAAAAGAATAGAAGCTATAAATTCCCTAATTTAGTTCTTTTTTTTTTACTCGGGGTTTTTACCACAGAGGTGGTGTTGGTATTTCGCAATAAAACATATGTTGCCCAAGCTAAAGCCTCTTTTTGTGCAACCGACACATTTTCTGACATAACAAAGATTTGCTCAGCACCTTCAGGCAGAGTCGTTTGATCCAGTGGAGCTGCACCCTATGCATCATGTTACTACAAACATTATATCTAAACTTAAATTCAAATTGAACAACAAATTTGAAAAATAAAATTATTACCTTGAGAAATTTACCAAGGTAAGGAAGTGTAATTGAAAAGGCAGCCAAAGATAGACCTAAAGCCTCCGTTCTCTACACCAAAAGCATCGATTAAAAAAATTATAATGAGAAGTTAAAACTGTAATGAAATAGAGAAGGCAAGTTACCAGCTGCGCAGCGGAAACGGAGTCGGATCCAAGCAAATGGTTCAATATGAGAAGGGAACCGAACCCGTATCCGATCCACCTAGGTAAATAGGATTCGTCCAATCCAGGAATACCCAAAGTGAATCTAAGAACAGAGAGATTCATTTGTTGCTGGGAATTGTCCAGACGAGCGGAGATTGATGCCATTTTGGGGCGAAATTTGAGAGGGAGAGGGGTTTTCAACTGAATTAACGGATTTAAAAGCTGGGTTTTAGTCGTTAGTATTGTCATAGTTTCCCCCTTTAGTGAAATGAAATTGATTTGGGTGAGAGCTTAATTTAATATTATTTTGTTCTTGTACGAATATACACAAATTTTGTAATAGTATCCATCAATTGTTTTACTTTTAGTTACTTTTTTTTTTAGATTAAACTATACATATATCCATTTAATTATAATTTTTTTATTTTAGACACTTAAAATAAAATCCTTCCAATTTAAATATTTACATTATAGTTTGATTATTTTGGTTATTTCTTCATGGATTAATCAAAAGATCGATATAATAATAAATATAGTAATCAATTTTACATATTATATCTATTCAGTTATAATTTTAAAAATTAACCTTCAAAATTTACAAATATTTTCAATTTGATCCTAATTTTAAAAATTTTAAAATATATAAAAGTACATAAATATTTTAAAATATAATAATAAATTTAAATTTTATATTAATATTATTATTAAATAAAAACTTAAACTATTCATATTTATAGATAAGCAACATTTTTTTGAATTATTATTTTACTTAAACATACATATTATCATTATACTAATAGTTTAAATATTGAATTATATTTTATATTAAATATTAAATTAAATTTTAATTGTAATTTAAAATATTCAAATTTATTCATAAATAGTATCATATTGTTTTAAATTATTTCTTACATAAACATAAAAATATTTAATTTTAAAATAAATAAAATTGAATAGATAAAGTCTCATAAAATATCAATACAGTATATATTATATTAAATCGCACTTCTATTGTAATTTAAATTGTTGGAATTTTTAAATAAGTAATATTTTATTATTTTATATTGATTCCAACTTTAAAAGATATGCTATCATTATTTTAAATCTAAAATTTTGAATAGATAAAGTCTAATAAATATCAAATATTCATTATATTTGTCTTAAAGTACACTTTTATTCTAATTTATACTATTATTTTATTATTATATTAAAGCTAAAAGTTCTAAATAAAAAGTTGATATTAAATATTGAATTATAATTTATATTCATCTTGAATTACACTTTATTTATAATTTAAATTATTAAAATTTATAGATAAGAAATATCTTATTGCAAAATATTTTAATTATTTCATATTAAATAA
This sequence comes from Gossypium raimondii, assembly GCF_025698545.1. Lineage (NCBI taxonomy): Eukaryota > Viridiplantae > Streptophyta > Magnoliopsida > Malvales > Malvaceae > Gossypium > Gossypium raimondii. The sequence goes on from NC_068573.1 coordinate 14,992,249, forward strand.
AACAAAACATATTATTAAAGAAATAAAATTATTTTAGTATCTTTAAATAATAATTAACCAACAAGTGGACTTCTGTGTTTAAATCAAATTCGAATTTTGGAGTCGTTACTGTTGAGAGGATTTTACCTAAATAACACCCCGACTCGAACAAGATTGATCTGAGACCTTAAATCAAATGAGGTCATCTGTGACTATACAAAAAAAATGATAATTACTTATATTAATAAAACAAAATTAGTTGAGCGCATTTTAAAACAAATTTCCAAAGGTGTTTAAGGCCAAGCAAAAGCTCTCAAGGGTTTAATTGTAGCAAAGCAATGTAGGAGCGCTATCAGAGGCTTAGGTGTGGATACCTAACCCAATTACTGTGCAGAGGTACCAAATCCCTAACTCATGCACTTAAAAATTAACCAGTTAACTCCTTATTTTGGCCTTAAACATGACCAAATCAAATCCATGACTTGTGGTTCTCAAAATTCATATTTTAAACATCATACATGATCATCAAAACACATTAAAACAATATGAGACCAACATGATCACATGTTATCAAACTTAAACATCAAAATTAGTTTACTTGGCATACAAGAAACACATGAGACATATATCCACACCATTATACACATAAATACATACTAAGATTACAATTCACTAAAATTGCATATTCAAGTCATCAAAATGGACATTAACTATTACCATTTACGCTAGGAACATGCCAACTCAAACTTAGAATTCAAAAGATGATACAAACATTGCTTAGTTGATAAATGAGTCTCAGATGCTATCAATCTACTCGAGTCCATAAGTCCTAATCATCACTGATACATGGAAATAAACAAGTTATCACGTGAGTAAAGGGCCTCAGTGATGCTAACATAATTTCAAAGCAATGCATAAGCAAATCAAGTATGTAAACTGTTGAAAAAAAATTCGGTTCAAAAGCAGTTTTCTTGCACAGCGGAAAAGTAAAATTCTGAAAACCCAGCCGATTTGTGATATTTATAGTAATAATTTTTTCCCAAAATAGTACCTATGTTTTGGGCGAAACGGATCTTAGACATTCTTGATTTTTAATTAAACAACCTTCTTCATTATTCTCGTACCACGAATTATTTCAAGTGTGGGCTCAAACAGTTTTGAAACAAACAAAGACCCAAGAATAATTTTTACTTTCAGTAGGAAAGTAAACCTCTCTCTCTTATAGAAATCGGTAGAATTGTTATGTAACATCCTGCTTAGCGAAGTCCCAATGATTGAAAAATGTTATTGGAGGCAAGGCACAAAGAGTAAGATTTAAGCGAGTAAGACATAAGGATTTGGCTAAGCATAAAAAATTTTTCGAAAACGCCTGTTCGCCTTAGCTCAACAGATTCTAAAAGAAAAGCTTTGTAAGAAGAGTATGTGGCGAACCAAAAGTGTTTTGTCTGTGAGGCCCTTTGTAATAGGGATAGTTTAGGGAAATCATGAAAGGGGTAAGGTATGACCAAACAAGGAATAATGGTATGAATGTACAAATATATGGATATGGAGCATAGTCATAGAAAGGTACGATTGGCAAATAGTATTCGCTCAAATGCACTTTTTGTCATTTAGAATGGGCGAACCCCAATATGAGTATAAAACAAGTAAGGATTTCATGTCTGATTACTATGAGTGGTGAAATGAGACTTATGATTATGTAAAATGACCTTAGGATGTGAGTTCACGCTAGTGGCGCAGTATGCCCTGTAACCAATATGGTCTCATGCCAACTAAATTGTAAGGAAAGCTTGTTAGGAATTAACCGAACATGAACTAGAATGGTTAAAGGCTGAAGGAGTAATCGAGTATCTTATAGAGGTGGAAGATTTTAATAAGGCTGTTCAGTCTTGATGTGACGTTTACCAAGTTCCCATAGAGGGTTAAGTTAAAAGAACACCCTGGTTAGGTTAAGAAAAAGGTTATCTTCTTTCCCTTTTTTCTTTGAAAAACAAAAAAGATTTAGGGCTAAGGTGAGATAAAAACATTGCTCTGAGCTAAGTTCAAAATCCTAGATATTTCTAGTTATTTTCTTCACGAAAAGTTATGTTTCGTGACTCTACTTGACAAGGGAACATAGATCTGTAATTATGCTTGGACAAATAGAGCTTAGTGATATGTTTAGGTTTACAATGATGATAAAGGTTACTCGAATGGGTTTTAAGAAAGTGTCTCTGTTTATCAAGGTAGAGGAGGCTGTATGATCTGGCTGAATGATGGATCTAGAGCCCAAACTGTTGATTTCACAAGGAAAGGCTAGATTTGAAGTTTAAACTACCTTTGAGGTTATCAAGTGAAACCCTAAATTGACTCATGCATTCATAATATGCCTTTTATAAACTTCTATGCTAAGTAACCAAATCATGAAATAGAACTAGTAAAATATAATGTGATGACTCTAATGAGGAACATAAGATTTATGGACTTGCATGTATGGATAACATGAAGTTTCATAGTCAACGTATGAAACATGAATCTCGAGGTTAAATGATGCTTATGTAGCACCCCAAACTCGACCTAGACGCTATGGCTGAATTTGGAAAGCTACATTGGCCACCGAAATGGCCTAGAAAATCTTTCGTAGTTTTGAAACGTACTTTTAAAAACCATTTGCGTAAATCATTTCAAACTAGTGAAATCGAGAAATTTTAGAAATCGATGACATTGATATTTTATTTGTAAAAAGTTTGATCGTTGTTCAAAACTTTCGTAATTTCAATCATATTTCAAAATCATTTATTCAAAACTAAAGAACTTGACTATTTGTCACTATTTAAAAAAACATGTTAAATTCATAAAATTAAATGTCTTTAAAAATATCATTTGTAAACATCATAAAATTTGAAATTAAGTCTAATTTTATTAAGAACTTATTTCTCGATTTGTAGCGAAAAATGTAATATTGATATATTCTTACGAAAATCATAACGAACCGTTTTGCTAAAACCATATTTTGCTAAAAATCAATATTTTATTTAAGTTTGATAAAACATCAATAGGCAATTTAAAACCTAAAAACAATTAAGTCATATATTTGTCTAAAACTCATTTTCATTGTCCTAGTGAAAAGAGTGATTTTGTCAAGTTTTAATAAAACCAAGTTTCGTGCATAATATTAATCAAATACTAATTTATGCGTTTTTAAAAACTTAATGTCATGCAAACAATTCATTCAAATCACAATGAAAAATCTCTAAAGTAAAGTCATGCCACATCCATAATCAAACTTATTACAAATGCAAAATAACAAAATATCAAAATAAAATTTAATTACTTTAATTTAAAAATAATTCTAAGAAACTTCTTCAAATGTCGTCATCGCATCCTAACCTCGAGGTTATCTGTAAAATAAAAAAAAACTAAATGGAGTGAGCTATAAAGCTTAGTGTGAGTCTTATAACAAGTTAAATAGCAATAAGCACATACATATCGTACAACATAATCAATATTATGCATATGATCATGGTAGTGCAATTTTTGGAAAACAATTATGCAAATTTTTATAAAACATCCTACCTATCACCGCTACACTCCAAAAAGAGTTCCCCAGAACTCATCTATACAAACACTCCAATATGTGGATGAAGCTACCAATATTCGCAGACAAGCAGCCATGTAGGTTGTGGATAAACCACCATGTTGGTTGTGGACGAAGCCACCAATTCTTCCTCCTTACAATATCCCACCCTATGCATGTGATATGGCGATAATGAACATATATATATATTTTATTTCAAAATATCATTTATCACATTAGGCGTGTTGAAACATGCAAATCGAATCATATAATATCATGTTTAACATGTGTTTCACGTATTGTTTCAAGATATCAAAATATCACCATTTATTTTTCATGTAAAATCAATTGTTCCATAATATCACATAACATGAGAATGAGAATAACATACTTTTCAAACAGTGAAAATCATAACCACACAACATACTTTTCACAAAATTAGTTGGTTCGAAACCACTTACTTGTATAATCCGTTTCGACGAATTTAGTCTCCCTTTTTAGAATACTTAAAGTATTCACATAAATCACAAATCAAATAAAAATATTTTGTTTAGGTATTATTAACGTTATATATATAACTTGTATCGATTTAGACCCACACCTAAATTCGTATGACCCGATAATAACGATTTCATTTCCTAACTCTAAGAGAGAAGATCAACCCTTGAACCCTTAGTTAAACATTAATACCATGTCAGTATATTGGCATTTTTAATAATATTTTTGAATAAATGATTATATTGAATCACTTACTTAATCAATGGTTCCAATGACAAACATCTCTGAAGGATGGAGTATGGATCCGGGGTTTCAAATAAATGCTTCATGCACGAACAAGAAATATCCTTGTTAGAATCTTTCATAAAAGAGAATAAAGAAAGAAATAATCTAATCGAAGGATTTAACAATACTTATGTAATCTCGAGGGTAAGGAGACTCAACGATCCTTGAAATGATTCAATTAAAGAGGAGGATTCTCAACTAACAAATAAAATAAAATAATAAAAATGATAGATTAGAAAAGAATAACAAAAAAATCAATAAAATCAAGATATGAAGTTGAATAATAAAAAGGTTGATTACGAAAGAGAGGAGGAGAAAATAAGAAAATGGTGAAAAAAAGTGGTGGTCAATGACGGCGGCATGATAGTAGTGGTGACGGTGGAGGTCCGAAAGTGGAGATGTGGTGGTGCGATTGGCTAGGAATGGAGGAGATGTGGAAGAATTAAGGAAAAAGGTTTTGTTGATGAGGTGAAATGGAAGAAAAATGAAGAGGAAAGGGAGGAAAAAGGAGGAGCAAAAGATGGAGTGGCAAAAATGGAAATGAAGGAAAAAATTAACATCAAAAGGTATAACAGGTTCAATGTATGTCACACAAGGTAAGGGTGAAGAAAATAGGCATGTTGAGGGGATAAAGCAGCAAAAAGAGGATCATGAGAGTGAAAAGAGGGGTTTAGGAGGGAAATTTGACTAGTTAAAAAAGAAAAAAAAATCTTCCTTCGCATGGTAACTAGGAGTGGACGGTAATGGAAGCTTTTTTCCATGCAAAAATTACCAAAAAAAATTAAATAAAATATGGAGTGTGTGGAGACTTGAACTAGGACCCTTAGGAAATTATTTAAGCTCCTAACCACTAAGCTAACTTACTTTTTTGTTCACAAACTACAACATTTATTTTAAAAACATGGTGTGACCTTTGCTAAGGTTTGAAGAAAAATTGCACCATATAGAAAATCATATGAGGGAAGGGATTCAAATGAGCAAAAGATCATCTACAAAATTCGGGCATGACCACTCTCAGTTCATTAACCCAATTTCTACTAATCCAGTTTATAGGGATGTGATAACTTGTGTCTGGATAATGGTAATGTGTCTGAAAGGCCTGGATGTGTTTGTTACGAATAAGTCAAGATATGATGAGTTCATGAAAGATGGGTCTAAGTATGAAGAGTCTGTGTCTGTCTCTGGAATTATCAAAGGGGTTCATCGGGACTAAAAACACGAATCTCTAAAAAGACAAGTCTATGGCGACGGCGTTAAAGGACCATATCATGTAAGATCGTAATTGGTGCATTATGACATCATATGGAAAGAAGACCATATCGTGTAAGACAATAACTGGTGGGTTATGTAACATCCCGAAATAGAGCCTAGTCAGAACAGTGGTTTCTGGACCACAAATCTGATGAGGAAAAAATAATTTTTATTATATTTTTATGGTCTAGAATTTCACAAAATGATTTCATGAAAATTTCGTTCGAAAATTTCGACGTTTGGACACTCAATTTAGTTAAAAGGACTAAATTGAAAAAAGTGTAAAAGTTGAGTTCTACATGTTAGAGGTGTCCAGTTGTTATGAAATTTTAAATTGGAGGCCCTTAAATAGAAATTAGACCATTGGTTAAATTGTGGACAAAAATGGACATAAGATAAGTGAAATAGGATATTTTTAAGTGAGTGGTATTTTAGTCATTTAGTAATAAAAAGAATTAAAAGGGGAAAAGATGACAAATTGTGCTCATCTTCTTTATTTGGCCAAATATTGCGAGGAGGAAGCCATAGTTAGGGTTTTCAAGCTTCCAAGCTCCATAGTAAGTGATCCCAAGCCCCGTTTTTTATGTTCTTTACGTTTTTTGAGTCCCGGTAACTTAATTTAGCTTATTCTAGCAATAATTTAACCTAGAGTTCATATTTGGAAAAATAACCATAGGTTAAATGTGTTTATTTTGATGTTTTATGGTAGAATATGAAGCTTGGAACTATGTTAAACAACTTTTGCTAGACGATTTTAAGTGAAAGCGAGGAAAACGGCATAATCGGTAAATATACCTAATATCCATAAGTAAGTGTTAGAGTGGCAATTTGATGTTGCTATAGAAGGGAAAACTGTTCAGCATGTTATAAAACATAAGACTAAAGGATGAAGTTTAATTTTCGAGCTTTGGAACAAAAGTATAATTATACAAAAGTTTAGGGGTAAAATTGTAACTTTGCCAAAGTTCGAGTCAAGGATTGTTTTGATGAATGTGAGTATTAAATAAGCTAAATTTGCTATTATAGATCAAGAAGAATGAAATTCGGAGTTAGACTGGGGAAAGAAAAATGTTAAGGACTAAGTTGCTATATTTGATCGTATTTTGTACCGAGGTAAGTTTACGGTAAATAAATGCAATATTTCAATAATTATTATTAATTTTGTTATTTTCTAGAAATTATGTATTTATTTCATGAAATTATTTAATGTTGACTCAAGTATGAGATGACAGAGAATCAGAGTTAAAAAGCCCTGTTGAAACATTGGGAATGTATTGGATACAAATGTCATGACATTAAAGGAATGAGATACAATGTAAGACCATATCTGGGATATGGCATTGGCATCATTGTGATTACGAGAGGTCCCATGTAAGACCATGTCTGGGATATGGCGTTGGCACCGAGATAAGAAGTCCCCCGTAAGGCCATGTCTGGGACATGACATGGGCACCGATATGAGAACTCCCATGTAAGACCATATCTGGGATATGGCATTGGCAGTACAGGAAACATCCCATGTAAAACCACATTTGGGACATGGCTTTGGCATGTTATTATCAGACAGGAGACCCGAGTATCCTTAGTATTCTAAGTGGTTCAACGGGCTAGTAAACAGACTATGTTACATGAAAGTTCAGGTAAAAGCATAATAAATAGATTCAGGGGAGTTATAAGAGTTAAGAATATCTTAGTGATCAGTTGAGAAAGAAATTTTAGCAAGGGACAAGTAAGTTATAAGCATGAGTTATTTAAGTAAGCAAGTAAGTAAACAAGTAAGAAAGTAAGTAAAGAAGAAGCGAAGACCATGATACTTGATGATAAATCATGAGTATAATTATTTATGATAAATGTTGTCATTTATTTTCTTGTAAACTTACTAAGCTTTACGCTTACTCTCTTTATTTTCCTTCTTTTTTTTATAGTATCGCCAAGCCAATTCGGGGATCGTAAAGACGTCGGAGATCGTTTCACACTATCATCAGACCATCTCGATATTAAATGATTCGAAACGTTTTAAGTTATGGCATGTATAGGGACTTAGTCATTTTGTGTGTGTTCTTATGATATGGCTAATGAATAGCTATTGAAATGGCTATTTAAGAACATGTTTTGATGTTATGTGTGCCTAAATGATAGTTAATACAAAGAAATTATAAAAGAGTAAAAATTTGCAATGGAACAATTTTTGGACAACAGCATTGACGTGATTTTGAAAAATCACCAAAAATAGTAGAAAAGGAATTAGAGAGTGAATAAGATATAGAATCAAATCTTATTGAGTCTATTTTGACATGAAAGAAATGGTGTAGGAAAAAATATATTTTTTTTGATATTTGAATTTTAGTGAGACAGGGTCAAAATTGTTTTTGAAGTCCCTTGTTCTGGCTTTAGAAAATCATTAAAAATTGTACAGAAATAATTATGAGTATTAATTTATATGTATAGATTCCTTAGTGATTCTATCTTCAGTAGAAATAAGAGGAACCATTATATGAATTCTGTACAATGAGATAATTGATTTTTAATACAAAGAGGTCAGAACTGTCAAGTAGAGAAATAGGGGAGGCTTTAACTAATAAACTGTACTAATTGGCTAACCCAAAAATTTTGGAAATTTTATGATAAGAAGATTTATGAGTCTAGTTTCAGGGAAAATTTAGGGATCTAAATCTTTAGTTTTGTAACTCGAGTTATAATTAAATTAGTGACAGTCACGCAGGTGGACAGTTTTGTTGTAAATAGTAAAATAAATTTTAAAAGCAAATTTTTATGCCCCGAACTAGTAAGTTAAATGAGATAACGCCTCGTGCTCGACTCCGACAATGGTCTTGGGTAAGGGGTGTTACATTTATTTGTATCAGAGTGAGGTTTAGTCGGTTCTCGGAATAGTCAGTATGAATAAATGTCTAGCTATACATGCCATGCTTGTATTTTGAAAGTGTGACGACTCCTGACGATTTTAAAATGTTTTTCTTTTATAGTTATGGATCCCGAACGAGTTGGTACAGATGATGTAGAGAGTAATTTGGCCACTCCTGCATAAGGGATGGTGCCACTAGATATTAGTGAAAGGCCCGTTACAGTTAGTCAAGGAGGAAGGGCTCGAGAAGCCTTCTTCCAAGCTATGAATGAATGGTTTGCCGAGTTTGTTCATACGTATCCAGCTGTTAGGCCTCCACCCTCTCATGATTTTTTGATCCCCCATGTAGCTCCACCAGTCACAAGTACAGTTATAATAGAAAGGCCGCCAATTAAGGAGCTAAAGAGTTTCGGGCTACTAAAGATGATGATGCAGAAAGAGAAGAATTTTGGCTCAAGAATATTATCAGAGTCTTTGATGAGTTATCCTATACACCTGAGGAATGCATGAAGTGTGTTGTCTCACTCCTTAGAGATTCAACCTATCATTGGTAGAAGACTCTTGTGTCAATTGTACCGAGCGAGATAGTTACTTGGGATTTCTTTCAGGAGGAATTCCGTAAAAAGTATATCGGTCAGAGATTTATTAACCAGAAAAGAACAGAGTTCCTTGAGTTAAAGCAGGGTAAGATGACTGTAACCGAGTATGAACATGAATTTGTTAGACTCAGCAAGTATGCTCGAAAGTGTGTGTCTATAGAGGCTATCATGTGCAAAAGAGTTTATTGGCTCAATGATGATATCCGACTGTCAGTTGGCATTCTAGAGATAAAAGAGTTTGTTGTTCTAGTTGAAAAAGCCTGTAAAGCAAGGGAGTTGTTAAAGGAAAAAGAAAAGGCAAAGCTAAAATTGAGGTTCAAGACACGAAGAAAAGGTAGATGAGCAGATCATTTCAGTCTACATCGAAGAGGCCTAGAGAGTTCTCTATTAGATCAAATTTTTTAGCCAAGTATCCTAGCCAAAAAAAAAGTAGAAGATTTGTAGGTTCAAGAGCTCAGACTACTACAGTTGCAAGTGTAGGTAGTACTCGACCATCTAGACCAGAGTGTGCTCAATGTGGTAGGCGTCATCTCGGTGAGTTCTGAGCAAATGAAAATGCTTGTTTCAGATGTGGTGCACTAGATCATTTTATTCGGGATTGCCTCGAAATAGTTAAAAGAGAAGTAATATTGAGTGCAAGATCGGGAAATGCTCCCACTAGAGGCAGACCACAGAGGAATTTGGGAGTTAGAGCGACTAGCTAGACTAAATGTTAGAGCACCCGTAAGGACTTATGCTATTCGTGCTCGCGAAGAGGCATCCTTCCTCGATGTGATTACAGGTACATTTTCTCTCTATGATACTAGTGTTATTACTTTGATTGATCGGGGTTCGACCCATTCCTATGTTTGTATGAGATTGATGCCTAGTATGAACATGCCCATAGAATCTACCGAATTGGTGATTAAAGTATCGAACCCATTAGGCCAGTATGTGTTAGTAGACAAAGTATGTAAAAATTGCCCTTTGATGATTAGAGGTCACTGTTTTCCGGCCAATCTCATGCTATTTCCATTTGATGAGTTTGATGTGATTCTTGGTATGGATTGGTTGACTGCCCATGATGTGATAGTGAATTGTGGAAAGAAATACATTAAGTTGAAATGCAAAAATGGTGATATTATCCGGGTTAATTCAGATGAGTCAGATAGTTCTCTTGTCATGATTTTTGTCATGTTTGCTCAGAAATGTTTGAGAAAAAGGTATGAAGCTTATCTTGCTTTTGTATTGAATACTAAAGATCCAGAATTGAAAAATGAATTAGTGCCAGTAGTTTGTGAGTTTTCCGATGTGTTTCCGGAAGAATTGCCAGGTTTTCCTCCTATTAGAGAGGTTGAGTTTGGTATTGAGTTGATTCTAGGTACCGCTCCTATTTCTATTACTCTTTATAAAATGGCGCCGTTGGAATTGAAAGAATTGAAAGCTCAGTTGTAGGAATTAACTGATAAAGGTTTTGTAAGACCTAGTTTTTCTCCTTGGGGTGCACCAGTGCTTTTTATGAAAAAGAAAGATGGTTTGATGAGGTTGTGTATAGATTATCGACAGCTTAACAAAGTAACAATAAAGAATAAATATCCACTGCCTAGAATTGATGATCTGTTTGACCAATTGAAGGGAGCCACTGTGTTCTCCAAGATAGATTTGAGATCTGGTTATTATCAGTTGCGGGTTAAGAGTCAGATGTTCCGAAGACTACTTTCCGGACTAGGTATGGTCACTATGAGTTTCTTGTGATGCCATTTGGCTTGACTAATGCTCCAGCCATATTCATGGATTTAATGAACCGAATCTTTCGACCTTACTTGGACAAGTTTGTAGTTTTGTTTATTGATGATATTCTAATTTATTCACTTGATGGGACTGAACATGCTGAACATTTGAGAACAGTTTTATAGATTTTGAGAGATTATCAGTTATATGCCAAGTTTAGCAAAAGTGAGTTTTGGCTTCGAGAAGTTGGATTCCTTGGACACATTGTCTCAAGTGATGGTATTAAAGTTGATCCAAGTAAAATTTCAGCCATTGTTGAGTGGAAACCACCCAGAAATGTATCAGAGGTTAGAAGCTTTCTTGGATTAGTTGGTTATTACAGACGATTTGTAAAGGTATTTTCCATGATAGCTACCCCGTTGACAAGGTTGTTGCAGAAAGATGTCAAGTTTGAATGGATTGAGAAGTGTCAGCAGAGTTTCGACAAGTTAAAGGCATTGTTGATTCAAGCTCCTGTTTTAGTACAGCCAGAATCGGGTAAAGAACATATGATTTACAATGATGCATCCTTGAATGGATTGGGTTGTGTACTTATGCAAGAAGGTAAAGTAATAGCTTATGCTTCCTGACAGTTAAACCCACATGAGAAAAACTACTTGACGCACGATTTAGAGCTAGCTGCCATTGTATTTGCATTGAAGATCTGGAGACATCACTTGTACGGTGAGAAGTGTCGAATATTCACTGACCATAAAAGTTTGAAATATTTGATGACTCGGAAAGATTTGAACTTGAGGCAAAGAAGATGGCTAGAGTTGATTAAAGATTATGAGCTAGTGATCGATTATCATTCGGGTAAGGCAAATGTTGTTGCTGATGCCTTGAGTAGAAAGTCTTTATTTACATTGAGAGCTTTGAATACTAGTTTGGTTTTATCAGATGATGGTTCTCTTTTAGCTGAGTTGAGAGCTAGACCAATGTTTCTTGAAGAAATCTGTAAAGCTCAGAAAGATGATAGTGAGTTGCAAGTTAAAAGAGCTTAGTGCGAGTCAGGTGTAGAATCTAATTTTCAGATCGGTTCTGATGGTTGTTTGATGTTCAGAAATTGAATATGTGTATCGAAGAATGATGGGCTTATTCGGAAGATCTTACAGGAAGCACATAGCAGTTCTTTGTCTATTCACCCAGGTAGTACAAAGATGCATAATAATTTGAAGAAAATATATTGGTGGGTAGGAATGAAAAGAGATATTTCAGAATTTGTTTCTAGATGCTTGATTTGTCATCAGGTAAAGGCTGAACATCAGGTACTTTCAGGTTTATTGCAGCCTGTGTTAGTTTCTAAGTGGAAATGGGACCGAGTTACCATGGATTTTGTGACAGGGTTGCCGCTGACATCGAGAAAGAAAGATGCAGTATGGGTTGTGATTGATAAGCTAACGAAGTCAGCTCATTTTATCCCAGTTTGTATGGATTACTTACTTGACAAGTTGGCTGAGTTGTATATTTCAGAGATAGTCAGACCATATGGAGTACCATTATCGATTATCTTAGATAGAGATTTGAGATTTACTTTGCGGTTTTGGAAGAAATTACAGGAAGCTTTGGGCACAAAGTTGAGTTTTAGTACAGCTTTCCATCCTCAGACTGATGGTCAGTCAGAGAGAGTTATTCAGATACTTGAGGATATGCTTAGATGTTGTGTTTTATAATTTCAAGGTAGTTGGGAGAAATATTCGCCGTTAGTAGAGTTTGCCTATAATAATAGTTATCAATCGAGTTTAAAGATGGCACCTTATGAAGCTTTGTATGGACATAAGTGTCGTACGCCTTTGTATTGGATAGAGCTTAAGGAAAATCAGATTTATGGGGTTGATCTAGTTAAAGAAACAGAAGAGAAAGTAAAAGTCATTAGAGATTGCTTGAAAGCAGCTTCAAATAGACATAAATCCTATACAGATTTGAAAAGAAAAGAGATTGAGTTTCAGGTTGGTGACAGGGTATTTTTGAAAGTATCTCCGTGGAAGAAAATTCTCAAATTTAGCAAGAAAGGAAAACTAAGTCCACGTTTATTGGACCGTTCGAGGTGATTAAAAGAGTTGGGCCCTTAGCATATCGGTTAGATTTGCCGACTAAGTTAGAGAAGATTCATGATGTATTCCATGTGTCTATGTTACGCCGTTATCGTTTAGATCTGTCACATGTAATTTCTCAGCCAGAGGTTGAGATTCAACCAGATATTACTTACGGTGAAGAACCGGTAAAGATTTTAGCTCGAGAAGTTAAGCAACTAAGGAACAAAAGTATTGCACTTGTGAAAGTATTATGGAATAGGCATGGGATAGACGAGGCTACATGGGAGCCTAAAGAGGCTATGCGAAAACAGTACCTTAATCTCTTCACAGTAAGATTTTCGGGGACGAAAATCCCTAAAGGGGGGAAAAATGTAGCATCCCGAAATAGGGCCTAGTCGGAATAGTGGTTTCGGGACCACAAATTCGAGGAGGGAAAATTTATTTTGATTATATTTTTATGGTCTACAATTTCACGAAATGATTTCGTGAAAATTTCGTTCGAAAATTTCGACGTTTGGGCACTTAATTTAGTCAAAAGGACTAAATTGTAAAAAGTGAAAAAGTTGAGTTGTACATGTTAGAGGTGTCCAGTTGTTATGAAATTTTAAATTGGAGGTCCTTAAATGGAAATTAGACCATTGGTTAAATTGTGGACAAAAATGGACATAAGATAAGTGAAATAGGATATATTTAAGTGAGGGGTATTTTAGTCATTTAGTAATAAAAAGAATTACAAGGGGAAAAGATGACGAATTGTGCTCATCTTCTTTATTTGGCTGAATATTGCGAGGAGGAAGCCATAGTTAGGGTTTTCAAGCTTCCAAGCTCCATAGTAAGTGATCCCAAGCCCCGTTTTTAATGTTCTTTACGTTTTTGGAGTCCCGGAAACCTGATTTAGCTTATTCTAGCAATAATTTAACCTAGGGTTCATATTTGGAAAAATACCCAGAGGTGAAATGTGTTTATTTTGATGTTTTATGGTAGAATATAAAGCTTGGAACTATGTCAAACAACTAGAATATGAAGCTTGGAACTATGTCAAACAACTTTTGGTAGACGATTTTAAGTGAAAACGAGTAAAACAGCATAATCGGTAAAAATACCTAATATTCATAAGTAAGTGTTAGAGTGGGAATTTGTTGTTGCTATAGAAGGGAAAAATGTTCAGCATGCTATAAAACATAAGAATAAGGGATGAATTTTAATTTCTGATCTTTGGAACAAAAGTATAACTCTACAAAAGTTTAGGGGTAAAATTGTAACTTTGCCAAAGTTTGAGTCAAGGATTGTTTTGATGAATGTGAGTAGTAAATAATCTAAATTTGCTATTATAGATCAAGAAGAACGAAATTCGGAGTTAGACGGGGGAAAGAAAAAGGTTGAGGACTAAGTCGCTAGATTTGATCGTATTTTGTACCGAGGTAAGTTTATGGTAAATAAATGTAATATTTCAATAATTATTATTAATTTTGTTATTTTCCAGCAATTATGTATTTATTTCATGAAATTATTTAATGTTGACTCAAGTATGAGATGACAGAGAATCAGAGTTAAAAAGCCCTGTTGAAACATTGGGAATGTATTGGATACAAATGTCATGACATTAAAGGAATGAGATCCAATGTAAGACCATATCTGGGATATGACATTGGCATCATTGGGATTATGAGAGGTCCCATGTAAGACCATGTCTGGGGCATGGCGTTGGCACCGAGATAAGAAGTCCCCCGTAAGGCCATGTCTGGGACATGACATGGGCACTGATATGAGAACTCCTATGTAAGACCATATCTGGGATATGGCATTTGCAGTACAGGAAACATCCCAAGTAAGACTACATTTGGGACATGGCTTTGGCATGTTATTATCAGACAGGAGACCCGAGTATTCTTAGTATTCAAAGTGGTTCAACGGGCTAGTAAACAGACTATGTTACATGAAAGTTCAGGTAAAAGCATAATAAACAGATTCAAGTAAGTTATAAGAGTTAAGAATATCTAAGTGATCAATTGAGAAAGAAATTTTAGCAAGGGACAAGTAAGTTATAAGCATGAGTTATTTAAGTAAGCAAGTAAGTAAACAAGTAATAAAGTAAGTAAAGAAGAAGCGAAGACCATGATACTTGATGATAAATCATGAGTATAATTATTTATGATAAATGTTGTCATTTATTTTCTTGTAAACTTACTAAGCTTTACACTTACTCTCTTTATTTTCCTTCTTTTTTTTATAGTATCGCCAAGCCAATTCGGGGATCGTAAAGATGTCGGAGATCGTTTCACACTATCATCAGGCCATCTTGATATTAAATGTTTCGAAACGTTTTAAGTTATGGCATGTATAGGGACTTAGTCATTTTGTGTGTGTTCTTATGATATGGCTAATGAATAGCTATTGAAATGACTATTTAAGAACATGTTTTGATGTTATGTGTGCCTAAATGATAGTTAATACAAAGAAATTATAAAAGAGTAAAAATTTGCAATGGAACAATTTTTGGACAGCAGCATTGACGTGATTTTGAAAAATCACCAAAAATAGTAGAAACAAAATTAGAGAGTGAATAATATATAGAATCAAATCTTATCGAGTCTATTTTCACATGAAAGAAACGGTGTAGGAAAAAAATTATATATTTTGAGATATTTGAATTTTAGTGAGACAGGGTCAGAATTGTTTTTGAAGTCCTTTGTTCTGACTTTAGAAAATCATTAAAAATTGTACAGAAATAATTATGAGTATTAATTTATATGTATAGATTCCTTAGTGATTCTATCTTCAGTAGAAATAAAAGGAACCATTATATGAATTCTGTACAATGAGATAATTGATTTTTAATACAGAGAGGTCAGAACTATCAAGTAGAGAAACAGGGGAGACCGTAACTAATAAACTGCACTATTGGCTAACCCAAAAATTATGGAAATTTTATTATTAGAAGATATGTAAGCCTAGTTTCAGAGAAAATTTACGGATCTAAATTTGGAGTTTCATAACTTGAGTTAGAATTAAATTAGTGACATTCATGCAGGTGGACAGTTTTGTTGTGAATAGTAAAATAAATTTTAAAAGCAAATTTTTATCCCCCGAACTAGTAAGTTTAATCAGATAACGCCTCTTGCTTGACTGCGGTAATGGTCTCAGGTAAGGGGTGTTACAGGTTATGGCATTATATGGAAAGAAGACCATATCGTGTAAGATTGTAACTGGTGGATTATGGCACCATGTGGGAAAAAAAAGGAAGGTTATTATCTAATATGGTTCTCTGTGTGTTCTAGGACGATTATGGCAAACCTCACTAACTGTGAGTCTAGGAAAATCCCTATCGCCTAAATCACCAGGAAAAGAAAAGCCTTTGTGGCAATCTTTATTTAAGGTCGCCTTTGTGGCAAAACTTTGGAAAGGTAAGCCTTTGTGGTGTACCTGTAAAAGGTCAACCTTTGTGGCAAAACTCTAGAAAGGTAAGCCTTTGTGGTGAACTTCTTAAGGAACACCTTTATGGAAAATCTCTAAAAGGAAAAGCCTTTGTGGCGATCTCTGTCAAAGGAAAGCCTCTGTGGAAAACTCCGGACAGGAAAAGCCTTTGTGGTAATCTCCATAAATGAAGTCTTCGTGACTATATCTAAAATGGAATACCTTCGAGGCACAACCTAAGGACTAGATGCTTTGGTGGCAACTCTGTTAAGGAAAACCCTTGTGGTGAATACAAAGGAAGCCTTTGTGGTTATTTAAATGAAGGAATGCCCTCACGACAAATTTTAAATGAAAGGCATGTAAGGAATTAGGATAGAATGACAAGAATGGTCCTCTGAAGGCAAAGTAAAGATATGACTCTAAAGGTATGGTAAGTGTAAGAAATAACGTATGGGTCAATTAGAAAGAACTAAGTATCCAACGAACTCTGAAAGAACAGCACCATGTGTAAATGAATTGGTGAACCCCACATCGTAACAACAAATGAATAGTGAAGCTAAAGTGCGCTAGAATAGGTGGCGAATCTGGGATATATGTTATAGGAATGTATAGATAGTACCCTGAAGTAAGGAACATCTAGGCGAACTTTGTGTGTAGTAATGGGTGTAGTCTACCTCGCCCAAAGTGTAACCCCTCAAACTAGGCCTAGACGTTATGACACAATCTGAGCAATTACATGGGCCATGAAGATGGCCAAAACGTTTTCAAAAGAAAAGTCCATTTGTCCTTGAAACATGCCATTTTGAAAATATCATGTTCTTTTTAATAAAATTTATTTGTTCCTTTTTATTAAAATACTTGTGTTATAACTTACTTTTAAAAACACATTTGTAGCGGATACTAATCCTTAAAAATGTTTAATGATCATTTAAAATTGAAATACAACATGAGCAATCCTTGCAATAATTCCAAAATATCTGATAGGAAAATCCCCATGCCACAATCCACAATTTATAATTTATTAAAAAGTTCACATCAGAGAGCATCACCGAAAAATCCGCATCCAAGTCCTAATTATGAAGATTACCAAAAACATACACATAAAATGGGTGAGCTTACAAGCCTAGTGTGAGATCATCAAAATATTGTAACATACATAACAACACATCAATTAAACACATCCATTTCAATATATATATCATATGGTAGAAATCTCAGATCATCACAGATACACATACATGAATATATTGAGGCATACTTATGTAACAATGTACATTATGAAGAATTTCCTACCCATCTCTGCTACACGAATATCGAGTTCCCCAAAACTCGTCTATCCAATAACACACCATTTGTGGACAAGCCACCACATAATTGCCAATAACGGCCACATAATCGAAGATAAACTGCCACATAACTTCCACCTTTCACAAAACCCACTCCATGCATGTGATATGGCCATTTTTCAAATTTATCACATATAATTCACTTTTCACATTTTTCACGTAATAATGCTCATAATCTCACATAATACATATTTCTGAATTTTACATATATGCATGTAAACATGCCCGCATTTTCATATAAAACATGATATTCGCTTTTATTCACTTAAGCATTATTTAATATACTTTCATATTAAATCATGAATCTCATCACATACACATATATCACACATTTAAATCATCAACATACCAGATAAGCCATGTATCACAAAACATAGATATGAGATTTACACACATGTCACCATCACATACATCAACACATCACAAAACATGCCTTTCATGAAACTAATATTTTAGGATCACTTACTTAGGTTTCTGCTTGATGAGTTTTTCAACTCCTCTTTGAGTACTTAATGTACTCTCAATTAATTATTTAATATCATATTATTAAAATGGAAGTGAACATATTACGCACAAATTATAGGTTTAAATCCCACATCTTATATTGTAGATCTGATTGCGACAATCATTTTTAACGATTTCTCTCAATCTATCTCGCAAGACAATCTAACACATAAGTAATGTTTATTAATTAGGATCCTTTGATAATATTTTTTTTTCACTTAAAAGATTGATTATTAAAAGTCTCATCAATGCTTCCCCAAGATTTAAGACTCTAGAAAGGAGGATTTCCAATTGCAAAGTTAGGGGTCTCCCCTACGAATATCGTTTGGCCTTTCAAAGTCGATATGAAATTTTATTAGTACGATAATAATTTGAATAATAAAATATTATGTTGACACTATGGCACTATACCATTCGGCCAAGATATGAAACGTCTAAGTGAAGGATTTTATGATCCAAATAACCCACTTACACTTGATTCAATACTGAATGGTTGATGAACTGAGAAAGGAATGAGATCAATGATTTGAGTGATCTAAAATGATTGATAGAGTGAAGAGAAAATGTGATTTTAATCAATTAAAGAGTCAAAAAATGAAAGAGAAAGAAAAATGAATAATCTTGATCACTGATGGCAGTGGCGGCAATGGTCCGGTGATAGCAGTGGTGGCAGCTCGGCGGCAGTCCAACGATGGTGGAGTGGTGGTCCAACGGCGGTGTGGCGATGGTGGAGTGGTGGTCCGACAGCGGTGCGACAATGGTGGAGTGGTGGTCTGACGGCAGTGCGACTATGGTGGAGTGTTAGCCCGACGGTGGAGGGTTATGGGTTTCGATGAAAAAGTGGGGGAGAAAGGAGTAAGAAAAGAAAATAAGGTGGATGAGGAGAAGGATCTGCAGTGGAGAAGGAATAATGCAAAGTCAAAGAACACATGTTGGACGTGCGAAGCATCTGCTATGCTTGGATGTGATGAATCATGTATTTAAGGTTTAACTCACTAAGTTCTTATGAACTTACAAAGGTTATTTCCTGTTTCAGGGTTTAAAGGAGTGGCAAATCGGGCTATTATGCATACAGAGGAAGTTAAGTGGCGGGGTTAAGTCTGAGCATAAGTTTATTAAGTAGCATTCCAATATGTATACAGTAGGCTGAAAGATAAAATAGAAACCGATGAAATTTTATTATCATGAAGTGTATATGTAATCCATACAATGTACGCACACAAGAGACTTTGTTGTATTCATAGATAAAACTTGTACATAGGCAAAAAATTTAAGTTACATCTGTTATAGGACGTAACACCCAATACTCGGATCCAGTGCATCGAGTCAAGTGGAGGGTGTTATATGTTATTTTCAAAAAATAAAATTTATACTTAGAAATAAATCTCACTATTTTCAGGCAGAATAACAATATTTCAAAGTTGTAGATAACTTATTGTGTTTTTAGCCCTATCGATGCCATCTACTTATAGGGAGAGGAAGTGGAACCCTAATTGAATTAATAGAATGCATTTAATACCTATTTAGTAGAAAAAATTCCCCTAGTTGAACTAGGAAAGAGAGCGGCTAATAGGGTGCGCTTCCCCCTATATGTATTATGATAGGGATTTGGACCTCTCCTATATTAGGTCCAATTATATGTGCTTCCTAGACTTTTAACTCAGCACTTTATATTTTAATCCAACCAGTACATGTTTTTCTATTTCTCAATTTAGACATTATTTGTTAAATAAATTTTAATTAAATAATTTTCTCAACCCAATTGAAATTATGTTAAAATCATGATAATTTTACCATCAAAGAATCTATGGGAAAATATATTTAATTTCTACATTCAACTGATTCCATTGTAACGCCCTAAACTCGGTTCGATAAACCGGATCCAAATATTGGGTGTCACGCCCTAGTACGAACGTAACTTAAATTTTTACTTAAATAAAAAGTTTTTATTCATAAGCATTTATATGCTTATGAGAGCTCCGAATTGAATTACCTAAGTATATATACAATGTATGATTACAAGTACGACATATGGTAGTTAAGTTTCAGTGACGCCTATGATAAACTCCCAAATCTAACATAAGTACCATAAGATGTTGGTTTAAAACCATGTATTCAGGTTTGAACACGCCTCTTGACTTGCTCTGTATGCATAATAGCCCCATCTCACCACTCCTTTGGTGTAGTTCTAACATCATCCTTCACGGCGTACTTTCAAATCTAGCTTTCCTAAAACATAAGGCACAAAAGTAAGTTCATGATAACTTAGTGAGATAACCCATCAATCACCTTATTCGTACTTATAAATCGTGTTTGGAAACTTAATTCTTCATTTCATTGTTCTAATGCTTCAACTCATTATTGGCAAATATCTATCCAAGATGTCTTTCTTTATATCATAAACTTCGTGCCTTACCTAAATACCATACCTTGCCCTCTTCACCTTCGGTACATTACTCATGTTCCTCACTTGACCCTTTCATGTTTCATAAACCATTCTCACTTACAAAATCCATACAAACAGGGGACTGTTATTCTTACATACATTTTCTATGTTATCTACTCCTTAACTATTCATGAAGGTCACATACATAGATATAGCTCTCATTCCTCGTATTACTGAACATATCCATTACTAGGATTTTGTCTTTTAAATTTAATTGATTCATTTTCTGAATTCGCCTCATATTCTAGTGAATACTTTCTTACCTTATCGTATTTACTCCTTACCCAATGGTCTATTCACCCAGATAATGTCATCTTATCATTCATGACCCCTAGGTCGTCATTTCTTTGGAACTCATTAAAATTTATACACAGTTAGTTAATATTCCTTCCAATTACAATGTGTAAATTCTTTCTTGGAAACATGCTTCCATGAGCTAACTTATGACTTTTCTATCTACAATCAATCTGTTATCCACTACGGACTAAAAACATTTCTCTTTTTTACCGAAATCCATTGATATCTTGAGTTATACAATTTATAATCGTTACACTTACGAGTCTTACTAGTCATGTCATATCCCTTTGTTATTGAGCTCACCATATGAAACGTTCCATAAGATTTCACCATACATGTAGTTTCTTTAGATTTCACCTTAGAGGTTTTTCTTCATACCATGCCCTAAAGGCCTTTCTCGTCATAATACGCCACAAGGGCTTTTCGTTAAGAGTTCATCATATCTATTGTTCCTTAAGAGTTTGCCACACATATTGTCTCTTCAGAGTTCTCCAGACATGTTATCCCTTCAGAGTTCATCGGAGATACCATTTCTTCTTTCAAAGTCTGCCATAGAGACGTTCCCTTCAGATGATTGCCATAATGGCTATTCTTTTGTATGCACTAAAAAAGTGTTCTCTTCATCATTTATCACAAAGGCTTTCCTTTCCTTAAATCTCCACAAAGGCTTCCATTTTCACAAATTGCCACAAAGGCTACCATTTTCATATATTGCCACAAAAGCTTCCATTTCTCATAGATTGCCACAAAAGCTTCCATTTTTCATAGATTGGCACAAAGGCTTCCATTTTATAGACTACCACAAAGGCTTCCATTTTTCTAGCGTGTTCACGATAGGGATTCTCCTAGACTTGCATTACGTGAGGTTTGCATCTCATTGTCTTGGGTCACGTAGAGAACTCTATTAGGTAATAACCTTCCTTTTGTACTTTCCATATGATGCCATAGCCCACCAGCTATGGTCTTACATGATATAGTGCCATTGACTTTTCCTTTCAGAGAATCGTGTTTAAAGTCTTGACGGACCCCTTTTTGACGACTTCGCGGAGACAAACACATACTCATCTTTCATTGACTTACTCTTAATAGACATGAAACCTAACATGCTTTCAAGATATGTATATATATTTCAATCATTCACATACAAGCGATCTTTATCCTTAAGATTCACATCATATGCTTAGATCAACCGATCTCATAAAAACTAAACATACAAGGTCCATTACACATTCATTTCACAACAAAATCATCACACCAAACATCTCTAGTTTCAGCCTCATAGTATAGTCACCTTACACAGAAGTTTCTAGAATACACGACACACATACAAGAATCAGCTTAGGGACTCACCCGATGGAAACACATTGTAGCTTGAGCTCCCAATCCAAGATTCTCTCAGGAATTGCAGCAATCACTACCTCTTAAGATAAAAGAACACCATAAAAACCCATTCATATAACCTTTTCATCATTTTAGACAGAAATAATCCATAAAAAAAGCCTTACTTCTTTAGGTACTCATGCAGACCTAAATTTTAGAGCCACAAAAACATACCTCGACATGGAGAAATTATTAGTAGGATCTAGAATTTCAAATCCAGCTCCAACAAGTGCTTATATTTTCCTCCAGCCCTAGATTTTAGTATTTTTGGGAAAAGAGGGAAGAAGATAACTCCCTTTAACGAAACCTGAGTACTCTTTTTAACTTAACCCAAATCTTTATTGGAACTTAGTAAACGTCACATCCATATTGAGTTGTCTTATCCAAAATCCACCACTATCAAGAAACCTACTCAATTATCTCCTTAGCTTCTAACTTTTCTGGTTCACGTTCAGTTAGTTCCTAACCAACTTACTTTGTAACTTAACTGGCATGAGACCAGAATTATAAGGTGCACTATACCACTGACGTAACTCATCTCCTCAAAATCATTTTACTTATGCAAGAATCTTATTCCACAAATCATAGCATTCTTTTCATACTAGAGTCTGCCCCTGTACATGCCACAATTTCATTTGGGCAGATACTACTTCACTAATTACACTTCTTTAAGACTATACGCTAGATCTTGTATTCGCCAGAACTGGCGTGTTGTAGGCGTGCTCAAGAAATTCTTATACTTAGTCAAATTCCAATATTATAAATATTCAAAACTTACTCTACATGTCTTTCTTTCATAAAGACCAATTAATTTAATTCCATTTTCGAACTTCAATTATTTGATTAAATAATAAATAAAAAAATTCAATTAATTCTTAGGTCATTTCCATACTAAATGAGAAACCACATTCATTTCTGAATGTAACCCATTTCTCTAACTTCATCATTTTTATCCATTTCTATTCATTTGATTCATCATGCAATTCATTTCTAGTTTCAATGAGCTAGTGGAGGAACCAATTGGATATATGTAATTAGTGATCGGATGATTTATAGTTAAGTTCCAACTTTTCGCCTATTAATTATAAACTCATTTAGTCTCAAAGTCATTTCACTATAGTATCGTGACTAAGCTCTCCCTAAAAACATAACTGTCACACCCGATTCTCCTAAGGATCCGAACTTAAAGAAGAGTAGTGGAACCGATTGTATAGAAATATAAATTTATAGAATCTAATAAGATATTTAGAAACTTAAGTGGTTGGTTGGGAATGGTTAGCTTTAATCTTGGTTTAGTTAGATTGGAACCAACTAGTTCCATAGTGGGAAACAAAATGATTAGGATTGAATGGAGGAAGTGACCTATGGAGACCATGCCAATGGAGCATATATATAGGTGTGGATGGGAATAAAATTCTTCTCACTTTTGTTCACCACTTTTTCCTCTCTCAATGGTATCGTCTTCTTCAGACGTTCTTAAGAAGAAGAGGATGTAGCTGAAGGAAGTTCTACATACCGCAACCGTCGTGAGAAATGAAGTATGGTAGTAGAGAAGTAAGGAACTAGTAAGCTTCCTTACCTCTCTATACTTTTGGATTGAAGAAAGAAATAGAGTAAGAACTCTCAAAGCTTCTATATAATTATTTATTCTGGGTTTTAAGGTTTGTATGCCTTCAAGATATCCAATAAATGGTTGTTATGCTTAGCTATCGGGACAAATGAGGCTCTGACATTTGGACAAGCTAAGTTGTTAAAAATAAGAAAGCTAAGTTGTACTCCATACCTAGAATGTTCTATGGCTTGCATGATTCTACGATGATGCATGAACATAGCTGATTGTGAATGATAAGCATGCATAAAATTGTTTAATATATGGTATCTGCCAATATAGCTCAATATGCATAAAATATTTAGGATTCCATGTTGAAGAAGATAGCGTACTACATGCTAGTATATAAGTGAAATGCATGCATTACATAATTATAATAGTAGGGTACAGTGGGGAAATAATGGATGGAATAGATAAAGACAAGATCGAGGACTGAGAACATCTGTTAAGTACCACCATACGAAGTTGTTGAGTGCAAACTGTGATGTTCGAAGCTCCAAGCCTTGTGAAGGGGTCATTGCGGTGTTTGAGCATAAATGTTTGGAATGGTGAATTGGAGGAATGAGCAAACAAATAAGAAAGATGGAATTCTGGTTAGATACCGTCATACAATGTTCTTGAGTGCAAACTGTGACGTACAAAGCTTTAGGCCTTACGGAGGGGACACTTCGGTGTTTGAGAATTAAGGTTAGACAAGAGATAAATCGATATAGATGGCTATTAGGTTCCATAGAGCAACACTGTGACGACGGTTAGTAGGCTCTATGGGGTGACACCGGGACGACGATAAGGTCTTACGGGGGGGACACCTCGAAAGAGATCTAACGTGTAAGAGTATATCCTGACTATGTCAACATAAAGAGTTCGCCAGGACGATAAACACGGGTTAGTCTGCCAGTAAAGTAAACATGGGGTAGTCCATTGGGATTGTAGACACTAGGTCGTTTGCAACACGCTCTTAAGAAGAATAAGATGTTTCTGAAGAAAGCTTTGCATGTTGTAATCGTCACAAGAAATGAAGTCTAGAAGTAGAAAAGTGAGGAACTGGTAAGCTTCTTTACCTCTCTATATTTGTGGATTGAAGAAAGATGTAGAGTAAGAACTCTAAAAGCTTTTGTATAATTTTGGATTCTACGTTTAAAGGTTTTTATGTCTTGAAGATAACCGATAAGTGATTTTTATGCTTAGTTTCTAGGACAAAGTAAGCTCTGGCAGTTGGACAATCCAAGTTGTACTCCATACCTTGAATGTTGTGTGGCTTGCGTGATTCTGCGATGATGTATCAAAACAACTTATTGTGAATGATAAGCATGGATAAAATTGTTTAATATATGGTATCCGTCAATGTAGCTCAGTATTCATAAAATATTTAAGATTCAATGTTTAAGAAGATTGTGTACTCCATGCCAGTATATAAGTGCAATGCATGCATTTCATGATTATAACGATAGGGTATGGTGGGAAAAATAGATGGAATAAATGAAACTAGGATTGGGGACTAGAAATTTCTATTAGATACCTCCATATGGAGTTGCTGAGTGCAAACCATGATGTAAGAAGATCCGAGCCTTGTTGAGGGGACACTACGATGTTCAACCATCAAGGTTAGGAATATAGAATTGGAGGAATGGGTGGACATATAAGGAAGATGGAATTCCAGTTAGATACCTCCATACATTGTTGTGGAGTACAAACCATGATGTGCGAAGCTCCAGGCCTTGAAAATAGGACACTTTGGTGTGCGAGCATCAAGGTTAGACAATAGATAAATTGAGATCAATGGCTATTAGGTTCTATAGAGCAACTATGTGATGATAGTTAGCAGGCTCTATGGGGCGACACTGCGATGGCAAAATGGTCCTATGGGGCGACACCTCGAATGAGGTCTAACATGTAAGACCATAGCTTGACTATGGAATCATAAAGAGTCTGTCAGGATAGGAAACACGGGGTAGTCCACCAAGGCAGTAGACATAGGGACGTTTGCCAGGACATTAAACATGGGGTGAAAGAGTGTAAAACTATAGCTCGGCTATGGCATCATAAAGAGTCCACCAGTATAGTTTACACATGAATTATAAGGTGTGAGACCCTAGCTTGGAAATGGAAATAGGGAAAGACCACCAAATGGGATTAACTCAAAGGCTGACAGGACAAGGTAATGGAGATCAAGGCCAGACTCGACCGGAAGAGATAGTGTAAATGTGGCAGATCAAGGATTTCTGGAATGTAAGAATAAGGAAAATTAAGTAGAATAGCCTGATGTTATAGGTAAAACTTTTTATGAGGATTTACCATAGAGAACTCGTAAGTATGAAGTTGGAGATCTTTGGCAAATAACCCTGAAACAGAGGTTATACTAGATGATTGAGTGGAACCTAATGGTCCACGGATAAAAGATAGCCAGAGGCAGTGAAGTTCATTAAGGCCTATTGTCGCGTGTGAAATGATATATGAATGTGCAAGTGTACACATCAAATCAAGTAATAAATTAGTAAGTAAGATCTTCTCCACATGGATCGATTAGGATTAATTAGGTTAACTTATCACTATGAACTATATGAACTAGGCTATGACAAGAAGAACAGAATAACAAATTTGTAAAGGATAATCACGTATGCAATATTAAAATTAGATAACTAACTTAAAATATTGTGGCAATGTAACGAGACAAAGTTGAGAGGAAAAACACTATTGAATGGAAAGGTTGGAATTACTCAGATTACATCCTTAAAACACAATAATGCCCTGGCAAAGTTGTAACTAGTATATTGTTCAAATTCTAGCTACAATAATTTACTTCTTTCGAGAGTCAAACTTCAAGCTACCATTCCGAAAGATTTGTATGTCTACTAGCTTAAAGGATGGTACCAATAATTTTTCCTTACACTGTACAAAGAGCAACTCTATGTCTAGTGTGCTACGAATATTCTTTCGAATACTCACTTGTATCATTTGATCACAATCCAACTAGTCTAACCTTTTCAGAATTTAATCAAGTTTGTGAACATACCATACATCCATCTATGTCTAGAGATTGCATGTATGCATTCAAAATATTACAAATCGAATGAAACAGTAGATCTAGTCACGATAATGGCTGATCATTAATGGAAATAAAGATTCATCAAGTAATTCCAACCTGATGAGATTAGCTCATGGGTTGGACATTAACATCCAAAATAAAGGTATCATTCAACAACATCATTTAACAGTTAAAAATCCACAAAAATTAATCCAAGATAATGAAGGAAGAACTTCAAAAATCTTTTGACAAATCAACTCCCAACTCCAGTGCTACAATATTTTGCAAGACCCGAGGTTGAATGCTTCGTCCCTTTCCCTGCGTCTCTGTTTTGTGCTTTAGCTACTACTTTCTCTTCCTTTCTCCAAAATTTTCACAAGAGTTTGTTGGAGAAGAAGAACTGCTCCGAAATTCTCGTGTGTATTTTTTCTCTCTCCTCTCTTTTTCTTTTCTTTCCTCTTTTATAGGGTAGGTCCCCTCTCTCAGCACACACTTTTCTCCCTCTTTTTTAGGTGGATTTATCCAATATACGTCCAGCTAGCTGAGAGTGACGAGAACTGAGTGCTACGTTAGTATCTTATTGGAATTTCCATGGCATTTATGCTGGCAATTTGCCCAACCTTTTGCCATGACAATAATTTACTCATTCATTTCTCTTCTTCCTGCCTACACCTGTTACAAACACAAACAATTAATTTCCTTCCACCCACAAAAGTAACATATAGTAACATTGAAAGCATAGTCCAAGCTTCATGATGCAATGTTATAAAAATATGTTACAAATGCAAATATATCCACTTAAGTACAAACAGTTAATCAAATTTAGAGGCTTGCAATATAACTCTTTTCAAGAGTTATCAACCATATAAAGGCTAAGTCACTTGGGCTAACAGAAGAAGGAGCCTGCTAGGGACTAACCTGGGAAGGACAGTCTGCCAAAAACAATGGAGGGTAAGAATCTAAAATCTAATGTGGTAAATGAAAGATAATCAATAGCAAACATTGGGTTTCACATCCAAGGTTGTGAGAGAAAGGGAAGTTAGGTTGAGAATTAATTAGATCTGTATCCCTAGAGGACCCTTATCTTGAAGAAAACGTGTATAACTCAAAATGAGAATAAATCCGTTAGTGGTAAGCTGCGGGAAAAAAAGGGTGGTATTGATCTCGTCGATAAAATCTACTATGGCAAAGAATGACCAGAGAGTTGAAATTTCTATTTAAAACCTCATTCCTTAAGTTATGAATTTTGTCATAGGGTTGTTAAACAATTTCTCACTAAGCTCAATTGAACTTACGAATGGTCCACTTATTTGCATGATAAAGTTTTCACCTGATAATCAAGTGGAGGGCCAAGTTAGACTTTGTAAATTTTGGGATAAAGGGAGTGGTAGTTGTAACATGCGTATAGAAGGGCACTCCCAGAGGCTACTCCTTAGGGGTTTAGTTGATGTTCTAAAATTTTAATGGTTAAACTCCTAAAATTTTAAATAAGTTTTTAAGACAGTAACATTTGGGAAGATGTGTATTATAATATAGTTAAATGTGTAAACTAAACATGAAGAATGTAATAAGATTTGATTCAGGAATAGTATTAAGTTGATCGGGTCTTTGTATCATCCAGAACCTGAATCTGGTGATCGGATTGGCTATAGGGTGTTACAATACCATTACGAAAGCTACTCGATCAGTGCTCATCTAATGACCTTGTCATATCAAATTGACTTTTCGGTTGGACTACAACATCATTAAAACCATTAGTAGTAAATTGTTTCAACATTGAAGAGATAGAAGATACTTGAGCTGCAAGTGAAGTAAGGGCATCTACTTCATGCACTCTTACTACTCATCTTCCTAAAGTTTCTTGACTAGTCGGCCACTGGTAGTTATTATTGGTTACTCTTTCGATAATTTCATAATCCTCATTATAAGACTTAGAAAGGAGAGCACCATTTACAAAAGCATCTACCACCATCCTAGTGTGTGTTGCAATGTGGAATCCCATGGTTAGGGCATTTACGTAGTAACTCTTTGAATCTTTCCCATACCTCATATAGAGATTCATCATCCATTTGCTAAAAAGTGGTGATCTCATTCCGCAACTTAGCATTTTTCTAAGTGGGAAATACTTAACTAGGAAACGTTAAGCTAATTCTTGCCAAGTAGATATTGAACTAGATGGCAATGAATTAAGCCATGCTCATAATCTATCCCGAAACGAGTATGGAAACAACTTCAATCTCAATGCATCACCGGTTACACCGGCAATTATGAAGGAATCACTCACCTCCATGAATAGTCGAAGGTGAAGGTGTGGATCTTCTATGGGCATTCCACTAAACTGCACACTATTTGAAGCACCTAGAACATCACAGGCTTCAGTTCAAACTATGGTGCCTCGATCTTCGGTTTCTTAATTCTTGGATTTAACTCATTAAAAAGTGGCATAGTGTACCGCCTTATGGCTTGATCCCTATCACCAGTAATAAGGATTGGATTATGAGCATTAATGGCTCCATTCCCTTGAACTTCATTTTGATTTTCAAGGTCCATTTCTACGACTTATCTCTGGGCTAGTCCTTCTCGCCTCCTTTGTCTAAATGGCCGCTCGATTTCATGGTCTACAAGGAGTAAATCAGTGATTTGATTTATGCTCATAAACACCTATATATATGTTTGACTTCAAATGGTCCAGACCATCTCGACTTTAATTTGCCAGGAAATAGTTTAAGTTTGGAATTGAAGAGCAAGACTTGTTGTCCAGGTACAAATTACTGTGGCAAAATTTTCTTGTCATGACAGCTCTTTGTCTTTTTTTTTTTGTACAGTCTCGCATTCTTATAAGCTTGAGCTTAAAATTCATCCATCTCATTAAGCTCCAGTAGGCAATGAGTAGTGGCAGCACCCCAGTCCATCTTTAGCTTCTTGATTGCCCAAAATGCTTTGTGTTCTAGCTCAACTGGCAAATGACATGGTTTACCATAGACAAGCTTGAAAGGTGACATTCCCAACGGTGTCTTGAAAGCTGTGTGATAAGCCCACAAAGCTTCATCCAACCTTACTGACCAATCGTTGCGGTTGGGATTGACGACCTTCTCCAGAGTCTACTTGATTTCTCTATTGGAAATTTCAGCTTGTCCATTTGTTTGCGGGTGATATTGTGTGGCAATTTTATGTTTAACCCGTATCTATTCAGTGCATACCCCAACGTAATGCTTTAATTGTTGGCCATTGACTTGAAAGTATAACCAACCTTGTTGTCTTTGACTACTACAGCTCCATGAGAATAGACTTGTAATATCTCAAATGGGCTAGACAAACGAGATTTTAATTTGCCAAGAAACAATTTAAGCCTAGAATTAAATAACAATACTAGTTGTCCAGGTGCAAATTGCCGTGGCAAAATCTTGTTGTCATGCCATCGTTTGGTCTTTTCTTTGTACAGCTTGGCATTTTCATAAGCTTGTGCTCTGAATTCTTCCATCTCATTCAACTCCAATAGGCGATTAGTACCAACAACACTCCAATCCATATTCAATTTCTTAATTTCCCAATACATCTTATGTTCAAGTTCAATGGGCAAATGACATGGTTTTCCATAAACAAGCCGAAAAGGTGACATCCCCAATGGTGTCTTGAATGCAGTGCAATATGCCCACAAAGCTTTATCCAATCTAGATGACCAATCTTTGCAGGTTGGATTGACTACCTTTTCCAGAATTTGTTTAATCTCTCTATTAGACACTTCCGTTTGTCCATTTGTTTGGGGATGGTATGCCGTGGCAATTTTATGCTTAACTTCATACATGTTTAAAGCATTAGTAACTAATTTGCAATCAAAGTGTGAACTTTCATCACTAATTAGAGCACGAGGGGTACCAAACCTAGTAAAAATAATTTTAGGTAGAAATTTTAGTACCGATTTGGCATCATTCGTTGGTAGAGCAATAGGCTCAACCCACTTGGAGACATAATCAACAGCTAAAAGTATGTGTATACATTGCCCCAAGAAGGTGGGAATGAACCCAATCAATTCCCCATACATCAAATAGTTCCACTTCTAAAATAGTTTGAAAGGGCATTTCATACCTCCTCGATAGATTTCCAGATCTTTAACAGCGATCACAAGCTTGACAAAATTCATGAGCATCTTTGGACATGGTTGGCCAATAAAAACCAGATTGGAGAACTTTTGTAGCAGTTCTCATGCCCCCAAAGTGTCCTCCATAAGGTGTTGAATGAAAATGATATAAAATACTTTGAATCTCGACATTTGGAACACACCTCGAATTATCTAGTCTACATAATGTTTGAACATACGGTTCATCCCAATAATACTGCTTGGCATCATGGATAAATTTCCTTTGTCTTTGATTTGTGAGCTCAGGTGGCAACAATCCACTAACAAAAAAATTGACGATATTAGCATACCATGGTAATGTCATGGCAGCTAATAGTTGCTCATCTGGGAAATCATCTTGAATGCACTGAATATTACCGTCTTCATTTCCTGCTTCAGTTTGAGAAAAATGATCAGCCACTTGATTTTCTGTGCCTTTTCTATATTTGATTTCCATATTAAATTTCTACAGTAGTTATATCCAACAAATTAATCTGGGCTTGGCATCTTTTGGTAATCAAGTACTAAATGGTAGAGTGATCCGTATAAACCATAATTTTGGTGCCTACTAAATAAGCTCTAAATTTTTCGAAAGCAAATACCACAACTAACAACTCCTTCTCAGTGGTGGTATAATTTAGCTATGAATTTTTCAATGTGTGGCTTGCATAGTAGATAGCATGAAATACCTTGTCCTTTCTTTGCCCAAGTACTACTCCTACGGCAAAATTACTAGCATCACACATAAGTTTGAAAGGTAAAGTCCAATCTGGTGCTATGACTGTTGGTGTTGTGACTAGCCACTTTTTTAATTCCTCAAATGCTCGTAAGCACGGTTTATCAAAATTGAAAGATTTGTTGTGTTTTAACAAGGTACACAAGGGTTTCGATATTTTTAAAAAATATTAGATAAATTATCGATAGAATCTTGCATGGCGAAGAAAACTACGAATACCTTTAATTGTAGAGGGTGGTAGCAATTTCTCAATAACCTCAATCTTTGCTTTGTCGACAACAATCCCATGCTGAAAAATTTTATATCCCAGAACAATGTGTTCATAGACCATGAAGTGACATTTCTCCCAATTAAGAACAAGGTTGGTTTCTTCGTACCGACAAAGAACTAACTCATAGTCTTCAAAAGTATCACCAAACACCGAGAAGTCATCCATAAAAACTTCTAAAAATTTCTAAAAATATTGTCATCATGCAACGCTGAAATGTTGCAGGGACATTGCATAATCCAAATGGCATTTTTTAGAACGCAAAAGTTCCATAAAGACATGTGAATGTGGTATTCTCTTGATCAGTAGGAGTTATGGCAATCTGGTCGTACTCTGAATAACCATCTAAAAACTAATAACAGGCTATCCCCACTAATCTATTTAACATCTGGTCGGTAAATGGCAGAGGAAAATGGTCGTTCCTTGTTGCTTTTTTGAGTTTCCAATAGTCCATACAAACCCTTAATCCCATGACAATAGGAGTAGGAATGAGTTCATTATTATCATTGCTTACCACGAAGACAACCCTTTTTTTAGGTACACATTGAATAGAGCTCACGCAAGAACTATCAGAAATTAGGTATATAATTCCAACATCCAGCCATTTGATAATATCCTTTTTGACAACTTCCTTCATAATAGGATTCAGTCTTTTTTGCTGCTCGATAGATTTTCCATCGCAATCCTCCAATAATATCTTGTGCATACAGATTGTCGAATTGATTCCCTTGATATGCGCAATCTTCCACCCTATTGCCTTCTTAGATTTCTTTAAAACTTTCAATAATTGAGTCTTTTGATCTAATGTCAATGCCACAGAAATAACTACTGGCAATGTACTGTTATCTCCCAAGTAAACATACTTCAGATGTACTGGCAAATGCTTAAATTCCAATGTAGGAGGATCTTTTATGGATGGCCAAGGAGGTTTAAAAGAATGGTCTAATCAATTTAATAATTTGAAACTTCTCCTTGATCCATTTTCAATTTGCTTAGCTTTTATCAATTTACCAAGCTCTTCAATCATTTCTGCTTCAATTAACTTAGATGAGTCTGCATCATCATTAAAATTATTATGATAAAATTCAGCAAATTCTTCCTAAACTATTGTGTCAACAATCTCAACAGCATGACATTCTTCATTTGTATCTACACACTTCATAGCATTGAAAACATTAAAGGTTATATATTGATCATTAACTCTCATAGTTAATTCATCTTTTTGAACATCAATTAATGTTCTCCTAGTTGCTAGAAAATGTCTCTCAAGTATGATTAGAACCTCTTTATCAGCTTCACATTCTAGAATAATTAAATCTGCTGGAAAAATAAATTTGTCAACTCTTACCAACACGTCTTCTATTTTACCTTCTGGATGTGCATATGAATGGTTAGCTAATTGCAACGTGACAGTTGTAGGTATCGCCTTCCCTATTCCTAGCTTCCTGAAAATAGACATAGGCATTTGATTTATACTTGCACCTAAGTCACATAATGGTTTGCCTACATAATGGTTTCCAATAGAGCAAGGTATAGTAAAACTCCTTGGATCATTCAGTTTTGGTGGCAACATGTTTCTCAGTATTGTCATGCACCATTCAGTGAGAGCAATAGTTTTTAACTACCCTAACCTTTTCTTCTTTTATAAGATATCTTTCATGAATTTTAGATAGTTGGACATTTGTTCCAATGCTTCCACTAATTGTATGTTGATATGTAATTTCTTCAGGACATCCAAGAATTTCTTGAACCAAAAATCTTGCTTAGATTTTTGGAAACACTGAGGAAAAGGTGGCGATGGCCTTCCTTCCAATTATTGAGGTTGTTTTGCCATGGCATTTGTTATTGGCAATACAAGTTGAATCCGCTTCAACATTTTTCTGGTTACTCTTTTCATTTGTAGCTTGCTCCACTAAAGGTGTGCAAAATTCGGGTAAAACCGAAAAAATTCGGTTAACCGACCAAATTCAGTTAACCGGTCGGTTAACTGAATTTTTTCGTTTGGGGTTCAGTTAATTATTTTTTGATTTTTCGGTTAACGATAATTCAATTTGAAACTGGTCGGTTAACCGAATTTTTCGGTTTAATCAAAAAACTTAATAAATAAAATTATAATATATAAATAGGCCCACTATTCACCTAAACCTAATCCAAACCCAAGTATCCTACCCAACCCAATTACCCAACCCAACCTAATAATAAAAATTACAAATAATTTAATAAATAAAAATAAAATTTCAATTATGTGTTAATTTCAAGACTTATGTAATGTTAGTGATTCAAAGACTTATGTAATGTTTTTAATTATGAAGTGATTCAATTCTTTTAATTCGAGTAATTCGGGTAATTCGGTTAATTTGGTTAATTCGATTAATTTTTAACCAAAAATAAAAAACATATAATTTTCGGTTAATTCGGTTAACTGACCGAATTAACAGAAAAAAATTTCAGTTTGGTTAATTTTTTTGTAAAATTTCGGTTCGGTTAACGGTTAAAAATTCTGAAAGGTCTGTTAATTTGGTTAATGTTATTTCGGGTCAGTTAACTGATTGAACACCCCTATGCTCCACTACTGGTTTTGAATTCTTCATATTTGTGAAATCTGAACTACTTTCTTTAGCAGTGGTGTCATTAACAACTCCTAGTAACTGCGTACCACTTTTGAGTGTAATGGCTTTGCACTATTCCTTCCTTTGAGATCGTGAATTTTCAGTATCACTCGGTAGCGATCCTTGCGATCTTGAGCTTAATACTCTGGCAATTTGCCCCACTTGATTATCTAAAGCTCTTAAAGATGCAACTTGACTTTGAATGATAGCAACATTGCTGGTGATGTATTCCTTTAAAAGATCTTCCATAGATGAAGAACTTGAAGCTGAATTTTGTTTAGCATTTTGTCATAATATGGGTTGATTGTATCTAGGTGGAGTACTTGCAACATTCCCTCTAATAACATTGCTGGAACTTCCCACCCCTTGATTACTCCAACTGAAATTGGGATGTTGCTTCCACCCCGTATTATATGATTTGGAATACGGGTTGTTGTTGTGATTAAAGTTTCCCGTATGATAAATTGAGGCTAGATTCGATGAGTATTCATAAAAAAACATGATCTTCTCCGCAATAAACACATGCTAACTCAACTGCTTTCATTTCCTACACTGCAACTGGTCTTTTCAGTGTTTTAATCATATTCATTAAAAATGATACTTGAGTTGTTAGGGAAGTAATTGCATCAAGTTCTATTGCTCTAGCAACTCTTCTACAAGTCCCTACTCTTGTAGTGGGGTATTGATAATTGTTGTTTGCTATCCTATCCAGAATTTCATATGCCTGATTATATGATGTATCAAGCAAAGTCCCATTGGCAGATGCGTCAACCACCATCCTTGTATGCGCATTCAATCCATTGTAAAACATTTCCATTTGCGTTCAATGTTGAAAACCATGCATTGGTCATTTTCTAATTAACTTATTGAATCGCTACCATGCTTCATATAATGTTTCATCCTCAGATTGCCCAAAGGACGTAATATCATTCCTCAATTTGGCATTCATGTTTGGAGGATTGTATCTTAGTAGAAACCTTTGACAATTTTTATTCCAAGATGCCACCGTTCTTGATGGCAATGTTGTAACACCCCCTTACCCGTGTCAGACGCCCGGACCGAGTACGAGGCATTACAGAACTTCAACAAAATTAATTTTTTTCATATTTTATTTTAAAGTCCCTTTTTGCATTTAAACATTTACATACTTGCATTAAAATTTATCAACACAACATTGAAATTTCATACACGTGGAATTTAATCCATATTAGTCCATATCGATGACTTATACAAAATAAACTATTATATAGTATATACAGAACAATTTATGACACATGACAAAATGACCAAGTCCTCTATACATGCCATAATTCCAAAATAATATTTTTGACCCTTCCGACCAAATCTCAAAATCTTCTTCTACGGAGACACTTTCAAAAACACTTTATCGCCAACTTGAAACTCAATCTCTTTCCTTTTTAAATCCTCATATGATTTCTGTCGATCTGAAGCAGCTTTCAAACAATTATGGATTATTTTCACTTTTTCTTCAGCTTCTCTCACCAAATCAACCCTATGAATCCGTTTCTCACTAAGCTCGGTCCAACACTAAGGGTTTCTACACCTGCGACCATACAAGGCTTTGTACGGTGCCATCTGTATACTTGACTGATAACTGTTGTTATGAGAAAATTTAACCAAAGGTAAGTATTTTTCCCAGCTACCTTCAAATTCTAAAACACAACATCGGAGCATATCTTCAAGAATCTGAATTACTCTTTCAGATTGACCGTCGGTTTGTGGATGAAATGTTGTACTAAAATTCAATCTCGTACCCAAGGCTTCTTGCAACTTTTTCTAAAACCTCGAAGTGAACCTCAGATCTCTATCCGAAATGATGGATATAGGCACTACGTGTAATCTCTCAATTTTAGCAATATACAACTCAACCAATTTTTCAAGTGAGTAATCGATATGTATCAGTATAAAGTGGGCCAATTTCGTCAATCTATCAACAACAACCCAAACAACATCTTTCTTTTTAGGACTCAAAGGCAAACCTGTCACAAAATCCATCATAAATTTGTCCAATTTCCACTCAGGAATCATCACTAGCTGAAGTAAACCTGAAGGTACCTGATGCTCAGCTTTCACTTGTTGGCAAATCAAACACTTTTATACAAATTCAGAAATATCTCTTTTCATACCCGACCACTAATACAATTTCTTTAAATCATTATACATTTTCATACTACCTGGATGAATTGATAAACCACCACTGTGTGCCTCATGTAAAATTGTTCGAATCAACTCATCATCTCTCGGTACACATATCCTATCCGGAACATCAAATAATCATTTGATCCAATTCGAAAATTTGTATCACCACCTGATTCACACTGAGCTCTTTTGACTAGCAATTCTCTTCCATTCTTTTGGGCTTCATGAATTTGTTGAAGGAATAACGGTCTAGCCCTCAATTCAGCTAAAATCGAACCATCATCAGACAAGGTTAACTCGTACTCATAGTTCTTAAAGCAAATAAGGATTTTTTGCTCAAGGCATCTGCGACTACATTCACTTTTCCAGGGTGGTAATCAATCACTAGCTCATAATCTTTTATTAATTCGAGCCATCTTCGTTGTTGCAAATTCAATATTTCAAAATTTTATGATCGGTAAAGATTTGACATTTTTCACCATACAAGTAATGAAGCCAAATTTTCAATGCAAAGAAAATGACAGCTAATTCTAAATCATGAATCGATAATTCTTCTCATGTGGTTTCAACTGTCTCGAAGCATAAGCTACTACTTTGCCCTCTTGCATCAACATGTAACCAAGACCGTCTAGTGACGCATCACTATAAATCATGAATTCTTTCACCGTCTCAGGTTGCACCAAAACCGGTGCTTCTGTCACTAATGCTTTCAATTTCCCAAAACTCTACTAAGATTTATCAGTCCACTCAAACTTAACATTATTTTGTAGTAGCTTAGTTATAAGAGAAGCACTCATCGAAAATCCCTTGACAAAACGTCTATAATACCCGGCAAAGCCCAAAAAGCTTCTAACCTTAGATACATTTTTTGGCGGTTCTCAATCAACAATTGTTGAAATTTTGCTTGGATCAAATCGAATACCATCACTTGAAACTATGTGTCCCAAGAATCCAACCTCACAGAGCCAAAACTCACTTTTACTAAATTTATCAAACAATTTCTTCTCTCTCAAAATCTACAACACAATTCTTAAATGTTTGGTGTGCTCGGATTCATTCCGAGAATAAATCAAAATATCATCTATTAACACCACTACAAATTTATCCAAATACGGTCGGAAAATTCGGTTCATCAAGTCCATAAAAATAGCTGGAGCATTAGTTAAACCGAAAGGCATCACAATGAATTCATAGTGGCCATACCTCGTTCTGAAAGTGGTTTTTGGCACATCTGACTCTTTAACTCTCAGCTGATAGTAACTGGATCTCAAATCGATCTTTGAAAACACTATTGCCCCTTTTAATTGGTCGAACAAATCATCAATTCTCGACAACGGATACTTGTTCTTTATAGTCACTTTGTTGAACTGTCGATAATCAATACAAAGTCTCATAGAGCCGTCTTTATTTTTCACAAAAAATACAGGAGCACCCAAAGGAGAAAAACTCGGTCTTACAAATCCTTTATCTGTCAACTCTTGCAACAGTGCTTTTAATTCTTTCAATTCAGTTGGAGCCATTCTATACGGAGCAATGGAAATCGGTGCAGTCCCAGGTATCAAATCAATAGCAAACTCAACTTCTCTAATCAGAGGTATCCCAGGCAATTCCTCTAGAAATACGTCCGAAAATTCATAGACTACCGGTACTGATTCAAGCTTTACCTCAGTTATCTCAGTATTTAACACATAAGCAAGATAAGCTTCACACCCTTTTCTCATGTATTTCTGAGCAGACATGTGCGAAATCACCATAGGCAATTTATTTTATTCATCTATTTCAACCTGAAGAATTTCACCATTTTCACATTTCAACTCAAGAATTTTCTGTCTACAACTCACCTTGGCATCATGCAATGTCAACCAAAATAACATCAAACTCATCAAATGGTAACAACATCAGATTACCCGGAAAACAATGACCTTGAGTCACCAAAGGGCAGTTTTTGCAAACCTTATCAACTGACACATA
Organism: Gossypium raimondii; assembly: GCF_025698545.1. Lineage (NCBI taxonomy): Eukaryota > Viridiplantae > Streptophyta > Magnoliopsida > Malvales > Malvaceae > Gossypium > Gossypium raimondii. The sequence continues at coordinate 15,030,947 of NC_068573.1, forward strand.
TTTGCCTAAAGGATTTGGCACTTTAATCGCAAACTCAGTAAATCAACATGCAAACTCTTATTAGATACTAAATTCACACAAACATGCAAAATCCAGGGCAGATTCCTCTTCCCCTTCCTTGTGTCTGTGACTTTTTTTCTCTGTAAGCTACTACCCTCTCATCTCTTTTCTGATATTTCCACGAGCATATGATGCAGAGAAAAAAACTTCTCTTAAATTCTTCTCTCTCCAAAATCCTCTATCCTTCTTTTCTTTTCTCTTTCCTCTTTTATAGGGTAGGTCCCTCCCTCTCAGTACAAACCTTTTGCTTCCTCTTTTTAGGGTGGTTTATCTAGTACAAGTACAGCTGGCTGAGAATGACGTGGACTGAGTGCTACATCATCTTCTTGGAATTGCCATGGCATTCTTGTTGGCAATCCAACCAGTATTTTATCATGGAAATATTTCACTTCTTTCATTTTCATTTTCATGCTCTTTTCTCTCTTCTCTTCTTTATCCTGCACTTGTTGCCAACCATAACCAACACCTTTCTTCCTCAATAGTAAAAGTAACATATAAAAACATTTATAGCACAATTCAAGTTTTGTTATGCAATGTTCTAAAAATATCCTAAAATGTAAAAGTATTTACTTAATTAGAAACAATTAATTCACTCTAGAGGCTTGAAATATAACTCTTTTCAAGAGTTATCAGCAACATAAACATGAATCGAATAAATTTCACCAAATCATTGCAATTATTCTAAATAAAACAAATTAAGTCATCATCATTAGTGGAAAAATAATTAAACAATCTGCAATTATGTTTGAATAACTGATCTCTGTAATTTGGTGTAGTAGACTAAACTAGTTTTCATAGTTAAGGAGCTTGAATACAAGCACTTTTCTTATGTTTTAATTAAATTTTCTTAGTTTCGTTTATACTTAATAAAAGTGTAATTTGATTCTTTTATTGACTTTAAAGAGTGAATGAGGCTTAAGGGTGAGCTAATATACTTTGTGAGTGTGCAAGTGATCTACCGTAATTCAGTGTAGCAAATTAAACTAGTTTTCTCACTTTAAAAGCTTAATACAATAATTTTGGTTAAGTTTTAATTATGTTTTTTCAATTTTTGTTAAATTTAATAAAGTGTGTAATTTGAGTCCTTTATTGACCTTAGGGTCGAATGGGACCTAAATGTGAGCTAATATACTTTGTGAGCATGCAGAAGAACAACAGAAGGCTTGCTAACTCGATACTGGTCGCTATGTTACAACACGGAGCATTGAATGTCACAACATAGGGAGCAGAATAGAAGAATTCTAAGACCGCCTTCGGTGTCGGGACATAGCCTGATGATGTCGTGACAAACCCCTGAAGATAAGCATACTGCCCTCGGTGTCCTGGCACAAGACTTGGTGTGTCACGACATCACCTCTGCATAGGAAATAATTACAAGCAAGGGGCATTTTGGTCCGCACAATCAAATGTCAAGCACGAAGATGACAGCTGACCTAGGGTTAAGGATGAAAACCACTCTAAAGTCTATAAATAGGCTCATTTAATACATGTTATGGCCAACTTTCATATTGTATAATTTTCTTCTTAGATTTAGTTTTTAGTTTTTCTCTTTCCTTAAGCTATAGGTTTATTTTAGTTTTTGTTATTTGCTTTTGTAAAAGAAATCAAATTTGTAAACCCCAATCAAAATCTGTTAGGATTTTGCATTCAATTCTAATACGAACTAGACTTGTTCTCAACTTTATACTCTTGAATTATTATTCATGTTTGCTCTTTCTATCAAGTTTATATTGTTTATGAAATCCATGTGGAACTAATCCTCCTGTGGGGGTTTAGCGAGTGGAGATATGATTATTTAACTATTTGGTAGGGTTCTCTTAGCAAATCAGCTGTTCAGGAAAGGAACAATTTAAACCCTAGGCCTGACAACCTTAGGAAGTCATTCAAATGGAAATTAACCCAAATTTCGTATGGCCTATCTGTGAACATCTTAACCTTAAACCAGTATGTACTATGAGGTTAAGAGATAAGATGTTCTTGTCGACTCATTATTTTAGTGGAAGATTAAAAGATCCTACTTCAATATCGGCAAGTTAATTGAATAAGAAAACTTGAAGCAATAGTTGGTTATGATTACAGAAGCGAGCTAACCATCCATACCCAGATTTGATATATTCTATTATTTGATTTCTCGTGCTTTATTTATTTATTTTATTTTTATTATTAGTATAGATCACTAAAACCTTTCTTTTTATTTCATCATAATATAATTCATTTAAAGTACTAATTAGATATATTTCTACTTAGGTTAGAATTAATTTAGTGCTTGCCTCCCTTGGGTATGATCCTCAGAATACTCATCTACTCCATTGTAACTATATTACAACCTAGCCCATATAGTTGCGAATATCACCTCTTCATATATTTTGTGAAGGATTTATACTCTGGATGTTGGTACATCCGAAGGCAGTCAAGTTGTTGGTGTCATTACCGAGGAGGCAACGTCAATGATTTAATTTAGATTTTTGCATGTTAATCGAATAATTAAGAAATTTTTAGATTATAGCTACGATTATATTTTTGTATTTTCTACAAATCTTTTCTCTTTGGGTTTAGTGTATGACTCGTAATAGGGGAACACCTATAGAGTTAGTCATAGATCCAGAAGAATAATTTGAAGGAATCACCACAACAACAGCAACAGCAGTAACAACCAATACAGAATCAGCTACCTGCTAGAGGTAATTTACCACCACGCGAGAATCCACTATTTGACAAAGCTAACAATAACAACCTAAAAGACCCACCACCATCGCCACAACTACCCACAAACAATCTCATGGTACGTAACAAAAGGACTCTGAGGGAATATGCACTACTGAATCTGGATATGGTTCTAGGGAGTATAATGAGGCCAACCATCACGGCCAATAACTTCAAGATCAAGCCAGCTATGATCTAGAATAATTTACAGTTTTGAAGAATGATGACAGAAGATCCGAGTCAGAATTTAAAATGATTCCTCCAACTTTGTGATACTTTCAAATATAATGGGGTCACCAATGACGCTATTCGTCTTTGGTTGTTCCCCTTTTCATTAATTGATAATGCCTTTTCTTGGTTAGATTCGCAGGCACCAGGATCCATAACAACATGGGTCAAACTTGCAGGAAAGTTCCTACAAAAGTTCTTCCTCATTAGCAAGACGGTCCAGGTAGGAAGGGAAATTTCTATGTTTAAACAATTAGAAGGAGAAAGTTTTCACGAGGCATGGGAGCATTTTAAAACGCTGATTCAGAAATGCCCACGCCACTAATTGCTTGAGTGGTTACAACTGCAAATTTTCTACAATAGGTTGAATGTACACGCAAAGTCAGGATTAGATGGAGTCGTAGGAGGTGTCTTAATGAACTGAACATATGAGGATGTGTACGAATTAATAGAAAATATGGAAATGAACTCTTGTCAGTGGCCAACTGAACGACACACATATGGCCAGAGACCATCTACGATAAAGGTTGTCCAGAAGGATGAAAAATATAAATAATTAGTGGATAGACTTAATCACATAGAGTCCAAAAATAGTGCATTATTTATATATGGCGGAGACAAACTGCTCTTCCATTATATCACACAATTCAACTGAGAATGTGAATTACATCGGGAATAGGGGTGAAAATCCTTATTTAAATACTTATAATCTCAGATGGAAAGATCACCCGAACTTGAGATGGGGAAGAAATCAATAAGGAGGAAATATTTCTAATCAAGTAAAAAACACTAACTATCAACCTTCTTATTTACAGAAACCTCTGGAAAGGGCCAACCCAAATGACAACGCTGTATCTGGTCAATGTTTGGATCGAATTAAAGGGGAAATGCAGTCAATGAGGACAGAAGTGAAACAGGTCTAGTCTGAGTGCACTAATTTAGCAAAAACCTTGACTAAGGTCGAAAATCAAATGAGCCAATTAATGAGCTTAATGGGAGATATTAAGAGAAAAATTGGTATTGGTATCCCTAGTAACACTAAATATATTCCTTGAAAAGAGGGAAATGAAAAGGTGAAAGCAATCACGCTCCAATCGGGTAAAGTGCTGAGTAGCCCGGAGAACCCAACTAAGGAGCTAAATAAAAAGAATGTTGATTATCTTCAGGAAAAAACCTTTGAAGTTGATGATGAAATATAACCAAAGGAAGTAGTCAAACTAAAAATTGAACCAAAGAAATAGACAATTAAAGAACCTGTCATTGCAAAGATATCGTTCCCTTCAAGGTTGGAAGAGAAACAAAAATTGGATGAAGACGAGTTTGTAAGCTTTCTATACTTGTTCAAAACTTTAAATCTCACCTGCCTTTAATTAAACTAATTGAAAAAGTCCCTAAGTATGCCAAAATTTTAAAGGAAATCATGTATAGGTGTAGGAAAATTAAGGTAGGGGAACAAGTTAACATGAATGTTTCCTGTAATGTTATTATCTCTATATAGGTTCCCCAAAAGTTGAAAAGACCCGAGAAGCTTTACAATTCCTATAGGGGTAGGGAGCATTCATTTCAATAGAGCCTCTATCAATATATGAAATGCTCGGGTTAGGGGACCTCAAGAACACACAAATTACACTACAATTGGCTGACATATCTTCAGTGCATCTGAAAGGAGTATTGGAAGATGTGTTAGACAAAGTGCGCATCTTTATCATTTTGGTGAACTTTTTAGTTTTAGACTTTGAAGAAGATTGAGAAATACCAATTCTGTTAGGTAGACCTTTTCTAGCTACTTCATGGTCCACCATTGATTTAGAGAAAAATGAATTAACAATGAAGATCAATGGTGAAACAGAAAATTATAAATGTGGTCACCAATAGAGTGGGGAAAATAAAAGGAACTTATAGGAGCATTGTAAGGAATTATCCAAATCAAGGGACGTACTTCCTATAATCAATACAGGTTAAAAGAATAGGTTCAAGGAAAGAGATAAGCAGAAGAAGGTGGGGTGGCTTGGCAGGCGATGGACTAACACTGAAAGAACCAAAGAAACATCCTCACATGCATTAACAAAGCTGTCACATGAATCCGACAATAAAACATGATAATTTTGGATTAATATTTTCTGTAAATTACTGTATATTTGACTAATCGTTTAGCTCAAATAGAACTTGTATTAAATTAATGTTTTATAGGAACCGTGACACTCTAAAAATTGGAAATTTTGGGAGAAAATAGAGCTAGTGTTGTAACAAAGTAACCTTGAGTTGCAACACAAAGGCTAGAATCGAAAGAATCAAGAAAACTATCTCAATGTCGTGACACAAAACTGTTGTGTTATGACACAAAACCGCTGCGTCACGACATAGTAGATAGTTTCCCCAAGTTTTCAAAACTATAAGGTGAGTCATAACATCAAACCTCGACGTTGTGACAACAACAAACTACTAGGGGGTGCCGCGACACGAAACCCCGGTGTCGCAACATCGTTGTAATTTTTATAGGGTTGACCCGACCCATTTGCACAACTCGGTAAATTAACCTTCATTTTACCTGATTTTTAGACCTAAAAACCTCTAATTTTTAGCCTAAACACATCTTAACTCAAACTCTAAGTCTTTTCTAAACATTAAACCCTCTCAAATACTCTTCATCTTCAAAATCCTTTTTCACCTAAAACCCTAAATTAATAAAACCCAATTTCTATTTCTCAAAAGATTTATTCAGATGCAGGATCATCAACCACTCGGGGAAAAACAACCAAAAGTTCAAGAAAATCAAGGTTAAGCATTCTTTTTTCTCATTATTACTGTTCTTTTAAGATTATTGCTTGACATTAGTTCATACAATACAATAGTATTGAATATGCCTCCAAGAAAGGTTAGAAGAACTAATTAACCGAAACCTTTGACGGTTTCAAGTCCCTCTAATTCCCTGAATTCAAATGTTGAGAAATGTAGAAATTCAGGGAAATACATTTATTCAAGAGAGGATATTTGAGAACGTTTTAGTACAATCCCAAAAGACTTTTTGGTGGTCCCTGTAATTTAGGAAATTTATGCATCTTTACGTGACAAAGAGTCTAGAAAAGCCAAAGGTTGTACATGGGAAACGATACTTGTGCGAGGGAAAGAAACATGAAGTACCTGTCGGGTTATTTCTGAATTTTATAATGCTCTATTTTATGAAAAATATTTTATAGAAGAAACTAATTTGGAATATTTTCAAGATATAAATATTGAAAACATTATAAACTTTCTAACAGAGGGGAGGGGTGAATGAAAATATCACCCAGGTACTAATATTCCAACTTCTTTTAATCAAGCAATAATGTTTCCTGAAGCAAAAATGTGGATTCAATTTTTGTGCATCAAAATAGTTCTTGCTCTGAATGTTTCTAATGTCAATACTTTTAGAGCGGTTTTTCTTTACGCTATTTTTCATAAAAAATAGGTATGCATCAAAAATTGATATACCAAAATATGAAACAGTGTGTCGGCAGACAAAAGGTTGGAGTCTTCTTTCCCCACTTAGTGATGGCCTTATACAAAAGAGAAGGCATTCCGATGGCGTCTATGGAGCAATCAATGAAGCCATCTTGAAGCATATTTGGAGACACTTTGTATACATAGTACACTAAGCTTTGGGATAAATAAATTAAAAAGTGGAATAAATGTTGACAAGAGATGATGGTCGCTCTGGGTTCTTCTCAAAGGAAAGCAAAATCGACCATTCAATAAGAAATTGGCGAGAGCAGTCATCCCAAGCTAAATTGGATGATACATTGGATGCAAGAGGTAGGCTCGATTTTAAGGAATTCACACGATAAAAGAATATGTGGGTACCTAATTATACACCAAATATGTTTGGGCAGATGCATCCAGAGTAGGAAGAAGAGGAGCAGGAGAGCGAAGAGGAAAAATGAATTGAGAAGGGGGAGGAAGATGATGAGATGAATGACTGAACTTCTAATTTTTTTTAAGATTGTATTAAATTTGGGATGATTTTTAATTTATTTAAATTGTTAGGAGTATGAGTAATAATAAACTATTAGTTGTTTGGTGTTTTGTTTAAATTTTCTGCGTAGGAACCCCACATAGTAGATGCACAACAATTTTGAGTTGTCAACGATCAAAGGAGGAAGCACCCACCAATAGCTCACGAAACCGTCACGATCAATCGGGTAACTTCTATTCTTATCTTTTACAGGGCTATACATTAGCGGTAACATAGAATTTTTGTTTAATTTTTTTATGTTTTTCTTTGATTTCTCTTGTCAATTGTGTGCTTGAGCTTGTAGAAATACAAGTGATTGGTTAGGAGCATGTGCATAGGTTGCTTGTATTTACGGTAAATTTGGCATGATGATAAGTGATTTTAAATTTTTTATTATTAGACTAATAAGTTCTATCTATTACACTATAAATAGGTATTAAGCAATCAAATGTACCAAATGATATAAAGAAGACAATGAAACCAGCATGATATTATGAATGATAAATTGTTGAATTTTTGATTGTTTGGTTGACTGAATTTTTTAATATTGAGATACCTAGGGATGACCTAAGGCATTGTTTGAAATACACCCAGAGCCAAAAAGCTAACCCTATTTATTCATCTTTAGTACCTAATTTGAGCTAGAAAACCCTTCTTGATGAACCTTTATACAAAACCCAAGCTAAAAATAATAGTTTGTGCTTATCCTTTTCGTTGGTCCTGAACTGCATGATTATAAACGTTTGACCATACATATTGAGGGTTAAGTAGATAAATTATGGTGGTTTTGTAAAAATAGAGTGATAGGAAAGATCAGTGGAGTATAGTGATTATAGGTTAGCTTAAAAGTGCAAAAAGAAAAATTCAAAAAGAAAATTAAACAAGTAAAAAAAGTACATGAAAAATAAAAGAAATTGTGAGTGAGATACTGTGAAAAAGAAAGAAAAGTGACAAAGTCACAACTGTAACGCCCCGAAATTTGGGCCTAGAAGTATTGGGCCTTGAGCAAGGGAACGGTTAGGAAACTGTGCACAAAAGTTTGTCCGCTTTAGTGGTTAAGGGTCTTGAGAGGAGTTGGAAAAATCCTGGGTTCGAACTTGGGCTTTAGCAAAAACTTTGGTTTTAAGTGGATAAAACCCTAGATGCTTGGGTTAGGAGATTGAAATACTGCTGAGTAGAAAAGAGTTTGAATTGGTCTTTGAAGAGGTTTGTCGAGAGAAGTTAGGAGAGAAAAGTGGGATTTGGGTAAGGGTTCGGTTGGTTGTTGTTGTAGAGAAATTATAGGAGGAAATCAAGGAGATGTGAGGGGAAGGGTAAGTTGTGCCGTATAGGGACTTTAGGAACTCTTGAATTCAGTTTTCGGGGTGTTTTGCTTTTGGAATTGGGTTGATTTGTATGAGGGAACTTGTTTTTCGTCATATTTTTGTTACTTTTCTCTGCTTTTTGGTTTTGGGAGGTTGAATAGGCTATAGACCCTATCGGATATTATTTTTGTTTTCTTTCCCTTTTGTTTGTTTTCTACTTGACTGAATATTTTTGTTTAATTCCCTTTTCCAATCGTTTTTTCCCCTCCTGGCCAATTACTGCAGTTTCTCTCCCTCTCAACACTTTCAGGTTTTGGCTTTTGTTTTCTCAACATTCGGTTACCTTTTCTCTTTTTTGCCGAATTCATGTTTTTCCTTTTTTCTCAAATGGTTTCCCTTGGAAAATTGCTCTTGTTCTTTGTCTCTCTCAATCGAATCTTAATAGTTCATCTCTCTTTGTTCTGTTACTGATTATTTTCTCTCTTCCCTCTCTTACATTTGGTTTAGTCTTGGTTTAAGGAATTCTCTGCTCCTACATTTTGTACTCTCTCCATTCCTATTTTTGATTCAGCAAGTAATCTTTGTTAATCGGTAAGTCTCTCGGTTCCTTTTAGTTCTCTCTTTTACTGTTTAAGCCAAAGGTGCGATCCCTTACTACCGATTCTTCTATTTTCTCCTATGTATATGTTCTTTTAGGTTCTAGAACTTCAGATGGATGAAGAGGGTGCTAGCAGTAAAGTGATAGCAAGGGTACCAGTGGAGTTGGAGCGCGTAACCTCTACTCCCAAGTTTAAGAGGCGTAAGGTGTCAGCTCTTCGGGATTTTTTGCCAAGATGTGGAAGGGTGGCTGCACCAATCTCTGGAACTAGTGGGCAACCACAACCAACTGATCTAGTCAAGGGAAAGGTAATCTTTTGGACAAGTATTTTCGGTAGAGGCTATTTTTGATAAAGGGTTGGTTTGGGATTGTATGTTTAGGAATCCTAATGTTTGGAAGAGTAACAATATGATTTGATGGAAAATAGGCTTTGGAGCACGTGGACGATACATACGTTTCACAATCAGGTGTGTATCTGTACACATAAATCATTACTGTCGTAAAGCCGAAAGAGTGTATGTAATCACACTGTTCCTTCTGTGATTAGGCAAATGCCGAAAAGCCAAAAATACGGCGATTGAGTCCACATGGGCGTGCGAAAGCTCGTGTGGTGAACCGAGCCCATGAATACGAGCGTTAGACTGTTGAGGCCACCACGAGCGTTCTCGTGCTCTTGGGCCGTTATGGGCCTTGTTGGGTTTAAATGGGTCGTGTGGGCCTAACATCTCACACGAATAAAATCCATGTTAAAAGGCAAATACTGGATTGGGATATGTAGTTCGTGTAGCCGTGATTAAATTTGGGCTAATTGGGCCATACGAGCGTGTGGGCCCATGTGGGCCGAATATGGGCCATGTGGGCCGAATATGGGCCATGAGCCCATTTACACCATTATGACCATTTAGGTTTGTTTCGCTCGAGGTGACTGTAGACCTTCGGAAAGCTTATAAAATGATCGTAATACCCCTGTAGGGTAAAATGACCGTAATAACCCTGTAGTGGAAAATGACTGTAATGCCCCTATAGGGTAAAATGATCGTAATACCCCTGTAAGGTAAAATGACCGTAATGCCCCTGTAAGGTAAAATGATTGTAATACCCTTGTAGGATAAAATAACCGGAATGCCCTGGTGGGTAAAAGACTATTTTGCCCCTCGAGGTCAAATGATTGATTTGTCTGTGGTTAAATAACTGATTTGTCTGTGTTTGGTATGACTGGTTTGTCTGTGATTTGTATGACTGATTCTGAGCATGGAATTTTGCATACATAACATACTGCATGGGGTTGGAATATTGTTTTGGAGGAAGTACTGTAATGGTGGCTCTACCACAATCATTGTTACTGGTGGCTTGGCCACATATACTATTACTGGTAGCTTTGCTGCGATACTGCTACTGGCAGCTTTCCTGTGATGCTATTGATGGCTTTGTGCTGATCATATCACTGTTACTGATGGTTTTGTACCGATCATATTATCGATACTGATGACTATGTGCCGATCATATCACTGCTACTGATGGCTTTGTGCCAATCATATTACTGTACTTATGGCTTGTAGCCATTTTGTTTATAGCTTACAGCTATCCTGTTTACGGCTCTTAGCCATTCTGACTACTAGCAGCTATGCTGTGATATTGGTGTGAGGGCTGGGTGGGCCGACTCTGTCCCCACATGGTGTGTTGGGTTGATACGAGTTGTGTGTTGGCTGGATTGGGATGGGTTTGCATACTTGCACCATTATTGATAATGTATCCGGCTTAGGCCAACATTGTTTTTGTATTGGGCTAAGGCTCACATTGTACAGTTACTGTTAAAGGGCTCTAGCCTAGACTGATTATGTTCTATATGTCGACTATTTGATAAGGGATTACACACTGGGTTTTTGTAATCTCACCCTTCTGTCTAACTATGCAAGTAATCCTCAGCCATAGACGATTCGGTGCTGCGAGGGACTCGGAGGTGGCTGCACCACTGTTGCTATCTTACACATGATTTTATTTAACGCTAAAGTTTGAGTTGGTTTTTGTTATGTAATAAGGTCGTTTAATTTTGTTTAAGTTTTTAATTGGGCTTTTAATTGCTTATTTTAAACTTCTAGTTTAGGAGAAGACGTATTTTCAAATGATTACTGTTTTCCAAAACACGAAACTTAACTTAGAGTTTTCAAAGCTTCCATAATTTTAAACAACCAGTTAAGACAACATCAGATAACAGAACAAACGGTTTGATTAGTAGATTTGTTAAATAATATTAAAGGGGTTTTTAAAAGTTAGAAACGAATTTACCAACGAGTCCAATTTTCAGAGGACACTTCAGTGTGACACGCCAGATCCATCCATAACTTCTAGGCCGGGTTGGGGTGTTACAACAACTATAGAAAAACTCGTTCATTATTGCACAAAAAAAACTCGTGAGCTATCCATAGTTACTATATGATGCTGAGATTTCCTATAAAGAGACATAAGGAAGGTGGGAGAAAAAGAAATAAGGCAGTGAGCGAGAAAGGTCACTAATGGGGAGAATATGGGACAATATGATGTGCCAAACTATTTTTGTGCTTGAAACTATTTGATGCTTACTATTCTTGAATTTCATACCTATCCTAAGCCTCAGAATGTTACAAGCCAAAAAGCCCTATGTGATCTAGGTAGACTCATTCACAATTTGAAATCATACTAATTAATTGCATTTATGGTTGTTTGTATTCTGAATCAAATTACTTGTATAATTTGTTGATAGGTTCCTATATTTGAGACCCTTAATGTTTGTATGCTTTGTAATATACTGAACTTAGATGTTTGATATCAAAAGTGGTAAGTCATCTATATATCATGCCAAGATTATGTGTGAATATGAAATGCTTATTCATGTGCTCCAAATCAAACATTTGTACCATACTTGTTCAAGAGTCGTCCTTTCATTTATTGTTTTTGTTTGTTTTAATTGTGTCACATCACACTTTTCAATTAATTGTACAAGAGTAATATTTTCATCTCCTATGTTTTAAATTAATTACACAATAGTGAAAACAAGGAAGTGTTGTGGCTTAGTGGTAAGAAGCTCTTTAACTGTCCTAGAGGTCCCTAGTTTGAATCCCCTTGCTCTCTTGTTTTATTTCTCTATTTTTGGTACAATTATCATGTGCACAATAGAGGCCAACTGTCCACCCCTTCTTACCTTATGTGAAGGATTCCTTTCCTCCTTTAGCAAGTCAAACTTGCTATAAGTTGTGAGACACATCCCCTTTTTTTGCTCCTTTGTTCCCTCTCCTTCCTTACACTATTTTCTGGCCAAAACAAAGGTGTTGACCACCCCAAAAGCCTCCCAAACCGTCCACCACCCTCATTTCCTCCCTTTTTCTCATTTCTTCTTTTTTCCTACACCATTTTCTCTCTTTTTGGCAACCACCACCATTTCTACTCATATTTGCTTCCATTCCTCCACCGTGAGCCTTAGTTGCAATACCCCCTCACCACCATCCACACCCCTCTTCTCTCATCATTCTCCTCTGGTCGCCACCATTCATCGCCGTCTTCATCGCTATGAACTGTCGCAGACCACTGTCATTGTCGTCGTTGCAAACACTGATTATCATCGGGATTTGGATTTTTCTCCTTTTTTCCTCTCCTTTCTCATTTATTTCACCTTTTTCTTCCAATGAACTCATTTTTTAATTTTTTTTCACTCCACTTGTGTACGAATGTCACCGATCACATGATCCCTTGTAGAGCATTAAACCTCTAAACTTTTCTCTAGGATTTATCTCCTACTTCGTTGTGCTATTTAGTAGTGTAAGTTATGCAAAGTGATGGAAGCATCATCTTTCCTTGTTTTTCCCTCATTCTCAAATAATTTATCAACTATAATTACTTTATTGAGATTAACTTTCAATCTCTATGTGTTATGAAGGATCGAACAACAACCATTTGGGAAACCAATAGTATGGCATTATGTGAGTAACGGATCTGAGCATTCAAATTAAGGGAAAGTATTGGTGAGATTTTTTGCATTAAATCTTATATTAAAGGACTTGTTTTTCGTTAGATCATGACTAAAAAGAGATATTCATGTGATTAGATTTGTGATTGGGACTAGATCCAAATAAGACATCTACAAAGGGAGCGTGCAGTTTAGATCTACAATAAGGTGTGGGATCTTTAACTTATGTCACGTGATGAGTGTTTATTTTTATTATATTAGTATGTAAATAACTTTTTATGCGAAGGTACACTAAGTACTCATAAAGAGGGTTGAAAACCCCATCGATGAAAAACCCAAGTAAGTGACCCTATCCATTGTTCTTGAAAAGTATATTGTGTGATGTGATGATATTATGTGATTGTGATGTTTTTGCAAATTGCATCTATGTCATATTGATATATGTGTAGATTTCATTCTCATAACATATGATGTATGGCTTATGTGTTATTGTTATGATTCTGTTATGCGAATATGAAAATATGAACATGACCATGTTATATGTGATCCTATGTGTAAAGCATGTTTACAACATGTTAACGTGAATTGATTAAAAAGAGAAAATGGTCATATCATATGCATGGGGTGGGATTTGTGAAAGGAGGAAGATATGTGGCAGTTTATCTATAATTATGTGGTTGTTTTTTGATAATTATGTGGTGGCTTGTCCCCAATGTGCTATGTGGTCATTTTCGGCATTTATGTGGTGGCTTGTCCACAAATAGTGTAGCGGAGATGGGTAGGAAATTCTTCAAAATGTGCATTGTTACAAAAGCATATCTCGATATGTTATTTTATATGTAAATTGATTTGTGTGAAAATTGTATATATATTTTTTGGATGTGTTATTCGATGTGTTGAAATGTATGTCATATTGTATGTCTATATGTTTTTTATTGATCTCACACTGAGCCTTTTAAAGCTCACCCGTGTTACTCGTGTGTATCAAGTAATCCTCATAATTAGGACTCGGATTCGGTCATCGGAGGAGCTCTTGGAATAATGATTTCTTGGTTATGCATTTTTAAAATAATTTGGGACTTTTATGAACTATATGAGTTTATTTTGGATTTTATTATGGACTTAATATGGGTTTGTCTTATTTACTTTCTAGGAATTTCTTTTAAATTAAGGATTGTGGCATGGGAATTTCTATTTTATATTTTTGGGAAATATTGCATGGATTTTTTATATAAGATTTTTAAATGAACATTAAACGATTTAAAATTATTAGCTATCGAATCGCTTTTTAAAAACGAAGTAATAGTACAAGTATTTTTAAATAAAAAGGAACAAATAAATTTCAATTGAAAAGAACATGATGTTTTCAAAATAACATGTTTTGAGGAAAAATGAATTTTTCTGATGAAAAAGTTTTGGCCATCTTCATGGCCCATGTAATTACTCAGATTGGGCCATAACATATAGGCCCAGTTTAAGGGATTACAGCTTGAGAACAAGTAATGACTTAAGTGTAAGGGAGTTTGATCTATCGTAAATCAGTGTAGCAGATTAAACTAGTTTTCGCACTTTAGGAGCTTAAATACAAGCATTTTCGTAAACTTCTAGTTACATTTTCGCAATTGCAGTTAAATTCAAAAACTTTGTAGTTTGAGTATTTTATTAACCTTAAGGGATGAATAAGGCCTATAGGTGAGATAATAGACATTGTGAGCATGCAGGAGACCAATAGAAGGAATGCTAACTCAATACTAGTCACTGTGTTGCAACACGGAGCATTGATTGTCACAACATAGGGAGCAGAATAGAAGAACTCCAAGACTTCCTTCAGTGTCGCAACAAACCCCTAAAGATACCATGAAGATAAGCATATTGCCCTCGGTGTCATGACACAGGACCTGGTGTGTCGCGACATCACCTCTGCACGGGAAATAATTACAAGCCAGGGGCATTTTGGTCTGCACAATCAAATGTCAAGCACGAAGACGACAGCTGACCTAGGGTTAAGGACGACAACCACTCTAAAGTCTATAAATAGGCTCATTTAATACATGTTATGGTCAGCTTTCATATTGTATAATTTTCTTCTTAGATTTAGTTTTTAGTTTTTCTCTTTCCTTAGGCTATAGGTTTATTTTAGTTTTTGTTATTTGCTTTTGTGGGAAATCAAATTTGTAAGCCACAATCAAAATCTATTAGGATTCTGCATTCAATTCTAATACAAACCAGGTTTCTTCTAAACTTTATACTATTCAATTATTATTCATGTTTACTCTTTCTATCAAGTTTATATTGTTTATGAGATCCATGTGGATCTAATCCTCCTTTAGGAGATTAGTGAGTGGAGATATGATTAATTAACTATTTTGTAAGGTTCTCTTAGTGGATCAGCTATTCAGGATTTGAAGAACTTAAACCCTAGGCCTGACAACCCTAGCAAACCGTTAAGGTGATAATTAACCCAAATTTGGTATGACCTATCTATGAACATGTAATGGCCCGTTTTCAAGTGGTGTCAAAAATAGTTGTTTCGGGGCCACCAAATTTGACGAGTAAGTTCGTAAATATTATTATTTAATATTTACGAGTCAAATATGATTTTTAAAAAGGTTTTTGATTTGATAAATTATGTTAAGCAATTTTAAGTTCAAGTGGTATGACCCTAAGGTTAAATGGTTTTGGAAAATGAGGTATGGGGACCTCGTTTCTATAAAATGAGTAGTAAATATTTTTATAAATATTTATGGAGTGTCATTAAGGTGGTATTAAAGTTTCGTTGAAAAATTTTAACGTTTTGATTGTTAATTAATTAAAAAGGACTGCATCGTAAAAGATGTAAATTTGAGCACTATTTGATTTGAGTGATTAAATGGTTAATTGAATAAAGGAAAATGGACTTAAATGGTAATTATACCATTCACGAGGTTAGTGGACAAATATGGAAATGACTTTGGCGTTTTATTTATTTATTAACCAAGGTTAAAATGGTAATTTGATTATTAATTAAATTAAATAAAACATAAGTAAAAAATATGGTTTTCATTTTCCTTTTTCTTTTGTTTTTCAACCGAAAGCCATTTCTATGGAATCTAGGTTTGGCCAACCATGTTTCCTTGCATGTAAGTCCCTAAGCTATCTATTTCTAATAATTTTTATGTTTTTGAGATTGTTGCAACTAGGTCCAGCTAGCCCGTACCTTCGATTTTGAAACTGTTAAAGATTTTGAATGTTACCATTGATGAATCTTGTGATTCTTTATGTTAAATGATGAAATTGTAATGTTGATTTATAATTAAAAGTATTTTGTTAAGTGATTTTTGATGAATTTATCGATTAGGGACTAAATTGTTAAAATAGTAAAAGTACAAGGATTTGATGTGAAATTGTTGCAATAATGAGCTGTATTGGATGCATAAATTTTTGGCTAGGCTCAATTTTGGGTAAAAAAATGGTTAATTTGCATGTTTTAGGCTCAGGAACTAAATTGAATACAAGTAAAACTTTAGGGGCAATTTCGTAAAAAATTCAAAATGACTAAGTTGCATAAAATATACTATTTTACTGTCTAAATAATAGACTAAATTAAATTATTAATTTAGATCAAGATTGGGAGGAAAATCGAGGAGAATGAAAATTTACCAAAATGCCCCTATACTTTGACATTTCTGCAATTTAGTCAGGTAAGTTTATAGGTAGAGAATTGTACATACCTATAATTATAAATAATATTAATGCTGATTCGTGAATGTATATACTTATATATGATTTTTAAAATGTGAGTTGAAACTCAAAATATTATAATCGAATATAACTATTGAATATTTATGAGATATGATATATATGCGATTTTAGCATGATTATGAATTGTTACAACATGTGTATCGTGAAATATGAAAGTGATTAATATATGATGTTAATCTTTGTGATGGCACTTTGACAGTATGAATATATGTATTGATATTATATCATGTGTACAGAAACGATGAAGTGCCCTTGAATGATAAATATGTTTAAAGGAATTGGATTACATGAAATGCCCAGTTGAACGTAGTTAGCACTAGGATACGATTGGCATGCCAATAGGGTTAGAATGCATGCTTGTACAGGATTTTCACTTCGGTGCCCCGGTATACACTTCGGTGTCTCTATTCGCACTACGGTGCCCCTGTTTGCACATTTGTGCCCTTGTTTGGTGCCCCTTTTATGCATCAATGATGCCTTTGGTGTGGTGTAGTTACCCAAGTATCTGAGTCAAGTTACTAGTTTGATGGGCTAACTGTGAATGGAATTTATAAAATTATTTTAATGTTGAAGGGTAACGTATAGTCAAGATATTATTAAATGTTAAATGTTAAATGTTCAATGAATTATTTGATCATATGTGAGTATCATTATATTGATGATTATTCGATTAAATCTATATGTTTATATACATATATAAATGAGTTTGGGTTGAATTATTATAGTACAGGATGCATAGGATGAATCATTTTTAATACTAAGCCTATAAGTGCTTCGTAAATGTATAACAGGTTTGATTAATTTATTCATTTAGCTTTAATCTTGTTTATTGAAGGTAAGTGATTCTAGAATGACATGTTTATAGGAAAGTTTGAGATGAATGATGAATTACAGAATGATTATTAATTAAATGTGAAAGACTTGTGTTTAAATGCACTAGCTTGTGATTATGGTTGATGTTTATGCTTATGCCTTGTAAGTTATGCAAATGAAACGGGTGAGATTAGATATGGAAATGATAAGTTCATAGATCTGACGAAATATGATGAAATAAAAAGGATTGTTGAGTTAAAGGACTTACTTGTAAGGAAGGAATTTACTTATGATATATGTGACTTTACTTATGTCATGAATAGATATATTGATTCATGAATTGATACGTAATTAAGCTTATGCTAAGTAAATGGAATGGTAAGTAAGTAAATGAAATGGTTCACTTTTTTAAGAAAAGGTTGATGATTATGTAATTCAGCTTATAAGACTTTATTATGGTATAACTGGAAATAATTTGGGATGTTAATGAACCTATTCATTTGTGAGTTGCTAGTTATATTGTTTGATAAATCTTGAAGCATTGGTATAGGTTTATTTATGACATATAAAGTTCATATTTTTAAAAAGGAATGTTATGTTTAAAATTTCTACGAGCTTACTAAGCATTCATTGCTTATGTGGTTGTCTTTCTCTTACTTTATAGATTATCGGAAGTTCAATTGGTTTGGAAGCCAGTCGGAGATCTATCACACTATCCAACTATTATAATGGTAGATTTTGATGTCTTGATCAAGGTTATAATGGCATGTATAGGTGGACTCGTGTTTTATGATAGTTGATGAGTTTGACATGTATATATCATTTTAAGTGATGTAACTTAGGTGCCTTTGATGCCTATTTGGTGTGTGTTATTTTGATAAGGGGTTAAAGCATGTTTGAATGACCAATTTGGTATGTTTGAATGTGACTTTGGCATGTGGTCATTGTGGTAAGATTGGTATGGAATTAGGTTAGAAATGTATGTTTGATGAATGGCTAAATTATACATTTGTTTACGTATATTTGGTCGTTGTGATTGAGGTGTCTTTTGGCATATTGGTTGTATGGATAGATGTCATTTTAGTTTAACTACTTTATGCATGTTTTATGTACATTTTTGAATGTTTAAAATAGGTACAGATGGCTTGTATGTATGAGCATATTTTAGGTGAAAGAAATGGCTTGAAAATGACCTATTTCTTGTCCACACGACCTAAGACACGGGCATGTGTCTCAGCCGTGTGTGACACACGGATATGTGACATGACTGTGTGTCCCTTGTAGGTTTTTAAAGGTTGCGTTTTGAGAATTACATGGCTTGGTACATGGGCGTGTGGCTTGGCCGTGTGAACCAAGTTAGAGAGTTACACGGGCTCGGACACGGGCCGGAACACGACCGTGTGTCCCTACTTTGAATGTCCACACGGCCTGAGACACTGGCCTGTGTCTCAGGCGTGTGAGTCACACGGCCGTGTGACCCCTGCAGTTTGAAAATTTTCATATTTTTCATAAAAATTTCATATGTTTCCGATTTAGTCTCGATTCGTTTCTAATGTGGTTTTAGGGCCTCAAAGGCTCGTATAAGGAACAATATGTATTTTATTCATTGATTTTGCTATGATTGATGTTGTGAATTATATGTGTTAAATTTTTTATGGTGTTGAAATGTAAACTTCGGTAATGCTCCATAACTCTATTCCGACGACGGATACAGGTTAAGGGTGTTATAGAACACCTTAACCTTGAAGCGGTGTGGACTGTGAGGTCAGGAGATAAGTAGTTCTTACTGACTCATTATTTTAGTGGAAGATTGGAAGATCTTACTGGGATATCGACTACTTGATTGAACAAGAAAACCTGAAGCCACTGTTGGTTATGATTACTGAAGCGAGCTAGTCACCCATGCCCAGATCTAATATATTCTATTATCTGATTTCTTGTGCTTTATTTATTTATTTTCTTTTTATTATTAGTAGAGATCACTAAAACCTTTCTTTTTTATTTCATCGTAATATAATCCATTTAAAGTACTAATTAGATATATTTCTACTTAGGTAAGCATTAATTTAGTGCTCACCTCCCTTGGATACGATCCTCAGAGTACTCATCTACTACGCTTTAACTATATTACAACCTGACCATATACTTACGGATTCCACCTCTTCATATATTTTGTGCAAGATTTATACTTTGGGCATTGGTACGTCGGAAGGCAGACAGCGGGAGACCATTTGAGGACATATAAACTCAATACTGGTTGTTGTGTTGCAACACAGTGAATTTGATGTCGCAACATAGGGAGCAAAGAGCAAGAATTCAAAGATTGCCTTCAGTGTCAATACATTGCCAAGGGATGTCACGACACGCACTACCTTCGATATTGCGACACAGGCACTAAGGTGTCGTGACACAGGTCGCGACATTGGTCCAATACGTGAAAAACTTACAAGGCAGGGGTGTTTTGGTCTACATAATCAAATATTAAACAAGAGAGCATTAGTTGACCTAGGGTTGTGTACGGTGACAACACTAACTCTATAAATAGGTTCATTTCACACTTGTTATTGACAGGTTTTCATACTTTATAATTTTCTTTGTAATTTCAGCTTTTAGTTTTTTTTCCCTTTTTCTTAGGCTTTAGGTTATTTTTAGTTTTGCATTTGTCAAGAGATCTGCTTTGTGGAAGTTGATCAAGTCTTTGTGGATTTCTTGCTTTAATTAAATACAATTCAGGATTCTCTTAAACCTTCGTCTCTTGATTTGTTATTAATGTTCATCTTTTACATCAATTTTATTATGTTTTTGAGATTCATGAGGTACTAATCCTCTTATTGGGGATTAGCAAATGGAGGTATGATTAATTGATTATTGTGTAGGGGTTTCTTAGCGAATCAGTTGTTTGGGAAAGGAATAATTTAAACCCTAGGCTTGACGACCCTAGGAAGTCATCTAGGTGGGAATTAACCCAAAATTGGTTGGTCTATCCGTTAAACACCTTAACCCTAAACAGGTCGAGATTTTGAGGTCAAGAGATAAGTAGTTCTTACCAACTCGTTATTCTTGTGGAAGATCAAGAGATACTGTTTGGGTAACGACTAGTTGTTTGAATAGGCAACCCGAAGCATCAATTAGTTATGATTACTGAAGCAAGCTAATCACCCATGCTCAAATCTAATTCAGTCTCTATATAAAATTTTCCAAAGTCTTTTTCTTTATATTATTTTATTCTTTACTTATAAAAATGCCAAAAATATTTATTTATGCTTATTCGTACTATAATTTATTTAAAGTACTAATTAGCTCTATTTGAGCTTAGGTTAGAATTACTTTAGTGCTCGCCTCCCTTGGGTACGATCGTCGAAGCACTCGTCTACTTCATTGTAACTATATTACAACTTGACCCATATACTTATGGATACCGCCTATTTGATATATTTTGTGCAAGATTCTTACTCTGGACATTGGTACGTCTGGAGGCGGTCAAGTTGTTGGCGCCATTGTCAGGGAGGCAACGTCACTAGATTTATTTTAATTTTTGCAGTTAATATAATAATTAGGAAGTTTTTAAATTATAGATACGGTTTTATTTTTCTTATTGTTGCTAACATCTTGTATTCTCTTTTTGGTTTAGTGAATGACTCGTAGTAGGGGAACACCTACAGAGCCAGCCACAAATACAAAAAGAATAATTTGTAGGAATCGTCCAAAGCAACAACAACAGGAGCAACAGTAGATGCAAAACCAATTACCCACTACAGGCAATTTAACACTGCGAGACAATCTACTGTTCGACGAAATTAACAATAATAACCAAGATGATTTACTACTACCACCACAGCTACTCGAAAATATACATATGGCATGCAACGAAAGAACCTTAAAGGACTACGTGCTACCAGGTCTGGAGATGGTTCAAGGAAGTATAACAAGGTCGACCATCACGACTAATAATATTAAGATCAAATCAAAAATGATCTAGTTGATCCAAAACAATTTGTAGTTCAAAGGCACAATGACAAATGACCCAAATCAACATTTAAAACGGTTTCTTCAACTTTGTGATACTTTTAAATTTAATGGGGTCACCGATGACGCTATTCGTCTTCGATTGTTCCACTTCTCCTTAATAGATAATGGTTTCTCTTATTTAGATTCTGTAACCCCCTAGACCTGGCCTAGACGTTATGGCCGAATCTCGAAGGTCACATTGGTCATGACAATAATAATAATATTCATAAAAGAAACTCAAATCAACACTAATTTAAACATATCATATATAAATTATTCAATCAAAAAATCAAATATATGAGAATGCATGATGACAATGTCAATGCAATGCTTTTCAGAAAAAGATGTAAATTTTAGAAAACAGTTCCAACCCAACTTCGTTACACACCATTAAGAGATCCCCAAAACTCATCCATCCAATATCACACCAATAATGTGGACCAACCACTAGATAGTGCAGTCGTGATGTCAGAAATAGAATAGTGTGGTCAAACCACCAAATATTTGTAGATTTACTGCTAGATACAGAATAATGTGGACATGCCACCAAAAATTTGTAGATTTATTTCCAGATACTTCCTCTGTACATTTTCCCACCCCATGCATGTGTTATGGCAATAGAACAGATTTTTCAATAACATGCTTTACATGTGAATTAGAATCAGAGTATGGTATGCTTAACATGCGAATCAGATATCATATTTTTTACACATGATTTCACAACGGCATGCTTTATCATACAAATCAGAATATCATAGTAAGGCATGCTCAACATACAAATCCATAGATTAGATTTAGTAACATATATTATTATCGATTTTTTACCGATATCTATGAATACACTTGTATTCGTATATACACATGTTTCAATAATCAAATATTCATAAATATTACACTTAAAAATATCTTTATTATTAATTAATAATTAATATTGATTATTATCAATTAAGTCCCCACACCTTAGATATGATGGAATTGATCCTGATTCCACTTCGAAAAAAATGAATTCGATCTCTTGAGTCACTATGTTTGATCACATATACATGTTAGTATCAATCTAATGAATACATAATGACCCTTAATAAGAAAATAGTGGTGATTCGTTAATACTTACACAAAAGTGTGATCAAATCGCACACTGTCATGAATGGGTGGTGATTCTGGGATTTTCGATTAACTCTTCAATAAGGCACGAAAAAGAGTGATTAGTATTATTCTAATCTAGAAATAATATTACGAGAACATAGCGTGAACAAAAACCTTTCATACTTACAGAAATAATGGAGAAGGCTCGACGATAAATCCTAAAAATTGATAAAATAGAGGAATTAAGCTCTATAAACTCAAAATAGAAGTGTTTATAGAAAATAATTCGAAAAATGATATTTAATATTTTAAAAATTAGATTCAAGAGTTTACATAGATGATTTTCAAAAAGAGGAGAAGAGAAGAAGCACAATGAGAAAAATCGACAGTGGCCGATGGCAGGGACATGGCAGCGGCGAGGTGGTGGTGCAACTATGGTGTTGGTGGAGGTGAGGTGGTGGCGCGACTGCTGTGTGTAGTGGAGGAAGGGAAGATATTAGAGGAGAGTTGGCTTAAGGTGGTAAAAAATGAAGAAAAAAGCCGAAAATAGGAGGAGAAAGGGTGGTGGATGGCAAGAGAGGAGAGGAGAGGAAAAATGAGAGTATTAAAATGAAAAATGGGGTTTAGGGAGAGCTAGGGCTAGCCATGAGTAGTCAAAGGCTCACTTTGGGTAAGTTTGGGGAAAAGGGGAGTAAAAAGTGGATCGTGAGTAAAAAGGGGAGTGAAAATGGGCTTTTTGATGGCAAGCTGACTCAAACATAAAGGAAGGAGAATCTCCCCCATTATGGCAACGTTTGGACGGAAGAAGAAGGGTTGACCTTCTAGAACGATCAACAATTGTGGCTAGGAAGAAAATAAAAATAAATGGGATTGTGGGGGTTTGAACATGGAAACTCTAGGATATAATTTAACATACTAAACCACTAGGCCATTTTACTCATTACGATACAAAAATGCGCAATTTAATAAATAAAATATAGGGCATGACAACTCTACCCCCTGAAAATAAATTTTGTCCTCGAAATTAACCAGATCCAAACAAATGAGGGTATTGGTGACGCGTCGTCTCTTTGGGTTCCCAAGTGGCTTCGCTATCATCGTGATTCTGTCACAAGACTTTCACTAGAAGAATCTATTTCTCCCTCAATTTTTTGACCTTATAGTCCAAAATCTGTACCGGTTCTTCCTCATAAGTCAAATTGGGTCTCACCTCGACCTCATCAATCAGAATCACAAGCGAATGATTAGAACAATATCTCCTCAACATAGAAACATGGAATACATCATGTATGGGATCTAGTTCCAGAGGTAACTCTAATTGATAAGCCACTGGTCCAACCCTCTTAAGAACTCTATATGGTCCCTCTTAAGAACTCTATATGGTCGAATGAACCTTGGACTCAGCTTTCCTTTGACTCCAAATCTCAATACTTTCTTCCATGGTGAAACCTTTAGGAAGACTTGATCCCAAACACTGAACTCAACATCCCTCCGCCTCAGGTCAGCGTAAGACTTCTGTCGATCACATACAACTCTTAATCGATCTTGAATCATATTCACCACATTCTCAGATTCTTGTATCAAATATGTACCAAACACCTTATTTTCCCCTAACTCAGTCCAACATAAAGGTATACGGCATTTACGACCATACAGTGCTTCATAAGGAGCCATCTGGATGCTCAACTAAAAATTGTTATTATACGCAAACTCGACCAATGGCAAATGTTCCTTCCAACTGCCACTGAAGTCTATCACACAACCCCTCAACATGTCCTCTAAAATCTGTATAACTTGTTTAGATTGCCCATCAGACCGTGGATGGAAGGCCATACTAAAATTCAATCGCTCCTTAAAGCCTCATGCAACTTTTTCCAAAATCGAGATGTGAATTGAGGGCCCCAATCAAAAATAATAGATAGGAATACACCATGAAGCCTCACAATCTCTGAGATATAAAACCTTGCCAATCTAAGCAAGGAGTAGTCAATACGAACAGGCAAAAAATTGGTGGACTTGGTCAGACAATCCACTTTAACCCAAACCGAATCTTTCTTAATAGGAGTCGAACGCAACCCACTAACAAAGTCCATGGTCACTCGCTCCCATTTCTATTGAGGGATCTGTATAGGTTGTAACAAACCCGAAGGAAATTGGCGTTCAACCTTAACCTGTTGGCACGTCAAACACTTACTCACAAATTTAGTCACATCTTACTTAAGCCCTAGCCACCAATACAACTCTCTCAAGTCTCGGTACATCTTATTCCCTCTAGGTTGTATATCGTATGGGCTACTATGCGCTTCTTGAAGTATACAATACTTTAACTTTCGATCATCAGATATAGAATACCTCCCACAAAAACACAGAACTCTCACAGAATTAAGGCTAAATTCGGTAGTCTTACCTTCTATAACCTGTTTGAGATGAGCTACGAGGGACTCCTTAGCAGATTGCTTTGATTGAATCTCATCCACTAGGGTAGGCCTTACTTGCAATTATGGAAGTAAACCTTTATAATTAGTCAAACTCAGCTTTGCAAACATCACACTCAAATTGGTCATTGACTTCCTACTCAACGCATCGGCCACCACATTAGCCTTACTTGGATGGTACTCAATTGTACAATCGTAGTCTTTTAGCAGCTCAATCCACCTCTTTTGTTTCAAGTTCAATTCCTTTTGGATGAGGAGATGCTTTAGACTCTTGTGATCAGTGTAGATGATACACTTCTCACCATAAAGGTAATGCCTCCAAATATTGAGGGCAAAAACCATGACATCAAGTTCAAGGTCATGGGTTGGATAATTTTGTTCATAAGGCTTAAGTTGTCTAGAGGCATAGGCCACAACCTTACCGTCTTGCATTAAACCACATCAAAGACCGGTATGAGATGCATCAATGCACACTCCATAATCCTTCCCAGACTCTGGCTAAATCAGAACAAGCACTTGTTGTAACACCCTTAACCCATATCCGTCGCTGAATTAGGGTTACAAGGCATTACCGGACAAAACACAGTTCCACATAGCTATTTATCATTTTTCATACACAAGGTTATATCAACTTCTATACAATATAACTTCTAAATCCAATAGTAATCATCCACCAAATCATATTAGTTAAATTTGCACATATGGAACACATAACCAGATAAAATTGATCATGCATTATTACTTATAATACATATACAAATTATGCTTCAAAATTTCAACCATATTAGTATCATCTATATAACCACATATTCGAATTAACTAAAGTGCAACAAAGCCAAGTTACATGTACTTAATACATATAAATGTTTGAACCACGAATCTAATATTAATGGCATTTGTATACTTAAAACATAGTCCAAGATATATCATTACATTTCATACATCAAAAATATGTCACTATATTTATTTCATTAGTTGAATATCAAACATTTCATTTTATAACTTATGCACAATCACATAATAAAACCATTCGAACTAGATTACTTTAATTATTATGCAATCACATATGCGACTTTAGTAACATTACAACATGGGCAAACATACTATTGATGCATATATATATAGTGCGCATTTTACCCTAAAAACAAAAGCCACATTTAACATTTGAAAACAAATAGCATTCCAATGTACACCTAAGTCGCATATATATATTAGTAAACCTAACTTCATATTTCATCCTATTAACTAAACATTGGTTCGGTCACACCATTATCAAGATCATAAGCTTACCAAAATGAACCAAATATCGAAACCGAATTTACAACCACACATGTACGCATACCTATATTAATATTAACATCAACTTGACACTTTTAACTATCCATTAAACGCTGACCAAAACATATCTAAATCATAACCATCATTTACCATTTGGATCCGTACCAAAACAATCAACCAAAACAATCATGAAACATATTCATTACTTATCATTTAGCAACCAAACTTATATAGCCAATATACAATCAAATACATATCCATCATATTACGTCATTAGTAAGACAAATTGTACAATTACCCACCACCCAAATTATTCCACATTTCATACTTCCGAAATGAGCTAACTATTAAGCCGATTATACATCATACATACCATTTCTCATTGTCGATTCATATAACCAAACATCACAAACATATATACCAAGAAACATACTTCCAAAATAAGTTTGAGCCCTAGCCACATACACACAAGCTTTAACATTATAATCAAGCCATTTTCGCATGGCTATCTATATACAAATTTCAAAACCAAACATGTAAAAAAACCAGTCTATACATTGCATATGTTCATAGTTTCAAACTTCAAAAGTACCGAGTAATAGTCGATAGTGTGACGATGATCCTAAATGATCCCCGAGCTAGGAGTTAACTTTCAAAATCTATAAAACAATCAATAAACACACAAAGTAAGCTTAGAAAGCATACTAAGCCATAAGAAAATAAATCATTATAAGATTATTAAAAATTCAATTCAAATAGGCCGAATACAAACAATTTCAAACATATATACATTCAGTTTTCTCATATAATTCAACTTACTACATAAGCATCATTCATTGCCATGTATTTCACATATAGTCATTTGAAACATACTCACTTTTCATTTCTGAATTACATAAACAAATCACACGTACCTGAATCGGATACATTTTTACATAATCATTCATTTCTCAATATTTCCTGTTGAACCGTTCGAAATCAATAAGGATACTCAGATAACTCAGAAAGCTCATACAATGCCAACGTCCCAACGTGATCTTACATGTATCGATGCCACTGTCCCAAACAGGGTCTTACACGAAATTGTATACAATGTCGATGTCCCAGACATGGTCTTACACGTAAATCTCAAATCGACGCCAATGTCCCAGATGTTGTCTTACATGATAACTCATATCGAAATCCTATGTCATGACATATGTATCCTAACTATTCTTATGGTTCGTATGGGGCTTTTGGACGTCGTAATTCGATCGATTCAAGCTCGTAACTAGTTCTCCAATGCTTAATTAAATTCGGCATATACACATATATTTATTCTAATTAAAGTCAGCATATATAATACATATACATTCAAATTTAACAACATTTATTTACATATGAACTTACCTTGTACGGAAACGAATGGACGGAATCGACTACTCGACCACTTTCGACTTCCTTCAATCTAATTTCGTTTTCTTTTGTACTTGATCTATATAAATTCAAATTTGGCTATTTAATAACACATTTCATTCAATTCAAACCACAAACACATAATTAAGGCATTTTGCACTTTAGCCCCTTACATTTTTGACATTTTAGTTCCTATTTCATAAAATCACAAAATACACAAAATTCCATATTTCCCAAGCTTGGCCGAATATTCATATAGTTCATATAAGTCCATATCTTTCATTTATTTCATATTTTGATCCTTAAATTTACAAATTTCACAATTTAATCCTGAATAGGCATTTTTACTAAAAATCACTTAATTAAACTTGACAATCTAACCACATATATTTATTTTTCATCATCAAACACAAAAATAATCAAGTTATCAACAATGGAAAATCTCAAATTCATCATCCATTCAGAAAATTAAAGCATGGGATAGCTAAAACACGAAGCAACAATCTCAAAAACATAAAAATTATCAAAAACCGAGCAAAAACGAACCTTGAATCAAGCTTGGACCAAGGCCAAATGTTGCTAGCTTATTTTCTTTCTTTCTCCTTTGAATTTTTGGCAAAGATGATGAACATAATGCATGGTTTTATGTTTTAATTTTATTTAATTACATTTTAACACATAATTTACTACTTTAACCTTTATAAAATAATATGAAAACATTATAACTCATGTCCATAACAGTCCATGCTAATATTCCATGGTCAAATATCAACATAAGGATCCCACATTATAAAAGCCATAGGAATATAGCACTTTAACAAATGGCTAGCCACTTTTGCATTTTACGCGATTAAGTCCTTTTATAAAATCGAGCACACAAACGATAAAAATTTCACACGAAATTTTCACACATATAAATTAACATGTTGTAGACATCAAAAATAATATTAAAATATTTTTCTAACTCGGATTTATGGTCCCAAAACCACTGTTCTGATTTAGCTAAAACTGGGTTGTTACAACTCTCCCCCTTAGGGATTTTCATCCCCGAAAATCTTACCGTTGAACAGATTTGGATATTGTTGTTTCATAGCATCTTCGAACTCCCACGTAGCCTCTTCAACACCATTTCGATGCCACATTACTTTTGCTAACGGAATTTTCTTATTTCGCAGTTCTTTAATCTCATGAGCTAAGATATGAATCAGTTTTTCTTCATAAGTCATATCGGAATAAATTTCTATCTCTGAAGGAGAAATTACATGTGATGGATCAAATCTATATCATCGAAGCATCGATACGTGAAACACATTGTGTATCTTTTCTAACTCAGGTGGCAACAACAATATGTAAGCAACGGGCCCAATACGCTCAATAATCTCATATAACCCGATGAATCTCGGACTCAATTTGCCTTTAGGACCGAGTCGGAGTATTTTCTTCCACGGAGATATGTTCAAAAATGCTTTATTCCCGATCTGAAACTCAACATCTTTCTGTTTCAAGTCTACACACAAAATCTGACGATTTGATGCTGCTTTCAGACTATCACGAATCACTTTTACTTTCTGTTCAGTCTCTTTAATCGAATCAACGCCGTGAATCTTATTCTTACTAAGCTCGGTCCAATACAAAGGTGTTCGGCATTTGCGACCGTACAAAGGTTCGTAAGGTGCCATTTTTATACTCGATTGAAAACTATTATTATACGCAAATTCAATCAAAGGCAGATATCGCTCCCACGTACCTTCAAACTCAAGAATGCAACATCTCAACATATCCTCAAGTATCTAAATAATCTGCTCGAATTGGCCATTCCTCTGTGGGTGAAAAGCAGTGCCAAAGTATAATTTTGTACCTAATGCATCATGCAGTTTCTTCCAAAACTGCGATGTGAATCTCGGATCCCTATCTGAAACAATAGATATAGGTACTCCGTGCAATTTCACAACCTGAGAAATGTACAATTCAGCCAGCTTATCAAGCGAATAATATGTGCATACTGGAATAAAATGAGCCGATTTAGTCAATCTGTTGACAACTACCCAGATTGCATCTTTCTTACTTGGTGACAAAGGCAAACCCGATACAAAATCCATCGTGATTTTGTCCCATTTCCATTCGGGAATCATAATCTGCTATAGTAACCCAAACGGTACCTGATGCTCAACTCTGACTTGCTGACAGATTAAACATTTTGAAACAAATTCTGAGATATCCCGTTTCATACCAGGCCACCAATAAAGTTGTTTCAAATCGTTATACATTTTCATACTTCCCGGGTGAACAGATAACTGACTACTGTGAGCTTCATTTAAAATCATCTGAATTAACTCTGAGTTTCTCGGAACACAAATTTGGTCTTTGAACCTCAAACAACCCTCAGAGTGTCTTTTTGAAACTCTGAATCAGTATTCAAATCACATTGAATTTGTTTTGCTAACAATTCATTATCAACATTTTGAGCTTCGCAAATCTACTATATAAATAACAGATTCACTTTCAACTCAGCTACAATCGAACCGTCATCAAATAGAGCCAACTGAGTATTCATCGCACGTAGGGCAAACAAAGATTTCCGACTCAAAGTATCAGCAACAGCATTGGTTTTCCCCAGATGGTGGTCAATCACTAGATCGTAATCTTTTAACAACTCTAACCATCTTCGCTATCGTAGATTCAGATCTTTCTGAGTCATCAAATATTTTAATTTTTTGTGATCAGAATAGACATGACATTTCTCACCAAACAAATAGTGGCGCCAAATCTTCAACGCAAATACAATAGCTGCCAACTCCAGATCATGTGTCAGATAGTTCATTTCGTGCAGCTTTAACTGTCGCAAGGCATAGGCTATCACTTTTCCTTCCTACATCAAAACACAGCCCAAACCATTTAAAGATGCATCACTAAAGATTACGAATTCTTTACTCGATTCCGACTGAACTAACACCGGAGCTTCAGTCCACAAAGCTTTCATCTAATCAAAACTTTTCTGGCACTTTTCTGACCACTCGAACTTAACGTCTTTCTAAAGCAGTCTCGTTATCGGGGTTGCAATCATTGACAAACCTTTTACGAATCGCCTGTAATAACCGGTGAGTCCCAAAAAGCTTTAGACTTCGGATACATTTCTCAGAGGCTTTCAATTTAATATTTCTGAAATCTTGTTTAGATCAACCCGAATACCCAATGCTGATACAAATGTCCCAGAAAACTGACTTCTCGTAACCAGAACTCACATTTACTAAACTTCACATATAGCTAATCACGCAAAGTCTGTAATACTAATCTTAGATGTTCGGCATGCTCAAATTCATCACGGGAATAAATCAGAATGTCATCTATGAACACAACCACATATCGATCCAAATATGGTCTAAAGATCTGATTCATTAGATCCATAAAAGCAGCAGGTGAATTAGTAAGTCCGAAAGACATAACCAAAAACTCATAATGTTTGTACCTCATTCGAAAAGCAGTTTTCGGCACATCGGAGTCTTTAACTCGCAGCTGATAGTAACCGATCTCAAATCTATCTTTGAAAACACGGTAACCCCTTTCAACTGATCGAACAAATCATCAATCCATGGTAAAGGATACTTATTCTTTATAGTCACTTTATTGAGCTATCGGTAGTTGATGCACATTCTCATGGTTCTATCTTTCTTTTT
Organism: Gossypium raimondii; assembly: GCF_025698545.1. Lineage (NCBI taxonomy): Eukaryota > Viridiplantae > Streptophyta > Magnoliopsida > Malvales > Malvaceae > Gossypium > Gossypium raimondii. The sequence continues at coordinate 15,062,201 of NC_068573.1, forward strand.
CACAAACAAAACCGGTGCACCCCAGGGAGAAAAACTCAGTCATGCGAAGCCTCTATCTGTCAATTCTTGCAACTGAGCTTTCAATTCTTTTCATTCGGTCGGTGCCATTCTGTATGGAGCTATCGAAATTAGAGTTGTCCCCGGCACTAACTCAATACCAAACTCAACCTCTCGGATCAGTGGCAAACCTGGTAACTCTTTAGAAAACACATCCAGATACTCGTACACAACTGGTACTGATTCAATTTTCTTTTCGATCACTTTAGAATCGAGCACATAGGCAAAGTAAGCTTTACAACCCTTTTTCACATATTTATGACTTAACATCAAAGATATCACAGTCGATAAACCATTCAGATCATTAGAATCAATTCGAATAATCTCATCATTCTGACATCGTAAATCAATGGTTTTTCGTTTGCAGTTCACAACAGCATCATGTAACATTAACCAATCCATACCCAGAATTATATCAAATTCATCGAATCGCAGCAACATCAAATCGGCCGAAAAACATGAATCTCGAATCATCAATGGATAATTCTTGTACACTTTATCAACCAAGACACACCGGCCTAAGGGGTTCGATACTCTAATTACAAACTCAGTAGTATCTACAGGAAAAGCCTTACTGGATACTAAAGTCTCACATACATAAGAATGAGTTGATCCAGGATCAATCAATGCAACAATATTACTATCATAGAGAGTGAAAGTACTGGTAATAACATATGGGAATAAAGCCTCTTCGCGGGCGGGAATAGCATAAGCTCTTGCAGGTGCGCGAGGCTCAGATCTAACAGCTGTGTCTTTAGTTCCTCTCTGACTACTACTTCCATTACCCAAATTTCTAGGTGGTCTACCTCGAGCTGACATGTTACTCAGTCTCGTATTCTGTACTGTGTTTTGTTCAGCTAACTCAAGGCATTCACGAATGAAGTGATCCATCGATCCATACTTAAAACAAGCTCGATCATTCAATCTACAGTCGCCAGGATGTCGTTTACCACAATGTCTGCACTCAGGTCCGTTCGGTCGAATGTTACCAACACTAGCAATCGAGGTGGCTTTCGAACTCACAGGTGGTCTATCTCGATCCTGTCTAGATTAACCGGCAGTAGCATTTGAACGACTAAAATCATCTTGGAATTTCTTTGATGACGACTGAAATGACCAATGTCGATGATCTCTTTCATGAATTTCTAGCTTCAAAATAAACTTTTCTCTTCTCTTTCCCGAGCTCTTTAGCTTTGCATGCTCGCTCAACTAGTACCACGAACTCTTTTATTTCTAGAATACCAGCTAGCAGTTTAATGTCTTCATTCAACCCGTCTTCAAATCTTTTACACATTATTGCTTTAGTCGATACACATTCCCGGGCATAATTGTTGAGTCGAACAAATTCGTGCTTATATTCCGTAACAGACATACGGCCCTATTTTAGCTCTAGAAATTCTTTACGTTTCTGATCAATAAATCTCTGACTGATATATTTCTTCCGGAATTCAGATTGAGAGAAATCCCAGGTAATTCGTTCTTTCGGAACAACAGAAGTCAGAGTTTTCTACCATTGATAGGTTGCATCTCTCGATAAAGAAACGGCACATTTAACACATTCGTCAGGAGTACACAACATTTCATCAAACACTTAGATTGTGTTCTTGAGCCAAAACTCAGCTCTCTCAGCATTTTCATCATTAGTGGCCCTAAACTCTTTGGCCCTATATTTTAAGAATTTATCGGCCGGAGGCTTATTCATCAGAATCAAGATTCATAACTGGAGGCACAACAGAAATCTGAGGAGGATTAGGTGGGGTGGAGGTTGTTGAGCAGCTGGATTCGTTCGTACAAACTCCTTGAACCACTCGTTCATCATTTGGAAGAAGGCTTTTTTAGCCTCTCTCTCATGGCTACTTGTAATAGGTCTAGAATTAGATTGCACTACCCCTTGAGCGGGAGTGGGTGCAATACTTTCCACGTCATCTGCTACGGCTTGATCGAGATCCATTTACTATATGAAAACAAATTTTCAAATGTCAGGAATCATCACACTATTGGAGTATAAGAATATAGCATGTATAGCTAGATTTACACGCGCTACGTTAGTCCTAGAATCGACTAGACTTACCCCTAACCTACATCTGCCGCCAAATTAGGGTTACAAGGCATTACCGGACAAAACACAGTTCCGCATAGTCATTTATCATTTTTCATACACAATGTTATATCAACTTCTATACAATATAACTTCTAAATCCAATAGCAATCATCCACCAAATCATATTAGTTAAATTTGTAAATATTGAACACATAACCAGATAAAATTGATCATGCATTATTACTTATAATACATATACAAACTATGCTTCAAAATTTCAACCATATTAGTATCATCTATATAACCGCATATTCGAATTAACTAAAGTGCAACAAAGCCAAGTTACATGTACTTAATACATATAAATGTTTGAACCACATGACTTTAATATTAATGGCATTTGTATACTTAAAACATATTCCAAAGATATATCATTACATTTCATACATCGAAAATATGTCACTAAATTTATTTCATAAGTTGAATATCAAACATATCATTTCATAACTTCGCACAATCACATAATAAAATCATTCTAACCATATTACATTAATTATTATGCAATCACATATGTGACTTTAGTAACATTAGAACATGGTCGAACATACTATTGATGCATATATATATAGCGTGCATTTTACCCTAAAAACAAAAGCCACATTTAACATTTGAAAACAAATAACATTCCAATGTACACCTAATTCGCATATATATATTAGTAAACCTAACTTCATATTTCATCCTATTAACTAAACATTGGTTCGGCCACACCATTATCAAGATCATAAGCTTACCAAAATGAACCAAATATTGAAACCGAATTTACAACCACACATGTACACATACCTATATTAATATTAACATCAACTTGACACTTTTAACTATCCATTAAAAGATGACCAAAACATATCTAAATCATAACCATCATTTACCATTTGGATCCGTACCAAAACAATCTGCCAAAACAATCATGAAACATATTCCTTACTTATCATTTAGCAACCGAACTTATATAGCCAATATACAATCAAATACATATCCATCATATTACCTCATTACTAAGCCAAATTGTACAATTATCCACCACCCAAATTATTCCACATTTCATACTTCCAAAATGACCTAACTATTAAGCCGATTATACATCATACATACCATTTCTCATTGTCGATTCATATAACCAAACATCACAAACATATATACCAAGAAACATACTTCCAAAATAAGTTTGAGTCCAAGCCATATTCAAACAAGCTTTAACATTATAATCAAGCCATTTTCGCATGGCTACCTAGATACAAATTTCAAAACCAAACATGTAAAAAAACCAGGCTATACATGCCATATGTTCATAGTTTCAAACTTCAAAAGTACCGAGTAATAGTCGATAGTGTGACGATGATCCTAGACGATCCCCGAGCTCAGAGGTAGCTTTCAAAATCTATAAAACAATGAATAAACACACAAAGTAAGCTTAGAAAGCTTAGTAGGCCATAAGCAAATAAATCATTATAAGATTATTAACAATTCAATTCAAATAGGCCGAATACAAACAATTTCAAACATATATACATTCAGTTTTCTCATATAATTCAACTTACTACATAAGCATCATTCATTGCCATGTATTTCACATATAGTCATTTGAAACATACTCACTTTTCATTTCTGAATTACATAAACAAAAAACACGTACCTGAATCGGATACATTTTTACATAATCATTCATTTCTCAATATAGCTTGTTGAACCGTTCGGAATCAATAAGGATACTCAGATAACTCAGAAAGCTCGTACAATGCCAACGTCCCAAACGTGGTCTTACATGTGATCAAATATCGCTGCCACTGTCCCAAACAGGATCTTACACGAAATTGTATACGATGTCGATGTCCCAGACATGGTCTTACACGTAAATCTCAAATTCATGCCAATGTCCCAGATGTGGTCTTACACGATAACTCATTCCAAAATCCTATGTTGTGACATATGTATCCTAACTATTCCTACGGTTCGTACGGGGCTTTCGGACGTCGTAATTCAATCGATTCAAGCTCGTAACTAGTTCTCCAATGCTTAATTCAATTCAGCATATACACATATATTTATTATAATTAAATTCAGCACATATAATACATATACATTCAAATTTAACAACATTTATTTACTTATGAACTTACCTTGTATGGAAACGAAAAGATGGAATCGACTACTCGACCACTTTCGACTTCCCTTGATCTAATTCCTTTTTCTTTTGTTCTTGATCTATATAAATTCAAATTTGGATATTTAATAACATATTTCATTCAATTCAAACCACAAACACATAATTAGGGCATTTTGCACTTTAGCCCCTAAAATTCACATTTTTGACATTTTAGTCATTATTTCATAAAATCACAAAATACACAAAATTTCATATTTCCCATGCTTGGTTGAATATTCATATAGTTCATATAAATTCATATCTTTCATTTATTTCATATTTTAACCCTTAAATTTACAAAATTCATAATTTAATCCTAAATAGGCATTTTTACTAAAAATCACTTAATTAAACTTGACAATCTAACCACATATATTTAATTTTCATTGTCAAACACAAAAATCATCAAGCTATCAACAATGAAAAATCTCAAATTCATCATCCATTCAGAAAATTAAAGCATGGGCTAGCTAAAACACGAAGCAACGATCTTAAAAACATAAAAATTATCAAAAACTAAGCAAAAACGAACCTTAAATCAAGCTTGGACCAAGGGCGAATGTACCTAGCTTATTTTCTTTCTTTTTCCTTTGAAGTTTTGGCAAAGATGATGAACATAATGCATGGTTTTATGTTTTAATTTTATTTAATTACACTTTAACACATAATTTACTATTTTAACCTTTATAAAATAATGTGAAAACATTATAACTCATGTCCATAACAGTCCATGCTAATATCCCATGGTCAAATAACAACATAAGGACCCCACATTATAAAATCCATAGCAATATAGCACTTTAACAAATGGCTAGCCACTTTTGCATTTTACGCGATTAAGTCCTTTTATAAAATCGAGCACACAAACGATAAAATTTTCACACAAAATTTTCACATATATAAATTATCATGCTATAGACACCAAAAATAATATTAAAATATTTTTTGACTCAAATTTATGGTCCCAAAACCACTATTCTAATTCAGCTAAAACCGAGTTGTTACACTGGGGTCAGTGCGGATTTAAGTTTGTCAAAACTCTCTTGATGTTCTTCAGTCCATTTAAAAGGGGAACCTTTTCTCAACAACTTGGTCAATAGAGCCACAATCAAAGAAAACCCTTCCACAAACCTTCTATAATAATCGGCCAAACCTAAGAAACTTCGAATCTCACTAACGTTGTTAGGTTGTTTCCAGTCTAGGATTTATACATTCATAACAGAATAGCTTTTATGTACATAACATATAAGCACTTATACATTCATAAACATGGCTAAGCATACTTTAAGCATCCATGACTCATACCTTGTTCATGCTTTCATAGCATTTCTTATCGAGATATTTGTTGATCCTTCCCTTTGTATACCCATTAAACCACTAGAATAATGTCGGATACGCAGGAATCTCACACACGGTGTGCTAACATATTGTCGAAACCATTTCTTTCTCTTTTCTCATATAAATGCTCTATCTCGAGCCATCAGTGGGTCTGCTCACACAAGCTGTCAGTCAGAACGTAGCTACACGGTGCTACTCCTATCAAGTAACCGCAACACATGTCAAAAACTCAGCCACCGATAGGACATTTAGGACCAGCACCCAAAACACGGTAACCCCTAATGACATGTCATTTGTATCTTATATATTCCTAATGTTCAAACGGGATCTAAAAGCCGTCGAAATTTCGTTGGATATTTTCATAGAGTCGTAACATCATAATACAACATAATACAATTTAAATTAAGCATAATAAAATGCTAATTAAATGTACGAACTTAGCTCAATCACAAACGAAGAATTACAATCGGCTAATCCAACACTTTTCCTTTCCCCGATCTAAATCCGTACGATGTTTTTCTTGATCTAAATAATTAAAGTCAACTCATTGAAAATAAATCTATTCAATTCAATCCAAAAATCATATTTTGGCAGAATTATGCTTTTTCCCCTATAATTTTGAATTCATTACAATTTAGTCCCTAGTTCATAAAATGAAAATTCATGAAATTTTCTATTAACCCACCATAGCCGAATTTCATATAAGTCATTAGCAAGCCCTACATTTCATTTATTTCAAATTTCACCATGAATATTTTATATTTTTTTCAATTTAATCCCTAATTGACAATTTCATCAAAAATTACTTAACAAAAGTTGTGTAACTAACAACAACCATCCATTTTCTTCCATCAAATATCATAAAAATGCATATACATTCATGGTAAAACCCTAGACTTTTAACAGTTTTACAAATTAGTCTCTGGGCTAGCAAGATTAAGCTACAACGACTCCAAAAACATAAAAATCATTCAAAAACGGGACAAAAACGCACTTGCATGCACAAGAGAGAGACGGTCGAATGTTGAATGTTCAAAAATGGTGTCTTGCCCTAGTGTTTTCGATTGGAGAAGAAGAAGAAGAAAGATGGTATCTTTCTTTATTTACTTTATTTTTTGCTTATTTTTTTTCAATATACTAAATTAACCTTATAATTTAACATTTAAATTACATTAATGATGTCCATATTTGTCAACTACTTTTATTAATGGTCTAATTACCATTTAAGGCCACTCATATTCTGATTTCATAGCAATTTAAAACCTTTATCTTATAGAACTCAAATTTTGCACCTTATGCAATTTAATCCTTTTTATCAAATTAAGCATCCAAACGATAAAATTTCTTAACGAAATTTTTATACGACACTACTAACATGTTAAACATTAAAATGTTAATAAAATAAATATTTTGACGTTATATTTGTGGTCTCAAAACCACTGTTCGAATTTCACTAAAAACAGGTTGTTACATCGTAAGTCATTAAAAGCTCGCAAAACACTATTCATAATTAGCTCATAATATACTGCTCACACATTATTGTTCATAAAAACACATATTGAAAAACACTCACAAAATAGAGTTTTTCGAGAAAGCTTACTCTCGAAACTTAGGATAAAGCCCTCAACTCTTAATTAACTCTATGGTTCATATATATAAGTGGCAACCCTTGAACACTCACCAGTTTGCTGAAAGTTTTAAACAAGATTCGCCTTTCCCTTGTCTTTGCTTGTAGACAATTTTATTAGGTTCGCAATTTTACAAACATACACAAGTCACTAACAACCAAAGCACATTCAAACTCATACATAAACGCATGCTAGTCTTTTGGCGAACCTAGTTTCCTTTGTTGCAAAATTTCTTAGTTACTTCTATACGTCTAACCTAATAGAGAATCAGAGTCTTACCTTAAGTCCTAAGCGCTAAGTGTTGGGTTCTTATTTTCGTAGAAACTTGACAACAAGATAATTGATGAAGAAATTTGAGAGAGTTTTGTTGTTTAAAAGAATATGGAATTTTTAAAGAAAAGGGACTAATTTATAAGTACTAAGTGTTTTGATTTCTTAAGATGCCCTAGTCATAGTATAAGCAAAAAAGAATTACGTGCATGAGTGGTGTTGTGAAAAGGAAAGTAAGTTGAATTGTGAAAAGGAAAGTAAGTTGACTTCCTAACTTTGGTATAACTGCCCTTTGGCTACTTCTATTTTTAACACTCAACCCAAACCATCAATCTCAGCTCACTAGGCATGTTGGCGAACCCCAGCTCTCCAAGCCTACTGGTGTACCCCAACTCACTAGGCCTTAAACTCCTAAGCCCTATTCCGGGATGTTACAAATAGTGTATTAATTTTTAATTATTTTTATTTTCATTATTTTCTGTTTTTTTTATTTTTTTATTTTTAGATACATTCTCAATTAATTAATTTAATCATGGATGCAATTGATGATGATAGAAGTTGGATGAGGAATGTGAGATGTCTGTTTGGTACAATGATGAAGTATACAAAGGATTATACAATCAAGAAGAAATTATGGAGAACCAAAGATTGTTCATGATACAGATGCTCCAATAAAAAGATAAAGCAATGACTCTAGTGGACGAGATCGTGCATGATGTTCCCAACTCTGATCAGAAAGACCATTGTATTACTGTCGACCATCCTGAAATAGATTGTACAAGTCAGCAAGAGTTTGAGATGTATTTACAATACAATTGGTACCTTAACAAAACATCAAGTTGGATGAATAGAGCCTTGACAAACCCATGGAGTTATGATAGAGAATATGATATGCGGAGGCAATTAGCCCAGCAAGAATTGGAGTTAACAATGAATGATGAGGTATACCAATATTTTTACGAGCAAAATAAGAGCAATTAAAGATCAAGTTAGACAAATAGAGTCTCAAAGAACCAGCGGAGTTATGATTGAAGGTGTAGAGAATACAAATATTCATCCACATTTCTTCCTGAATCGGATGAATTCCAAACTCACCTATAAATAATTCAAAAATGGGTAGACCAGTTAGAGGAATTACTTTGAAAGCAAGTAGTGTTAAAGAATCCATTAGAAGAGGTCGGGCACTATGTTCCCAACTCGGATCATAAGAACCATTGTATCGTCGTCAACCACTCTGAATTAAATGATAATAGTTAGCAAAAGTTTAGAATCAGAGACCGTGAGGAGAGATTGAACATAACCCAAGGCGTTGTCTATCCAAGTTATGTAGCAGTAGATGTAGAGGTAGTTGTAGACATAGATGTAAATGTAGAAGTAAACCTAACCACTAACATGGAGCTTAATAAGATTTTGAATGAAAGTGTATACAAGCCAATACACTTTCTCACCAAAATCGAGGAGGTGCCAGTCAAAGAAATCAATGAGTTTGTCTCATTCTCATTTGATGAAAGGAAATCTTAGGCAACCAAAGCTTCTCGCAACATGGAGGGGAGAAAGCTCGAGAAAATAATACCCTAAAAAACCATTTAGGGTTGGCATAGATTCAGTATAAAGTGGCTCATAATGTGGATGTCACGCTGGTCAAAGATAAGGCAACATTAATGGAATCGACCAAGGGTTTTGGTTTATATATCTGGAGGGCGGAACAAACGAAGGATCAAAGCGTCGCAGACCAACTGGAAGTTCTTCTATGGTGGCAATACGGATTGTCCCAATTTCTAAAAGGATTTCTGTTTTTCTCTAGTTTTTTTTCCTTTCCTTTTATTTTTATTTATTTAATCTGTGTTTTTGTTTATTTTTTTTTAGTTTTGATTGTTTGTGTTTTCTTTACACAAATAGGTGTTGGTATTGTACAACAACTCAAATAAAAAAAACATTGTGTAGCAACCCCATATTTTGGATGACAAAATTTTTTTGATCTAAACCGAGGAGGACAAGACTATCCAGCATCATTTGCGGAACTATCATGCCAAAATGGATAATTTCATTCTTTATTTATTTTTTGGTGCACGTTGGGGACAATGTGTCAAATAAAGTGTGAGGGTAACATAGAATTTTTCATATTAGTTTCAAAATTTTAAAATTTTTGTTACTTGTTTTTAATTTCTTTAGTAGTTTAATTTTAAATTGTGTGTGCTTGTTTGTGCTTAAGCTTGTAGAAATAAAGTGATTGGTTAGGAGCATGTAAATAGGATTTTTTGAATAAACTATAATTTTAGCTTGATAGTAATTGATTTTCGGTTGTTTAATGTTAAACTAATTAGTTCACTTTGTTACAATGTAAATAGGTAAAATTGTGTTAAGTATACCAAATGAAAAATAAGTATATGAAAAAAAAATATATGTTTGTTTGAATCACAAGTTGTTAGATTGTTAAAATTTAGTGAATTGATTCCATGAATTGAGACACTTAGGGATGACCTAAGGCATTGTTTGGTCACCACTAGAGCCAAAAAGCTGACTCTATATGTAAATTTCCTAATACCTAATTTTAGTCTAGTTCCATTTTCTTGATGAACCTTGATTGAAAACATGAGCCTAATGCATAAATTCTTGATCCTTTTTCTTTTTGATCCCAGCACAAACTTAGACGTCAGGCCATTAATATCGAGGGTTAGGTAAATACATCACGGAGGTTTCAAAATAATTGAGAGTGAAACCTAATGGATTGTATGGTATAGTGAGTATAAGATTCTTGCAAACTTATGCGTGTCTTGAAAAGTTGGAAAACAAATCAAAGAAAAGTTTGTGAAGACTAAAAAAGTGAGTGAGAAAACCTCAAATGTAGAAAAAGCAAAGTGAGTGAAAAAGAAAAGAAAGAAAAATACTCATTTTTTCGCACAAAAGACTCGTTAAGATGATTTTACTCATGAATACTATACTATACCTTAGGAAATGGAGAGAAAATGAAGGCGAGAGAAGTGGATATAAGGTGCTGAACTAAATGATATAATGTTGGTAGCATCAGGGTCAACATAATGTGTCAAATTATTTTCGCGCTTAAACTATTTTTTAGATTCATTTCTTCAATTCCAAACCAACATTAGCCACAAAATGTTACAAGCTAAAAATTCCTATGTAACCTAAGTGATACGACTCATGGATGAAAATTAACTTGAATATTGACATTTCTGACCACTAGCATTCATCGAACATAAATGTATAGTTGTGTACTTGTTTAGATCGGATAATATGCTTAACATTATTGATTTTTTTACTTTGTAACTTTGTGAAGTAACGTGTTTGATATTAAAAATCGAGAGTCAAATATATATCATGCTAGAGTTGCATGTTTTGTCACATTCTCTTGTTTATAATGTTCCAAACCAATCTCCTGTATGAAGCATTCTCAAGCACTGTTTAGTCATTTTATTTTCTTATTTTTGTGTGTCTTTGTTTTGTTGCTTGAGGGCAAGCAATGACTTGAGTGCGGGGGAGTTTGATTTGCCACAATTTGTTGTGGCAAATTAGAGTCTTTTTGGTACTTACGAGCTTACTTTCTAGCCATTTTATATTTATTTATAGCATTTTCAATTTTATTGCAAAATAAGTGTTTTTTTACACATTTTCTGGTGTTTTAATAACCCATGAGACAAACTCGAGCCTCAGGAATGACTAATAGGCTATTTGAGTGTGTAAGGTGTTAATTCAGGCCAAAGAATATAAAGGACAGCGCCAGTGTGGTGACACTAGCATGTAGCGTCACGACATCAAACATCAAAGCATCCAGGGGTGAAAAAGGGTCGATGTCGCGACGTGGGACCTTGATGTCGTGACACAGCGACGAGTTCATGGAAATATGCGGCTATTTCCCTTGGACGGAAATTTCATTTTATTTCCTTAATTAGACCCTAAGCATTTAATAGTATATTGTATTAATTAGAATCAAAATGTATCTAGGGTTGTGTAGACATCAAGTAACATTTAACTTATATAAGTCACTTTATAGTCTCTTGAGACGGGAGGTTAGATGATTTAGACCTAAACAGTTTATTTAGTCTTCTTTGTAGTTTTATGTTCGTGTAGGTGGGATTTTTCCTATTCTGACATGAAGACGATTGCGAGAGAAGTTTGCTCCAAAAATCACACTTTAATGATTTATGAATGAGCAATTTTTCTTATCTCTTATTCTTTTATTTATATTTTCGTTAACCTAATCAACTAATGTTCGTATCAATATTAGAATAAATTGTGCTTTATTTATATCTGGCATGTCTTTATTATGAAACTATTTAATTGATAAGTAGTTTAACGAGTGGATGTGCAAGTAGTTAGCAAATTAACGAGGATTTCTCTTACAAATTAATTGGTAGAAATTCATGTGTTTCTAAACCCTAGGATTGACGACCCTAGGAAGTAATATAGGTAAACGGATCGAGAGACCAGGTTACCGAGTACATCGTGAATTTAACCAGGTTACGAAAGTGAGGCCGAGAGGTAAGCGTGTACTGGTCGATTAGTTAGGCAGTAGAGGCCGAAAGGTAATACTGTCTAGTTAACAATTAATTCATAGTTAAAACTTGATTTCTTCTATTAATTACAACCATTGAAGCAATTTAATCTTTTATTAGTTAATCGAATTTAGGCTAAAGCTCACATCGTTGACACTAGGAATAGGAAATTCCATTAGGGTAAAATAGGCTTAATTAATTTAATTAGTTTAATTAATATTTTAATTTGGATTCACACTACTAACTTGTAAATCGATTAGATTAGTAATTATTTTTTGATTAATTTAATAATAAATTTCACCAATCTACAATCCCTTGGGTACGATCCTTGGAATACTTACTGGTGTTCCATTGTAACATAAAACTATATTACAATTTGACATATTCGCTTGTAGATATTGCATTTCATTCTATATATTTTATTTGCACAATTTTTACTCTAAACGTTCGCACATTTAGAGGCGGACAATTTTTTAGGAGTCATCCACTCCGATGCCCATGACAAAGCATCTCCCCAATTGGACTTGATAAATGACATATTAGTATTTCAATCAATTTGCTCATTTTTTATTAGACTAAAGACATTTTTAGATTCGTATACTAATTTAAGCTATCGTTTTGTATTATGATCTAACCACGTAATACCGCTTAGTATCAGTTTAAACATTAGACAACCAATGAGCAACATTTGCTTCCATTTTTCTTTGCATGCAAAAACCATGTGATGATAATTATACAAATTATTTGAATGTAATGAATCTATTTTGGTGACCAATCTGTTCGAAAAAAATTACAAGTTTACAAACGAATATACTACACTCAGGGCACCAGTTCCAATAGTCTCCCACCTGCCCTAGTGAAGTAGATGAGTCATATTCCACATTCCTATGCTCTCTACGTGTTTCTCCAAACTCCTAGCTAGTTGAGCCTTGGTAAACTGGTTAGCAAGATTGTCCTCGGATGCGATTTTTACCATACAGTGTGATAACTTTTTGTCCTCTTGTTGTTTCTCTTCTCCTTTGTATTAGCTATTGTCGCAATGTTGTCACGATACAGTGTGATAACTTTTCCCATACCAGGAATGACTTCAAAATCTGTAAGGAACTTTTGTAGCCATATTTTTTTGTAGCCTTAGAAGTAGCCACATGTTCGGCCTCCATAGTGGAATTAAGAATATAGCTATGTTTTACACTTCTTCACATAATGGACCCATCACCTAGGACAAAAAACATAGCCTGATGTCGATTTCCTCAAATCTTAACACGTTTGGAAGTCAAAGTCCATATATCTAATAGGATTATGATCTCCTCTGAAATACACAAGCATATAATCCCTTGTTTTCCTTAAATATTTGAGTCTATGCATAACTACTTGTCAATGTCTTGGTCCTAGATTCACCTGATATTATCTTACCAACCCCACTGTAAAACATATATCTGGGCATGTGCACAACATAACATACATGAGAATTCCAATTGTCAAAGCATAAGTAACCTCTCTCATGTTTTCTCTTTCTTTTACTATCTTAGGATAGTCCTTTAAAGAGAGAGAAAATCCTGATATGGAGGGTTGATTTCCATTCTTCGAATTTTTCATTACATAACGCTCCAATATCTTGTCTATATATGAAGCTTGATATAGTGGTATCACTTTATTATTTTGATCCCTTAGGATTCAAATGCCTAGAAAAAAATTAGCTTCTCTCAAGTTCTTCATGCTAAACTATTAGGTTAACTATAGTTTAATCAATGACAATGTTCCTACATCATTCCCAATTAGTAGAATGCCATCGACATATAGAATAAGAAAGACTGCCTTTCCATCCCCTAAACATTTATAAACACAAGGTTTATCTATGTTTTTCTCAAATCCAAAAATTTTGATCGCTTAATTAAATCTTTGATTCCATGAGCGGGATGCTTACTTAAGTCCATATATGGATCTAAGTAGTTTCCTTACCTTCAAGCAAGATTTACATTATGGAAGATCAACTTCTTTAATTGAACTTAAGATGTTGTCTTTCACAATTCTAGTGATTCTTTCTCGGTTAATATGACCAAGTCTCAAATACCAAAGGTATGCCTTATTAGAAAGAGAAGTTTTAAGTCTGTTATTCGATATTTCAGTCTCAAGCAACGTGTACATCTTTGGTTTGATAAAATAAAGACTATTTGACATCAAAACATTACAAATAAGATTGCGATTTTTAAATATTGCAATTCTATTATTAAAAGTTATGGTCAAGCCGTCTTTATATAAACATGCAACATAATAATTTTCCTAAAATTATCAAAATAAATATGTACATCTCTCACTACTTCAGATGCGACATTTGTCTCATTCCCGATCTGCAACAATACGCTCTTATCTCTAAGATATCTTGTCTCATTGAACCCTTGTAGAGAAACACAAACATGAAAGTGACTCCCAATTCAATGACTCGGGGGTCTATTGACTCCTCTACTAAACAAGCTTCTATCAGTAAGAGTTTCATACATTTGTCTTTGGTAGCCAGATATTCCTTCCACTCTTTACAGTTTTCCTTAAAGTGCCCTTTCTTGTTGCAGAAAAAACATTTAGACTTAGATAAGCCTTTAGTCTTTTTGGTTCTCTTCCTTTCCACCTATGGTGGCCTAGAGACCTTAGCCTTGTCTTTCTTAACGCACTTTCCCTTCCCTTTTGAGAAAGAAGCGACAACTATGTTTGTTTCTACTCTTCGGGCTGGCTGACCTCTATTCAACATCAACTAATAAGACTGTAGTTCCTTCATGAACTGTGTAAGCGTCAGGTTCTTGTTTCCAAGGTTATAAGTGGCCTGGAAGCAAGCAAAATCCTTGGATAAACTTTTGAACACCATCTCAATTTGGGTGTTCTGGTCCAAATTGGCCTCATTGTTCACTGTAACACCCTATACCCAGCCAGGTCGCCTAGCCCGAATATAAAGATGCCACACCACCGTCTCATGTCATACTCATAGTAAATTGTCACATTATTAGGAGATCATCCTCTTTATTAGTGATCTTATAAACTTTTACTCAAACATGTATAAATCATCATTAGAACATGCAAAACATACTTTAAATAAAATTATAGTAATAATTGATCATGCATTAGGATCACTTAGCAAAATTTCCAAGACAATCATTGTAACAGTCATTTTTAGTGAAATCAGAATAGTGGTTTTGGGACCACAAATTTGACAAGTAAATATTTATTTTATTATTATTTTAATTTCTACGGTATGTTAGTAGAGTCGTATAAAATTTTGTTAAAAATTTTTGACGTTTGCATGCTTAATTAAGTAAAAAGAGCTAAATCGAAAAAGGTGCAAAAGTAGAGTTCTAGTAGCTAAAGGTATCAAATAGCTACAAAAATTTAAAATAAGAGGACTTAGATGGTAAATAGACCGTTTATATAGTTAGTGGATGTTCATGGATTAGTTTTGTTGAAATTATGAATGTTTTTAAAGGTTAAAAATGTAAAAAGGTAAATAAAGATAAAATTAAATAAGAAAAAGATATCATCATCTCCAAATTGTTTCTTCTTCAACCAAATATTCAAAGGGAAATAGCTAGGGTTCGGCCATTGCATTTTTGCTTGCATGGTATGTGTTTTGATTCTGTTTTTAATGATTTTTATGTTTTTGGGATCATTGTAGCTTAATCTAGCTAACCCAAGGACTAATTTGCAAAATTGTTAAATTTTTAAGGTTTTTCCATGAACATGTTTGCATGATTTTTGAAATTTAATGAAAGATTATGAGTCCTTTTGTTAAATACACAAGTTTTGTAACATAATTTTGATAAAATTATCATTTAGGGACTTATTTGCAAAATTAGTAAAATATCATGGTAAAATTGTGAAATGATGGTTTTTATGGCTTGATATAAGTCCTTAGGTAATTCAGATAGCATGAAATTTGGATGAAATTACATAAATTTCAATTTACGAGCTTAAGGACTAAATTGTAAAGAAGTTAAAATATTAGGGGTAAAAGTGAAATTTTGCAAAAGTAAGAATTTTGGACTAAATTGAATAGTATGAGTATTAAATGGATTGAATTTGCTTATTTAGATCAAGATAAAACTTGTACGGATCTAGATTGAGTAAAAGCTCAAGCCTCGGATTAGTTGGTCTTATTTCGAAATCTTTATTATTGAGGTAAATTCGTATGTTTAAATAACGATTTAATGTTATTTTGATTCAAATGTCATTGTGCTATTTATCATGTAAGTTATTGTGGAAATCCAACGATGTTACGATGACTATCAAACCCCGTTTGAACTTTAGCAATATATAGGATACAAATGGCATGTCATGAACATATGGAAAGGTATGGATTGATAATGATCAATGAATGTATATCTATGTTTATGGAAAGTATGAATTCAATGCTATTATGTTCATGCAATTCTACCTTACCATGTGATAATTCAATTGAGTTATGTGTTAAAGCACTAACATGTGTTGTTGATGATCTTAGGCTTATGCCAAGCTTATGTTGGATTGTATCATGTTTAAATTATAGGATTATCCATTAAAATGGTAAGCTATATTCATGATTTATGAACTTACTAAGCACTATATGCTTACGTGGTTTCCTTTCCCGTGTTTTATAGATAATCAAAAGCTCGGTCGGTTTAGAAGCTCGTCAGAGATCTATCACACTATCCAGCAATCATATCGGTAGTTTTTGATGTTTTGGCCAAGGTTATAATGGCATGTATAGGTGGACTTATGTTTAAAGTTTGAGTTGAATGCTAAGGGAAACACCCCTAACCCTTATCTGTTGCCAGAATAAGGTAGAGTATTAGTGGAGTTTACAATTTCAAACAATCAAATATTTTAAACGTCTAACATCACATCATCAATCATAGCAAACCAAAAAAAGACATATATTCTCCCTTATTCGGGCCCCCGGAGCCCTAAAAACACGATAGAAACAAATCGGGACTAAGTCGGAAACATATGGGCTTTTTCAGAAAAAGTTGAAAATTTTCAAACTGCAGGGGTCACAAGGCTGTGTGGCCAGGCTGTGTAACTCACACGGCCATGTCCCAACCCATGTCTGTGCCCGTGTAACTCTCTAACTTGGGTCACATGGCCAAGCCACACGCCCATGTGCTAGGTTGTGTACCCTTCAAAATGGCTTGACACGCCCGTGTGCCAAGTCGTGTGCTAGGTCGTGTAACAGCCTAACTTGAAATCCTTAGAAAGCTATAGGGGAGACACAGTCGTGTCTCCTGGCCGTGTGTTACACACGGCTGAGACACACGCCCGTGTCTCTAGCTCTGTGGACAAGAATTAGGCTATTTTCAAGCCAATTCGTTCACCCAAAATGGGCACACTTGTGCAACTCAAATACACCGAATTCACGCTTCAAAATTGTACCTAAAATGTGCATAATCAAGCTAAAACCACATGATACCAATTTGTACAACCAATATTCCCTAAGGCACCTCAATTTACATGTCATTAAGCATATCCAAACACAAGTATAATCTAGTCATTATCAATTTAACATTTGCAACCTAAATTCTGTATCATTTCATACTACATTTACCACATTCAAACATACCAAAATGGCCATTCATACCATGTATTCAATTAACCATTCCAACACATACCACTCAAGTACCAAAATGCCAAATTATCAACCATCATAAGACTATGTATATACAAGCCAACATGACACCTAAATTCATTATCCAAAATACCACATTTACAAGCCAAACATAATGGCTATTTCATCAAGCATAGACACTTATACATGCTATTATAACCATGACCCAAAATTATCAAAACCTACCGATAATGCCGATGGATAGTGTGATAGATCTCCGACGACTTTCCAACCCGAACGATCTTCCGATTAACTACAAAACATAGAAAATGAACACAAAGTAAGCATGTTATGCTTAGTAAGTTCGTAACATATAATCTATACTTGTCAACACAATACACAATCTTAAATACATATGTACCAATCCAACATGAGAAATAAATGATTCATAAGCTTAAATCATATGAATTCATACTTTCCATTGTCATGAAAACACATATTTCCTACCTTCCAAAGTAATAAGGTACATTGCATCGAAAACTCTTACCGAAGCATACACGAAGTAAAATCACGATGGTTGTTACCACCCTTTTGCATAGTTTGATAGCCAAAGCTATCCATTTCCATATTTTGATAGCCGAAGCCATCCCTTTTCATGATTCAATGGTTGTCACCATCCCTATTCATAATTTGATAGCCGAAGCTATCCCATTTCAGAATTCGATAGCTGAAGCCATCCCTTTTCATAATTTGATAGCCGAAGCCACCCCTTTTCATAATTTGATAGCCAAAGCCATCCCTTTTTCATAATTCGATGGTCATCACCATCCCTTTTCGTTGTTGATAGTCGTCACCATCCCTTTTCATAATTCAATAGCCGAAGCTATCCCTTTTCATATTTTGATAGCCAAAGCCATCCCCTTTTATTGGTCGATGATCGTCGATACGTCATTGTATTTTCCATCGAGACACAATTTGATACTATAAAATAATAGCATTTATAACATAATTTAAAATGCGATTTAAATATACGAACTTACCTCAACGATAAAACGTAAAAATGGAGTCGGTTAATCCGAAGCTTTCCCTTTGCCTCGATCTTAAGCCGTACAAGGTTTATCTTGATCTAAATCAATAAATTCAATCAATTTAATAACCATTCTATTCAATTCAATCCAAATTCACATTTTTCCAAAATTACCCTTTTACCCCTAATGTTTTAATTTCTTTACAATTTAGTCCTTAAGCTCATAAAATGAAATTCATGCAATTTAACCCCTTCCCAAGCCTAGTCGAATTTCATACAAACTCACAGCATCCCACACATTTCATTATTTCACAAATTACACGATGAATATTTCACATTTTTCAATTTAATTCCAAAATGACAATTTCATCAAAAATCACTTAATAAAAGTTGTTTATCTAACAACAACTAACCATTTTCTTTCATCAAACATCAAAAACAATACATACACATTCATGGTAAATCCC
The DNA here is from genome assembly GCF_025698545.1 of Gossypium raimondii. Taxonomy (NCBI): domain Eukaryota; kingdom Viridiplantae; phylum Streptophyta; class Magnoliopsida; order Malvales; family Malvaceae; genus Gossypium; species Gossypium raimondii. The sequence goes on from NC_068573.1 coordinate 15,081,309, forward strand.
TAGACTTTTAACAGTTTTGCAAATTAATCCTTGGGCTAGCTAGGTTAAGTTACAATGATTTCAAAACCATAGAAATCATTAAAAACAGGATGAAAAATACTTACATGCTAGCAAATATATGTTGGCTGAACCTTTAAGCTCCTCCTATGGAGTTTCTAAGTTTAAATTTCTGTGGAATAACCTAGTTTAGAAGATGACAATTTGTTTTACTTTATTTTTACTTAGTTTATTTATTTATTTATGTCTTTAGCCTTTTAATTAACTTTTGAAAACACATGTATAATGTCCATAATTGTCCACCCAACCTAGAAATGGTCTATTTGCTATCCAAGTGCACAAACATTTAAGTTTCATAGCTATTTAGTGCTTTTAACCTATAGAACTCTAACTTTGTACCTTTTTCAATTTAGTCTTTTTTATTGAATTAAGCATGCAAACGATAAAATTTCTTAACAAAAATTTTATATGGTGATACTAACATGTTGTAGACAATAAAATAATAATAAAATAAATATTTTCACATCGGATTTGTGGTCTCAAAACCATTATTCTGATTTTACTGAAAACGGGTTATTACAACTCTCCCCCTAAAGAAATTTTCGTCTTAAAAAATCTTACAAGAAAAGAGGTTCGGATATTGTTTTCACATAGCTTCCTCGGGTTCCCAGATGGGTTCCTCTATCCCGTGACATTTCCAAAGAACCTTTACTAAAGTTATGCTCTTATTTATCAATTCTTCAACCTCTCGAGCTAAAATTCTGATTGGTTCTTCGCTATACGACATATCAGGCTAAATCTCAACATCCACCAGTGAAATAACATGAGAAGGGTCTAATCGGTACCGTCGTAACATAGATACGTGAAATACATTATGGATCCTTTCTAGCTCTACCGGCAAAGCTAAATGATAAGCTACTAGCCCAATTCTTTTAGTAATCTCATACAGCCCGATAAATCGCGGACTTAGCTTTCCTTTGTGACCGAAACGAAGAACTTTCTTCTAGGGCGATACTTTCAATAATACTTTATCACCTACTTGAAATTCAATATCTTTACATTTCAAATCCGCATATGATTTATGTCGATCCGATGCTACTTTCAAACTATCACGGATCACTTTCACATTTTCTTCGAATCAAATCAACCCCGTAAATCTTTTTCTCACTGAGCTCAGTCCAATATAACGGAGTTTGGCATTTACGACCATACAAAGCTTCATACAGTGCCATCTTTATGCTCGATTGATAACTATTATTATACGCGAACTCAACTAACGATAAATATTTCTCCCAGCTGCCTTCGAATTCTAACACACGACAACGAAGCATATCTTTGAGTATCTGAATTACTCACTCGAACTGACCATCGGTCTGAGGATGAAATGCAGTACTAAAATGTAACGGCGTACCTAAAGCTTCTTGTAACTTTTTTCTAGAATCGTGATGTAAATCGCGAATCTCTATGCGAAATTATAGAAACTGGCACCCCGTGCAATATGACAATCTCAGAAATGTATAACTCAGCTAATCTCTCAAGAGAATAATCTGTATGTACCGGAATAAAATGTGCAAACTTCGTCAGACGATCAACGACAACCCAAATTGCATCTTTCTTTCTTGGAGACAAGGGTAAACCCGATACAAAGTCTACCGTAACTCGCTCCCATTTACATTCTGGTATCGTCACTGGCTGTAATAAACCAGAAGGTACCTGAGGTTCAGCTTTAACTTGTTAACAGACTAAACATCTCGATACTAAGTCAAAACTCTCTTGTTTCATTCCTGGCCACCAATACATCTATTTCAAATCACTGTACATCTTATTACTTCCCAGATGAACGAACAAACTACCTTTATGAGCTTCTTGTACAATCTTCCGAATGAGCTCTGGATTCTTCAGTACACAAATCCTACCTTTGAAAAATAAACAATCATTGGATCCAATATGGAATTTTGAATCAGGAGTTAACTCACTCTGTGTCCGTTTAGCTAGCAATTTTTCATCACACTTCTGAGCCTCGTAGATCTACTGTACAAACATCAGTCTAGCCTTCAACTCAACTAAAATTGAACCATCATCAAACAACATCAGTCACGTATTCATCACTCGCAAAGCAAATAAAGACTTTCTACTCAAAGCATCAACAACTACATTCGCTTTACCCCGATGATAACCAATAATCAAATCATAGTCTTTTAATAGCTCAATCAACCTACGTTGTCTCAGATTCAAATCTTTCTGTGACATGAAATACTTTAAACTCTTATGATCGGTAAATTTATGACACTTTTCACCGTATAAATGTTACCGCCAAATCTTCAACGTGAACACAATAGCTGCCAATTCTAAATAATGAGTTGGATAATTCTTTTTGTACGATTTTAACTGTCTGGAAGCATAAGCTATCACTTTACCTTCCTGCATCAAAACACAGCCTAAGCCATTCAAAGATGCATCGGTAAAAATCACAAATTCTTTACCTGATTCAGGCTGAACTAGTACTGGTGCCTCAGTTAACAGTGCTTTCAACTGATTAAAACTTTGTTGACACTTCTCATACCATTCAAACTTCACATCTTTTTGCAAAAGTCTCGTCATGAGTGTTGCAATCATCAAGAATCCTTTGACAAATCTTCTATAATAATCAGCTAATCCCAGAAAACTTCTAACTTTGGATACATTTCTTAAAGGTTCACAGTCAACAACTGCTGAAATTTTACTCGAATCAACTCTGATGCCCTCAGCCAATACAATATGTCCCAGATAGTGTAAGCCCTAGCTGCTACTTGTGTTTCAGATCTCATAGCAAAGTCTTTTATTCCACCACCGCTACTACTCACATTTTTAGGATTACGAGGTGGTCTATCCCTTGTGGCAATGTTGCTAGGTCGAACATTCTAAACTTTTTCTTTCTCAGATAATTCTGGGCAATTACGAATAAAATGCTTATCTGAACCACATTTGAAACACACTCCATCTTTCGCCCTGCACTCACCAAAATGTCGACGTCCACACCGTTGGCAATCAGACTTATTATCTTTAACACTGCCTACACTCGCTACAAACGTAGCTTGCATCATTGAACCTGCGTGTTGGTTGCCTCTGCCTCTATTAGGATATCCTACTAAAGCAATCAAACAGTTAAAATGTTCTCTCTATTTCTTCCTTAATGACTGATATGACTTTCTCGATGATCTCTTTCTTGACTCTCTAAATTCAAAATTAGCCTTCCTCTTTTCTTTGCTAATCTCATCGGCTTTATGAGCTCGATCAAAAAGCACAAAAAATTCCTTTAGCTCAAGAATCCTGACAAGCAGTGTAACAGCCTAAATTTTAGGCTAGTCGAAATAGTGGTTTTAGGACCACAAATTCGACGAGAAAAAAAATTTATTTTCATTATATTTTTATGGTATACAATTTCACAAAACGATTTTGTGAAAATTTCGTTCAAAAATTTTGACGTTTGGGCACTCAATTTAGTCAAAAGGACTAAATTGTAAAAAGTTCAAAAGTTGACTTCTACATGTTAGAAGTGTCCAATTGTTATGAAATTTTAAATTGGAGGTCCTTAAGTGGTAATTAGACCATTGGTTAATTTTTTGGATAAAAATGGACAAGAGATAAGTGAAATAGAAAATTTTTAAGTTGGGGGCATTTTGGTCATTTAGTAATTAAAAGAATTAAAAAGGCCAAAATAGCCAAAAATTTGTCCATCTTCTCCATGGTGAACGAAATCAGCAAGGGGAAGCCATATTTAGGGTTTTCAAGCTTCCAAGCTCCATAGTAAGTGATTTCAATCCCCGTTTTTAATGTTCTTTACGTTTTTGGAGTCCCGATAACTTGATTTGCTTATTCTAGCAATAATTTAATCTAGGGTTCATGTTTGGAAAATACCCATAGGTGAAATATGTTTATTTTGATATTTTATGGTAGAATATGAAGATTGAAATTATGTTAAATAACTTTTTCTAGCCGATTTTAAGTGAAAACGAGTAAATTGACATAATCGATAAAAATACCTAATGTTCATACGTAAGTGTTAGAGTGAGAATTTGAAGTTTCCGTAGAAGGGAAAAATGTTTAGAATGTCATAAAACATAACAAAAAGGAATAAAGTTTAATTTTCGAGCCTAGGGGCAAAATTGTAATTTTGTGAAACTTTAGGGGCAAAAATGTAATTTTTCCAAGATGTGATTTTTGGACTGGATTGAATAATTTGAGTGTTAAATAAGTTAAATGTGTTATTATAAGTCAAGAAAGACAAGGAATTGACTTTGATTAGTGAAAAAGGAAAAAATGAGAAAAAGTGAGAAATTTCCCAATTGAACATTCGGAATAAAAAGGGATACGAATGAAGTGACAGAATTGATCACATGTGTGGCATGGACTGTGTGTAGGCCACTATGTGAAAGTGAAAGTGATGGTCACGTGTGTAGTACTATGTGCAGGCTACTACATGTACCAGAATGATATGTCGCATGTGTAGTACTATGTGCAGGCTACTATGCGTACCGGATAGCTCTGATCACGTGTGTAGTACTATGTGCAAGCTACTACGTGTATCGGATAGTGATGGTCACATGTGTAGTACTATATTCAGGCTACTAAGTGAACTAGTATCATTAATTATAAGGTGGTTGCTATGTGCTGATCCCACCGGATATCATTGATTACAAAGGGTGGTTGCTGTGTGCTAAATCCACCGTGTATCTTTTATTATTCCGAAGTGTTCATCGGGAAATTGACTAAGTGAAAATACATGATATCAAGTAATAATTAAGTGTGATTGAATGATGAATATATGTGTGGAATTGAATTGAATAATGATTGAAAGTGAAATTATGAAAAGTAAAATTAGAAACAAAATAGTTTTGGACAATAACAATAATGTGACTTTGAAAAATAAAAAAATGGTGGAAATTGAATTATAGAGTGAATAAGATATGAAATGAAATCTTAATTAGTCTATTTTTACATAAAAGAAACAGAGCAAGCAAAATAGTTATATATTTTGAGATATTTGAATTTTAGTGAGGCAGGTTCGGATTGATTTGTAATCCCTGCTCGACTTTGGAAAATAATTAAAAATTTGTACAAAAATAATTATGAGTTACATTTTATATGCTTAGAATCCTTAATGAGTATATTTTCAAAGGAAATAAATGGAAATATCATCTGAATTCTGTAAAATGAGATAATTCATTTTTAGTGAAGAGAGGTCAGAGATGTTTAGCAATGAAATAGGGGTGACTTTAAAGAATAACCTGTACTAATTGGCTAAGCCAAAAATTATAAAAATTTTATGGTAAAAAGATATGTGAGTCTAGTTTTGGGGAAAATTAATGGAACTTAATTTGGAGCTCTTTTGCTCCAGATAAAAATAATTTAGCGACTATAATTCGACTAGACAGCTTTGAATTTAAATATAAGTGAATAATGAAATTATGTATAATGCTATTTAAGCATGTTATATACATAAAGGATGTGGGATGGAGAGGAGGAGGAGGACAATAAAGTATATGAATGAATTGTGTATAATTGGTTAAATGTCTGATTATAATCGATAAATGTTGAAATAGGAGTGATGCTTATATTATTGTATTACTGGTCACAGTAAGCTCATGAGAGAAAATAAAGTTTCATAGCATATGCGTGTGGTATATTTGGCATCAAATGATGTCATGAGTGGCTCAAGAATTAACTCATGTTTTTAAGTTGATGCATAATTATAGTATTCAAATATATATATATTTGTAATATTTTGCTATGTGATTCGGAAAAAGGGGAATAAATAGCATACTGAAAATTCGGCCATGGTGCTAGTTTATGTTAAAGGAGTGTTTTATGGCATATCTTAAGTAATGGAATGTTATGAATTTTGAGATTAATTTTCTAGTCAAATAAATGACAAATGAATTGATTGCGTATTCGTAATTTTGATATATGCTTAGTATATGAAACGTAATAATATATTCTTGAATAAACTTTAAGTATTCAAATGACATGGATTTGATGGTGATAAGATTTGAACATTGAATTCATGAAGCACAGGTGATGTATTATTGTTGTGTGATAGCTTGGTTCGAGAAATTGGTTAGGTAAATGGTAAGTGAAAGCATTTATGGATATAGAAGAAATTTCGGAGTGAATATGAAATTTAGCTCAATTAAATGATTTCATCAATTAAACATTGTGTATACCAGAATGTGTTAGTGAATTACATATTCGTAAATTGACATTCAAAGTTCAATTAGTGATATATGAAAATAACATGAAAAGATTTATGATTGTGATTAATATTGATTCTGACTTAAAGTGGATTCTTCATTATTGGATTGATTTAACGGATATATTGAGCATATGAATAGGTATGTATTGGGCAACCCTAATTAGCGACTCAAAGATAATAATTTGAAAATTTTTAATTTGGATGAAATTTTATAACTCGGTTTAATATGTTTATAAGTTTATTTATTCTGGTAATGCCTCGTACCCTATTCCAGCATAGAATACAGGTAAGGGGTGTTACAATGTGACATCATCAGATTCGGCCCTAATGTTTAGGTCGGGTTTGGGGTATTACAAGAAGCTTTATATCTTCGTTTAACCCTTCCTCGAATCGTTTACTCATGGCAACCTTGTTTGGAATACATTTTCGGGCATATTTTCTCAATCTAACAAATTCTCTTTCGTACTCAGACACTGACATTCGGCACTATTTAAGTTCGAGAAATTCTTTACGATTTTCATTAAGGAATCTCTGACTTATGTATTTCTTTCGAAACTCAGTTTGGAAGAATTCCCAACTTATACATTCTCTCGGCACCACTGAAATCAACGTGTTCCACTACTGGTAGGCTAAGTCTTTCAACAAAGATCCTACACACTTAACACATTCTGCCGGTGAACAACATAGTTCGTCAAAAACCCTAATCATATTTTCTAACCAGAATTCTACTCTCTCAGGATCATCCTCAGTAACAGCTCTGAATTCTTCAGCCCCGTACTTACGAATCTTACCAAGAGGCGACTTATTAACTCGTAAAGGTTCCAAACCTTAAGGAATAACAGGGACCAGTTGGGGAACAGGAGGGAGTGGAGGCTGTTTAGCAGCCGGGTTTGTACATACAAACTCGGTAAACCATTCACTCATCATCTGAAAGAAGGTTTCCTTAGCCTTTCCTTCTTGGCCCTCAGATACGGCCATGTACCACTTGACGCTTCTCCATGAATGCAGGCTTAAGTGTTACTCTCAACTTCATAAGAGTTGACTCGGTCGGATGTTATTCCTATAAGAAAACACGTTTCAAAATGGTCAGGAGTTATCACACTATCACAGGTTATATAATGGCATGCATTTCTAGACTCACACACACTACGTTCAGTCAGAGAATCGACTAAATCATAGCTCTGATACTAATAAATGAAACACCCCTAACTCGTATCCGTCGCCTAAGTAAGGTATGAAGCATTACCGGAGTTTATGACTTCAAATAATAAAATATTTTAAACGTTTAACATCACATCATCAGTCATAGCAAAACCAAACAAAGACATACATATTGTCCCCTATTCGTGCCCTGAAGGCCCTAAAAACAAGTTAGAAACAAATCGGGATTAAATCAGAAACTTATGGAATTTTTTGAAAAACATTGAAAATTTTGAAACTACAAGGGTCACACGACTGAGAGACACACCCGTGTCTTAGGCCATGTGGACATTCAAAGTAGGGACACACGGTCGTGTCCCAGCCCGTGTCTGTGCCCATGTAACTCTCTGACTTGGGTCACACAGCCAAGCCATAAGCTTGTGTACCAGGCCGTGTACCCTTCGAAATGGCCTCACACACCTATGTGCCAAGCCATGTAACAGCCTAACTTGAATCCTTTGTAAGCTACAAAAGACACACGGTCGTGTCTCCACACACAGCTGAGACACACGCCTGTGTCTCCTGCCGTGTGGACAAGAATTAGGCTATTTTTAAGCCAATTATTTCACCCAAAATGTGCACACTTGTGCAACTCAAATACACCCAATTCACACTTCAATAGTGTACCTAAAATGTGCATAATCAAGCTAAACCCACATGATACAAATTCATACAACTAATATGCCCTAAGGCACCTCAATTTATATGTCATTAAGCATATCCAAACACAAGTATAATATAGTCATTATCAATTTAACATTTGCAACCTAAATTCCTTATCATCTTATACTACGTTTACCACATTCAAACATACCAAAATGGCCATTCATAACATGTATTCAATTGATCATTCCAACACATACCACTCAAGTACCGAAATGCCAAATTATCAACCATCATAAGACTATATATTAACAAGCCAACATGACAACTAAATTCATTATCCAAAATACCACATTTACAAGCCAAACATAATGGTTATTTCATCAATCATAGACACCTATGCATGCCATTATAACCGTGACTCAGAATTATCAAAATCTACCGATAATGTCGATGGATAGTGTGATAGATCTCTGACAACTTTCCAACCTGAACGAGCTTCCGATTAACTACAAAGCATAGAAAATGAACTCAAAGTAAGCATGTTATGCTTAGTAAGTTCGTAACATATAATCTATACTTTTTAACACAATACACTGTTGGATCGCCGACACCCCTACAGCGCAGTGAAAAATTTAAAAATCAGCGACCCTAACCACGGATCCATGTGTAAGGAACGAATCGAGGTGAAAAAGGTTACGAAATTACCTAATGTTTTTCTGAGTATATAGCAACTTCTCAACAACGTGTAGTCTGATCTACAGTCGAACCAAGCCGCAATCTATCGAGACTTCGACCTCTACATAATCCACCCAGTTGACTATGAATGGAAGAAATCCCTAAAACAATTTTGAAAGTATTTTTTCTTTGACGGCTGCTAGACCCTCAAACAAAGAAAAACGGGATTCTTATATATCCTTTTATTTTTAAGGTTTTTAGGAATTAAATAAATATAATAATATTTTAAACCGAAAATTATAATTACATTAATTATAATGTAATTTCGGTAAACCATATATTTATTTGAATTCATATGCTAACAAAATTCATGTCCTCATTATGCGTACAACAACCTTGTACATAATGTGTTGGAAATTTGATTACCGAATTAAATTAATTCTAATTCTATAATTAATTTAATTCAAGCGACACCCAAAAACAATACCAACTATGGTTTATTCTGTTCATTTCAACTATAGGGTGTGACCCTGTAGGTTCCTGTAACGTTAGCAGTAATACTAGAACGATTCCAATGTTAGAAACAATGAGAGGCATCTAGCAATGCATCATTGCTACCTAAGTCACAAGAGATCATGATTCGACATAATCTTTTAATGATTAACCTTTTATGCAATAATCCTTAAGTCATTTATCTCTGGATTGGACACAAGTCATGGAATAGTCACACTTGTATAGTCCATTCCATGTTCCTTGATATCTTAAGCAGACTACGATATACAAATAAGTATGACATCTCATATCAACTTATTTGAGCATGGCCATACATTTCTAGTCTCACTTAATCAAGTGGCCTAAGATATTACTCCCATTATGTAGGAGGGACTTATTCTATATCGACCAACCATATCCCTCTACATCGATTGTGGTATATCCAACATCAACCTTTATAAAACAACCAGTTACGGTGTACGTTTGACTGTATCAAAATACACTACTCATGATGTTGGGATTATGATGATCTCAAGTCTGAGGATCATATACATATTAATCACTATGAGTAATGTCGTGACAATTACATAATAATCCAAGAAACATACTCATAATGGGTCAGTCCAATATGTTGTTCTCTAACACACATATTCATCCATCGATTCTGACATTCCATATCAATGACAACTCTTTATCATCAATCAACTACATGTTAGTCTTAATGCATTATCGTTGTCCTATCCAACAATAATACTTGACTAAGGATCTTTTAAGAATAATCACATTATTCTTAGGACATTATTATAAAGCAGTTTATTTATACACATAGAAAAGAAACTGAAATAATAATGGTAATGCCTTATATTAATAAACACGATAAATCAAGTATGTTTTTACAACCATCTCATGATTGATCTTTGGGCATACTCTAACATACACAATCTTAAAATACATATGTACTAATCCAACATGAGAAATAAATGATTCATAAGCTTAAATCATTGAATTCATACTTTTCATTCTCATGAAAACAAATATTTCCTACCTTCCATATTAATAAGGTAAATTGCATCGAAAACTCTTACTGAAGCACACACGAAGTAAAATCATGATGGTTGTTACCACCCCTTTTCATAGTTCGATAGTCGAAGCTATCCCTTTCCATATTTTGAGAGCCGAAGCCATCCCTTTTCATAATTCGATGGTCGTCACCATCCCTTTTCATTGTTAATGGTCGTCACCATCCCTTTTCATAATTTGATAGCCGAAGCTATCCCTTTTCATAATTGGATAACCGAAGCCATCCTTTTTCATAATTTGATAGCCAAACCCATCCATTTTCATAATTTGATAGCCAAAGCCATCCCTTTTCAAAATTCGATGGCCGTCACCATTCCTTTTCATTGTTGATGGTCATCACCATCCTTTTTCATAATTTGATAGCCGAAGCTATCCCTTTCTATATTTTGATAACCGACGTCATCCCTTTTCATTGGTCGATGACCGTCGATACGTTGTTGTATTTTTCCATCAAGACACAATTTGATATTATAAAATAATAGCATTTATAACATAATTTAAAATGATATTTAAACATACGAACTTACCTCGACGATAAAATGTGGAAATAGAGTCAATTAATTCGAAGCTTTCTCTTTGCCTCGATCTAAAGCCGTACAAGGTTTATCTTGATCTAAATCAATAAATTCAATAAATTTAATAACCATTCTATTCTATTCAACCCAACTTCACACTTTCACAAAATTACCCTTTACCCTTACTATTTTGATTTCTTTACAATTTAGTCCTTAAGCTCATAAAATGAAATTCATGCAATTTAACCCTTTCCCAAGCCTAACCGAATTTCATACAAACTCATAACATCCCACACATTTCATTATTTCACAAATTACACAATGAATATTTCACATTTTTCAGTTTAATTCCAAAATGACAATTTCATCAAAAATCACTTAATAAAATTTGTTTATCTAACAACAACTAAACATTTTATTTCATCAAACATCAAAAGCAATACATACACATTCATGGTAAATCCCTAGACTTTTAACAATTTTGCAAATTAATCCCTGGGCTAGCTAGATTAAGCTGCAACAACTTCAAAGACATAGAAATCATTAAGAATTGGATGAAAAATACTCACATGCAAGCAAATAAGTGTTGGCTGAACCTTTAAGCTCCTCCCATGGAGTTTCTAAGTTTAAATTTCGGTGGACTAACCAGTTTAGAAGATGATAATTTGTTTTACTTTATTTTTACTTAGTTTATTTATTTATTTACTTATTTTACCTTTTAATTAACTTTTGAAAACACAAGTATAATGTCCATAATTGTCCACCCAGACTGAAAATGGTCTATTTGCTATCCAAGTGCTCAAACATTTAAGTTTCGTGTCTATTTAGTGCTTTTAACCTATAGAAATCTAACTTTGCACCTTTTTTAATTTAGTCCTTTTTATAAAATTAAGCATGCAAATGATAAAATTTCTTAACTAAATTTTTATACGGTGATACTAACATGATGTAGACATTAAAATAATAATAAAATAAATATTTTCACATCAAATTTGTAGTCTCAAAACCACTATTCTGATTTCATTAAAAATGTGCTGTTACACTGAGTGTTGATTTTGGTATGTATATATATATTGGTTGTTTGGTACCATTTGGAAATAGTTGGTTTGTGTCACTTATGTGATTTTGATGTATGTGGGTAATGGTCCAAATGGTAAGTTTATATTGACAAGGTATAGTTCAAGTATGGTATATTTTGAAAGGGTAGCGATGTGATCAAATATGCTTATGTTTAGGTATATTATATCGATTGAGATTGAAGTGTCTATATAGCATATTGGTTGAATGGAATTTGGTTTAACGAATTGGCCATTTTATGCATGTTTTGGTATGTTTTGATGCCTTAGTCAAGGGTGCAAATGGCTTGTAGGTACATGCTTGAAATGAGTGATGGGAATGGCTTGATTTTGGCCAATTTCATGCCCACATGGCCTAAGACACAAGCGTGTGTCACAATCGTGTGTGACACACATCCGCGTGTCCCTTGTAGTTTTTAAAGGTTACAAGTCAGACAGTTACACGGCCTAGCACACGGCTTGGGATATGGGCGTGTGAGGCCATTTCGAGTGTTACACAGCCTGGCACACAGGCGTGTGGCTTGGTCGTGTGACCCAACTCAGAGAGTTACACGGGCACGGACACGGGCTGGGACATGGCCATGTGTCCCCAATTCGATTGTTACACGGCCTGAGACACGAGTGTGTGTCTTAGCTTATGAGTCACATGGCCTGACAACACGATCGTGTGAGTAACACGACCTGGCCACACGACCGTGTGACCCTTGCAGTTCAATTTTTCCAACTTTTTCTTAAATGTTCCAAATGTTTCTGATTTAGTCTCGAATCATTTCTAAAGCCTCGAGGGCTCGATTAAGGGACAATATGCATGTTTATGTATGGATTATGATATGTTTATATTAAAGTTTGCAAATGTATGTTTTAAGGTTACGTTTTTATGGTAATGCTTTGTAACCTTATTTCAGCGATAGATACAGGTTAGGGTGTTACATTTAGTGGTATCAGAGCTACAATTTAGTTGATTCTCAGACTGAACGTAGCATGTACGAGTCTAAAAATACATGCCATTATATAACCTGTGATAGTATGATAACTCCTGACTCGATTTGAATTATGCTTCCATATAGATAATGTTATCCAACTGAGCCGATTCTGATAAGGCTGAAAGTAACGTGCAAGCCTCCGTTCATGGAGTAGCGTCGAGTGGTAGTAGGCCCATATATGAAGGCGAGAAAGGAGAGGCTAAGGAGCTTTCTTTTAGATGATGAATGAATGGTTTACCAAGTTCATACGAACTAACCCGATGGCTCAACGACCTCCACCCCCACCTATTCCCCAACCAGTCCCTGTAGTTCCTCAGGGTCTGGAACCAGTACAAGTTAGCAAGCGTCTAGTTGTTAAAATTCGTAAATATGGAGATGAAGAGTTTAGAGCTACGTTTGAAGATGATCCGAAGAGAGCTGAGTTCTGGTTGGAAAATACAATTAGAGTTTTTGATGAATTATCTTGTACACCGGCAGAATGTCTAACATGCGTGGTTTCCTTATTAAAAGACTCAGCCTATCAGTGGTGGAATACTCTAGTTTTGGTTGTGTTGAGAGATCAGATTGATTGGGAGTTTTTCCAGACAGAATTTCGAAAGAAATATGTGAGTCAGAGGTTTCTTGACAAGAAACGTAAAGAGTTTCTCTAGTTGAAACAGGGCCAGATGATAGTATCTGAGTACGAGAGAGAATTCATTTGATTGAGCAAGTATGCCCAAGAATGTATACAACAGATGTTGCAATGTGTAAACGGCTTGAAGACGAGATTCTAGAATTGAAAGAATTTATTGTTCTAGTTGGCAGAGCGCACAAAGCTGAAGAATTGAGTAAAGCTAAAAGAAAAGCTAATTATGAGGCTTGTGATTTAGGTAAGAGATCAGCAAGAAAATTAAATCAATCACCGTCAAAAAATCAAAAGAATACCATAGTTGTTCATCAGCTTTAGTGGGTTACTCTGGTTGAGATCGAGGAAAATAGCATGTGAGTTCAAAACCTCAGGCTACGTCTGTAGCGAGCGTAGGAAGTGTTAAGAGCAACAAGCCAAAATGTCAAAAATATGGACGTCAACACTTTGGTGATTGCTAGATGGAAGACAGAGCATGATTTAAATGTGGTTCATATGAACATTTTATCAGAGATTACCCGGAAAGGTCCGAAAAAGAAAAGACTCAAACAAATCGATCGAGTAACACTACTATGAGAGGTAGACTGCCACGAAACATTGGAAATGTGGGAAATAGTCATAGTGGGACAAAGGATTCTGCTATGAGATTTGAGGCACGAGCACCGGCTAGGGCTTTTGCGATTCGTGCTTGAGAGGAAGCTTTAACTTCAGATGTTATCACGAGTACATTTTCTATCTTTGATAATGATGTTACTACTTTGATTAACCTGATGTCAACACAATCATATGTATGCACGACTTTAATGTCAAATAAGAAATTATCTTTTGAGTCTATTAAATTTGTGGTTAAAGTAACAAACCCCCTAGGTCATTATGTGTTAGTTGATAAAGTCTGTAAAAATTGTTCTTTGATGATTCGGGGTTACAACTTTTTGGCTAATTTGATGTTACTACCATTCGATGAGTTTGACGTGATTCTGGGTATGTACTGGTTAACTCTACATGATGCTGTTGTGAACTGTAGATGAAAGCATATCGTGTTGAAATGTCAAAATGGTGAAAAGCTTCAAATTGAATCAGATAGACTAGATAGTATATTTAATGTTATATCAGCTATGTCAGAATAGAAATATGTTAGAAAAGGCTGTGAAGCGTATCTCGCTTACATATTTGATTCTAGAGTTACTGAGTTGAAGAGAGAATCGGGTCCAATTGTATGTAAATATTTAGATGTGTTTCCAGAGGAGTTATCCATGTTACCACCAATCAGAGAGGTTGAGTTTGCTATTGAATTAATGTCGATAACATCTCCGATATCGATAACTCTTTACAAAATAGCGCCTATAGAGTTGAAAGCACAATTACAAGAGTTGATAGATAGGGGTTTTTCTAGACCCAGTTTTTCTCTTTGGGGTGCTCTGGTGTTATTTGTTAAGAAAAAATACAAGTCCATGCAATTATGTATTGACTATCGACAGCTCAACAAAGTCACGATCAAGAATAAGTATCATTTGCCACGTATTGACGATCTGTTTGATCAATTGAGAGGTGCGATAGTGTTCTCAAAGATCGATCTTCGTTCTGGTTATTATCAGTTGTGAGTTAAAGATCGATCTTCGTTCTGGTTATTATCAGTTCTGGTTATTTCTTGTGATGTCATTTGGTTTGACTAATGCACCTACAGTATTTTGGAGTTGATGAACAAAATCTTCACACCGTACTTAGATAGATTCGTTGTGGTATTCATTGATGATATTCTGATTTATTCACGAGATGAGATAGAGCATGCCGAGCATTTAAGAATTGTTTTGTAAACTTTGCGCGAAAAATAATTTTTTGTTAAGTTTAGCAAACGTGAGTTTTGGCTTCTAGAAGTCGGATTTTTGGGACATGTTGTATTGGCCGATGGCATTAGAGTTGATCTAAGCAAAATTTCAGCTGGTGTAGATTCGAAACCTCTGAGAAATGTATCTGAGGTCAAAAATTCTCGATGATTGCTACATTGTTGACGAGGTTGTTACAAAAAGATGTTAAGTTTGAGTGGTCTGAGAAATGTCAACAAAGCTTCAATCAGTTGAAAGCATTGTTAACCGAGGCACATGTGTTAGTTCAGCCCGAGTTGGGTAAAGAATTTATGATTTATAGTGATGCATCGTTGAATGGTTTGGGCTATGTTGTGATGCAATAGGGCAAACTAATAGCGTATGCTTCTAGACAGTTAAAACCGTACGAAAAGAATTATTCGACGCATGATTTAGAACTTGTAGCGATTGTATTTGCTTTAAAGATTTGGTGACACCATTTGTACGGAGAAAAAAGTCATATCTTCATGGATCATAAAAATCTGAAGTACTTGATGTCATAGAAATATTTGAATTTGAGACAGCGTAGATGGCTCGAGTTATTGAAATACAACGACTTGATCATTGATTATCATCCAGGAAAGGCTAATGTTGTTGCTGATGCTTTGAGTAGAAAGTCTCTGTTTGCTTTGCCTGCTTTGAACACGCAGTTGACGTTGATTGATGATGGTTTGATTTTAGCTGTGTTGAAAGCTAAACCGATGTTTTTACAACAAATTTGCGAAGCTCAGAAATGTGACGATGTGTTGATAGCTAAACGGAAACAGATTAAGACGACACATGATTCTTATTTTCATGTTGGTTCTGATGATAGTTTGTATTTTAAAGGTAGAATTTGCGTTTTGAGAAATTCTGACCTGGTCTAGAAGATTTTACAGGAAACTCATGGTAGTAGCTTGTCTATTCATCCTGGTAGCAATTGGAGAGAATTACTATTAAATTAATTACAGATAATAATTACTAATCTAATCGATTCACGAATTAGTAGTGTGAATCGAAAATAATAGTAACAACTAATCAAATTAAACTAAAATAACAATAATAAAATTAATTAACTAAACCTAAGTTAAATTATCGGTTTCTCCTACTCCTAGTTTTGATTATGTGAGCTACTCTAGCATAGATCCAATTGTGTTACCTAAATATTAACCAAATCAATAATTACCCTTAGTTAAGTACTTACCACCCTTAGGTAGGAATACCCTTTTGCTCTCATCTTCATTAAGGATTACCACTTAAGATACCTTTTTGGTCTCGCATGTATAGATATTCTACTAGGGTTTTCAATCATAGTATATTAAGTTATTTTGAATAAATACTAAATTTCAGGTTATTAATTACTTGGTTAATTAATCAGATTAATCAATTGAATCATGCAAGATTTGTATAAAACACAAGTTTATTCTAATATTTACACAAACAATCAACTAACAATCTTAAAGAAAAAGATATAAATAAAAGAATAAAAAGAGATAAAGAATACTCGTATATATGGAGATAAAAGTGTGGATCCGGAACATTCTTCGCCCACGAAAGTCTAATGTCGGAATAGGACCTTTCGATTAAGCGAACATGAAAAGAAAACTAAAAACTAAAATAAAAAGTTGAAATCTAAACAATAATATCTGTCTAAAAGAAATCCCCCTATATGGTTACAATGGCTTCTTTATATAGGCCACAATTGAGAACTTAAGTGCCTAAAATATCCTTGAAGTAATTTGAGTTTAATGGGACAAAGCAGCCCTAATTGGCTGTCAAAATGTGGTGCCAATAGTCCAAGAAATCGTCATGACGTCTAGGGTCTCCTCATCGTGACGTCAACCCTATTTTGGCCTGGGGCAGCTTCGATGTTTGGTGTCGCGACATTGACAACCCAGTGCCACGACTTCAACTTTGTTTTTGCCCTGGAAGCTTCGATCTACATAGCCAAGTAACCTTATTCAAGCATCAGAAATGTAATAGAAAATACTAAAATGAGTAAATAACTATAAAAAAATAGTTATTACTGAAAAGACTTGATTTATCTTGTTAAACATTCTAAATTTACATGAAAAAATATGTAAATAACAATATATGTTATGGCAGATCACATGTCAGCTATACCCAACAAGTTCAATGTTTGTCAACATGGGTATTTCACTAACATGAGGTTTCAAGAATAATATTTAAGACATCACTATTTCATAATTTCTATATTTTCTATTCATTTTTACCACATTTACAAATAATTCCTTTTATTCTTATAAATACACATGTCTCATAACTTACTAGGTCGGTTATATCACTTTTTAATTCATCACTTTATCCTTCTTTATTTTTTTCATAATAATCACTTATGCTTATATTTGTTCATACTTATTTAATTACCTTATCATATAACTAACAATTTCATAGGACTTAACGTAATTAAGACTTTGTTTACCGTTGAGGTTGAAAAGCACTTTTTAACCCAAACCTTGATTTTCTAACCAAAAAATTTGGTAAACAAGTTGCTTTTCAAATCAAACTTTGATTTTAAACTAGGATTTTAATCCAAGCCAAAAAGGTAAAATTTTTAGCTTTTAGCTTTTGGAAAAGTGTTTTTCAATGAAGTTATCTTTTTATCCCTCGTTAAATCTTCTTCTTTATAACATCATGTTTAAAATTGACATTTTACTTCTCAAAAGCACTTTTTCCAAAAGCACTTTTTAAAAGTTTGTTTCACCACACTTTTCAACCTCAATGGTAAACTAGTGTTAAACTTTATATTTCTTAAAATTTAGTCCTTAGTTTACAACACTAAATCACATATCATAAATACTTGAATTACTTTCATCACTTTATTAATTTTCTTGATTACTTTACATACATAACTTTAAATTATCATTCTTTCTTGAATACATATAAACTCATTTAATTCATATAATTAACATTTTTCCTACTTAGATTTCCTTAGATAACAATATGAATTCTTTGAGTACTTGTTCCTTGCTTGAATATGCTTCCTTCACATCTAGCTATTTATTCTTTTATTTTCAACACCTTGTGAATAAACTTCCTTATCATTCTCTTCTTTAACATATCAAGAACAAAAGTATACATATTAATACACATATCTAACATCACTTCCTTGCACTTTTTATTGAAATAAACATGATAATTGTAGATACTCGCTTTGACTACTAATATTTTTATCTTTTCCTTGAGATAAATAATATTATATTTCAGGAAATTGTGCTACCAGGCATGGAACAATTAGCATTGTAGTTTCACTTAATATCTCTTTTGAAGTAACAATTCTTGTTTAAAATAGTTGTTGTTCACAAAAATTGTTGTTCGAGAATAACTATGTCTAGAATAGTTATGTCCAGAACACAGCTGTAGTTAGAACAACTGTCATCTAGTGTAGTTGTTATTGGAAAACAACTATTGTTTAGAATAATGGTGTTTTAAGAATTTTTATGTTTAAAACAACCATTGTTTGGAATATCTTGTATTCAGAGCAATTGTATTTTTCTTGAAGAGTCATTATTCAGAATGAAGTTTATCAAGAAAAGCATCATCATAGAACAAATCTTATTCGAAACAACCTCTACATTACGAACAACTTTGTTGAGAACAACTCGCGTGTAGAATAAGTCCAAATAATTATTATTCAAGAACAACTCATCCAAGAACAACTACCATCTTATGTTTCAAACATGTTCCTCAAAAGATGTTTCACATGGTACCGCTTCAGCAAAATAGAAGAAGTGGAAGTAATCTCAGAATATGGTAAGGTTCTTGGGTTATCTTCACTCTTGGGATGTTCCAGAGAGCTTGTCTTAGTGGATCAAATATGGATATAGTTAAGAGGTTTTCCTCTTAATCTTTTCTTGAAACATTAAGTGTTTTTCCCTCTTTTTAAAAACATAGTAAATTATTCTTCACTATTCACTATCACCAGCAAAACCTTTCACTATCCATTCTTAATCATTAATGCAATTGTAACTGAAAAATATCTATTATTACTCTCATTAATTACCAACTTTGTAACTCTATTCTTGAAACACTATAAATAATAGTCTTTCACAACTGGTGAAGGGTCTTTTGGCACTTTGGAATTTTGACTCTCAAAGCTCACTCTAAACTTCTCTCAACTTGTTTTCTTTGCTTAGTCTTGTCGTGATCCACATTCTCTTTCTCCACCTTAGTAACCACCACCTGTCGTTGTGCTCAGCGTTACTGGATCTGCTCTAGTCTTTCTCTCCACTTTCTTTCGATACATCTTGTCCACTTGTTTGCAATGCTTCCTCTTTCCATCAAAGAACTCTCTACAATAACTTAACTTGATTATAAAATTCTCACATTGTCACATTATTATTTCATCTCATCTTGATTTTCTCTTTACTCCAACATACACATATTATCTCTCCACTTGAATCTAACATTACTATGTTGTTGTACTCTTAATTTCACTGAAAATTTTTATTAAAAATTAATGGTTTCAAGGTAAGGTTGAATGGTTATGGTAAAAAGGGACCAATTTGTAGAAAAGAAAAGTTTTCTTTTCAAGAAAAGAAGATGATGTGTGAAGCATGAAAACATGAAGAGTTTTCTTCGTGTTTGTAGTAAAATATCTCTTTAATTAATTAATAAAATATTAAAATTTATCATAAAAACCTTTATGTGATAATGTTAATTCAATGGTTGAGATTTCATCTCAATTTCCAATTAAATCCAATGGCTAGAATTTATGTCAACAATTTTTCTATTGTCTAATTTAATTATATAATAATTATACATTTAATAAATTACCTTTTGCCACTTTAAAATCTTTAAAATTTCTCTTGTGTCACTATACACTTTTGGTAATATTCACTTTTAGCCCTTCCACTTTTCTCTCCAATTCAATTTAATCATTTTATATTTTTAATCTCACACCTTGACCCCAACACTTTTTATAACCTTACGATTTAGTCGATACCTCAGATTAATTCCTATGAACACATCAATCTTTTCAACTTCTTCCGGTATCCAACTACTTTTTCTACTAACACCGATAAATCATATTTTATTTACTCTCATAAAACTAACATATATATTCCAAAATTACACTACTTACGACCGGGTTTTAGAGATGTTACAAACTAAGTTAAAAAAATTAAATACCAACTAAATACTTTGAAGGGAAAACTACATATCAACCAAAAAAACTTAACAATAGTTTTACCCTAAATATTTTTAAATTGAATTGAAAATACCTATGCACAAATCACCTATATAGCAACCAATAAGTAATTAGAAGAAGTAGAAGTAAAATTTTTCTTAAACATTTAAATCAATTACGACTCTTAAAGTCGACATTATTAAAAGACTTTATGTAAGTATCATTTTAACTTAAATAAAACTAGATTCAAATCATAAAATAGTCGCACATATTATTATAATAAAAAAATGGCCTATATAGCAGTGTCAAATCTCAAAACATTCCTTCCTGCATCCAATCAAAATTTTGCCACTTTCTTTTTCTGCTCGAAATCGGTTGACGGGTTAAACAAAAATCTTTACCCAACCACCAAAGGAAGACATCTACCCAAAATATTGCATTCCCGCCACCTATCGTAGACTGCCTCAAGATCAACGAATGAAATCTAAACACGTCATCCACACAATTGAACAATGAATTCGTTTAGACTATCATCGACACGTGTCCTTCATTACGAAACGGCACCTTCGATTACATAGGAAAAGTTACCGTTGCAACCGGTAATTCTCACTCTGTCATTAGCGCTTGGTATATAAAGCGCCTCTTGAAAGCTTTCTTGCTACCATTTCTTTTTTTCAGTTTTCCAATTTGAGTTTTAAAAATTAAATAAATAAAAAAAAAGACCTTTTGCTTTTGTATTTCCTTTTTCCTTTCTTCAGTCTGCGGTTTTGAGGTTGGTAGCTTCTGTTTATTTCCTTAATTAGTAATTTATTTTCTCTGGTTTTTTTGTTTAATCCTTTTTATTTACATATAGTAGTTTAATCTCGAATCTGCTTTGATCGATCTCCAAAATTAGGAAAGTTTGCTATTTCTTGTTTGAAGTGGTTCTTGCTAGCTATTTATTGATCTTCCTTTTTAACTTGTTAGTAACGCTTTAATTAGCATTATTCTATTGGGTCCACTTGGGCTCTCTCACTTTTTTAGTTCAACTTTCACACTAAAATTTTTCGAGTGTTAAAAGTGATATGATTGCTAGCGGGAGGATTTTAGGTTTTAACATTCTAGTTAGAGATTCTTGGTTTAGCGAGTTGGGTCAGATTAGGGATTTCAGTTGTGTGTGCAGGTGGGGAGACATTTAAGGAAGTTAGTTTTAAAAAATGGGATTAGTCTAGGAAATCTTCCAAGGTGTTTCCAGTATTGATTGATTTATCTAGGTGGAATACTGTTTGAAAATTAGTAATTTTATTTTCTTGGAACACATGCAATTGGAATTCTAACTATTGTTATCTTGTTTTTTTCTATTATACAGTGTTTTTAGATTTCTGTTACAGATTGTTGGGGCCGTATTTATTATTAGAAAGGCCTGGCTCTGGATACCTATTTAGACTCCAGCCACCAGGGGGCGGTGTCTCCATTGGAACCTTCTCGGGGGGCTGGAGGGTTAACCCTGTCCTCTTCTAGTTCTGGAATTTTCTTCCAAGGAGATGGGCAGTCCCAGGCAGTTGTTAACTCTCGCATGAACTCACCTTATGAGAACTCTTCTGATTCAATTCCTGGAACTGGTTGTCATAATCTGGGTCCAGTTTCCGGGGACATGAATTGTACAGTGCTGAACAGTGTGGCAAACTCAGGACCTAGTGTTGGGGCTAGTTCCTTGGTCACAGATGCAAATTCGGTATTGTCAGGAGGTCCCCACTTGCAGAGAAGTTCTAGCTTCAATACAGATTCATATATGTGCTTACCAGCATCGCCCATGTCATTTTCCTCGAACAATATGTCAGGTTCATCAGTCATTGATGGATCCTCTGGAGGTCATCAAGAACCAAGTGTCCAACACATGCAGCAGAGTCAGCAACTTCAAGGGGCCTCAAGTGCTACATCTTTGCCCACATCACAAACTGGCCAAGTTTCACTTCCCACGGGTCCATGGGTCCAAGGGTCCTTCATGCAAGACTCTTGTAATCTATCCCAGGTGCGTAAGAAACCTCGAGTAGATGTCAAGCAAGAAGACTTTTTTCAGCAACAGATGTTGCAACAGCTGCTGCAAAGGCAGGATTCCATGCAGTTGCTAGGTCGAAACCCTCGATTACAAGATTTGTATCAGCAGCAGAGACTTGGGCAACGGCAACAAATGTTGCAGTCAATGCCACCTTTGCAGAGAGCCCACTTGCAGCAGCAACAAATTCAATTAAGGCAGCAATTTCCACAACAGGGCATGCAACAAGTAGCTGGAATGAAGCGTCCTTTTGATAGTGGTGTATGTGCTCGCCGGTTAATGCAATACCTATATCACCAACGGCAAAGGCCACACGTGAGTTAAAATTTTTGTCCACTGCATCTTGTGGCTAAGTATCTTGTATTTGAAATGGTTTCAGCTAACAATTTCAGTCCTATTTGAAATGGTTTCAGCTAACAATTTCAGCTCAATTATCTTCTTGGTGTGATTGTGAAGTTTTCTCATGTTTAACTTAGTTAAAAATATACTATGTGCTGTTGTGCATGCTCAATTATCTTTCTGTAATTCTGTCACGGTCTTTTGTGTTGACATTAACAAATTTTCAACTTGGTAAATGCTACAGTTCAAATTTTATTGAATCCTATCCTGTCTACTTAATTTTGTAGGACAATACAATTGCATACTGGAGGAAATTTGTGGCAGAGTATTATTCTACCCGTGCAAAGAAAAGATGGTGTTTATCAATGTATAATAATGTTGGCAGTCATGCACTTGGTGTTTTCCCTCAAGCAGCTATGGTTAGTCTTTATGCTTCTCTCTATTTTGTAGTTTGTAACATAAGAAAATTATATTTATATGACCAAGTCTGGGCTTTTCTACAAGTGTTGGGAGTAGTGGTAAAGCACATTGCACTCAGGTTTGAACTCTGGAAATGACATTGTTGGAGGGGCAACCACGAACCCTGAGATAATTACCTTCATGGACCGTAAAACGGACACAGACGTGAAGGATACCTAAGTTATACCAATAATAATATATGTCACTTTGATTCTTAAATTGTCTTCTAACATGTATTCTTTCACATAAAATTTCAGGATGCCTGGTATTGTGACATTTGTGGGTCTAAGTCTGGAAGGGGATTTGGTAAGAGATTTATGAGCATGTACTTTGTTGTAGAGCAATATTCTTTTAAATTAATTTTGGTAGGAAACACATTTTATAAATGGGGTACGGAAATAGACCTTACTGATTGTTTACTGGAGAAAGTTATTTGCAGTTAAAGCATTACTTCTTTTCATTGATTTTCAGATTTATCTCCTTCAGACTCATGATTATTGTTTTTTTCTTTTCTCTTGTGTGTACTGATGTTCTAGATTGTAGAGGGAAATGGATTTTTTGAATTATTAGGTTTATAGGCTCTAGAATCATTGATTTTTCTTTTCTCAGTGTAAACCTTTCTTGAATTAAGCTTTTTCATTTCTTGTTCTCCCAGTTGGACAATGTGTTATATACCAGTGAATTGAAATTTATATGAATGGTTTCATAACTTTCTCTGGAACTGTAGATTCCAGGTCTAATACCCATGTTGTCTCATTAGTTACAGAACTTGTGCACTGTGCTGTAGCTTCAATATATATTTTTACTTAAAAAGTCACTTATAATTGCTCTGGCAACTTACTATTTGAACAATGACTTGATTTTGACTAACTAATTACTATCATTTTGACAGAGGCAACTTTTGAAGTACTACCAAGACTTAATGAAATCAAATTTAGCAGTGGAGCAATTGATGAGCTTCTGTTTTTGGATTTTCCACGCGAGTGTAGATTTCCTTCTGGGATGATGATGTTGGAATATGGAAAAGCAGTTCAGGAGAGTGTATATGAGCAGCTTCGTGTTGTGCGTGAGGGTCAGCTTCGAATCATATTTACTCAGGACTTAAAGGTTAACATAAATGAAAATTGTTCCATATTTTGAGTTGTTATGTTGCTTTAGTCTAGGAATAACCTATTGCACTCTCTTTTATGTAGATATTGTCTTTGGAGTTTTGTGCACGTAGACATGAAGAACTTTATCCTCGTCGTTTAGTTGCACCTCAGGTACTAAAATTTGTAACTTATTAGACCTAACCTCTTAACTCAGTCTCATTCCTTTTCTATTTCTTCCTCACTAATCAAAAGTTAACGACATTGCTATTATAAATTTACCATGCAATTGGATGAGAATTTATGTTCCTTAAGATGATTCTGTTGTTCTTTTTGGTAGATAACCAGATGTGTGCTAGTGCTGGATATAATTATGGTTTTAAAGAGCATACAGTTGTACTTGAGTCTTTAAAGAATAGAAGTTGTATGAGTAGGACAATTGGAAGTTGTGAACAATGTCCAACATTTTACTATATTAATTTCAAGTGACATTATTATACCCTTGCCTTGTTTTCTTTACTTGGGTTTGCTTGGCTCTGATGGTAATTTCATGTAGAGCAAGTAGGGGAAAGATATAGATTTTAGGGGGAAAATCAGAAATTGAATGAAAAAATGAGGGAGGGAAGGTGGAAGGAAGAAAGGAAATCAAGAGAGAAGTGGAAGAATCAGGGGTGAAAACCAAAGAACAATAGTGGGAAAATATCTCAATAGTCAATATTTCAAAAAATCAAAAATTCATCATCCAACACCTAATTGAAACAAGCACAAGTATCTATAACTAAATTAAAAAATCTAATAAAATCGAATACCAATTATAACACTAAAAGAAATAATTAGAAGAGAAATAAAATACTATTCAATCTGAAAGAACCTAAATATAGGTAAAGGTTACAACCAAATCGGGAAAGCATAAAATAAACACTTGAATAACATAATCCCTCAACCATCATATATTTCCACCATATAAATGTTCTTGGGTTCAATGTGAAACTATATCCTTTAGAGATGAAATGCATGGGAGGTAATCTTTGCATGCAAGTTATGTAGCTATGTTTCACAAGTGATTGATATCGATTGTTGGCCCTATGTATGGGGATTTATGTAATAAGAGAGGTGCTTTCAACATGGAGCTCAAATAATAATAGTACTTAAATTCTTATGAAAGAGAGCAAAGGGATTTGAAGTTCTTTTGTTGTGTGTTCTGAACTTGACAAAATAAATGAGTTGAAAGGTGAGAAGTGAAGACATAACAAGTCTTCCCTACCTAGTTTAGGAAAGGAGATGAGAAGGGAGTAGAGCAAACTATATAATTGATGTGCTATTGTTTGCATATCTAAGAAAATAATTACATTTCAAACCCTTTCAACTTGAAGTAATTTAAAAAATGAGGTGGGTTTAGTTTGCCTCCAATCTTTGCTATGCTATCTTTTAGGCTTTGCTTGGTAGGAAGGATGGAAAAGAGCGAGTATGGAAAATTTGTTAATTAAATGGTTAATATTCATAATCGCTTTCCCACTTCGTAACTTCATTAATTTAACAACATTTCCATCCCCACTCTTTTCCATCCTTCATACCAAGCAGAACCTCAGTTCACCTCCAACCTCTACTCTGCTGCTATCTTTTAAAGAAGAAATTCAAACATTGTAGGATAAAAAACTCTAATCCTTTCTGCTCTACTATTTTTTTTGGATGTGCTTGGTTGAGTGGAATAGTAGAATAATGGAAGGAGTGGAAAAGTAGAAAGAAAATAAATTGTATTTGGTAAGAGAAAAAGTGAGGAAAGAAAATAAGAGATTTTTCATCCTAATGCATAAAAATAAATCATTCCAAATTGGAATGATAAGAGGATAGAAAATGAGAGGATTGAAATGATAGTGGGGTATATGTTGGTTCAATATTATGCAAATTTTAAAAGTTTCATTCTTTTCTCTTATTTTTCAATTTTACAAAGCAATGAATGAAAAGGAAATTACTCAATTCTTTCAATTTTTTCTTCCTACCAAGCACACCAATAGAAAGAAATATATATATGTTTTTATCTTTTTATCTTTCTACCTTTACAATTTTCCATCTTTTAAATTTTCTTTCTATTCTACCAAGTAAAGCATTAGTTCCTTTCCTTCCAAACATGCCATAAATGTTGTGTTGAATTTACTGATAATGGGGAGCAGAACATCTTAAGAGGACCAAAAGATGTGAATCATTTTTGCTGCTTTTCTTTTGATCCTTTAATCTCTAAAATTGCATTCCTTTGGTAGGTGGAGTGCTTTTTAGTTTAACTTATCTCTGCTCGAAACTCTCCTGTAGTACATATTTCTTTCCATTTCCTGATCAGGTGCTCATTTTGTTCAAGTTATTTAAAGACACATGATATAATTTGAAATTTTAAATCATGCAGGTAAACCAGTTACTTCAGGTGGCACAAAAATGTCACAGCTCAATTTCTGAAGGCGGGTCTGACAGCGTTTCTCAGCAGGATTTGCAAACAAACAGCAACATGTCAGTTAAGCATACAATATTAGAAGTTTTTCATTCCATGAATTGGTGTTTCTTATCTGGTTCTTTTGGTTAGATCCTCTAAGATTTTAAGCAGATAAGTTGTTCCAAGTCATTGTAGTTAATCATACAATATTAGAAGTTTTTCATTCCATGAATTGGTGTTTCTTATCTAGTTCTTCTAGTTAGATCCTCTAAGATTTTAAGCAGATAAGTTGTTCCAAGTCATTGTCTGAGAAACCTGTGTGAAATTATCTCTCTTGTGTGCAATTTAGCCTGAGGGGCACAACCCCAAAAGTTCGATTTTGTGGTGTAGTTTTAATTTAGTAATAGAAGCTTAGACTGGTTATTTATTTATTTATTTTTAATTTAGTGAAGGTTTCAGTGAGTATTTTGGTTGCATCTTACTCAGATCTATTACCTGGATATTAGGGTTCCACTGATGCAACGTTGATTGCTTTCTTAGGTTCCTGATGGCTGGACGACAGCTTGTCAAGAGTTTGGAGTTACAATCACTGAATGATTTTGGTTTCTCAAAAAGATATGTGAGATGTTTGCAGGTACAGTTTTGGTTTTGTGCATTTAACAAATATTCTTTTTTGAGTTTCCTTACAGTTTGTGTAATTTGTTATAGATTGCTGAGGCTGTGATCAGCATGAAAGATCT
This sequence comes from Gossypium raimondii, assembly GCF_025698545.1. Classification (NCBI taxonomy): domain Eukaryota; kingdom Viridiplantae; phylum Streptophyta; class Magnoliopsida; order Malvales; family Malvaceae; genus Gossypium; species Gossypium raimondii. Next base: position 15,108,863 of record NC_068573.1, read on the forward strand.
GATAGATTTTTGTCGAGAACAAAAGGTTGGGCCTATTGGTAAGTGACTATTTCCCTTTCTGACCTCTGACATTTTGATATTTTTTCTATAAATTATAAAATTCATCTCTCTACTTGACAAAATTTTTAGAATTTGATCTTCATATTTTACGAAAATTGAAAAGTTAGTTTGGTCGGTAAACACATGAACTTGAAATGCTGATTTTTGCTAATTTGTTGCATATATAAATCACTTAACTACTACTGATACTTTCTTACATATAAATTGCTAAACGGCTAATTTTCAAGTCAACGATTTAACAGTAAGTGAAAAAACTCAGGAAAAATATTCTGTATATTTCTACTGCTTTAGTTTACAGATTATAAAGAGAGGAATAATTATTTTAAAGGAAACAATTCCTAATTTCCTAAGAATCAGTAATTGAGATTAGTTTCTATTTACAAGGGAACTACTAGTAATAAGGTAAGGTTTTTATCCTTAATTATAGGGATTCCAACACTCCCCCTCAAGCTAGAGTGTAGATGTTAATCAAACCCAGCTTGCCAATAAGTTCTTCAAATATGTTTCTGTTCAAACTTTTAGTTAACATGTCTACAACTTGTCTAGTAGGTAGGTAGGTGATGCATACTTCTCCTGAGTGTATTTTTTCTTTTATAAAGTGATGATCTATTTCCACATGTTTGGTCTGATCATGATGCACAGGATTATGTGCTATGTTGACAGCAACCTGGTTGTCACAGTACATCTTCATAGGTCTGGTATAAGGCACTTTTAGTTCTTCCATAAGTCTTTGTATCCAAATTCCTTCGCATATACCATGAGATAGTGCTCGATACTCTGCCTCTGCACTGTTGCGTGCTACCACAGACTTTTTTGCTCTTCCACGTCACGAGATTACCCCAAACATAGCTACAATAGCCACTTGTAGAGCGTTTATCATTAATGAACCCCCCCTGCATCGATTGTAGACTTCCACGCTTCATTGATGTCTTCTTGAAGCATGACCTTTACCAGAGTTCCTTTTAGATATCTTAGTATTCTATATGCGACTTCCAAGTGCTTCTCCCTGGGCATGCATATCTTGACTAATAACACTCACATCAAGGCTATGTCCGGACGGGTGTGAGATAGGTAGATGAGCCTTCCTACTAGACGTTGATATCTCCCCGCCGATTTTTTCTCCATCCTCATTAGTTCCCAATTTAAGGATAAAATCCATAGGAGTTTCGGCTGGTTTGCTGCCCATCAAACCAACTTCCGACAGTAGATCAAGAACATATTTCCTTTGGGAAATGAAGATACCTTTTTCCGACCTTGCTACCTCCATACCAAGAAAATATTTAAGACTCCCTAAGTCTTTAAGTTCAAACTCTGTACCAAGAAATTCTTTCAATCTCAAAATTTCGCTAGAGTCATTTCCTGTTAATATTATATCGTCGACATAAACGATAAGGATGCAACATTTACCCTTTTCCGAGTGCTTGTAGAACATGGTGTGGTCTGCTTGTCCTTGAATGTAGTTTTTGCTAGTCATAGCTTTTGCAAATCGGTTGAACCACGCTCGTGGAGATCGTTTCAGCCCATACAAGGATTTCTTCAACTTACACACTTGGTCCTTGTTTTCTTCAAACCCGGGTGGGAAATCCATGTACACTTCCTCATTTAATTTCCCGTTGAGAAAAGCATTTTTTACATCCAATTGATAGCAGAACCCGAACGGTGTTTAGTTTGGCAACCGGTGCAAACGTCTCATTGTAGTCAAGATCATAAGTTTGGGTGAATCCCTTAGCCACAAGTCGAGCTTTGTATCGGTCAATACGGCCATCGAGATTAAATTTCGTAGTGAAAATCCATTTGCACCTTATGGTTTTTTTCCCTTTAGGTAGATCCGAGACTTCCCATGTTTCATTGTTTTTGAGGGCCTTCATTTCTTCCATCACGGCTCGTCTCTACTCAGCTGATTCAAGAGCTTCTTTTATATTTTTTGGAGTTTTTATAGAATCAATATTAGTCACAAAAGCTTTGTAAGACTGAGATAAATTTCCATAGGATACAAACCGAGAAATAGGATGTTGAGTGCGACTCCTTGTACCCTTTCGAATCGCAATTGGAAGATAGATGGATGGTGAAGGAGGTGGGACTTCGTTTGTAACGACCCTCGGTTGGGGATGTAATTGGCTTCGCCAGTCGCTTCAGGAGAACGATTCATCGGAGTAAACTCAGATTTGCTGTTTTCCTTGATCAGGTGGCTGTTGTACTTCGATGGAGGTATTGTTATCGGGAAGGACGGTGTTAAACTCTTGCCGCGCAGGGGAAACAACAACTAAATCTGGGATAGGTTTGTTTGTGATAGTAGTAGTAGGATCAGGAGGTATAATGAGGAGAGTATTAAGGGTCTCATCTTCATTAAAAATCTCCCCCTGAAGATGAGATGCTGCAAAGTATGGTTCATTTTCGAAGAAGGTAACATCCCGAGAGACAAACATTCGGCGCAATGTTGGTGAGTAACACTTATAGCCTTTTTGTGTAGGGGAATATCCAATGAAGATGCAGGTGTGGGCTCGAGGATTAAGTTTGGATAGATTTGGTTGATGGTTATGGACAAAAGCTTTACAGCCGAATATTTTGGCTGGAAGATTAGGAACATGAAATAGAGGGAAGACCTTTAAAAGAGGATTTAGATGTGTTTGGAAATTGAGGATCTTTGATGGCATTCGGTTTATGAGATAACAAGCAGTGAGGACAACTTCTCCTCACAAGTATTTTGGAACATTCATGGTGAACATTATGGCTCGAGCCACATCAAGGAGATGATTTTTTCTCTCAGAGATCCCGTTTTGTTGAGGAGTGTCAGGACAAGAGCTTTGGTGTATAATGCCTTGGTCAAAAAGTTATGGACTTAAGACAGAGTTAAAGTATTCTCTCCCATTGTCAGTACGGAGGGTATGTATGGTAGAGTTGAATTGGGTTCGAATCATTGAGTGAAAATTTTGGAATACTTTGGGTGTTTCAGATTTTTCTTTGAGTAGATAGACCCAACAGACCCTAGTATGATCATCAATGAAGGTTATAAACAATCTAGCCCCAATAATATTTTTCACTCGGCTGGCTCCCCATAGGTCACTGTTGATTAATGAAAAAGGTTGGGACTGAATATGTGGTTTTAATGGGTATGACACACGGGTATGTTTAGATAATTGACAAATTTCACACTTCAAGGAATTAATACTTTTATTTCAAATAACAATGAAGATGTTTTTCAAATACACAAAGTTTGATGTCCTAACCTACGGTGCCATAACATAATAGTGTCCTCTTTGAAGTGGATAGAGCCCATCCCCTTGTGTACTTGCTTTTAGTCCATCATCAACTTTAGCAAAGGCCAATCATCCTCCCGATTTGCTCCTCAGATCACACAACCAATTGCAGAAAATTCAGCAAGAACTTTTTCATCCTTAGTAAGTTTACTAATTGAAAGTAAATTATAGGACAAGTTTGGGACATGTAGGACTATCAAGAGAAAAACTCTTTGTCATTTGTACTTCTCCTATTCCAGTCACATGTGAGTAAGAACCATCAGCTATACGGATTCGGGATTTGTTATGACAAGAAGTGTTGGTGTAAAACAACGTGGAGTCACCTGTCATGTGATCAGAGGCACCCGAATCGAGTATCCAAGGAGATTGATTATTAGATTCAAAAGCAATGTTGAGGGCAGTACCTTGAGTGGCTACAGATCCATGAGTAGTGGGACTACCAAGTATCTTATGGAGAGTCTCAAGCTGTGTTTTGGTTAAGCGAACATCAAGAACATCATTTGCAGTAGTGGAGGATAACATGGTAGTCTTATTAACCTTCTGTTTTTTTTCAGGATAGCCATGGAGTTTGAAGCATTTTTCTTTTGTATGACCAACACGATTGCAGTGACTACACCATGGTCTTGTTGATCCAAAATCATTTCCAGCACGTTGTTTTTGTGGCTGTGGACCTTTAGAGATGAGAGCAGAGGATTCAGTTGGACGGTTAGAAATCGGGGTCATAGGTTTAGGTTCATTTGAATCTCCCATCATGACAAGACGACGCTTTTCTTCTCTTCTAACTTCTGCAAATGCTTCACTGATCGTTGGGAAAGGTGATCTGCCCAGAATTCGGCTACTGATCTCATATAACTCACGGTTCAGTCCTGCTAAAAACTCATAAAGACGTTCATTGTTGAGATGGGTCATAAACCTGTTGTGTTCTAAGCCTTCACCCCAATCTGCCTCATAGTACATATCCAGTTCTTGCCACAAAATTTTCAGATTGTTGTAGTAGTGAGTTACCTCGAGTGTTCCTTGTCGGATATCCGTTAACTTAAGCTTGATCTCAATTACTTGGGAGGCGTTTCCAAAATCTGAGTAGTTTTCTTTGACTGCATCCCACATGTCTTTTGCAGTTTTGAAAAAAAGATAGGTGCGGCTTATATGGCCTTCTATCGAATTGATTAGCCAAGCCATTACAATTAAATTGTTGAGTTCCCAAGTGGCATAAGTAGGATCTGCTATGGTTGGTCGTGGAATTTCTCCATTGATGTATCCTAATTTGCCATGACTACGAATCACCATAAGAACCGATTGAGACCATTGCAGGAAGTTTTTCCCATTTAGCCGATGATTAGTGACTATAAGGGATGAATTAATTTCACCTTGAGTGATTCCCTGATTGATATTCTGAGTCATTTGTGATGTCTCAGTTTCAGATAAATTTTCACTGATATCACCCATTGGAGGACTAAATCGAAGGAATTTTTAGGAAGGGAAATTAGAGAAAAAAAAATAGGATCGAATGAATCCTAAAGCCCTGATGCCATGAAAAAACTCAGAGGAAAAATATTCTGTATATTTCTACTGCTTTAGTTTACAGATTGTAAAGGGAGGAATAATTATTTTAAAGGAAACAATTCCTAATTTCCTAAGAATTAGTAACTGAGATTAGTTTCTATTTACAAGGGAACTACTAGTAATAAGGTAAGGTTTCTATCCTTAATTATAGGGATTCCAACAGTAAGATGTAAGAGTGTTACCCAATTGGACTAACTTCTCAGTTTCGGAAAGTAGGAGGACCAAATCCTGACAAACTAAAATAAAGGGGCTAACTTTTCAGTTTTCATAAAGTAGAGAGGTTAAATTCATAAATAGATGATCTCTCTTTTGTTCATCTCATCTATTGACGGGCAATAATGGAATTGTATTATAATAACTGTCATATAATGTGGCATACTTGCTTTATTTAAAAACAAAATAAAATCATTCTAAGTGTTTTTTCTATTTGATTGGGTGGTATTTAGTTAAGAGATCCAAGAGGAAGTAACTACTTTTATGTAGCATGGGAATAATATTTAGCTGCTCCATTTTTGCTTTTTAAGAAAATCATCAGATTTGTAAAGATTGTGGCCATCACCTGGTTACTGTTCCCTTTATTAAGGAGAAAGCTTGCATGCTTTGCTTTTCATGGGAACTTTCTAGATAGCCTTTGTCTTCATCCCCTGATTCTTTCACAATAAACTTCTTAAGCCCCTTCTGTTTTCACCACTTGGAATTTTGCAACCACTGGGAAAAGAAAATGTTCGAGGCGAATTATTCTCGTTTTAGACTAAACATCTCCATGTATCTGGAATTTTAATCTGCTAAAATCTTGGTGGTTCTACAGTTTAGTTAATGTGAATTGAGAGAGAACCATTACAGCTTTGATTCTGTCTGTCTGTTTGCTTAAACACAAAATCTGCAGATGGCTTGAAAAACTATCCTCGACATGCCACTGCAGCCAAGATCCAAATGCAAAAAATGCTGGAAATGGAGCAACTAGCCAATGTTCAGGGTCTGCCAACAGAGATGAATACACTCAATAAGCTGATGGCATTGCATCCTGGAATAAACAATCAAACAGGCAACAACCATAACATAGTCGGTCGGGGAACTTTAAGCAGTTCAGCACAAACTGCTTTGGCACTTACTAACTACCAGAATCTGCTTGTTAGGCAGAATTCGATGAATTCAAAGCCTAGCCCTCTTCATCAGGAAGCCTCGTCTTCCTTCAATAATTTTAACCGAAGTCCATCCTCAAATTTCCAAGGTCGTGCTGCATTGTTACCAAGTTCCATGCATACCCTGCCTGTTAGTGGCTTATCAAGTCCGCATGTACTAGCTCAGCAGCCTCAACTGCAGAGGCATACATTAACCGCCACTAACTTAATTCAACAGAACCATCTGCTACCCTCTCAGAGTAACCAGGCTTTACAACAGAAAATGATACGACAGCTGCTCCATGAGATTCCCAATAATAATACGGGAGTTCAGCAGCAGTCCTGGAGTGGGCAGAGTGAGAATGCGAGCATGGGAAGAAATGGAATGGGCTTCGGAAGCAACACCACTGCTGCAGCTACCTCTAATATGTCGGGAAGTGTTGCAAGGGCTGCACCAAGTCAAAGCAACAGTTACCGAGCTGCTTCAAACAGTGACTCTACCCCAGCTGGTGGCAACAATGTATCCACCCAGAGAGCACCTGATTTGCCTCAGAATCTTCATTTGCAAGATGATATTATGTCGGATATAGCTCATGAGTTAACGGAAAATGGGTTTTTTAACTGTGACGTAGATGATCATACGAATTATGGGTGGAAGGCATGACTTTGTTTGGTCTAATAAATGGCTTCCGTTGTGTGAGTGTCGGGCAAATTTTTGTATAGAATACTGGAAATAGCTGTATTTTTCTTTCTAGTACCCGGGCCTCTTTAACATGGCATTGTTGCGACATCACTTGCTTTGTGCTTGACTTGGTATTTGGGGATCTTTGTATCATTTTCAACAAGTGTAATCTATTGAACGAACTTGAGAAGAGATTTAGTTTCTTATTAATATATAATATTTGCCTGTTTCACTGCCCCACTTTCATGATTCCTTGCGTCGCTTGTATGAGAATTTCTAAAGCAATTAAACATTTCAAAGAAGAGCTGTGATATCCTGGATGGCAAACAGTTTACAACTCTAGCAATGCTTCAATTATAGGAATGGCTTAAAGTCTTAAGTCATTTCTTCTGACGGAAGAAGTGGGCATCATGTCCCATTTCAGCTTACCTCACATGCATACCGATAGAAAAACGCACCCACCAATTTGTTATGCTGATGCTTGATGCTTGATGCTTGATGCTTGATACCTTAGCTAACAGTTCGTATAACGTTTTCTATTGTATTTATAATTATTTTAAAGTTGTCCAAGATATTCCCGAGAAAGTTCATATAAAGCATCCATTTTTCGTTAGTGGGTGGGTCTCTCGTTTATAAGTTGGAGAGTGAGTTAATCTATTATAAAAGTGAACAATTTAATCCAAATAAACTTTACTTGAGTATAACCTTGAACTTTAGAAAATTTTGTTTATTGTGCTTAAACATGACATGAAAAAAAAAACAGAAAATTAAATTCAACATTATTCAAAACACGATAGTGCTTAAATTGTTCAAATTTTTTATATTGATTTAAAACTTTAATTGAGAAGTTAATTTTTTAATATTTAACTTTACTCCCGTTTAAAAGTTTAAATATATAGCAATTATTTCATCATATTTATATATACTAGAACTAAATTACTTGCTTTTATAGTTAAATTGCCGAATAATTTAACCTCTATTATTATTTTTTTGGTCTGGACTCTTATCTAGCAACTCAATTTGAAGACAAGAGAGTACTGATAGATTGAAAAATTGTAAGGAGTTTTCATGTCAATGAGTTATAGAAAGTGTTTAAAATGAACCAAACGGGGAGTGAGTTTGAACTTTAAAATGAATTCTTACTTTGCAGCAATGGAAGAGCTACCTTGCACTCTAAGGACTGATTATTGTCCTCTCATGAGTCAGAACAAAAGAAAGCCTTAAAATATAATCGAGCAATTGGAATTTCTGGTGACATATATGGGAAAATTAAGATTATATGCCGATTTCAAGAAAAACAAGGAAACATAGGCTGAAATTTTGATTATTTAGTGAAATAGGTTACTTTTTCGTAGATGTGAAAAATGTGTCATGAGAACAGCGTTTTACAAAAAAATGCTTTCTACAAAAGCGCTTTCTTTTGACATGTAATCTTTTTTTTGAACAATTTCATTATATGTTCTAATCATATCTATTTTTTTTATACAAGAAAATGCCTAGAATTACCCATAATCGCTCATCAACCCATAAATAGGAGGATCATGCGCTTTAACGCACCAACATCCTCCTGTATTGGCAAGGATGCACATGCCAATCGAACTAAGATTCAATCAGCTTTCACATGTCAACTTTAGATGGTCAAATATTGCTAAAAAGAAGAATTATGAAAATAATGTTTAAAAATGTTTATTACGCAAAACGCAAAAAAAAATAAAAAATAAAAAGAGAGGGGTGCAACACAAGGACTTCCCAAAAGGTCACCCAACCTAGTACTACTTTCACTCAAGCACGCTTAACTGCATATTTCTAATGGAATCCAGTGTATTAGTGTTGGTATGATCACACCCATCAATTTTTACGCAATCTATATACATAAAGGTTACACCTTATCGCACTTGCGCCTCGAATTTGAATAAAATATAATCAAATAATGTTTAAAAAGATTTCTTTCACAAAACACAAATAAAAACAAAAAAAATTATGCAAATAATGTTTAAAAAGGTTTATTTCGCAAAATGCAAATAAAAAGATTTAAATAATGTTGACTTCTCAGGAAGGAGGTCACCCATCCTAGTACTACACTCACCCAAGCACACTTAACTACAGAATATTAATGGAATTCAATGCATTAGTGCTAGTATGATCGCACCCATCAATTATTGTACAATCTATTTACTTAAAGACTACCCCCTATCGCACCTGCGCCTCGAATTTGAAAGCAATTACAACCAAATAATGTTAAAAAAAATCATTTCGCAAAACGTAAATAAAAAAAAGAATTACGCAAATAATGTTTATACGAACTCGTATTCGTTGTCAAAATCGAGTCGTGTGTTGCCCGATCATAAAATTAAGTAACGAAGTTTTGGTTAAACAAAAGGGCTATTTTTAAAAGGTTGATAGTTTAAACAAAGTTAACAAACAAATGATAAGTCAATAGAATGGTGGAATGTGATCTTAACAGCAGAAGAAAGAACCTCTATTAAAGAATAGAGACCCAAATCTTATATGCTATCAAGGTGATAGATGAATGGATGTTTAAAAACTGTGACCCTCTATCTAGGAAGATAGGAACCAATAGCTATCAATGGGGTTGAACGCCACACTTAAAAAGTGATAAGTTCAAGAAGGAAACAAATTGACACCACTAGCAAGCTAGATAAGTCAATTTGAATCACTAAGAACAACAAGAGTTTGAACAACTCACAAAGTTGCAATAACTCATTCAAGATGCAAAAGTTTAGTTTTTTTCCAAATGTTTTCAAAACAACTATTTATAGGAAAAATATAAAAGAAAATGAATGGCCAACAGTCAGCCATTAATGTAGTTCATGTACACAAACCATACAATGAACCGAATGATTCATGAACTCCCTTAAATGCATATAAATGGCTGTTCACTCCCCTTTGTTGGTTCATGGACGCTCATCCCTTGTATTGACATGTATTTGGACGTTCATGCACCTCATTGAATGATATTCATGCATGCACTTTAACTTGAAGAGTCACATTCTTCCTCCCTTTGTTTTGCATGAATTCTTAGCATAGAAGAAACTTCAAGTGCCTTGTATGATCACCAAAAGTCTCATTCATCTCCTTGGGCCGTTCATGCACTTGTATGGAACATGCATTCTCATAAATAGGCACTTTAATGGCATGTAGGTTTATGAACTAGTTACATGCATCTTGCAGATTCATCCTCCATGATGTTCATGCATGTTACCATTCATTGTGCCACATTAATTGCTAAATTCTTTCCCCTTGGACGTGCATGCATGCTTAGCCATGAAGAAACTCCTGTTCCATGAATTGGCCACCTTTAATTCCTCTCTATCCCCTTTGACCGAATGTATAATGCATGGGACATGCATTTCCATTAATGATGCCATAATGAGAATGTTGGTTCATGAATTTGATGCATGGATCTTTGAAGTTCATTCCCCACTTTGGTGCATGTATATTCTCATTCAATGTGCTGAATTTATGAGGCTCAATTCCCTTGATTTGTTCATGAATTCTCCTTCATTAAGAAATGCATGAATTTGTTGGTTCCATGAATGTTCCTTCTTAATGAGTCCAATGAATCTAGAAAAGTGCATGAATGTCCAGCCGCCTATTTAATAACCTGCAAGACAAATTTAAACTCGGTTAAAAGCATCAATAAGACAAACTAAAACACAACTTAAATGTGTAATAAGCTAAGACACAATTAAGGAGTCTGAATTATTAACATGCATTAAGGTTGTCCGGAATAAGGCATAGTTAATAGGTCTGACTTAAAAAATGCATTGATTCTATCTGAATTATAACATACTTAATGGACATAAACCAAACTAAGACAAATATAAATGCTGAACAAATAATGACACAATTAATAGACTTAAACAAAAACAATCAGACATGTAATAATGTTGTAGGAAATTAAAACATAGTTAATATAATTGAAATGACTAGAAATGTTTAAGTCTTATTCAACAACTAATTAGTTAGCTAGGCTGAATTCGACTTGAATTAAATTGCATGGAGCACTTGTTGAACCATCCCAAGCTTGATTGACGAGTCCAATTGAAGTTTCCTCCCAAACTCGTGCAACTAAGGCCAAAATTGCTTCTTGGAATTGCTTGGCTCGAGCTCGAGTAATTGGACCAACTGGTAGCTCGATTGGATCATGAACGGATTCAGTTGAGCCCTTGGGCGAGTTCGTATCATCCCCCCTCTTCAAGGCGATTTGTCCTCAAATCGTTCCCAACATGAAATGGAGACAAGTCAGACATGTTGAAACTCGCACTAACATGATACTTACCTGGTAGGTCTATCTTATATCTTTCTTGAATCATATCCTCTAATCAGACCATTTGCTTGAAATTAGGCCATTTGCTTGAAAAAATCTTTGTTGATCACAACTCCTAGAATTATATCTTCCTTCTATCGGGTTGAACATAAATCTTTCTGGAACCTAAAAGTTAAGAACATTTTCAGTAACAAAATTAAAATGGAGGATTTCTTTCAATGCATTGCTTACACGATCTTGGAACAATTCAAAGATGTTGCAGTTCGTATAAGCATAATGAATATCAAGCGTTCCTTCCAAAAGATGTAAACTCAAGTTAACTCTGGGATCAAAAACAAGATTTTGTCTTACCATTTCAATCTGACTCTAGAGTTTCATAGCTGGCAACATAGAAGAAACATGGAGTAATTGAAAGTTATAATCATGCAAGACATTCTTAAATCCTTTCAACCAAAATAGAGAACAAAAATCTCTGAAATCAAAGAGTTGATTTTGACTTTGTACATCATTAGAATTCACATACATTGTTTTCGAAAATAATGATAAATCATGCAGCAAATGAAAGTGTCCAATGTAGTTAAACAAAGTAAAATCATGATGATCACCTTCTCTCAACAATAACTTAGGAAAACATGCTCCGGGTTTAAACACATGATTTTGATCGTTTATTTTTTAATACAACGAAAACTTTTCATTCAACAACAATTCACACATGTTTAACAAATATGATTTTGGCTTGGATATGTTCAAACAATCAAAGATTTCAAAATTCCTTCGAACAGGCAGAGATATCCATGAAGTTTTCTCACATTGATTTAAAGAATTCACATAGCATTCTAAATCAAACAGATTAAGCTTATCTCGTGGCAATTCTTTATCACTTACAACAATCAAGTGTTGTTGGCTTATGTTTGAAATAATAACAAAAATGTCCAAATCAACTTGCAATTTGATGTTATTCGAATAAACACAACAAATAATTAGACAAACACCTTAAGAAACTATTTGGGACAAAATCAGCAACTTGATTCAACAAACAAAACAGGTTGTCGTGAAGAATTTTTTTGAGATTAAAGACATTGGTACATTTGTCAACGAAATTCAAAGAATACCAACTTGATTGAATCTCGAGAGATTCCTTACCTTTCTTCCCTTCGGAGACTTGAAGAATATGTTTACTCCCCAACATACCTTTTTTGATTAATTAGAATCCTCTCTCGTCGGTAAGGTAATGAAGTTGGAACTCATTTTTGGGTGGAATTTTATAAACCTGAAATGAAGAGAAATCAAAAGGTAGACTTGAATGTGGGTTAGCAAAAATAGTCCTCCCCTTTGTTTGACTACTCTCTTCACTCGTTTCTTTTTCAAGCTCTCTTTCTTTTTCCACACTTTCTTTTATTTCTTCAATCTCATTTCCTCTTTTTCTCTTGCATAAAAATTCTATTTTTCAGACTCACTATCTCTTTTTCTTTCTTTTTCTTCTCGTTTTTGTACTTCACTTTCTTTTACCTCACTCACTTCCAACTCTTTTTTTCCTCTTTTTCTCTGACTTCTTTTCTTTTTCTTTTTCATTTCTTTTTCTCTTGCACATTTCTCTCGATTTTTCAACAGACTCTTTCAATCTAAGTTAGTCATCATAGACTTCTTCGGTGTAAGAGGAGCTAAGGTATGCCTATTGGCATAACCATCATGGATAACCCTTCGGTCTGGGTACCTCATCGCATGCAATCTCGTTTGGGTATTTACCAATGGAAAAGGAAACGATCACTTGTTTGGTAACCTTGAGTTCGCCTCCGTCGTTAAGCCATTGCCGCTTATAGGGGTGCTGATGCTTGGTAGTGGTAAAACCCAGCTTTCCCACCATCATAGTGCTGGCCACATTTGTGCAACTCCCACCGTTAATGATTACAATACAGACTTTACCTTGCACACCACAAACTTTACGTTTGTGCGATCATACAAGCACTAATGCATCAGATCCCATAAGAACTCCGCAGTTAAGTGCCTTTGGGCGAGAGTAGTACTAGAACGGGTGATCCCCTAAGAAGTACTGGTGTTGTACCCCTCTCATTTTATTTTATATAATTTTTTAGTTGCATTTTCTAAACATCATTTATCTTGCTCAATCTATTTAGATAAAGGCTACCCCGTATCACACTTACGCCTCGAATTTGAATGAAAATTCATCCAAATAACGTTTCAAATGACTTATTTCGCAAAATGCAAATAACTAATTAAATAAATGATGTTTAGAAAATGAATCTAAAAAAAATATATAAAATAAAATGGGAGGGGTGCAACACGAGGACTTCCCAAGAGGTCACCCATCCTAGTACTACTCTCGCCCAAGCACACTCGACTGCGGAGTTCTTATGGGATCCGATGCATTAGTGCTAGTATGATCGCACCCGTGAACTCTTGCGCAATCTATTTATATGAAGGATGCACCTTATCGCACTTGCACCTCGAATTAGTTACATGATGTTTAGAAAATGCAACTAAAAAAAATTATATGATAATGGGAGGGGTGCAGCACTAGGACTTCCCAAGGAGGTCACCCATCCTAGTACTACTCTCGCTCAAGCATGCTTAGCTGCGAAGTTCTGATGGGATCCGATGCATTAGTGCTAGTAAGATCGCAACTATCAACTCTTGCGCAATCTATTTATGTAAAGGCTGCCCCTTATCGTACTTGCGCCTCGAATTTGAATAGAAATTTGACCAAATAACGTTTCAAAAGATTTACCTCGCAGAACAAAATAACTAATTAGTTACACGATGTTTAGAAAATGCAACAAAAAATTTTTTTTTGTTCTGAAATAAAATGGGAGGGGTGCAACACGAGGACTTCCCAAGAGGTCACCCATCCTAGTACTACTCTCGCCCAAGCACGCTTAACTGTAGAGTTCCAACGGGATCTGGTGCATTAGTGCTAATATGATCACACCCGTCAACTCTTGCGCAATCTATTTATATAAAGGCTACCCCTTATCGAATTTGCGCCTCGAATTTGAATGAAAATTCGACCAAATAACCTTTCGAATGATTTATTTCGCCAAATGCAAATAAGTAATTAGTTACACGAAGTTTAGAAAATGCAACTAAAAAAATTGTATCAAATAAATCGGGAGGGGTGCAACACGAGGAGTTTCCAGGAGGTCACCCATCCTAGTAGTACTCTCGCCCAAGCAATCTTAACTGCGGAGTTCTGATAGGGTCCGGTGAATTAGTCCTCGTTTGATCACACCTGTAAACTCAGGCGCAATCTATTTATATAAAGGCTGCCCCTTATCGCACTTGCGCCTCAAATTTAATTGCGAATTCGACCAAATAACGTTTCAAATGATTTCCTTCGCAAAACACAAATAAGTAATTATATACACGGTGTTTAGAAAATGCAACTAAAAAAAATTTATATGAAATAAAATGGGAGGATGCAACACGAGGACTTCCCGGGAGGTCACACATCCTTGTACTACCCTCACCCAAGCTTGCTTAACTGTAGAGTTCTAATGGGATCCGGTGCATTAGTGCCAGTATGATCGCATCCGTCAACTCTTGCGCAATCTATTTACATAAAGGTTGCCCCTTATCGCACTTGCGCCTCAAAATTGATTGCAAATTTGATCAAATAACGTTTCAAATGATTTGTTTCGCAAAAGGCAAATAGCTAATTATTTACATGATGTTTAGAAAATGCAACTAAAAAAATTTATATGAAATAAAATGGGAGAGGTGCAACACATGGACATCCCAGGAGGTCACCCATTCTAGTACAACTCTCGCCCAGGCACGCTTTATAGCGGAGTTCTGATGGGATCCAGTGCATTAGTGCTTGTATGATCGCACCCGTCAACTTTTGCGCAATCAATTTATATAAAAGCTGCCCCATATTGTACTTGACCTCGAATTTGAATGCAAGTTCGACCAAATAACGTTTCAAATGATTTATTTCGCAAAACGTAAATAGCTAATTACTTATACGATGTTTAGAAAATGCAACTAAAAAAAATTTATATGAAATAAAATGGGAGGGGTGCAACACGAGGACTTCCCAAGCGGTCACCCATCCTAGTACAGCTCTTATCCAAGCACGCTTACCTGAGGAGTTCTGATGGGATCCGATGCATTAGTGCTGGTATGACCGCACTTGTCAACTATTGCACATGTGCCTCAAATTTGCACATGTGCCTCGAATTTGATTGCAAATTTGACCAAATAACGTTTCAAATGATTTGTTTCGCCAAAAGAAAATAACTAATTAGTTACACGATGTTTAGAAAATACAACTAAAAAAATGTATATGAAATAAAATAGGAGGGGTGCAACAAGAGGACGTCACAGGAGGTCACCCATCCTAGTAGTACTCTCCCCCAAGCACTCTTAACTGCGGAGTTCTGATGGGGTCCAGTGAATTAGTGATGGTATGATCGCACCTATAAACTCGTGCGCAATCTATTTATATAAAGGCTACCCTTTATCGCACTTGCGCCTCGAATTTGATTGCAAATTCAACCAAATAACGTTTCAAATGATTTCCTTTGTAAAACGCAAATAAGTAATTATATACACGGTGTTTAGAAAATGCAACTAAAAAAATTTATATGAAATAAAATGGGAGGATACAGCACGAGGACTTCCTAGGAGGTCACCCATCCTAATACTACCCTCACTCAAGCTCGCTTAATTGTAGAGTGTTAATGGGATCCGCTGCATTAGTGCTAGTATGATCGCATCCGTCAGCTCTGGCACAACTATTTATATAAAGGCTGCCTCTTATCACACTTGCACCTCGAATTTGAATGCAAATTCGACCAAATAACGTTTCAAATGATTTGTTTAACAAAAAGCAAATTATTAATCAGTTGCACGTTGTTTAGAAAATACAACTAAAAAAATTTATATGAAATAAAATGGGAGGGGTGCAACACGAGGACATCCCAGGAGGTCAACCATCCTAGTACTACTTTCGCCCAAGCATGCTTTACAGCAGAGTTCTGATGGGACCCAGTGCATTAGTGCTGGTATGATCACACCCGTAAACTTTTCCGCAATCAATTTATATAGAAGCTACCCCATATCGTACTTGCGCCTCGAATTTGAATGCAAATTCGACCAAATAAGTTTAAAATGATTTATTTCACAAAATGAAAATACCTAATTATTTACACGATGTTTAGAAAAGGCAACTAAATTTTTTTTATATGAAATAAAATGGGAGGGGTGCAACATGAAGACTTCCTAGGAGGTCACCCATCCTACTACTACTCTCACCCAAGCACGCTTACCGAAGGAGTTTTGATGGGATCTAGTGCATTATAGCTGGTATGATCGCACCTGTCAACTTGTGCGCAATCTATTTATATAAAGGCTGCCCTTATCGCACTTGCGCCTCGAATTTGATTACAAATTCGACCAAATAACGTTGCAAGTGATTTGTTTCGCTAAAAGTAAATAACTAATTAGTTACACGATGTTTAGAAAATATAAAAAAAGGTATATGAAATAAAATGTGAGGGGTGCAACATGAGGACATCCCAGGAGGTCATCCATCCTAGTAGTACTCTTGCCCAATCACTCTTAACTGTGGAGTTCTGAGGGGTCCAGTGAATTAGGTTGGTATGATCGCACCTGTAAACTCGAGCGTAATCGATTTAAATAAAGGCTTCCCTTTATCGTACTTGCACCTCAAATTTGATTGTAAATTTGACCAAAAACATTTCAAATGATTTCCTTTGCAAAACACAAATAAGCAATTATATACACGGTATTTAGAAAATGCAACTAAAAAAAATTTATATGAAATAAAATGGGAGGATGTAGCACGAGGACTTCCCAGGAGATCACCCAACCTAGTACTACCTTTACTAAAGCTCGCTTAACTGTAGAGTGCTAATGGGACCCGGTGCTTTAGTGCTAGTATGATCGCATCCGTCAACTCTAGCGCAATCTATTTATATAAATGCTGCCCCTTATTGCACTTGTGCCTCGAATTTGAATGTAAATTCGACCAAATAATGTTTCAAATGATTTGTTTCGCAAAAAGCAAAAAACTAATTAGTTACACGATGTTTAGAAAATACAGCTAAAAAAAATTATATGAAATAAAATGGGAGGAGTGCAACACGAGGATATCCCAGGAGGTCACCCATCCTAGTACAACTCTCGCCCAGGCACACTTTACAGCGGTGTTCTGATGGGATCCAGTGCATTAGTGCTGGTATTATCGCACCCGTAAACTTTTGCACAAACAATTTATATAAAGGCTGCCCCTTATCGTACTTGTGCCTCGAATTTGAATGCAAATTCGACCAAATAATGTTTCAAATGATTTACTTCGCAAAACAAAAATAACTAATTAGTTCCACGATGTTTAGAAAATACAACAAAAAGAATTTTTTTATGAAATAAAATGGGAGGGGTGCAACACGAGGACTTCCCAGGAGGTCACCCATCCTAGTCCTACTTTTACCCAAGCACGCTTAGCTTCAGAGTTCTGACGGGATTCGGTGCATTAGTGCTAGTATGGTCGCACTCGTCAACTCTTCTGTAATCTATATATATAAAGGCTACCCCTTATCGCACTTGCACCTCGAATTTGATTGCAAATTCGACCAAATAACATTTGAAATGATTTCTTTCCAAAAACGCAAATAACTAATTAGTTACACGATGTTTAGAAAATGCAATTAAAAATTGTTTTTTTACAAAATAAAATGGGAGGGGTGCAACACGAGGACTTTCTAACAAGTTGCCCATCCTAGTACGGCTCTCGCCCATAAGCGCTTAACTGCGGAGTTCTGATGGGATCTGGCGCATTAGTGCGGGTACGATCACACCCGTCAACTCTTGCGCAATCTATTTATATAAAGGCTGCTCGTTATCGCACTTGCGCCTCGAATTTGAATGTAAATTCGACCAAATAACGTTTCAAATTCTTTATTTCGAAAAACGCGAATAAGTAATTACTTACACAATGTTTGGAAAATGCAACTAAAAAACAAATTTATATGAAATAAAATGGGAGGGGTGCAACACGTGGACTTCCCAAAGGGTCACCCAACCTAGTACTGCTCTTTCCCAAGCAAGCTTAATTGCGGAGTTTTGATTGGATCTAGTGCTTAAGTGCGGGTATGATCGCACCCATCAACTATTGCGCAATCTATTTATATAAAGGCTGCCCCTTATCGTACTTGCGCCTCAAATTTGACTGGAAATTCGACCAAAGAACGTTTCAAATGATTTCTTTCGCAAAACACAAATAACTAATTAGTTACATGATGTTTAGAAAATGCAACTAAAATTTTTTTCTACGAAATAAAATGGGAGGGGTGCAAGACGAGGACTTCCCAAGAGGTCACCCACCCAAATACTACTCTCTCCAGAGCACGCTTAACTGCAGAGTTCTAATAGGATCCGGTGCATTATTGCTGGTATGATCGCTCTCGTCAACTCTTTCACAATCTATTAATATAAAGGTTGCCCCTTATCGTACATGTGCCTCGAATTTGAATACAAATTCGACCATATAATGTTTCAAATTATTTATTTCGGAAAACACAAATAAGTAATTAGTTACACGATGTTTGGAAAATGCAACTAAAAAAAATTATATGAAATAAAATGAGAGAGGTGCAACATGAGGACTTCCTAAGGGGTCACCCATCTTAGTACTACTCACTCCCAACCACGCTTAACTGCGGTGCTTAAGTGCTGGTATGGTCGCACCCGTCAACTATTGCATAATCTATTTAAATAATGGATGCCCCTTATCGCACTTATGCCTCCACTTTAATTGCAAATTCGACCAAATAATCTTTCAAATGATTTGTTTCGCAGAACGCAAATAACTAATTAGTTACACGATGTTTAGAAAATGCAACTAAAAATTGTTTTTCTACGAAATAAAACGGGAGGGGTGCAACATGAGGACTTCCCAAGAAACCGCCTATCCTAGTACGATTCTCGCCAAGAGCGCTTAACTGCGGAGTTTTGTTGAGATCTGATGCATTAGTGGTGGTATGATCGCACCAGTAAACTCTTGCGCAATATTTTATATAAAGGCTGCCCCTTATTGCACATGCGCCTCGAATTTGAATGCAAATTCGACCAAATAACGTTTCAAATTATTTATTTCGCAAAACAAAAATAAGTAATTACTTACACGGTGTTCAGAAAATGCAACTAAAAAACAAATTTATATGAAATAAAATGGAAGAGGTGCAACACGAGGACTTCCCAAGAGGTTACCCATTCTAGTACTACTCACCCCCAAGCACGCTTAGCTGCAGAGTTCTGATTGGATTTAGTGCTTAAGTGCTGGTACGATCGCACCCATGAACTCTTGCGCAATCTATTTATATAAAGGCTGCCCCTTATCCCACTTGCGCCTCGAATTTGATTGGAAATTCGCCAAAATAACGTTTCAAGTGATTTCTTTCGCAAAACGCAAATAACTAATTAGTTACACGATGCTTAGAAAATGCAACTAAAATTTTTTTTCCACGAAATAAAATGGGGGGTTCAAGACGAGGACTTCAGATAGGTCACCCATCCTAGTACTACTCTCTCCCGAGCATGCTTAACTTCAGAGTTTTGATGGGATCCGGTGCATTAGTGCTGATATCATCGCACCTGTCAAGTGTTGCGCAGTCTCTTTATATAAAGGCTACCCCTTATCGTACTTATGCCTCGAATTTGATTGCAAATTCGACAAAATAACATTTGAAATGATTTCTTTCGCAAAACACAAATAACTAATTAGTTACACGATGTTTAGAAAATGCAACTAAAAATTGTTTTCTACAAAATAAAATGAGAGGGGTGCAACACGAGGACTTTCTAAGAAGTCGCCCATCCTAGTACGACTATCGCCCATGAGCGCTTAACTGCGGAGTTCTGATGGGATCCGGTGCATTAGTGCGGGTATGATCGCACCCGTCAACTCTTGTGCAATCTATTTATATAAAGGCTACCCTTATAGCACTTGCGCCTCGAATTTGAATGCAGATTCGACCAAATAACGTTTCAAATTATTTATTTCGCAAAACGCAAATAAGTAATTACTTACACGATGTTTGGAAAATGCAACTAAAAAACAAATTTTTATGAAATAAAATGGGGGGGTGTAACACGTGGACTTCCCAAAGGGTCACCCATCCTAGTACTGCTCTCTCCCAAGCACACTTAACTGCGAAGTTCTGATTGGATCTAGTGCTTAAGTGTTGGTATGATTGCACCCATCAACTCTTGCGCAATCTATTTATATAAACGCAGCCCCTTATCGCACTTGTGACTCGAATTTGATTATAAACTCGACCAAAGAACGTTTCAAATGATTTCTTTCGCAAAACGTAAATAACTAATTAGTTATACGATGTTTAGAAAATGCAACTAAATTTTTTTTCTACGAAATAAAATGGGAAGGGTGAAAGACGATGACTTCCCAAGAGGTCATCCATCCTAGTACTACTCTTTCTTTAGCGCGCTTAACTGCAGAGTTCTGATGTGATCCGGTGCATTAGTGCTGATATGATTTCACCCGTCAAGTCTTGCGCAATCTCTTTATATAAAGGGTTCCCCTTATCGCACTTGCACCTCGAATTTGAATGCAAATTCGACCAAATAACGTTTCAAATTCATTATTTCGCAAAATGCAAATAAGTAATTAGTTACACGATGTTTTGAAAATACAACTAAAAAACATTTATATGAAATAAAATAGGAGAGGTGCAACACGAGGACTTCCCAAGAGGTCACCCATCGTAGTACTATTCACTCCCAAGCACACTTAATTGTGGAGTTCTGATGGATTCGGTGATTAAGTGCTGGTATGGTCGCTCCCTTCAACTCTTGTGTTATCTATTTTTATAAAGGCTTCCCCTTATCGCACTTGCGCCTCGAATTTGACTTCAAATTCGACCAAAAAACATTTTAAATGATTTATTTCACAAAACGCAGATAACTAATTAGTTACACGATGTTTAGAAAATGCATCTAAAAATTGTTTTTCTATGAAATAAAATGGGAGGAGTGCAACATGAGGACTTCCAAAGAAGTCGCCCATCCTAGTACGACTCTCGTCCATGAGAGCTTAACTGCGGAGTTCTGATGGGATCCGGTGCATTAGTACTGGTATGATCAGACCCGTTAACACTTGCGGAATCTATTTATATAAAGGTTGCCCTTTATCGCGCTTGGACCTCGAATTATATTCCGAATTTGACCCAATAACATTTCAAAAGATTACTTTCGCAAAATGCAAATAACTAATCTGTTACAAGATGTTTAGAAAATGTAACAAAACAAAAGTTTATAAGAAATAAATCGGGAGTGGATGAACACGAGGACTTCCCAGGAGGTCACCCATCCTAGTACTACTCTCGCGCAAGCACTCTTAACAGCAGAGTTCTAATGGAATCCGATGAATTAATGCTAGTTTGATTGCAGTCATCAACTGTTGCGTAATCTATTTATATAAAGGCTGCCCCTTATCGCACTTCCGCCTCGAATTTGAATGCAAATTCGACCAAATAAAGTTTCAAATAATTTATGTTGCAAAACGCAAATAACAAATTAGTTACACCACTTGGAGAATATGAAACTAAAAAAATATTTATATGAAATAAATTTGGTGGGGTTCAACACGAGGACTTCCTAAAAGGTCACTCATCCTAGTACTACTCTCGCCTAAGCACGCTTAACTGCGGAGTTCTGATGGGATTCGATGCATTAATGCTGATATGATCGCACCGGTCAACTCTTGCGCAATATATTTATATAAAGGCTGCCACTTAATGCACTTGCGCCTCGAATCTGAATGCAACTTCGACTAAATAATGTTTCAAATGATTTATTTCGCAGAACGCAAATAACTAATTAGTTACACGATTTTTAGAAAATGCAACTACAAAAATTTATATGAAATAAAATGGGAGGGGTGCAACACGAAGACTTCCCAAGAGGTTACCCATCCTAGTACTACTCTCGCCCAAGCACGCTTTGCTGCGGAGTTCTAATGGGATCCGGTACATTAGTGCTGGTATGATCGCACCCTTAAACTCTTGCGCAATGTATTTACGTAAACGCTGCCCCTCATCGCACTTGCGCCTTGAATTTGAATGCAAATTCAAGCAAATAACGTTTCAAATAATTTAATTCGCAAAACGGAAATAACTAATTAGTTACGCCACGTTGAGAAAATGCAACAAAAAAATAGTTAAATGAAATAAATTGGGAGGGGTGCAACACGAGAACTTCCCATAAGATCCCCCATCCTAGTACTACTCTCGCCCCAGCACGTTTAACTACAGAGTTCTGATGGGCTCCGGTGCATTAGTGCCAGTATGATAGCACGAGTCAATACTTGCACAATCTATTTATATAAAGGCTGCCCCTAATCGCACTTGCGCATCGAATTTGAATACAAATTCGGCCAAATAACGTTTCAAATGATTTATTTCGAAGAACGCCAATAACTAATTAGTTAAATGATATTTAGAAAATCCAACTAAAAAAAATTATGAAATAAAATGGAAGGGGTGCAACATGATGACTTCCCAAGAGGTCACCCATCCTAGTACTATTCTCGCCCAAGCAAGCTTAACTGCAGAGTTCTGATGGGATACGGTGCATTAGTGCTGGTATGATTGCACACGTCAACTCTTGCGCCTCGAATTTGAATACAAATTCGACCAAATAACGTTTCAAATGATTTATTTCGCAAAACGGAAATAACTAATTAGTTAAAAAATGTTTAGAAAATGCAACTAAAAAAATTATATTAAATAAAATATAAGAGGGGTGCAACACGAGGACGTCACTGGAGTACGACTCTCATACAAACACGCATAACTGCGGAGTTCAGATGGGATTCGGTGTATTAGTACTGGTATGATCGCACCCATTAATTCTTTCGCAATCTATTTATATAAAGGCTGTCGCTTATCGCACTTGCGCCATGAATTTGAATGCAAATTCGACCAAATAACGTTTCAAATAATTTATTTCGCAAAACGCCAAAAACAAATTAGTTACACGATATTTAAAAAATGCAACACGAGGGTGCAACACGAGGATTTCCCAGGAGGTGACCTATCCTAGTACTACTCTCACCCAATCACGCTTAGCTGCGGAGTTCTAATGGGATACGGTGCACTAGTGCTGGTATGATTGCACGCGTCAACTCTTGCGCAATCTATTAACATAAAGATCGCCCCTTATCGCACTTGTGCCTCAAATTTGAATGCAAATTCGACCAAATAACGTTTTAAATTATTTATTTTGAAAATCACAAATAACTAATTAATTACACCACGTTTAGAAAATGCAACTAAAAAAACTTTATCTGAAATAAAATGAGAGGGAAGCAACACGAACACTGCCCAGGAGGTCACCCATTGTAGACTACTCTCGCCCAAGCACGCTAGACAGTAGAGTTCTGATGGGAACCGGCACTCTAGTGCTGGTATGATCGCCCCCGTAAACTCTTGCGCAATCTATTTATATAAAGCCTGCCCCTTATCGCACTTGCGCTTCCAATTTGA
This sequence comes from Gossypium raimondii, assembly GCF_025698545.1. Taxonomy (NCBI): domain Eukaryota; kingdom Viridiplantae; phylum Streptophyta; class Magnoliopsida; order Malvales; family Malvaceae; genus Gossypium; species Gossypium raimondii. The sequence continues at coordinate 15,132,382 of NC_068573.1, forward strand.
ATGCAAATTCGACCAAATAATGTTTCAAATAATTTATTTTGCAAAACCCAAAATAACTAATTAGTTACACCACGTGTAGAAAATACAACTAAAAAAACTTTTTACATGAAATAAAATGGGAGGGGTGAAACACGAAGACTTCCCAGAAGGTCACCCATCCAAGTACTACTTTCGCCTAAGCATGCTTAACTGCACGTTTCTGATGGGATCCGGTGCATTAGTGCTGGTATGATCTCACCCGTCAACTCTTGCGCAATCTATTTATATAAAGGCTGCCCCTTATCGCACTTACACCTCGAATTTGAATGCAAATTCGACCATATAACGTTTTAAATTATTTATTTCGCAGAACGCAAATAACATATTAGTTACACCACGTGTAGAAAATGCAACTAAAAAAACTTTATATGAAATAAATTGAGAGGGGTGCGACACGAGGATATCCCAGGAGGTCACCCATCCTAGTACTACTGTCGCACAAGAACGCTTAACTGCAGAGTTCTGATGGGATACGGTGCATTAGTGCTGGTATGATTGCACACGTCAACTCTTGCCCCTCGAATTTGAATGCAAATTCGACCAAATAACGTTTCAAATGATTAATTTCGCAAAACGGAAATAACTAAATAGTTAAAAGATGTTTAGAAAATGCAACTAAAAAAATTATATTAAATAAAATATAAGAGGGGTGCAACACGAGGGCTTCACTGGAGTACGACACTCATACAAACACGCATAACTGCAGAGTTCAGATGGGATCCGGTGTATTAGTGCTGGTATGATCGTACCCATCAATTCTTTCGCAATCTATTTATATAAAGGCTGTCGCTTATCACACTTGCGCCATGAATTTGAATGTAAATTCGACCAAATATCGTTTCAAATTATTTATTTCGCAAAACACCAAAAACAAATTAGTTACACGATATTTAAAAAATGCAACTAAAATTTTTTTATGAAATAATATGTAGGAGGGGTGCAACACGAGGGCTTCCCTAAAGGTCACCCATCCTAGTACTACTCTCGTCCAAGCACGCTTAACTGCAGAGTTTTGATGGGATCAGGTGCATTAGTGCTAGTATGATCGCACCCATCAACTCTTGCGCAATCTAATTTCATAAAGGCTACCTTTTATCGCCCTTGCGCCTCAAATTTGAATGCAAATTCGACCAAACCATCCTAGTACAACTCTCGCCTAAGCACGCTTAGCTGCGGAGTTTTGATGGGATCCGTGGCATTAGAGCTGGTATGATCGCCCGCGTCAACTCTTGCGTAATCTATTTATATAAAGGCTACCCCTTATAGCACTTGCGCTTTGAGTTTGAATGCAAATAACTAATTAGTTACACCACGTTGAGAAAATGCAACTCAACAAAATTATATGAAATAAAATGGGAGGGCTGCAACACGAGGACTTCCCAGGAGTTCACCCAACCTAGTACTACTCTCACCCAAGCAAGCATAACTACGGAGTTCAGATGGGATACGGTGTATTAGTGCTGGTATGATTGCACCCGTCAACTCTTTCGCAACCTAATTATATAAAGGTTGCCCCTTATCGCACTTGCGCCTCAGATTTGAATGCAAATTCGATCAAATAACATTTCGAATGATTTATTTCGCAAAACGCCAATAACTAATTAGTTACACGATGTTTAGACAATGCGACTAAAAAAATTATATAAAATAAAATGGGAGGGGTGCAACATGAGGATTTCCCAGGAGGTGACCTATCCTAGTACTACTCTCAGCCAAGCACGCTTAGCTGCGGAGTTCTAATGGGATACGGTGCACTAGTGCTGGTATGATTGCACGCGTCAACTCTTGGGCAATCTATTTACATAAAGATCGCCCCTTATCGCACTTGTGCCTCAAATTTGAATGCAAATTCGACCAAATAACGTTTTAAATTATTTATTTCGAAAAACACAAATAACTAATTAGTTACACCACGTTTAGAAAATACAACTAAAAAAAACTTTATCTAAAATAAAATGAGAGGGAAGCAACACGAACACTTCCCAGGAGGCCATCCATCCTAGACTACTCTCGCCCAAGCACGCTTGACAGTAGAGTTCTGATGGGATACGACACTCTAGTGCTGGTATGATTGCACCCGTAAACTCTTGCGCAATCTATTTATATAAAGCCTGCCCCTTATCGCACTTGCGCTTCCAATTTGAATGCAAATTCGACCAAATAATGTTTCAAATAATTTATTTTGCAAAACCCAAATAACTAATTAGTTACACCACGTGTAGAAAATACAACTAAAAAAACTTTTTACATGAAATAAAATGGGAGGGGTGAAACACGAAGACTTCCCAGAAGGTCACCCATCCAAGTACTACTTTCGCCTAAGCATGCTTAACTGCACGTTTCTGATGGGATCCGGTGCATTAGTGCTGGTATGATCGCACCCGTCAACTCTTGCGCAATCTATTTATATAAATGCTGCCCTTATCGCACTTACGCCTTGAATTTCAATGAATATTATACCAAATAACATTTCAAATTATTTATTTCACAAAACACAAATAACTAATTAGTTACACCACGTGTTGAAAATGCAACTAAAAAAAACTTTATATGAAATAAAATGGGGGTGCAACACAAGCACCGGTCAACTCTTGCGCAATCTGTTTATATAAAGCTTGCCCAAGCACGGTTAATTACGAAGTTCTGATGAGATCCGGTGCATTAGTGCTGGTCTAATCGCACCCGTCAACTCTTGCGCAATCTATTTATATAAAGCTTGCCCCTTATCGCACTTGCGCATCCAATTTGAAGGCAAATTCGACCAAATATCGTTTCAAATTATTTATTTCGCAAAACGCAAATAATGAATTAGTTACACCATGTGGAAAAAATACAACTAAAAAAAAACATTATATGAAATATAATGGGAGGGGTGCAACTCGAGGACTTCCCAGGAAGTTACCCATGCTAGTATTACTCTCGCACAGGCACGCTTAACTGCGGAGTTCTGATGGGATCCGATGCATTAGTCCTGGTAAGTTCGCACCCGTCAACACTTGGGCAACCTATTTATATAAAGGCTGCCCCTTATTGCACTAGCGCCTCGAATTTGAATGCAAATTCGACCATATAACGTTTTAAATTATTTATTTCGCAGAACGCAAATAACATATTAGTTACACCATGTGTAGAATATGCAACTAAAAAAACTTTATATGAAACAAAATGGGAGGGGTGCAACACGAGGACTTCCTAGGAGGTCACCCATCCTAGTACTACTCTCGCCCAAGCACGCTTATCTGCAGAGTTTTGATGGGATCCGGTGCATTAGTGCATTTATGATCGCACCCGTCAACTCTTGCGAAATCTATTCATATAAAGGCTGCCCCTTATCGCACTTGCGCCTCGAATTTGAATGCAAATTCGACCAAATATCGTTTGAAATTATTTATTTTGCAAAACGTAAATAACGAATTAGTTACACCACGTGTAGAAAATGTAACTAAAAAAACTTTATATGAAATAAATTGAGAGGGGTGCGGCACGAGGACATCTCAGGAGGTCACCCATCCTAGTACTACTCTCGCCCAAGAACGCTTAACTGTGGAGTTCTGATTGGAACAGGTGCATTAGTAACGGTATGATCGCACCCGTCAACTCTTGGGTAATCTATTTATATAAAGGCTGCCCCGTATCAAACGTGCGCCTCGAATTTGAATGCAAATTCGACCAAATATCGGTTGCAATTATTTATTTCGCAAAACGCAAATAACGATTTTTTTACACCACGTGTAGAAAATACGACTAAAAAAAACTCTATTTGAAATAAAATGGGAGGTGTGCAACACGAGGACTTCCCAAGAGGTCACCCATCCAAGTATTACTCACGCCCAAGCACGCTTAACTGCGGAGTTCTGATGGGATCCGGTGCATTAGTGCTAGTATGATCGCACCCGTCAACTCTTACGCAATCTATTCATATAAAGGTTGCCTCTTATCGCTCTTGCGCCTCGAATTTGAATCAAAATTCGTCCAAATATCGTTTCAAATTATTTCTTTCCTAAAACGCAAATAACGAATTAGTAACACCACTTGGAGAAAATGCACCTAAAAAAAACTTTATATGAAATAAAACGGGAGGGGTGCAACACGAGATTTCCCAAGAGGTCACCCATCCTAGTACTACTCTCACCCTAGCACGCTTACTTGCGGCGTTCTGATGGGATCTGGTGCGTTAGTGCTGGTATGATCGCACCCGTCAACTCTTGCGCAACCTATTTATATAAAGGCTGCCCCTTATGGCACTTACGCCTCGAATTAGAATGCAAATTCGACCATATAAGGTCTCAACTTATTTATTTCGCAAAATTCAAATAGCATATTAGTTAATCTACGTGTAGAAAATGCTACTAAAAGAAATACTTTATATGAATTAAAATGGGAGGGGTGCAACACAAGGACTTCCCAAAAGGTTACCCATCCTAGTACTATTCTCGCCGACGCACGCTTGACTGCGGAGTTCTGATGGGATCCGGTGCATTAGTACTGGTATGATCGCACCCATCAACTCTTGCGCAATCTATGTGTATAAAGGATGCCCCTTATCGTGCTTGCGCCTCGAATTTGAATGCAAATTCGACCGTAAAACGTTTCAAATTATTTATTTCGGAAAACGCAAATAACGAATTAGTTACACCATGTGGGGAAAATGCAACTAAAAAAAGTTTATATGAAATAAAATGAGAGTGGTGCAATAAGAGGACTTCCCAAGAGGTCACCCATCCTAGTTCTACTCTCGCCCAAGCACGCTTAACTGCGGAGTTTTAATAGGATCCGGTGCATTAGTGCTGGTATGATCGCACCCGTCAGCTCTTGTGGAATCTATTTATATAAAGGTTGCCCCTTATCGCCCTTGCGCCTCGAATTTGAATGTAAATTCGATCAAATAACTTTTCAAATTATTTATTTTGCAAAACACAAACAACGAATTAGTTACACCACGTGGAGAAATTGCAAGTAAAAAAAACTTTATATGAAATAAAATGGGAGCGGTGCAACACGTGGACTTCCCAGGAGGTCACCCGTCGTAGTACTACTCTCGCTCAAGCACGCTTAGCGGAGTTCTAATGGAATCCGGTGTATTAGTACTAGTATGATCGCACCCGTCAACTCTTGTGCAATCTATTTATATAAAGGCTGCCCCTTATGGCACTTGCGCCTCGAATTTGAATCAAATTCGACCATATAATGTTTCAAATTATTTATTTCGCAAAATTAAAATAACATATTAGGTAATCTTCGTGTAGAAAATGCTACTAAAAGAAATACTTTATATGAGTTAAAATGGGAGGGGTGCAACACAAGGACTTCCCAAAAGGTTACCCATCCTAGTACTCCTCTCGCCGAAGCATGCTTGACTGCGAAGTTCTGATGGGATCCGGTGCGTTAGTGCTGGTATGATCGCACTCGTCAACTCTTGCGCAATCTATGGATATAAAGGCTGCCCCTTATCACGCTTGCGCCTCAAATTTGAATGCAAATTCGACCATATAACGTTTCAAATTATTTATTTCGGAAAACGCAAATAACGAATTAGTTACACCATGTGGAGAAAATGCAACTAAAAAAACTTTATATGAAATAAAATGGGAGGGGTACAACAAGAGGACTTCCCAAGAGGTCACCCATCCTAGTTCTACTCTCGCCGAAGCACGCTTAACTGCGGAGTTTTAATAGGATCCGGTGCATTAGTGCTGGTATGATCGCACCTGTCAACTCTTGCGCAATCTATTTATATAAAGGCTGCCCCTTATCGCCCTTGCGCCTTGAATTTGAATGTAAATTAGACCAAATAGCTTTTCAAATTATTTATTTCGCAAAACGCAAATAACGAATTAGTTACACCACGTGGAGAAAATGCAAGTAAAAAAAACTTTATATGAAATAAAATGGGAGCGATGCAACACGTGGACTTCCCAGGAGGTCACCCATCATAGTACTGCTCTCGCCCAAGCACGCTTAACTGCAGAGTTCTGATGGAATTCGGTGTATTAGTACTAGTATGATTGCACCCGTCAACTCTTGTGCAATCTATTTATATTAAGGCTGCCCGTTATGGCACTTGCGCCTCGAATTTGAATGCAAATTTGACCATATAACGTTTCGAATAATTTATTTCGCAAAATTCAAATAACATATTAGTTAATCTACGTGTAGAAAATGCTACTAAAAGAAATACTTTATATGAATTAAAATGGGAGGGGTGCAACACAAGGACTTCCCAAAAGGTTGCCCATCCTAGTACTATTCTCGCCGAAGCACGCTTGACTACGGAGTTCTGATGGGATCCGGTGCGTTAGTGCTGGTATGATCGCACCCGTCAACTCTTGCGCAATCTATTCATATAAAGGCTGCCTCTTATCGCAGTTGCGCCTCGAATTTGAATGCAAATTCGACCAAATATCGTTTCATATTATTTATTTAGCATAACGCAAATAACGAATGAGTTACACCACGTGGAGAAAATGCAACTAAAAAAATATTATATGAAATAAAATTGGAGGGGTGCAACACGAGGACTTCCCAAAAGGTCACCCATCCTAGTACTACTCTCGCCCAAGCACTTAAACTGCGGAGTTCTGATGGGATCCGATGCATTAGTGCAAGTATGATCCCACCCGTCAACTCTTGTGCAAGCTATTCATATAAATGTTGCCCCTAATCGCAATTGCGCCTCGAATTTGAATGCAAATTCGACCAAATATCATTTGAAATTATTTATTTCGCAAAATGCAAATAACGAATGAGTTACACCACGTGAAGAAAATGCAATTAAAAAAATTATATGAAATAAAATGGGAGGGGTGCAACACGAGGACTTCCCAAGAGGTCACCCATCCTAGTACAACTCTCGCCCAAGCATGCTTAACTGAGGAGTTCTAACGGGATCCGGTGCATTAGTGCTGGTATGATCGCATCGATCAACTCTTGCGCAATCTATTCATATAAACGTTGCCTCTTATCGCACTTGCGCCTCGAATTTTAATGCAAATTCGACCAAATATCGATTCAAATTATTTATTTCGCAAAACGCAAATAGCGAATGAGTTACACCTTGTGAAGAAAATGCAACTAAAAAAAATTATATGAAATAAATTGGGTGGGGTGCAACACGAGGACTTCCCAGGAGGTCACCCATCCTAGTACTACTCGCCATGCACGCTTAATGGAGTTCGATCGATCCGGTGCATTAATGTGTTGTGATCGCACCACAACTCTTGCGCAACCTATTTATATAAAGGTCGCCTTTATCGCCTCTTAGCCTCAAATTTGAATGCAAATTCGACCAAATAACTTTTCAAATTATTTATTTCGCAAAACGCAAATAACGAATTAGTTACACCACGTGGAGAAATTGCAACTAAAAAAACTTTATATGAAATAAAGTGGGAGCGGTGCAACAGGTGGACTTCCCTAGAGGTCACCCATCTTAGTACTACTCTCGCCCAAGCACGCTTAACTGCAGAGTTCTGATGGAATCTAGTGTATTCGTTCTAGTATGATCGCACCCATCAACTCTTGTGCAATCTATTTATATAAAGGCCGCCCCTTATCGCACTTTTTCCTCAAATTATTTATTTCACAAAACGCAAATAACGAATTTGTTACACCACGTGGAGAAAATGCAACTAAAAAAACTTTATAAGAAAAAAACTGGGAAGGGTGCAACATGAGGACTTCCAAAGAGGTCACCCATCCTAGTACTAATCTCGCCCAAGCACGCTAAATTGCGGAGTTCTAATGAGATCCGGTACATTTGTGCTGGTATGATCGCACCTGTCAACTTTTGCGCAATCTATTTATATAAAGGCTGACCCTTATCGCACTTGCGCCTCGAATTTTAAGGCAAATTCGACCGAATATCGTTTCAAATTATTAACTTTAAAAAAACGCAAATAACGAATAAGTTACACCACGTGGAGAAAACGCAACTAAAAAAATATTATATGAAATAAAATGGTAGGGGTGCAACACGAGGACTTCCCAGGAGGTCACCCATCCTAGTACTACTCTTGCCCAAACACGCTTAACTGCGGAGTTCTGACGGGATTCGGTGCATTAGTGCTGGTTTGATCGCACCCGTCAACTCTTGCGCAATCTACTCATATAAAGGCTACCTCTTATCGCAGTTGCGACTCGAATTTGAATGCAAATTCGACCAAATATCGTTTCAAATTATTTATTTCGCATAACGTAAATAACAGATGAGTTACACGACGTGGAGAAAATGCAACTAAAAAAAATTGGATGAAATAAAATGGGAGGGGTGCAACACGAGGACTTCCAAGGAGGTCACCCATCCTAGTACTACTCTCGCCCATGCACGCTTAACAGCGGAGTTCTGATGAGATCCGGTGCATTAATGCTAGTATGATCGCACCCGTCAACTCTTGCGCAATCTATTTATATAAAGGCTGCCCCTTATCGCCCTTGCGCCTCGAATTTGAATGCAAATTCGACCAAATAACTTTTCAAATTATTTATTTCGCAAAACGCATATAACGAATTAGTTACAACACGTGGAGAAATTGCAACTAAAAAAACTTTATTTGAAATAAAATGGGAGCGGTGCAACACGTGGACTTCCGAAGAGGTCACCCATCCTAGTACTACTCTCGCCCAAGCTCGCTTAACTGAGGAGTTCTGATGGAATCCGGTGTATTAGCACTAGTATGATCGCACCCGTCAACTCTTCTACAATCTATTTATATAAAGACCGCCCCTTATCGCACTTTTGCCTCGAATTTTAATGCAAATTCTACCAAATAACGTTTCAAATTATTTATTTCGAAAAACGCAAATAACGAATTAGCTACACCACGTGGAGAAAATGCAACAAAAAAACCTTTATAAGAAATAAAATGGGAGGGGTGCAACATGAGGACTTCCAAAGAGGTCACCCATACTAGTACTAATCTCACCAAAGCACGCTAAATTGCGGAGTTCTAATGAGATCCGGTGCATTTGTTCTGGTATGATCGCACCTGTCAACTTTTGCGTAATCTATTTATATAAAGGCTGGCCCTTATCGCACTTGCGCCTCGAATTTTAATGCAAATTCGCCAAATATCGTTTCAGATTATTAATTTCGCAAAACGCAAATAACGAATGAGTTACACCATGTGTAGAAAATGCAATTAAAAAAAATTATATTAAATAAAATGGGAGGGGTGCAACACGAGGACTTCCCAGGAGGTCACCCATCCTAGTACTACTCTCGCCAAGCACGCTTTCCTTAGAGTTCTGGTGCGATCCGGTGCATTAGTGCTGGTATGATCGCATCCGTCAACTTATGCGCAATCTATTCATATAAAGGCTGCCCCTTATCGCACTTGCGCCTCGAATTTGAATGAAAATTCGACCAAATATCGTTTCAAATTAATTATTTTGGAAAACGCAAATAACGAATGAGTTACACCAAGTGGAGATAATGCAACTAAAAAAATATTATATGAACTAAAATGGGAGGGGTGCAACACGAGGACTTCCCAGGAGGTCACCCATCCTAGTACAACTCTCGCCCAAGCACGCTTGACTGTGGAGTTCTGATGGGATCCGGTGCATCAGTGATTGTATGATCGTACCCGTCAACTCATGCGCAATCTATTCATATAAAGGCTGCCCCTTATCGCACTTGCGCCTCGAATTTGAATGCAAATTCGACCAAATATCGTTTCAAATTATTTATTTTGGAAAACGCAAATAACAAATGAGTTACATTAGGTGGAGATAATGCAACCAAAAAAATATTATATGAAATAAAACGGGAGGGGTGCAACACGAGGACTTCCCAGGAGGTCACCCATCCTAGTACAACTCTCGCGTGAGCACGCTTAACTGTGGAGTTCTGATGGGATTCGGTGCATCAGTGCTGGTATGATCGCACCCGTCAACTCTTGCGCAATCTGTTCATATATAGGCTGCCTCTTATAGCACTTGCGCCTCGAATTTCAATGCAAATTCGACCAAATATCTTTTCAAATTATTTATTTCGGAAAACGCAAATAACGAATGAGCTACACCACGTGAAGAAAATGCAACTAAAAAAAATATTATGAAATAAAATGGGAGGGGTGCAACACGAGGACTTCCCAGGAGGTCACCTATCCTAGTACTACTCTCGCCCATGCACGCTTAACAGCGGAGTTCTAATGAGATCCGGTGCATTAATGCTAGTATGATCGAACCCGTTTACTCTTGCGCAATCTATTTATATAAAGGCTGCCCCTTATCGCCCTTCCGCCTCGAATTTGAATGCAAATTCGACCAAATAACTTTTCAAATTATTTATTTCGCAAAACGCATATAACGAATTAGTTACAACACGTGGAGAAATTGCAACAAAAAGAAACTTTATTTGAAATAAAATGGGAGCGGTGCAACACGTGGACTTCCGAAGAGGTCACCCATCCTAGTACTACTCTCGCCTAAGCTCGCTTAACTGAGGAGTTCTGATGGAATCCTGTGTATTAGCACTAGTATGATCGCACCCGTCAACTCTTCTGCAATCTATTTATATAAAGACCGCCCCTTATCGCACTTTTGCCTCGAATTTTAATTCAAATTCTACCAAATAACGTTTCAAATTATTTATTTCAGAAATCGCAAATAACGAATTAGCTACACCACGTGGAGAAAATGCAACTAAAAAAACTTTATGAGAAATAAAATGGGCGGGGTGCAACATGAGGACTTCCAAAGAGGTGACCCATACTAGTACTAATCTCACAAAAGCACGCTAAATTGCGGAGTTCTAATGAGATCCGGTGCATTTGTTTTGGTATGATCGCACCTGTCAACTTTTGCGTAATCTATTTATATAAAGGCTGGCCCTTATCGCACTTGCGCCTCGAATTTTAATGCAAATTCGCCAAATATCGTTTCAGATTATTAATTTCGCAAAACGCAAATAACGAATGAGTTACACCACGTGAAGAAAATGCAACTAAAAAAAACATTATATGAAATAAAATGGGAGGTTTGTAACACGAGGACTTCCCAGGAGATCACCCATCCTAGTACTACTCTCGCCCATGCACGCTTAATTCCGGAGTTCTGATGGAATCTATTCATATAAATGTTAGTATGATCGCACCCGTCAACTCTTGTGGAATCTATTCATATAAATGTTGCCCCTTATCGCAATTGCGCCTTGAATTTGAATGGAAATTCGAACAAATATCGTTTCAAATTATTTATTAAGCAAAACGCAAATAACGAATGAGTTACACCAGGTGAAGAAAATGCAACAAAAAAAATATTATATGAAATAAAATGCGAGGGGTGCAACACAAGGACTTCCCAGGAGGTCACCCATCCTAGTACAACTCTCGCCCAAGCACGCTTAACTGCGTAGTTCTGATGGGATCCGATGCATTAGTGGTTGTATGATCGTACCCGTCAACTCTTGCGCAATCTATTCATATAAAGGCTGCCCCTTATCGCACTTGCACCTCGAATTTGAATGCAAATTCGACCAAATATTGTTTCAAATTATTTATTTCGCAAAACGCAAATAACGAATGAGTTACACCAAGTGGAGAAAATGCAACTAAAAAAAATATTATATGAAATAAAATGGGAGGGGTGCAACACGAGGACTGTCCAAGAGGTCACCCATCCTAGTACTACTCTCGCCCAATCACGTTTAACTGCGAAGTTTTAATGGGATCTGGTGCATTAGTGCTTTGGTATAATCGCACTTAATCAACTCTTGCATAATCTGCTCATATAAAGGTTGCCCTTATCGCATTTGCGCTCAATTTGAATTCAAATTCACCAAATATCGTTCAAATTATTTATTTCGCATAACGCAAATAAGGAATGAATTACACCACGTGGAGAAAATGCAACAAAAAAAAACATTATATGAAATAAAATAGGAGGGGTGCAACACGAGGATTTCCCAGGAGGTCACCCATCCTAGTACTAATCTCGCCCAAGCACACTTAACTGCGGAGTTTTGATGGTATCCGATGCATTAGTGATAGTATAATCGCACCCGTCAACTCTTGTGCAATCTATTCATATAAAGGTTGCCCATTATCGCAATTGCGCCTCGAATTTGAATGCAAATTCAATAAAATATCGTTTCAAATTATTTATTTCGCAAAACGCAAATAACAAATGAGTTACACAACGTGAAGAAAATGCAACAAAAAAAATTATCTGAAATAAAATGGGAGGTGTGCAACACGAGGACTTCCCAAGAGGTCGCCCATCCTAGTATTACTCTTGCCCAAGCGCGCTTAACTGCGGCGTTTTGATGGGATCCGGTGCATTAGAGCTGGTATGATCACACCCGTCAACCCTTGCGCAATCTATTCATATAAAGGCTGCCCCTTATCGCACTTGCAACTCGAATTTTAACGCAAATTCGACCAAATATCATTTCAAATTATTTATTTCGCAAAATGCAAATAACGAATGAGTTGCACCACGGGAAGAAAATGCAACTAAAAAAATTATATGAAATAAAATAAGAGGGGTGCAACACGAGGACATCCAAGGAGGTCACCCATCCTAGTACTACTCTCGCCCAAGCACGCTTACCTGCGGAGTTCTGATGGGATCCAGTGGATTAGTGCTAGTATGATCGCACCCGTCAACTCTTGCGCAATCTATTCATATAAAGGCTGCCCCTTATCGCACTTGCACCTCGAATTTGAATGCAAATTCGACCAAATATTGGTTTAAGTTAATTATTTCGCAAAACGCAAATAACGAATGAGTTACACCACGTGGAAAAAATGCAACAAAAAAAATATTATATGAAATAAAATGGGAGGGGTGCAACACGAGGACTTCCCAAGAGGTGACCCATCCTAGTACTACTCTCGCCCAAGCACGCTTAACTGCGGAGTTCGAATGAGATCTGGTGAATTAGTGCTGGTATGATCGCACCCGTCAACTCTTGCGCAATCTATTCATTTAAAGGCTTCCCCTTATCGCACTTGCGCCTCGAATTTGAATGCAAATTCGACCAAATATTGTTTCAAATTATTTATTTCGCAAAACGCAAATAACGAATGAGTTACACCAAGTGGAGAAAATGCAACTAAAAGAAATATTATATGAAATAAAATGGGAGGGGTGCAACACGAGGACTGTCCAAGAGGTCACCCATCCTAGTACTACTCTCGCCCAATCACGTTTAACTACGAAGTTTTAATGGGATCCGGTGCATTAGTGCTGGTATAATCGCACTCGTCAACTCTTGCGCAATCTGTTCATATAAAGGTTGCCCCTTATCGCACTTGCGCCTCGAATTTGAATTCAAATTCGACCAAATATCGTTTCAAATTATTTATTTCGCATAACGCAAATAAGGAATGAATTACACCACGTGGAGAAAATGCAACAAAAAAAACATTATATGAAATAAAATAGGAGGGGTGCAACACGAGGATTTCCCAGGAGGTCACCCATCCTAGTACTACTCTCGCCAAAGCACACTTAACTGCGGAGTTTTGATGGTATCCGATGCATTAGTGCTAGTATAATCGCACCCGTCAACTCTTGTGCAATCTATTCATATAAAGGTTGCCCATTATCGCAATTGCGCCTCGAATTTGAATGCAAATTCAATAAAATATCGTTTCAAATTATTTATTTCGCAAAACGCAAATAACGAATGAGTTACACCACGTGGAAAAAATGCAACAAAAAAAATATTATATGAAATAAAATGGGAGGGGTGCAACACGAGGACTTCCCAAGAGGTGACCCATCCTAGTACTACTCTCGCCCAAGCACGCTTAACTGCAGAGTTCGAATGAGATCTGGTGAATTAGTGCTGGTATGATCGCACCCGTCAACTCTTGCGCAATCTATTCATTTAAAGTTTGCCCCTTATCGCACTTGCGCCTCGAATTTGAATGCAAATTCGACCAAATATCGTTCCAAATTATTTATTTCGCATAACGCAAATAAGGAATGAGTTACACCATGTGGAGAAAATGCAACTAAAAAAAAATATATGAAATAAAATAGGAGGGGTGCAACACGAGGACTTCCCAGGAGGTCACCCATCCTAGTACTACTCTCGCCCAAGCACGCTTAACTGCAGACTTTTGATGGTATCCGATGCATTAGTGCTAGTATAATCGCATCCGTCAACTCTTGTGCAATCTATTCATATAAAGGTTGCCCCTTATCGCAATTGTGCCTCGAATTTGAATGCAAATTCGGCCAAATATCGTTTCAAATTATTTATTTCGCAAAACGCAAATAACAAATGAGTTACACTACGTGAAGAAAATGAAACTAAAAAAAATATTATCTGAAATAAATTGGGAGGGGTGCAACACGAGGACTTCCTAAGAGGTAACCCATCCTAGTTCTACTCTCGCCCAAGCATGCTTAACTGCGAAGTTTTAATAGGATCCGGTGCATTAGTCTTTGGTATGATCACTTTGAAATCAACTCTTGCGCAATCTATTTATATAAAGGTCGCCCTTATAAGCCTTGCGCCTCGAATTTGAATTTAAATTCGACCAAATAACTTTTCAAATTATTTATTTCGCAAAACGCAAATAAGGAATTAGTTACACCACGTGGAGAAATTGCAACTAAAAAAAACTTTATATGAAATAAAATGGGAGCGGTGCAGCACGTGGACTTCCTAGGAGGTCACCCATCGTAGTACTACACTCGCCCAAGCACGCTTAACTGCGGAGTTCTGATGGAATCCGGTGTATTAGTTCTAGTATGATCGCACCCGTCAACTCTTGTGCAATCTATTTATATAAAGGCCGCCCCTTATCGCACTTTTGCCTCGAATTTGAATGCAAATTCTACCAAATAACGTTTCAAATTATTTATTTCGCAAAACGTAAATAACGAAATAGTTACACCACGTGGACAAAATGCAACTAAAAAAACTTTATAAGAAATAAAATGGGAGGGGTGCAACATGAGGACTTCAAAAGAGGTCACCCATCGTAGTACTAATCTCGCCCAAGCACGCTAAATTACGGAGTTCTAATGAGATCCGGTGCATTTGTGCTGGTATGATCGTACCCATCAACTTTTGCGCTAAATTGCGGAGTTCTAATGAGTTCTAAATTGCTGACCCTTATCGCACTTGCGCCTTGAATTTTAATGCAAATTCGACCAAATATCGTTTCAAATTATTAAATTTTCAAAACGCAAATAACGCTAAGTTACACCACGTGGAGAAAATACAACTAAAAAATATTATATGAAATTAAATGGGAGGGGTGCAACACGACGACTTCTCAGGAGGTCACCCATCCTAGTACTACTCTCGCCAAACACGCTTAATGCGGAGTTCGATTGATTCGGTGCATTAGTGCTGGTATGATCGCACCGTCAACTCTTGCACAATCTATTCATATAAAGGTCGCCTCGATCGCGATTCGCCTCGAATTTGAATGCAAATTCGACCAAATATCGTTCATATTATTTATTTCGCATAACGCAAATAACGAATGAGTTACACCACGGGGAAAATGCAACTAAAAAATATTATATGAAATAAAATGGGAGGGTGCAACACGAGGACTTCCTGGAGGTCACCCAACCTAGTACTACTCTCGTCAAGCACGCCGAATCATGGAGTTCGATGGGATCCGATGCATTAGTGCAATTATGATCGCACCCGTCAACTCTTGTGCAAGCTATTCATATAAATGTTGCCCCTTATCGCATTTGCGCCTCGAATTTGAATGCAAATTCAACCAAATATCATTTGAAATTATTTATTTAGCAAAATGCAAATAACGAATGAGTTACACCACGGGAAGAAAATGCAATTAAAAAAATTATATGAAATAAAATGGGAGGGGTGCAACACGAGGACATCCCAAGAGGTCACCCATCGTAGTACAACTCTCGCCCAAGCACGCTTAACTGAGTAGTTCTGATGGGATCCAGTGCATTAGTGCTGGTATGATCGCACCGATCAACTCTTGCGCAATCTATTGATATAAAGGCTGCCTCTTATCGCACTTGTACCTCGAATTTGAATGCAAATTCAACCAAATATCGATTCAAATTATTTATTTCGCAAAACGCAAATAACGAATGAGTTACACGTTGTGAAGAAAATGCAACTAAAAAAAATTATATGAAATAAATTGGGAGGGGTGCAACACAAGGACTTCCCAGGAGGTCACCCATCCTAGTACTACTCGCCATGGACGCTAATAATGAAGTTCGATGAGATCAGTGCAAGAATGATATTACGATCGCACCCGTCAACTCTTGCGCAATCTATTTATATAAAGGCTGCCCCTTATCGCCCTTGCGCCTCGAATTTGAATTTAAATTCGACCAAATAACTTTTCAAATTATTTATTTCGCAAAACGCAAATAAGGAATTATTTACACCACGTGGAGAAATTGCAACTAAAAAAAACTGCGGAGGTCACCCATCGTAGTACTACAGTAGCCCAAGCACGCTTGACTGCGGAGTTCTGATGGAATCCGGTGTATTAGTACTAGTACGATCGCACCCCTCAACTCTTGTGCAATCTATTTATATAAAGGCCGCCCCTTATCGCACTTTTGCCTCGAATTTGACTGCAAATTCTACCAAATAACGTTTCAAATTTTTATTTTGCAAAACGTAAATAATGAAATAGTTACACCACGTGGAGAAAATGCAACTAAAAAAACTTTATAAGAAATAAAATGGGAGGGGTGCAACATGAGGACTTTAAAAGAGGTCACCCATCGTAGTACTAATCTCGCCCAAGCACGCTAAATTGCGGAGTTCTAATTAGATCCGGTGTATTTGTGCTGGTATGATCGCACCCGTCAACTTTTGCGCAATCTATTTATATAAAGGCTAACCCTTATCGCATTTGCGCCTCGAATTTGAATGCAAATTCGACCAAATATCATTTGAAATTATTTATTTAGCAAAATGCAAATAACGAATGAGTTACACCACGGGAAGAAAATGCAATTAAAAAAATTATATGAAATAAAATGGGAGGGGTGCAACACGAGGACATCCCAAGAGGTCACCCATCCTAGTACAACTCTCGCCCAAGCACGCTTAGCTGAGTAGTTCTGATGGGATCCAGTGCATTAGTGCTGGTATGATCGCACCGATCAACTCTTGCGCAATCTATTGATATAAAGGCTGCCTCTTATCGCACTTGTACCTCGAATTTGAATGCAAATTCAACCAAATATCGATTCAAATTATTTATTTCGCAAAACGCAAATAACGAATGAGTTACACGTTGTGAAGAAAATGCAACTAAAAAAAATTATATGAAATAAATTGGGAGGGGTGCAACAGGAGGACTTCCCAGGAGGTCACCCATCCTAGTACTACTCTCCCCCATGGACGCTAATAATGAGTTCGATGAGATCCAGTGCAAGATGTCATTACGATCGCATCTGGCCAACTCTTGCGCAATCTATTTATATAAAGGCTGCCCCTTATCGCCCTTACGCCTCGAATTTGAAATTAAATTCGACCAAATAACTTTTCAAATTATTTATTTCGCAAAACACAAATAAGGAATTATTTACACCACGTGGAGAAATTGCAACTAAAAAAAACTGCGGAGGTCACCCATCGTAGTACTACACTAGCCCAAGCACGCTTAACTACGGAGTTCTGATGGAATCCGGTGTATTAGTACTAGTACGATCGCACCCGTCAACTCTTGTGCAATCTATTTATATAAAGGCCGCCCCTTATCGCACTTTTGCCTCGAATTTGACTGCAAATTCTACCAAATAACGTTTCAAATTTTTATTTCGCAAAACGTAAATAATGAAATAGTTACACCACGTGGAGAAAATGCAACTAAAAAAACTTTATAAGAAATAAAATGGGAGGGGTGCAACATGAGGACTTCAAAAGAGGTCACCCATCGTAGTACTAATCTCGCCCAAGCACGCTAAATTGCGGAGTTCTAATTAGATTCGGTGTATTTGTGCTGGTATGATCGCACCCGTCAACTTTTGCGCAATCTATTTATATAAAGGCTAACCCTTATCGCACTTGCGCCTTGAATTTTAATGCAAATTCGACCAAATATCGTTTCAAATTATTAAATTTTGAAAACGCAAATAACGAATGAGTTACGCCACGTGGAGAAAACGCAACTAAAAAAATATTATATGAAATAAACTGGGAGGGGTGCAACACGAGGACTTCTCAGGAGGTCACCCATCCTACTACTCTCGCCCAAACACGCTTAACTGCGGAGTTCTGATGAGATTCGGTGCATTAGTGCTGGTATGATCGCACCCGTCAACTCTTGCACAATCTATTCATATAAAGGCTAGCTCTTATCGCAGTTGCACCTCGAATTTGAATGCAAATTCGACCAAATATCGTTTCATATTATTTATTTCGCATAACGCAAATAACGAATGAGTTACACCACGTGGGGAAAGTGCAACTAAAAAAATATTATATGAAATAAAATGGGAGGGGTGTAACACGAGGACTTCCCAGGAGGTCACCCATCCTAGTACTACTCTAGCCCAAGCACGCTGAACTGCGGAGTTCTGATGGGATCCGATGCATTAGTGCAAGTATGATCGCACCCGTCAACTCTTGTGCAAGCTATTCGTATAAATGTTACCCCTTATTGCATTTGCGCCTCGAATTTGAATGCAAATTCGACCAAATATCATTTAAAATTATTTATTTCGCAAAACACAAATAACGAATGAGTTACACGTTGTGATGAAAATGCAACTAAAAAAAATTATATGAAATAAATTGGGAGGGGTGCAACACGAGGACTTCCCAGGAGGTCACCCATCCTAGTACTACTCGCCATGGACGCTAAAATGAGTTCGATGAGATCCGGTGCATTAATGTCATATGATCGCACCCGCCAACTCTTGCGCAATCTATTTATATAAAGGCTGCCCCTTATCGCCCTTGCATCTCGAATTTGAATTTAAATTCGACCAAATAACTTTTCAAATTAGTTATTTCGCAAAACGCAAATAACGAATTAGTTTCACCACGTGGAGAAATTGCAACTAAAAAAAACTTTATATGAAATAAAATGGGAGACGTGCAACACGTGGACTTCCCAAGAGGTCACCCATCTTAGTATTACTCTTGCCCAAGCATGGTTAACTACAAAGTTCTGATGGAATCTGGTGTTTTAGTACTAGTATGATCGCACCCGTCAACTCGTGTGCAATTTATTTATATAAAGGCCGCCCCTTATCGGACTTTTGCCTCGAATTTGAATGCAAATTCTAACAAATAACGTTTCAAATTATTTATTTCACAAAATGCAAATAACGAATTTGTTACACCACGTAGAGAAAATGCAACTAAAAAAACTTTATAAGAAATAAAATGGGAAGGGTGCAACATTAGGACTTCCAAAGAGGTGACCCATCCTAATACTACTCTCGCCCATGGACGCTAATAAAGGAGTTCGATGAGATGCAGTGCAAGAATGTCATACGATCGCACCCGTCAACTCTTGCGCAATCTATTTATATAAAGGCTGCCCCTTATCGCCCTTGCGCCTCGAATTTGAATTTAAATTCGACCAAATAACTTTTCAAATTATTTATTTCGCAAAACGCAAAATAAGGAATTAGTTACACCACGTGGAGAAATTGCAACTAAAAAAAACTTTATATGAAATCAAATGGGAGCGGTGCAACACGTGGACTTCCTAGGAGGTCACCCATCGTAGTACTACACTCGCCAAGCACGCTTAATCGGAGTTCGATGGAATCCGTGTATTAGTACTAGTATGATCGCACCGTCAACTCTTGTGCAATCTATTTATATAAAGGCCGCCTTTATCGCCCTTTTGCCTCAATTTGAATGCAAATTCTACCAAATAACGTTTCAAATTATTTATTTCGCAAAACGTAAATAACGAAATAGTTACACCACGTGGAGAAAATGCAACTAAAAAAACTTTATAAGAAATAAAATGGGAGGGGTGCAACATGAGGACTTCAAAATAGGTCACCCATCGTAGTACTAATCTCGCCCAAGCACGCTAAATTGCGGAGTTCTAATCAAATCCGGTGCATTTGTGCTGGTATGATCGCACCCGTCAACTTTTGCGCAATCTATTTATATAAAGGCTGACCCTTATCGCACTTGCACCTTGAATTTTAATGCAAATTCGACCAAATATCGTTTCAAATTACTAAATTTTCAAAACGCAAATAACGAATGAGTTACACCACGTGGAGAAAACGCAACTAAAAAAATATTATATGAAATAAAATGGGAGGGGTGCAACACGAGGACTTCTCAGGAGGTCACCCATCCTAGTACTACTCTCGCCCAAACACGCTTAATCATGAGTTTTGATTGGATTCGTGCATTAGTCTTTGGTATGATCGCACCCGTCAACTCTTGCACAATCTATTCATATAAAGGCTACCTCTTATCGCAGTTGCGCCTCGAATTTGAATGCAAATTCGACCAAATATCGTTTCATAGTATTTAGTTTGCATAACGCAAATAACGAATGAGTTACACCACGTGGGGAAAATGCAACTAAAAAAATATTATATGAAATAAAATGGGAGGGTCCAACACGAGGACTTCCTGTGAGGTCACCCAACCTAGTACTACTCTCCAAGCACTTATTTGAATCATGGAGTTCGATGGGATCCGATGCATTAGTGCAATTATGATCACACCCGTCAACTCTTGTGCAAGCTATTCATATAAATGTTGCCCCTTATCGCATTTGCGCCTCGAATTTGAATGCAAATTCAACCAAATATCATTGCAAATTATTTATTTCGCAAAATGAAAATAACGAAAGAGTTACACCACGTGAAGAAAATGTAATTAAAAAAATTATATGAAATAAAATGGGAGGGGTGCAACACGAGGACATCCCAAGAGGCCACCCATCCTAGTACAACTCTCGCCCAAGCACGCTTAACTGAGGAGTTCTGATGGGATCCACTGCATTAGTGCTGGTATGATCGCACCGATCAACTCTTGCGCAATCTATTCATATAAATGCTGCCTCTTATCGCACTTGTGCCTCAAATTTTAATGCAAATTAGACCAAATATCGATTCAAATTATTTATTTCGCAAAACGCAAATAACGAATGAGTTACACGTTGTGAAGAAAATGCAACTAAAAAAAATTATATGAAATAAATTGGGAGGGTTGCAACACGAGGACTTCCCAGGAGGTCACCCATCCTAGTACTACTGTCGCCCATGGACGCTTAACAGTGGAGTTCTGATGAGATCTGGTGCAGTAATGCTGTTACGATCGCACCCGTCAACTCTTGCGCAATCTATTTATATAAATACTGCCCCTTATCGCCCTTGCGCCTCGAATTTGAATTTAAATTCGACCAAATAACTTTTCAAATTATTTATTTCGCAAAATGCAAATAAGGAATTAGTTACACCACGAGGAGAAATTGCAACTAAAAAAAACTTTATATGAAATAAAATGGGATGGTGCAACACGTGGACTTCCTAGGAGGTCACCCATCGTAGTACTACACTCGCCCAAGCACGCTTAAATGCGGAGTTCCGATGGAATCCGGTGTATTAGTACTAGTAGGATCGCACCCGTCAACTCTTGTGCAATCTATTTGTATAAAGCCCGCCCCTTATCGCACTTTTGCCTCGAATTTGAATGCAAATTCTACCAAATAACGTTTCAAATTATTTATTTCGCAAAACGTAAATAACAAAATAGTTACACCACGTGGAGAAAATGCAACTAAAAAAACTTTATAAGAAATAAAATGGGAGGGGTGCAACATGAGGAATTCAAAAGAGGTCACCCATCGTAGTACTAATCTCGCCCAAGCACGCTAAATTACGGAGTTCTAATTAGATCCGGTGCATTTGTGCTGGTATGATCGCACCTGTCAACTTTTGCGCAATCTATTTATATAAAGGCTGACCCTTATCCCACTTGCGCCTTGAATTTTAATGCAAATTTGACCAAATATCGTTTCAAATTATTAAATTTTCAAAACGCAAATAACGAATGAGTTACACCACGTGGAGAAAACACAACTAAAAAAATATTATATGAAATAAACTTGGAGGGGTGCAACACGAGGACTTCTCAGGAGGTCACCCATCCTAGTACTACTCTCGCCCAAACAGGCTTAACTGCGGATTTCTGATGGGATTCAGTGCATTAGTGCTGGTATGATCACACCCGTCAACTCTTGAACAATCTATTCATATAAAGGCTACCTCTTATTGCAGTTGCGGCTCGAATTTGAATGCAAATTCGACCAAATATCGTTTCATATTATTTATTTCGCATAACGCAAATAACGAATGAGTTACACCACGTGGGGAAAATGCAACTAAAAAAATATTATATGAAATAAAATGGGAGGGGTGCAACACGAGGACTTCCCAGGAGGTCACCCAACCTAGTACTACTCGCCAAGCACGCCGAATCATGGAGTTCTGATGGGATCCGATGCATTAGTGCAATTATGATCACACCCGTCAACTCTTGTGCAAGCTATTCATATAAATGTTGCCCCTTATCGCATTTGCGCCTCGAATTTGAATGCAAATTCGACCAAATATCATTGCAAATTATTTATTTCGCAAAATGCAAATAACGAATGAGTTACACCACGGGAAGAAAATGCAATTAAAAAAATTATATGAAATAAAATGGAAGAGGTGCAACACGAGGACTTCCCAAGAGGTCACCCATCCTAGTACAACTCTCGCCCAAGCACGCTTAACTGAGGAGTTCTGATGGGATCCAGTGCATTAGTTCTGGTATGATCGCACCGATCAACTCTTGCGCAATCTATTCATATAAAGGCTGCTTCTTATCGCACTTGTGCCTCGAATTTAATGCAAATTCAACCAAATATCGATTCAAATTATTTATTTCGGAAAACGCAAATAACGAATGAGTTACACGTTGTGAAGAAAATGCAACTAAAAAAATTATATGAAATAAATTGGGAGGGGTGCAACACGAGGACTTCCCAGGAGGTCACCCATCCTAGTACTACTCTCGCCCATGGACGCTTAACAGCGGAGTTCAGATGAGATCTGGTGCATTAATGCTGTTATGATCGCACCCGCCAACTCTTGCGCAATCTATTTATATAAAGGCTGCCCCTTATCGCCCTTGCGCCTCGAATTTGAATGCAAATTCGACCAAATAACTTTTCAAATTATTTATTTCGCAAAACGCAAATAAGGAATGAGTTACACCATGTGGAGAAAATGCAACTAAAAAAAAACATTATATGAAATAAAATAGGAGGGGTGCAACACGAGGACTTGCCAAGAGGTCACCCATCCTAGTTCTACTCTCTCCCAAGCATGCCTAACTACGAAGTTTCAATAGGATCCGGTGCATTAGTGCTGGTATGATTGCACCCGTCAACCCTTGTGCAATCTATTTATATAAAGGCTGCCCCTTATCGCCCTTGTGCCTCGAATTTGAATTTAAATTCGACAAAATAACTTTTCAAATTAGTTATTTCGCAAAACGCAAATAAGGAATTAGTTACACCACGTGGAGAAATTGCAACTAAAAAAACTTTATATGAAATAAAATGGGAGCGGTGCAACACGTGGACTTCCTAGGAGGTCACCCATCGTAGTACTACACTCGCCCAAGCACGCTTAACTGCGGAGTTCTGATGGAATCCGGTGTATTAGTACTAGTATGATCGCACCCGTCAACTCTTGTGCAATCTATTTATACAAAGGCCGCCCCTTATCGCACTTTTGCCTCGAATTTGAATGCAAATTCTACCAAACAACGTTTCAAATTATTTATTTCGCAAAACGTAAATAACGAAATAGTTACACCACGTGGAGAAAATGCAACTAAAAAAACTTTATAAGAAATAAAATGGGAGGGGTGCAACATGAGGACTTCAAAAGAGGTCACCCATCGTAGTACTAATCTCGCCTAAGCACGCTTAAATTATGGAGTTCTAATCGATCCGGTGCATTTGTGCCGGTATGATCGCTTGCAAATCAACTTTTACGCAATCTATTTATATAAAGGCTGACCCTTATCGCACTTGCGCCTTGAATTTTAATGCAAATTCGACCAAATATCGTTTCAAATTATTAAATTTTCAAAGCGCAAATAACGAATGAGTTACACCACGTGGAGAAAACGCAACTAAAAAAATATTATATGAAATAAAATGGGAGGGGTGCAACACGAGGACTTCTCAGGAGGTCACCCATCCTAGTACTACTCTCGCCCAAACACGCTTAATGCGGAGTTCGATTGATTCGTGCATTAGTGCCGGTATGATCGCACCGCCAACTCTTGCACAATCTATTCATATAAAGGTCGCCTTATCGCGATTCGCCTCGAATTTGAATGCAAATTCGACCAAATATCGTTTCATAGTATTTATTTCACATAACTCAAATAACGATTGAGTTACACCACGTGGGGAAAATGCAACTAAAAAATATTATATGAAATAAAATGGGAGGGGTGCTACACGAGGATTTCCCAGGAGGTTACCCAACCTAGTACTACTCTCGCTGAAGCACGCTGAACTGCGGAGTTCTGATGGGATCCAATGCATTAGTGCAATTATGATCGCACCCGTCAACTCTTGTGCAAGCTATTCATATAAATGTTGCCCCTTATCGCATTTGCGCCTCGAATTTGAATGCAAATTCGACCAAATATCATTTCAAATTATTTATTTTGCAAAATGCCAATAACGAATGAGTTACACCACGGGAAGAAAATGCAATTAAAAAAATTATATGAAATAAAATGGGAGAGGTGCAACACGAGGACTTCCCAAGAGGTCACCCATTCTAGTACAACTCTCGCCCAAGCACGCTTAACTGAGGAGTTCTGATGGGATCCAGTGCATTAGTGCTGGTATGATCGCACCGATCAACTCTTGTGCAATCTATTGAATTTAAATTCGACAAAATAACTTTTCAAATTAGTTATTTCGCAAAACGCAAATAAGGAATTAGTTACACCACGTGGAGAAATTGCAACTAAAAAAACTTTATATGAAATAAAATGGGAGCGGTGCAACACGTGGACTTCCTAGGAGGTCACCCATCGTAGTACTACACTCGCCCAAGCACGCTTAACTGCGGAGTTCTGATGGAATCCGGTGTATTAGTACTAGTATGATCGCACCCGTCAACTCTTGTGCAATCTATTTATACAAAGGTCGCCCTTTATCGCACTTTTGCCTCAATTTGAATGCAAATTCTACCAAATAACGCTTTCAAATTATTTATTTCAAAACGTAAATAACGAAATAGTTACACCACGTGGACAAAATGCAACTAAAAAAACTTTATAAGAAATAAAATGGGAGGGGTGCAACATGAGGACTTCAAAAGAGGTCACCCATCGTAGTACTAATCTCGCCCAAGCACGCTAAATTGCGGAGTTCAAATGAGATCCGGTGCATTTGTGCTGGTATGATCGCACCCGTCAACTTTTGCGCAATCTATTTATATAAAGGCTGACCCTTATCGCACTTGCGCCTTGAATTTTAATGCAAATTCGACCAAATATCGTTTCAAATTATTAAATTTTCGAAACGCAAATAACGAATGAGTTACACCACGTGGAGAAAATGCAACTAACAAAAAACATTGTATGAAATAATGTGGGAGGGGTACAACACGAGGACTTCCCAGGAGGTCACCCATCCTAGTGCTACTCTCGCCCAAGCACGCTTAACCGCGGAGTTCTGAGGGGATCCAGTAACATGAGGACTTCTCAGGAGGTCACCCATCCTAGTACTACTCTCGCCCAAACACGCTTACCTACGGAGTTCTGATGGGATTCGGTGCATTAGTGCTGGTATGATCACACCCGTCAAATCTTTCGCAATCTATTCATATAAAGGCTACCTCTTATCGCAGTTGCGCCTCGAATTTGAATGCAAATTCGACCAAATATCATTTCAAATTATTTATTTCGCATAACGCAAAGAACGAACGAGTTACACCATGTGGAGAAAATGCAACTAATAAAAAATATTATATGAAATAAAATGGGAGGGGTGCAACACGAGGACTTCCAAGGAGGTCACCCATCCTAGTACTACTCTCGCCCAAGAACGCTTAACTGCGGAGTTTTGATGGTATCCGATGCATTAGTGCTAGTATATGAGTTACACCACGTGAAGAAAATGCAACTAAAAAAAAATTATCTGAAATAAAATGGGAGGGGTGCAACACGAGGACTTCCCAGGAGGTCACCCATCCTAGTATTACTCTCACCCAAGCGCGCTTAACTGCGGCGTTTTGATGGGATCCGGTGCATTAGAGTTGGTATGATCGCACCCGTCAACTCTTGCGCAATCTATTCATATAAAGGCTGCCCCTTATCGCACTTGCGCCTCGAATTTTAACGCAAATTCGACCAACTACCGTTTCAAATTATTTACTTCCCAAAACGCAAGTAACGAATGAGTCACACCACGGGAGGAAAATGGAACTAGAAAAATTTTATGAAATAAAATGGGAGGGGTGCAACACGAGGACTTCGCAGGAGGTCATCCAACGTAATACTACTCTCGCCCAAGCACGCTTACCTGCGCAGTTCTGATGGGATCCGGTGCATTAGTGCTAGTATGATCGCACCCGTCAACACTTGCGCAATCTATTCATATAAAGGCTGCCCCTTATCGCACTTGCACCTCGAATTTGAATGCAAATTCGACCAAATATTGGTTCAAATTATTTATTTCGCAAAACGTAAATAACGAATGAGTTACACCACGTAGAGAAAATGCAACTAAAAAAAATATTTTATGAAATAAAATGGGAGGGGTGCAAGACGAGGACTTCCCAAGAGGTCACCGATCCTAGTACTACTCTCGCCCAAGAACGTTTAACTGCGGAGTTTTAATGGGATCCGGTGCATTAGTGCTAGTATGATCGCATTCGCCAACTCTTGCGTAACTGCTCATATAAAGGTCGCCCTTATCGCTTTGCGCCGAATTTGAATGCAAATTCACCAAATATCGTTCCAAATTAGTTATTTCGCATAACACAAATAAGGAATGAGTTACACCACATGGAGAAAATGCAACTAAAAAAAAGCATTATATGAAATAAAATGGGAGGGGCGCAACACGAGGACTTCCCAGGAGGTCACCTATCCTAGGACTACTCTCTCCCAAGCACGCTTAACTTAGGAGTTCTGATGGGATCCAGCGCATTAGTGCTGGTATGATCGCACCGATCAACTCTTGCGCAATCTATTCATATAAAGGCTGCCTCTTATCGCACTTGCGCCTCGAATTTAAATGCAAATTCGACCAAATATCGATTCAAATTATTTATTATGCAAAACGCAAATAACGAATGAGTTACACGTTGTGAAGAAAATGCAACTAAATAAAATTATATGAAATAAATTGGGAGGGGTGCAACACGAGGACTTCCTGGAGGTCACCCATCCTAGTACTACTCGCCATGGACGCTAAAATGAGTTCGATGAGATCCGGTGCATTAATGCTGTTATGATCGCACCCGTCAACTCTTGCGCAATCTATTTATATAAAGGCTGCCCCTTACCGCCATTGCGCCTCGAATTTGAATGCAAATTCGACCAAATAACTTTTCAAATTATTTATTTCGCAAAACGCAAATAATGAATTAGTTACACCACGTGGAGAAATTGCAACAAAAAAAAACTTTATATGAAATAAAATAGGAGCGGTGCAACACGTGGACTTCCCAAGAGGTCACCCATCTTAGTACTACTCTCGCCCAAGCACGCTTAACTGCAGAGTTCTGATGGAATCTGGTGTGCAATCTATTTATATAAAGGCCGCCCCTTATCGCACTTTTGCCTCGCATTTGAATGCAAATTCTAACAAATAACGTTTCAAATTATTTATTTCACAAAACGCAAATAACGAATTTGTTACACCACGTGGAGAAAATGCAACTAAAAAAACTTTATAAGAAATAAAATGGGAAGGGTGCAACATTACGACTTCCAAAGAGGTCACCCATCCTAGTACTAATCTCGCCCAAGCACGCTAAATTGTGGAGTTCCAAAGAGATCCGGTGCATTTGTGCTGGTATGATCGCACCCGTCAACTTTTGCGCAATCTATTTATATAAAGGCTGACCCTTATCGCACTTGCGCCTCGAATTTAAATGAAATTCGACCGAATATCGTTTCAAATTATTAATTTTGCAAAACGCAAAAAACGAATAAGTTACACCACGTGGAGAAAATGCAACTAAAAAAATATTTTATGAAATAAAATGGGAGGGGTGCAACACGAGGATTTCCCAGGAGGTCACCCATCCTAGTACTACTCTCGCCCAAACACGCTTAGCTGCGGAGTTCTGACGGGATTCGGTGCATTAGTGCTGGTATAATCGCACCCGTCAAATCTTGCGCAATCTATTCATATAAAGGCTACCTCTTATCGCAGTTGCGCCTCGAATTTGAATGCAAATTCGACCAAATATCGTTTCAAATTATTTATTTCGCATAACGCAAATAACGAATGAGTTACACCACCTGGAGAAATTGCGACTAATAGAAAATATTATATGAAATAAAATAGGAGGGTGCAACACGATAACTTCCAAGGAGGTCACCCATCCTAGTATTACTCTCGCCAAGCACGCTTAAAATGGAGTTTTGATGGTATCCGCGCGTTAGTGCTAGTATATGAGTTACACCACGTGAAGAAAATGCAACTAAAAAAATTATATGAAATAAAATGGGACGGTGCAACACGAGGACTTCCCAAGAGGTCACCCATCCTAGTATTACTCTCGCCAAGCGCGCGCTAATCATGGCGTTTTGATAGGATCCGGTGCATTAGATCTTTGGTATGATCGCACCCGCCAACTATTGCTAATCTATTCATATAAAGGTCGCCCTTATCAAGATTTTGCGCCTCGAATTTGAATGCAAATTCGACAAAATATCGTTTCAAATTATTTATTTTGCAAAACGCAAATAACGAATGAGTTACACCACGGAAGAAAATGCAACTAAAAAATTATATGAAATAAAATGGGAGGGTGCAACACGAGGACTTCCCAGAGGTCACCCATCCTAGTACTACTCTCACCCAAGCACGCCACTCATGGAGTTCGATGGGATCCGGCATTAGTGCTAGTATGATCGCATCCATCAACTCTTGCATAATCTATTCATATAAAGGGTTCCCTTATCGCACTTGCACCTCGAATTTTAATGCAAATTCGACCAAATATCTTTTGAAATTATTTATTTCGCAAAACGTAAATAACGAATGAGTTACACCACGGGGAGAAAATGCAACTAAAAAAACATTATATGAAATAAAATGGGAGGTGCAACACGAGGACTTCCTGTGAGGTCACCCATCCTAGTACTATTGTCACCCAAGCATGCTTATCACGGCGAGTTTGATAGGATCCGGTGCATTAGTGCTGGTATGATCGCACCCGTCAACTTTTGCGCAATCTATTCATATAAAGGCTGCCCCTTATCGCACTTGCGCCTCGAATTTGAATGCAAATTCGACCAAATATCGTTTCAAATTATTTATTTCGCAAAATGCGAATAACGAATGAGTTACACCACGTGGAGAAAATGCAACTAACAAAAAACATTATATGAAATAAAATGGGAGGGGTGCAACACGAGGACTTCCCAAGAGGTCACCCATCCTAGTACTACTCTCGCCAAGCACGCTTACTCACGGAGTTCGATGGGATCCGGTGCATTAGTGTTAGTATGATCGCACCGCCAACTCTTGCGCAATCTATTCATATAAAGGTCGCCCTTATCGCACTTTTGCCTCAATTTTAATGCAAATTCGACCAAATATCGTTTCAAATTATTTATTTCAACAAAACATAAATAACGAATGAGTTACACCACGTGGAGAAAATGCAACTAAAAAACATTATATGAAATAAAATGGGAGGGTGCAACACGAGGACTTCCAAAGAGGTCACCCATCCTAGTACTATCTCGCCCAAGCACGCTTAAACTACGGAGTTTGATAGGATCCGGTGCATTAGTCTTTGGTATGATCGCACCTATCAACTCTTTATGCAATCTATTCATATAAAGGCTGCCCTTATCGCGACTTGGCGCCTCGAATTTGAATGCAAATTAGACCAAATATCGTTCAAATTATTTATTTTGCAAAACGCAAATAACGAATGAGTTACACCACGTGGAGAAAATGCAACTAAAAAAATATTATATGAAATAAAATGGGAGGGTGCAACACGAGGACTTCCAGAGGTCACCCATCCTAGTACTACTCTCGCCCAAGCACGCTTATCATGCGGAGTTTCGATGGGATCCGTGCATTAGTGCTAGTATAATCGCACCTGTCAAATCTTGCGCAATCTATTCATATAAAGGCTACCTCTTATCGCAGTTGCGCCTCGAATTTGAATGCAAATTCGACCAAATATCGTTTCAAATTATTTATTTCGCATAACGCAAATAACGAATGAGTTACACCACCTGGAGAAATTGCGACTAATAGAAAATATTATATGAAATAAAATAGGAGGGGTGCAACACGATAACTTCCAAGGAGGTCACCCATCCTAGTATTACTCTCGCCCAAGCACGCTTAACTGCGGAGTTTTGATGGTATCCGATGCGTTAGTGCTAGTATATGAGTTACACCACGTGAAGAAAATGCAACTAAAAAAAATTATCTGAAATAAAATGGGACGGGTGCAACACGAGGACTACCCAGGAGGTCACCCATCCTAGTATTACTCTCGCCCAAGCGCGCTTAAGCATGGCGCGTTTTGATAGGATCCAGTAGCATTAAATTTGGTATGATCTGCAAATCAACTATTGCAATCTATTCATATAAAGGCTGCCCTTATCGCACTTTAGCCTCGAATTTGAATGCAAATTCGACAAAATATCGTTACAAATTATTTATTTACAAAGCATAAATAACGAATGAGTTACACCACGGGAAGAAAATGCAACTAAAAAAATTATATGAAATAAAATGGGAGGGGTGCAACACGAGGACTTCCCAGGAGGTCACCCATCATAGTACTACTCTCACCCAAGCACGCTTACCTGCGGAGTTCTGATGGGATCCGGGGCATTAGTGCTAGTATGATCGCACCCGTCAACTCTTGCGCAATCTGTTCAGATAAAGGGTTCCCCTTATCGCACTTGCACCTCGAATTTTAATGCAAATTCGACCAAATATCTTTTGAAATTATTTATTTCGCAAAACGTAAATAACGAATGAGTTACACCACGGGGAGAAAATGCAACTAACAAAAAACATTATATGAAATAAAGTGGGAGCGGTGCAACACGAGGACTTCCCAGGAGGTCACCCATCCTAGTACTATTGTCACCCAAGCATGCTTCGCTACGGCGTTTTGATAGGATCTGGTGCATTAGTGCTGGTATGATCGCACCCGTCAACTCTTGCGCAATCTATTCATATAGAGGCTGCCCCTTATCGCACTTGCGCCTCGAATTTTAAGGCAAATTCATCCAAATATCGTTTCAATTTTTTTATTTTGTAAAATGCAAATAACGAATGAGTTACACCTCGTGGAGAAAATGCAACTAACAAAAAACATTATATGAAATAAAATGGGAGGGGTGCAACACGAGGACTTCCCAGGAGGTCACCCATCCTAGTACTACTCTCGCCCAAGCACGCTTACCTACGCGGTTCTGATGGGATCCGGTGCATTAGTGTTAGTATGATCGCACCCGTCAACTCTTGCGCAATCTATTCATATAAAGGCTGCCCCTTATCGCACTTGCGCCTCGAATTTTAATGCAAATTCGACCAAATATCGTTTCAAATTATTTATTTCGCAAAACGCAAATAACGAATGAGTTACACCACGTGGAGAAAATGCAACTAACAAAAAACATTATATGAAATAAAGTGGGAGGGGTGCAACACGAGGACTTCCCAGGAGTTCACCCATCCTAGTACTACTCTCGCCCAAGCACGTTTAACTACGGAGTTTTAATGGGATCCGGTGCATTAGTGCTGGTATGATCGCACCTATCAACTCTTGCGCAATCTGTTCCTATAGAGGCTGCCCCTTATCGCACTTGTGCCTCGAATTTGAATGCAAATTCGACCAAATATCGTTCCAAATTATTTATTTCGCATAACGCAAATAAGAAATGAGTTACACCACATGGAGAAAATGCAACTAAAAAAAATATTATATGAAATAAAATATGAGGGGTGCAACACGAGGACTTCCCAAGAGGTCACCCATCCTAGTACTACTCTCGCCCAAGCACGCTTAACTGCGGAGTTTCGATGGTATCCGATGCATTAGTGCTAGTAAAATCGCACCCGTCAACTCTTGTGCAATCTATTCATATAAAGGTGTCCCCTTGTCGCAATTGCGCCTCGAATTTGAAGGAAATTATTTATTTCGCAAAACGCAAATAACAAATGAGTTACACCACGTGAAGAAAATGCAACTAAAAAAAATTATCTGAAATAAAATGGGAGGGGTGCAACACGAGGACTTCCCAGGAGGTTACCCATCCTAGTATTACTCTCGCCTAAGCGCGCTTAACTGCGGCGTTTTGATGAGATCCAGTGCATTAGAGCTGGTATGATCGCATCCGCCAACATATGCAATCTATTCATATAAAGGTCGCCCTTATCAAGATTTTACTACTCAATTTGAATGCAAATTCGACAAAATATCGTTACAAATTATTTATTTCGCAAAACGCAAATAACGAATGAGTTACACAACGGGAAGAAAATGAAACTAAAAAAATTATATGAAATAAAATGGGAGGGGTGCAACACGAGGACTTCCTAGGAGGTCGCCCATCCTAGTACTACTCTCGCCCAAGCACGCTTACCTGTGGAGTTCTGATGGGATCCGGTGCATTAGTGTTAGTATGATCGCACCCGTCAACTCTTGCGCAATCTATTCATATAAAGGCTTCCCCTTATCGCACTTGTACCACGAATTTGACTACAAATTCGACCAAATATTGTTTGAAATTATTTATTTTGCAAAACGCAAATAACGAATGAGTTGCACCACGTGGAGAAAATGCAACCAAAAAAAATATTATATGAAATAAAATGGGAGGGTTGCAACACGAGGACTTCCCAAGAGGTCACCCATCCTAGTACTACTCTCGCCCAAGCACGCTTAACTACGGAGTTCTAATGGGATCCGGTGCATTAGTGCTGGTATGATCACACCCGTCAACTCTTGCGCAATCTATTGACATAAAGGCTGCCCCTTATCGCACTTGCGCCTCGAATTTGAATGCAAATTCGACCAAATATCGTTTCTAATTATTTATTTCGCACAACGCAAATAACGAATGAGTTACACCACGTGGAGAAAATGCAACTAAAAAACTATTATTTGAAATAAAATGGGAGGGGTGAAACACGAGGACTTCCCAGGAGGTCACCCATCCTAGTACTACTCACGCCCAAGCACGCTTAACTGCGGAGTTCTGATGGGATCCGGTGCATTAGTGCTGGTATGAGCGCACTCGTCAACTCTTGCGCAATCTATTCATATATAGCCTGCCCTTATCGCACTTGCACCTCGAATTTGAAGGAAAATTCAACCAAATATCGTTTCAATTTATTTATTTTGCAAAACGCAAATAACGAATGAGTTACACCACGTGGAGAAAATGCAACTAAAAAAAATATTATATAAAATAAAATGGGAGGGGTGCAACATGAGGACTTCCCAGGAGGTCACCCATCCCAGTATTACTCTCGCCTAAGCACGCTTAACTGCGGAGTTCTGATGGGATCAGGTGCATTAGTGCAGTTATGAGAGCACCCGTCAATTTTTGCGCAATCTAATCATATAAAGGCTCCCTCTTATCGCACTTGCGCCTCGAATTTGAAGGCAAATTCGACCAAATATCGTTTCAATTTAATTATTTTACAAAACGTAAATAACGAATGAGTTACACCACGTAGAGAAAATGCAACTAAAAAATATTATATGAAATAAAATGGGAGGGGTGCAACACGAGGACTTCCCAGGAGGTCACCCATCCTAGTACTACTCTCGCCCAAGCACGTTTAACTACGGTGTTTTGATAGGATCCGGTGCATTAGTGCTGGTATGATCGCACTCGTCAACTCTTGCGCAATCTATTCATATAAAGGCTGCCCCTTATCGCACTTGCGCCTCGAATTTGAATGTAAATTCGACCAAATATCGTTTCAAATTTTTATTTCGCAAAACGCAAATAACGAATGAGTTACACCACGTGGAGAAAATGAAACTAAAAAAAAACATGATACGAAATAAAATGGGATGGGTGCAACACGAGGACTTCCCGGGATGTCACCCACCCTAGTAATCCTCTCGCCCAAGCACGCTTAACTGCGGCGTTTGAACGGGATCCGGTGCATTAGTACTGGTATGATCGCACCAATCAACTCTTGCGCAATCAATTCACATAAAGGCTGCCCCTTATCGCACTTGCGCCTCGAATTTGAATGCAAATTAGACCAAATATCGTTTCAAATTATTTATTTCGCACAACGCAAATAACGAATGAGTTACACCACGTGGAGAAAATGCAACTAAAAAAATATTATATGAAATAAAATGGGATGGGTGCAACACGAGGACTTCCCGGGATGTCACCCACCCTAGTAATCCTCTCGTCCAAGCACGCTTAACTGCGGCGTTTGAACGAGATCCGGTGCATTAGTGCTGGTATGATCGCACCAGTCAACTCTTGCGCAATCAATTCACATAAAGGCTGCCCCTTATCGCACTTGCGCCTCGAATTTGAATGCAAATTAGACCAAATATCTTTTCAAATTATTTATTTCGCACAACGCAAATAACGAATGAGTTACACCACGTGGAGAAAATGCAACTAAAAAAATATTATATGAAATAAAATGGGATGGGTGCAACACGAGGACTTCCCAGGAGGTCACCCATCCTAGTACTACTCTCGCCCAAGCACGCTTAACTACGGCGTTTTGATAGGATCCGGTGCATTAGTCTTTGGTATGAGCTTTTGTCAACTTTTTGCAATCTATTCATATAAAGGCTGCCCCTTATCGCACTTGCGCCTCGAATTTGAAGGCAAATTTGACCAAATATTGTTTCAATGTATTTATTTTGCAAAACGCAAATAACGAATGAGTTACACCATGTGGAGAAAATGCAACTAAAAAAAATATTATATGAAATAAAATGGGATGGGTGCAACACGAGGACTTCCTAGGAGGTCACCCATCCTCGTACTACTCTAGCCCAAGCACGTTTAACTACGGCGTTTGGATAGGATCTGGTGCATTAGTGCTGGTATGATCGCACTCGTCAACTCTTACGCAATCCATTCATATAAAGGCTGTCCCTTATCACACTTGCGCCTCGAACTTGAATGCAAATTCAACCAAATATCGTTTCAAATTATTTATTTCGCAAAACGCAAATAACGAATGAGTTACACCAGGTCGAGAAAATGCAACTAAAAAAATAGTATATGAACTAAAATGGGATGGTTGCAACACGAGGACTTCCTAGGAGGTCACCCATCCTCGTAGTACTCTCGCCCAAGCACGTTTAACTACGGCGTTTTGATAGGATCCGGTGCATTAGTGCAGGTTTGATCGCACTCGTCAACTCTTGCGCAATCCATTCATATAAAGGCTGCCCCTTATCACACTTGCGCCTCGAATTTGAAGGCAAATTCGACCAAATATCGTTTCAATTTATTTATTTTGCAAAACGTAAATAAAGAATGTGTTAGACCACGTGGAGAAAATGCAACAAAAAAATATTATATGAAATAAAATGGGAGGGGTGCAACACGAGGACTTCCCAGGAGGTCACCCATCCTAGTACTACTCTCGCCCAAGAACGTTTAACTACGGCGTGTTGATAGGATCCGGTGCATTAGTGCTGGTATGATCGCACTCGTCAACTATTGCGCAATCCATTCATATAAAGGCTGCCCCTTATCACACTTGCGCCTCGAATTTGAAAGCAAATTCGACCAAATATCGTTTCAAATTATTTATTTCGCAAAACGCAAATAACGAATGAGTTACACCACGTGGAGAAAATGCAACTAAAAAAATATTATATGAAATAAAATGGGATGGGTGCAACACGAGGACTTCCCAGGAGGTCACCCATCCTAGTACTACTCTCGCCCAAGAACGTTTAACTACGGCGTGTTGATAGGATCCGGTGCATTAGTGCTGGTATGATCGCACTCGTCAACTCTTGCGCAATCCATTCATATAAAGGCTGCCCCTTATCACACTTGCGCCTCGAATTTGAAAGCAAATTCGACCAAATATCGTTTCAAATTATTTATTTCACAAAACGCAAATAACGAATGAGTTACACCACGTGGAGAAAATGCAACTAAAAAAATATTATATGAAATAAAATGGGATGGGTGCAACACGAGGACTTCCCGGGATGTCACCCACCCTAGTAATCCTCTCGCCCAAGGATGCTTAACAGCGGCGTTTGAATGGGATCCGGTGCATTAGTGCTGGTATGATCGCACCTGTCAACTCTTGCGCAATCTATTCACATAAAGGCTACCCCTTATCGCACTTGCGCCTCGAATTTGAATGCAAATTTGACCAAATATTGTTTCTAATTATTTATTTCGGACAACGCAAAAAACGAATGAGTTACACCACGTGGAAAAAATGCAGCTAAAAAAATTATTATATGAAATAAAATGGAAGGGGTGAAACACGAGGACTTCCCAGGAGGTCACCTATCCTAGTACAACTCACGCCCAAGCACGTTTAACTGCGGAGTTCTGATGGGATCCGTGTATTAGTCTTTGGTATGAGCGTTAATTGTCAACAATTGCGCAATCTATTCATATAGAGGTCGCCTTATCAATTTTGCCTCGAATTTGAAGGCAAATTCACCAAATATCGTTCAATTTATTTATTTTGCAAAACGCAAATAACGAATGAGTTACACCACGTGGAGAAAATGCAACTAAAAAAATATTTTATGAAATAAAATGGGAGGGTGCAACACGAGGACTTCCAGAGGTCACCCATCCTAGTACTACTCTCGCCAAGCACGCTTAATCTGCGGAGTTCGAGGGATCCGGTGCATTAGTGCCGGTGCGAGCGCACCCGTCAACTTTTGTGCAATCTATTCATATAAAGGCGCCCTTATCAAGATTTTCGCCTCGAATTTGAAGGCAAATTCGACCAAATATCATTTCAATTTATTTATTTTGCAAAACGCAGATAACGAATGAGTTACACCACGTAGAGAAAATGCAACTAAAAAAACATTATATGAAATAAAATGGGAGGGGTGCAACACGATGACTTCCTAGGAGGTCACCCATCCTTGTACTTCTCTCGCCCAAGCACACTTAACTGGGAAGTTCTGATTGGATCAGGTGCATTAGTGCTGTTATGAGAGCAGTCGTCAACTTTTGCGCAATCTAATCATATAAAGGCTGCCTCTTATCGCACTTTCGCCTCGAATTTGAAGGCAAATTCGACCAAATATCGTTTCAATTTATTTATTTTGCAAAACGTAAATAACGAATGAGTTACACGACGTGGAGAAAATGCAGCTAAAAAAAATATTGTATGAAATAAAATGGGAGGGGTGCAACACGAGGACTTCCCAGAAGGTCACCTATCCTAGTACTACACTCGCCCAAGCACGTTCAACTACGGTGTTTTGATAGGATCCGGTGCATTAGTGCTGGCATGATCGCACTCGTCAACTCTTGCGCAATCCATTCATATAAAGGCTGTCCCTTATCACACTTGCGCCTCGAATTTGAAAGCAAATTCGACCAAATATCGTTTCAAATTATTTATTTCGCAAAACGCAAATAACGAATGAGTTACACCACGTGGAGAAAATGCAACTAAAAAAAATATTATATGAAATAAAATAGGAGGGGTGAAACACGAGGACTTCCCAGGAGGTCACCCATCCTAGTACTACTCACGCCCAACCACGCTTAACTGCGGAGTTCTGATGGGATCCGGTGCATCAGTGCTGGTATGAGCGCACTCGTCAACTCTTGCGCAATCTATTCATATTGAGGCTGCCCTTATCGCACTTGCGCCTCGAATTTGAAGGCAAATTCGACCAAATATCGTTTCAATTTATTTATTTTGCAAAACGCAAATAACGAATGATTTACACCACGTGCAGAAAATGCAACTAAAAAAAATATTATATGAAATAAAATGGGAGGGGTGCAACACGAGGACTTCCCAGGAGGTCACCCATCCTAGTACTACACTCGCCCAAGCACGTTTAACTACGGTGTTTTGATAGGATCCGGTGCATTAGTGCTGGCATGATCGCACTCGTCAACTCTTGCGCAATCCATTCATTAAGGCTGCCCCTTATCACACTTGCGCCTCGAATTTGAAAGCAAATTCGACCAAATATCGTTTCAAATTATTTATTTCGCAAAACGCAAATAACGAATGAGTTACACCACGTGGAGAAAATGCAACTAAGAAAATATTATATGAAATAAAATGGGATGGGTGCAACACGAGGACTTCCCAGGATGTCACCCACCCTAGTAATCCTCTCGCCCAAGGACGCTTAACAGCGGCGTTTGGATGGGATCCAGTGCATTAGTGCTGGTATGATCGCACCCGTCAACTCTTGCGCAATCTATTCACATAAAGACTGCCCCTCATCGCACTTGCGCCTCGAATTTGAATGCAAATTTGTCCAAATATCGTTTCTAATTATTTATTTCGCACAACGCAAAAAACGAATGAGTTACACCACGTGGAGAAAATGCAACTAAAAAAAATTATATGAAATAAAATAGGAGTGGTGAAACACGAGGACTTCCCAGGAGGTCAGCCATCCTAGTACTACTCACGCCCAAGCACGCTTAACTGCGGAGTTCTGATGGGATCCGGTGCATTAGTGCTGGTATGAGCGCACTCGACAACTCTTGCGCAATCTATTCATATTGAGGCTGCCCTTATCGCACTTGCGCCTCGAATTTGAAGGCAAATTCGACTAAATATCGTTTCAAATTATTTATTTTGCAAAACGCAAATAACGAATGAGTTACACCACGTGCAGAAAATGCAACTAAAAAAATATTATATGAAATAAAATGGGAGGGGTGCAACACGAGGACTTCCCAGGAGGTCACCCATCCTAGTACTACTCTCGCCTAAGCACGCTTAACTGCGGAGTTCTGATGGGATCCGGTGCATTCGTGCTGGTATGAGCGCACCCGTCAACATTTGCGCAATCTAATCGTATAAAGGCTGCCTCTTATCGCACTTTCGCCTCGAATTTGAAGGCAAATTCGACCAAATATCGTTTCAATTTATTTATTTTGCAAAAAGTAAATAACGAATGAGTTACACCACGTGGAGAAAATGCAACTAAAAAAAATATTATATGAAATAAAATGGGAGGGTGCAACACGAGGACTTCCTGTGAGGTCACCCATCCTAGTATTACTCTCGCCAAGCACGCTTAGTTGCGGAGTTCGATGGGATCCGGTGCATTAGTGTGGCATGAGCGCACCGTGAACTCTTACGCAATCTATTCATATAAAGGTCGCCCATATAAGACTTTGCCTCAATTTTAATGCAAATTCGACCAAATATCGTTTCAAATTATTTATTTCGCATAACGCAAATAACGAATGAGTTACACCACGTGGAGAAAATGCTACTAACAAAAAACATTATATTAAATAAAATAGGGGGTACACGAGGACTTCCCAGGAGGTCGCCCACCCTAGTAATCCTCTCGCCGAAGCACGCTTAATTGCGGCGTTTGAATGGGATTCGGTGCATTAGTGCTGGTATGATCGTACCCATCAACTCTTGCGCAATCTATTCATATAAAGGCTGCCCCTTATCGCACTTGCGCCTCGAATTTGAAGGCAAATTCGACCTAAGATCGTTTCAATTTATTTATTTTGCAAAACGCAAATAACGAATGAGTTACACCACGTGGAGAAAATGCAACTAAAAAAATATTATATGAAATAAAATGGGATGGGTGCAACACGAGGACTTCCCAGGAGGTCACCCATCCTGTTACTACTCTCGCCCAAGCACGTTTAACTACGGCGTTTTGATAGGTTCCAGTGCATTAGTGCTGATATGATCGCACCCGTCAACTCTTGTGCAATCTATTCATATAAAGGCTGCCCCTTATCGCACTTGCGCCTCGAATGTTAATCCAAATTAGACCAAATATAATTCCAAATTATTTATTTCGCAAAACGCGAATAACGAATGAGTTACACCACGTGGAGAAAATGCAACTAACAAAAAAATTATATGAAATAAAGTGGGAGGTCACCCATCCTAGTACTACACTCGCCCAAGCACGTTTAACTACGGTGTATTAGTGGTGGCATGATCGCACTCGTCAACTCTTGCGCAATCTATTCACATAAAGGTTGCCCCTTATCGCACTTGCGCCTCGAATTTGAATGTAAATTCGACCAAATATTGTTTCAAATTAATTATTTCGCACAACACAAATAACGAATGAGTTACACCACGTGGAGAAAATGCAACTAAAAAAATATTATATGAAATAAAATGGGAAGGGTGAAACACGAGGACTTCCCAGGAGGTTACCCATCCTAGTACTACTCTCGCCCAAGCACGCTTAACTACGGAGTTTTGATAGGATCCGATGCATTAGTGCTGGTATGAGCGCACCCGTCAACTCTTGCGCAATCTATTCATTTAAAGACTGCCCCTTATCGCACTTGCACCTCGAATTTGAAGGCAGATTCGACCAAAGATCGTTTCAATTTATTTATTTTGCAAAACGCAAATAACGAATGAGTTACACCACGTGGAGAAAATGTAACTAAAAAAAATTTATATGAAATAAAATGGGATAGGTGCAACACGAGGACTTCCCAGGAGGTCACCCATCCTGGTACTACTCTCGCCCAAGCAAGTTTAACTACGGCGTTTTGATTGGATCCGGTGCATTAGTGCTGGTACGATCGCACCCGTCAACTCTTGCGCAATCTATTCATATAAAGGCTGCCCCTTATCGCACTTGCGCCTCGAATTTGAATCCAAATTAGACCAAATATCATTTCAAATTATTTATTTCGCAAAACGCGAATAACGAATGAGTTACACCACGTGGAGAAAATGCTACTAACAAAAAACATTATATGAAATAAAGTGGGAGGGGTGCAACACGAGGGCTTCCTAGGTGGTCACCCATCCTAGGACTACTCTCGCCCTAGCACGCTTAACTTCGGCGTTTTGATCGGAACCGGTGCATTAGTGCTGATATGATCGCACCTGTCAACTCTTGCGCAATGTATTCATATAAAGGCTGCCCCTTATCGTACTTTCGCCACGAATTTTAATGCAAATTCGACCAAATATCGTTTCAAATTATTTATTTCGCAAAACGCAAATAACGAATGAGTTACACCACGTGGAGAAAATGCAACTAATAAAAAACATTAAATGAAATAAAGTGGGAGGGGTGCAACACGAGGACTTCCCAGGACGTCAGCCATCCTAGTACTAGTCTCTCCCAAGCACGCTTAACTACGGCGTTTTGATAGGATCCGGTGCATTAGTGCTGGTATGATCGCACCCGTCAACTCTTGCGCAATCTATTCACATAAAGGCTGCCCCTTATCGCACTTGCGCCTCGACTTTGAATGCAAATTTGGCCAAATATCTTTTCTAATTATTTATTTCACACAACACAAATAACGAATGAGTTACACCACGTGGAGAAAATGCAACTAAAAGAAATACTACCTGAAATAAAATGGGAGGGGTGCAACAGGATGACTTCCCAGGAGGTCACCCATCCTAGTACAACTCACGCCCAAGCACGCTTAACTGCGGAGTTCTGATGGGATCCGGTGCATTAGTGCTGGTATGAGCACAGTCGTCAGCTCTTGCGCAATCTATTCATATAGAGGCTGCCCTTATCGCACTAGCGCCTCGAATTTGAAGGCAAATTCGACCAAATATCGTTTAAATTTATTTATTTTGCAAAACGCAAATAACGAATGAGTTACACCACGTGGAGAAAATGCAACTAAAAAAATATTATACGAAATAAAATGGGAGGGGTGCAACACGATGAGTTCCCAGGAGGTCACCCATCCAAGTATTACTCTCGCCCAAGCAAGCTTAAATGCGGAGTTCTGATGGGATCAGGTGCATTAGTACTGTTATGAGAGCAACCGTCAACTTTTGCGCAATCTAATCATATAAAGGCTGCCTCTTATCACACTTTCGCCTCGAATTTGAAAGCAAATTCGACCAAATATCATTTCAATTTATTTATTTTCCAAAACGTAAATAACGAATGAGTTACACCACGTGGAGAAAATGCAACTAAAAAAAATATTATATGAAATAAAATGGGAGGGGTGCAACACGAGGACTTCCCGGAGGTCACCCATCCTAGTAATACTCTCGGCCAAGCACGTTTAACTACGGTGTTTTGATAGGATCCGGTGCATTAGTGCTGGTATGATCGCACTCGTCAACTCTTGCGCAATCTATTCATATAAAGGTGCCCTTATCAAGATTTGCGCCTCGAATTTGAATGCAAATTAGACCAAATATCGTTCAAATCATTTATTTCGCAAAACGCAAATAACGAATGAGTTACACCACGTGGAGAAAATGCAACTAAAAAAACATTATATGAAATAAAATGGGAGGGGTGAAACACTAGGATTTCCCGCGAGGTTACCCATCCTAGTACTACTCTCGCCCAAGCACGCTTGACTGCGGAGTTCTGATGGGATCCGGTGCATTAGTGCTGGTATGAGTGCACCCGTCAACACTTGCGCAATCTATTCATATAAAGGCTGCCCCTTATCGCACTTGCGCCTCGAATTTGAAGGCAAATTCGACCAAATATCATTTCAATTTATTTATTTTACAAAACACAAATAACGAATGAGTTACACCACGTGGATAAAATGACACTAAAAAATATTATATGAAATAAAATGGGAGGGGTGCAACACGTGGACTTCCCAGGAGGTCACCCATCCGAGTACTACTCTCCCGCAAGCACTCTTACCTGCAGTGTTCTGATGGGATACGGTGCATTAGTGCTTGTATAAGCGCACCCTTCAACTTTTGCGCAATCTATTCATATAAAGGCTGCCCCTTATCGCACTTGCGCCTCGAATTTGAAGGCAAACTCGACCAAATATCCTTTGAATTTATTTATTTTGCAAGACGCAAATAACGAATAAGTTGCACCACGTTGAGAAAATGCAACTAAAAAAAATATTATATGAAATAAAATGGGAGGGGTGCAACACGAGGACTTCCCAGGAGGTCACCCATCCTAGTACTACTCTCGCCCAAGCACGCTTAACTGCAGAGTTCTGATGGGATCCGGTGCATTAGTGCTGGTATGATCGCACCGTGAACTCTTTCGCAATCTATTCATATAAAGGCTGCCCTATATCAAGACTTTGCCTCGAATTTTAATGCAAATTCGACCAAATATCGTTCAAATTATTTATTTCGCATAACGCAAATAACGAATGAGTTACACCACGTGGAGAAAATGCTACTAACAAAAAACATTATATTAAATAAAATAGGGGGTGCACGAGGACTTCCAGGAGGTCGCCCACCCTAGTAATCCTCTCGCCCAAGCACGCTTAATTGCGGCGTTTGAATGGGATTCGGTGCATTAGTGCTGGTATGATCGTACCCGTCATCTCTTGCGCAATCTATTCATATAAAGGCTGCCCCTTATCGCAATTGCGCCTCGAATTTGAAGGCAAACTCGACCAAATATCGTTTGAATTTATTTATTTTGCAAGACGCAAATAACGAATGAGTTGCACCACGTTGAGAAAATGCAACTAAAAAAAATATTATATGAAATAAAATGGGAGGGGTGCAACACGAGGACTTCCCAGGAGGTCACCCATCCTAGTATTACTCTCTCCCAAGCACGCTTAGCTGCGGAGTTCTGATGGGATCCGGTACATTAGTACTGGTATGAGCGCACCCGTGAACTTTTCTGCAATCTATTCATATAAAGGCTGCCCCATATCGCACTTGCGCCTCGAATTTTAATGCAAATTCGACCAAATATCGTTTCAAATTATTTATTTCGCATAACGCAAATAACGAATGAGTTACACCACG
Organism: Gossypium raimondii; assembly: GCF_025698545.1. Classification (NCBI taxonomy): domain Eukaryota; kingdom Viridiplantae; phylum Streptophyta; class Magnoliopsida; order Malvales; family Malvaceae; genus Gossypium; species Gossypium raimondii. Next base: position 15,176,517 of record NC_068573.1, read on the forward strand.
TGGAGAAAATGCTACTAACAAAAAACATTATATTAAATAAAATAGGGGGTGCACGAGGACTTCCAGGAGGTCACCCATCCTAGTACTACTATCACCCAAGCACGCTTAACTACGGCGTTTTGATAGGATCCGGTGTATTAGTGCTGGTATGATCGCGCCCGTCAACTCTTGCGGAATCTATTCCCATAAAGGCTGCCCCTTATCGCACTTGCGCCTCGACTTTGAATGCAAATTTGACCAAATATCGTTTCAAATTATTTATTTCGCAAAACGCAAATAACGAATGAGTTACACCACGTGGAGAAAATGCAACTAACAAAAAACATTAAATGAAATAAAGTGGGAGGGGTGCAACACGAGGACTTCGCAGGAGGTCACACATCCTAGGACTACTCTCGCCCTAGCACGCTTAACTATGGCGTTTTGATCGGATCCGGTGCATTAGTGCAGATATGATCGCACCCGTCAACTCTTGCGCAATGTATTCATATAAAGGCTACCCCTTATCGAACTTTCGCCTCGAATTTTAATGCAAATTCGACCAAATATCGTTTCAAATTATTTATTTCGCAAAACGCAAATAACGAATGAGTTACACCACGTGGAGAAAATGCAACTAACAAAAAACATTAAATGAAATAAAGTGGGAGGGGTGCAACACGAGGACTTCCCAGGAGGTCACCCATCCTAGTACTACTCTCACCCAAGCACGTTTAACTACGGCGTTTTGATAGGATCCGGTGCATTAGTGTTGGTAATATCTCACCCGTCAACTCTTGGGCAATCTATTCATATAAAGGCTGCCCCTTATCGCAGTTGCGCCTCGAATTTTAATGCAAATTCGACTAAATATCGTTTCAAATTATTTATTTCGCAAAACGCAAATAACGAATGAGTTACACCACGTGGATAAAATGCAACTAACAAAAAACATTATATGAAATAATGTGGGAGGGGTGCAACACGAGGACTTCCCAGGAGGTCACCAATCCTAGTACTACATTCACCCAAGCACGCTTAACTACGGCGTTTTGATAGGATCCGGTGCATTAGTGGTATGATCGCACCTGTCAACTACTGCGCAATCGATTGGTATAGAGCCTGCCCCTTATCGCACTTCCGCCTCGAATTTGAAGGCAAATTCGACCAAATATCATTTCAATTTATTTATTTTGCAAGACACAAATAACAAAAGAGTTGCACCACGTGGAGAAAATGCAACTAAAAAAAATATTATATGAAATAAAATGGGAGGGGTGCAACACGAGGACTTCTCAGGAGGTCACCCATCCTAGTATTACTCTCGCCCGAGCACGCTTAACTGCGGAGTTCTGATGGGATCCGGTGCATTAGTGCTGGTATGATCTCACCCGTCAACTCTTACGCAATCTGTTCATATAAAGGTCGCCCTTATCGGAGTTGCGCCTCGAATTTTAATGCAAATTCGACCAAATATCGTTTCAAATTATTTATTTCGCAAAACGCAAATAACGAATGAGTTACACCACGTGGAGAAAATGCAACTAACAAAAAACATTATATGAAATAAAGTGGGAGGGGTGCAAGACGAGGACTTCGCAGGAGGTCACACATCCTAGGACTACTCTCGCCTTAGCACGCTTAACTACGGCGTTTTGATCGGATCCGGTGCATTAGTGCTGATATGATCGCACTCGTCAACTCTTGCGCAATGTATTCATATAAAGGCTACCCCTTATCGAACTTTCGCCTCGAATTTTAATGCAAATTTGACCAAATATCGTTTCAAATTATTTATTTCGCAAAACGCAAATAACGAATGAGTTACACCACGTGGAGAAAAGGCAACTAACAAAAAACACTAAATGAAATAAAGTGGGAGGGGTGCAACACGAGGACTTCCCAGCAGGTCACCCATCCTAGTACTACTCTCACCCAAGCACGCTTAACTACGGCGTTTTGATAGGATCCGGTGCATTAGAGCAGGTATGATCTCACCCGTCAACTCTTGCGCAATCTATTCGTATAAAGGTGCCCTTCATCATAGCTTGAGCCTCAATTTTAATGCAAATTCGACCAAATATCGTTTCAAATTATTTATTTCGCAAAACGCAAATAACGAATGAGTTACACCACGTGGAGAAAAGGCAACTAACAAAAAACATTAAATGAAATAAAGTGGGAGCGGTGCAGCACGAGGACTTCCCAGGAGGTCACCCATCCTAGTACAACTCTCACCAAAGCACGCTTAACTACAGCGTTTTGATAGAATCCGGTGCATTAGTGCTGGTATGATCTCACCCGTCAACTCTTGCGCAATCTGTTCAAATAAAGGCTGCCCCTTATCGCACTTGCGCCTCGAATTTTAATGCAAATTCGACCAAATATCGTGTCAAATTATTTATTTCGCAAAACGTAAATAACGAATGAGTTACACCACGTGGAGAAAATGCAACTAACAAAAAACATTGTATGAAATAATGTGGGAGGGGTGCAACACGAGGACTTCCCAGCAGGTCACCCATCCTAGTACTACTCTCACCCAAGCACGCTTAACTACGGCGTTTTGATAGGATCCGGTGCATTAGAGCAGGTATGATCTCACCCGTCAACTCTTGCGCAATCTATTCGTATAAAGGCTGCCCCTTACCGCAGTTGAGCCTCGAATTTTAATGCAAATTCGACCAAATATCGTTTCAAATTATTTATTTCGCAAAACGCAAATAACGAATGAGTTACACCACGTGGAGAAAAGGCAACTAACAAAAAACATTAAATGAAATAAAGTGGGAGCGGTGCAGCACGAGGACTTCCCAGGAGGTCACCCATCCTAGTACAACTCTCACCAAAGCACGCTTAACTACAGCGTTTTGATAGAATCCGGTGCATTAGTGCTGGTATGATCTCACCCGTCAACTCTTGCATAACTGCTCAAATAAAGGTCGCCCTTATCGCACTTAGCCTCGAATTTTAATGCAAATTCGACCAAATATCGTGTCAAATTATTTATTTCGCAAAACGTAAATAACGAATGAGTTACACCACGTGGAGAAAATGCAACTAACAAAAAACATTGTATGAAATAATGTGGGAGGGGTGCAACACGAGGACTTCCCAGGACGTCACCCATCCTAGTACTACAGTCACCCAAGCACGCCTAACTACGACGTTTTGATGGGATCCGGTGCATTAGTGCTGGTGTGAGCGCACCCGTGAACTCTTGCGCAATCTATTCATATCAAGGCTGCCCCTTATAGCACTTCCGCCTCGAATTTGAAGGCAAATTCGACCAAATAGCGTTTCAAATTATTTATTTCGCAAAACGCAAATAACGATTGAGTTACACCACGTGGAGAAAATGCAACTAACAAAAAACATTAAATGAAATAAAGTGGGAGCGGTGCAACACGAGGACTTCCCAGGAGGTCACTCATCCTAGTACTACTCTCGCCCAAGCATGCTTAACTACGACGTTTTGATAGGATCCGGTGCATTAGTGCTGGTATGATCTCACCCGTCAACTCTTGCGCAATCTGTTCATATAAAGGCAGCCCCTTATCGGAGTTGCGCCTCGAATTTTAATGCAAATTCGACCAAATATCGTTTCAAATTATTTATTTCGCAAAACGCAAATAACGAATGAGTTACACCACGTGGAGAAAATGCAACTAACAAAAAACTTTATATGAAATAAAGTGGGAGGGGTGCAACACGAGGACTTCGCAGGAGGTCATCCATCCTAGGACTACTCTCGCCCAAGCACGCTTAACTACGGCGTTTTGATCGGATCCGGTGCATTACTGCTGATATGATCGTACCCGTCAACTCTTGCGCAATGTATTCATATAAGGGCTACCCCTTATCGAACTTTCGCCTCGAATTTTAATGCAAATTCGACCAAATATCGTTTCAAATTAATTATTTCACAAAACGCAAATAACGAATGAGTTACACCACGTGGAATAAATGCAACTAACAAAAAACACTAAATGAAATAAAGTGGGAGGGATGCAACACGAGGACTTCCCAGGAGGTCACCCATCCTAGTACCACTCTCAACCAAGCACGCTTAACTACGGCGTTTTGATAGGATCCGGTGCATTAGAGCAGGTATGACCTCACCCGTCAACTCTTGCGCAATCTATTCATATAAAGGCTGCCCCTTACCGCAGTTGCGCCTCGAATTTTAATGCCTATTCGACCAAATATCGTTTCAAATTATTTATTTCGCAAAACGAAAATAACGAATGAGTTACACCACGTGGAGAAAAGGCAACTAACAAAAAACAGTAAATGAAATAAAGTGGGAGTGGTGCAACACGAGGAGTTCCCAGGAGGTCACCCATCCTAGTACTACTCTCACCCAAGCACGCTTAACTACAGCGTTTTGATGGAATCCGGTGCATTAGTGCTGGTATGATCTCACCCGTCAACTCTTGCGCAATCTGTTCATATAAAGGCTGCCCCTTATCGTACTTGCGCCTCGAATTTTAATGCAAATTCGACCAAATATTGTGTCAAATTATTTATTTCTTAAAACGCAAATAACGAATGAGTTACACCACGTGGAGAAAATGCAACTAACAAAAAACATTGTATGAAATAATGTGGGAGGGGTGCAACACGAGGACTTCCTAGGAGGTCACCCATCCTAGTACTACAGTCACCCAAGCACGCCTAACTACGACGTTTTGATGGGATCCGGTGCATTAGTGCTGGTATGAGCGCACCCGTGAACTCTTGCGCAATCTATTCATATAAAGGCTGCCCCTTATAGCACTTCCGCCTCGAATTTGAAGGCAAATTCGACCAAATAGCGTTTCAAAATATTTAATTCGCAAAACGCTAATAACGAATGAATTACACCACGTGGAGAAAATGCAACTAACAAAAAACATTATATGAAATAAAGTGGGAGGGGTGCAACACGAGTACTTCGCAGGAGGTCATCCATCCTAGGACTACTCTCGCCCTAGCACGCTTAACTACGGCGTTTTGATCGGATCCGGTGCATTAGTGCTGATATGATCGCACCCGTCAACTCTTGCGCAATGTATTCATATAAAGGCTACCCCTTAGCGAACTTTCGCCTCGAATTTTAATGCAAATTCGACCAAATATCGTTTCAAATTATTTATTTCGCAAAACACCAATAACGAATGAGTTACACCACGTGGAGAAAATGCAACTAACAAAAAACATTAAATGAAATAAAGTGGGAGCGGTGCAACACGAGGACTTCCCAGGAGGTCACCCATCCTAGTACTACTCTCGCCCAAGCATGCTTAACTACGGCGTTTTGATAGGATCCGGTGCATTAGTGCTGCTATGATCTCACCCGTCAACTCTTGCGCAATCTGTTCATATAAAGGCAGCCCCTTATCGGAGTTGCGCCTCGAATTTTAATGCAAATTCGACCAAATATCGTTTGAAATTATTTATTTCGCAAAACGAAAATAACGAATGAGTTACACCACGTGGAGAAAATGCAATTAACAAAAAACATTATATGAAATAAAGTGGGAGGGGTGCAACACGAGGACATCGCAGGAGGTCATCCATCCTAGGACTACTCTCGCCCTAGCACGCTCAACTACGGCGTTTTGATAGGATCCGGTGCATTAGAGCAGGTATGATCTCACCCGTCAACTCTTGCGCAATCTGTTCATATAAAGGCTGCCCCTTATCGCACTTGCGCCTCGAATTTTAATGCAAATTCGACCAAATATCGTGTCAAATTATTTATTTCGCAAAACGCAAATAACGATTCAGTTACACCACGTGGAGAAAATGCAACTAACAAAAAACATTGTATGAAATAATGTGGGAGGGGTGCAACACGAGGACTTCCCAGGAGGTCACCCATCCTAGTACTACAGTCACCCAAGCACGCCTAACTACGACGTTTTGATGGGATCCGGTGCATTAGTGCTGGTATGAGCGCACCCGTGAACTCTTGCGCAATCTATTCGTATAATGGTCGCCCTTATAGCACTTTCCTCGAATTTGAATGCAAATTCGACCAAATAGCGTTCAAATTATTTATTTACAAAACGCAAATAACGAATGAGTTACACCACGAGGAGAAAATGCAACTAACAAAAAACATTAAATGAAATAAAGTGGGAGCGGTGCAACACGAGGACTTCCCAGGAGGTCACCCATCCTAGTACTACTCTCGCCAAGCATGCTTAACTACGGCGTTTTGATAGGATCCGGTGCATTAGTGTCGCTATGATCTCACCCACAACTCTTGCTAATCTGCTCATATAAAGGCGCCCTTTATCGGAGTTGCGCCTCGAATTTTAATGCAAATTCGACCAAATATCGTTTCAAATTATTTATTTCGCAAAACGCAAATAACGAATGAGTTACACCACGTGGAGAAAATGCAATTAACAAAAACATTATATGAAATAAAGTGGGAGGGTGCAACACGAGGACATCGCAGAGGTCATCCATCCTAGGACTACTCTCGCCTAGCACGCTCAACTACGGCGCTTTTGATAGGATCCGGTGCATTAGAGCGTGTATGATCTCACCCACAACTCTTGCGTAATCTGTTCATATAAAGGTCGCCCTTATCGCACTTTGCGCCTCGAATTTTAATGCAAATTCGACCAAATATCGTGTCAAATTATTTATTTCGCAAAACGCAAATAACGATTGAGTTACACCACGTGGAGAAAATGCAACTAACAAAAAACATTGTATGAAATAATGTGGGAGGGGTGCAACGCGCGGACTTCCCAGGAGGTCACCCATCCTAGTACTACAGTCACCCAAGCACGCCTAACTACGACGTTTTGATGGGATCCGGTGCATTAGTGCTGGTATGAGCGCACCCGTGAACTCTTGCGCAATCTATTCATATAATGGCTGCCCCTTATAGCACTTCCGCCTCGAATTTGAATGCAAATTCGACCAAATAGCGTTTCAAATTATTTATTTCGCAAAACGCAAATAACGAATGAGTTACACCACGAGGAGAAAATGCAACTAACAAAAAACATTAAATGAAATAAAGTGGGAGCGGTGCAACACGAGGACTTCCGTGAGGTCACCCATCCTAGTACTACTCTCGCCAAGCATGCTTAACTACGGTGTTTTGATAGGATCCGGTGCATTAGTGTCGCTATGATCTCACCCACAACTCTTGCATAAACTGCTCATATAAAGCGCCTTTATCGGAGTTGCCTCAATTTTAATGCAAATTCGACCAAATATCGCTTTCAAATTATTTATTTACATAAGCAAAACGCAAATAACGAATGAGTTACACCACGTGGAGAAAATGCAACTAACAAAAAACATTATATGAAATAAAGTGGGAGGGGTGCAACACGAGGACTTCGCAGGAGGTCATCCATTGTAGGACTACACTCGCCCTAGCACGCTTAACTACGGTGTTTTGATCGGATCCGGTGCATTAGTGCTGATATGATCGCACCCGTCAACTCTTGCGCAATGTATTCATATAAAGGCTACCCCTTATCGAACTTTCGCCTCGAATTTTATTGCAAATTCGACCAAATATCGTTTCAAATTATTTATTTCGCAAAACGCAAATAACGAATGAGATACACCACGTGGAGAAAATGCAACTAACAAAAAACATTAAATGAAATAAAGTGGGAGCGGTGCAACACGAGGACTTCCCAGGAGGTCACCCATCCTAGTACTACTCTCGCCCAAGCATGCTTAACTATGGCGTTTTGATAGGATCCGGTGCATTAGTGCTGGTATGATCTCACCCGTCAACTATTGCGCAATCTGTTCATATAAAGGCAGCCCCTTATCGGAGTTGCGCCTCGAATTTTAATGCAAATTCGACCAAATATCATTTGAAATTATTTATTTCAGAAACGAAAATAACGAATGAGTTACACCACGTGGAGAAAATGCAATTAACAAAAACATTATATGAAATAAAGTGGGAGGGTGCAACACGAGGACATCGCAGAGGTCATCCATCCTAGGACTACTCGCCTAGCACGCTCAACTACGGCGTTTTGATAGGATCCGGTGCATTAGAGCGGTATGATCTCACCCACAACTCTTGCTAACTGCTCATATAAAGGCGCCCTTATCGCACTTAGCGCCGAATTTTAATGCAAATTCGACAAAATATCGTGTCAAATTTTTTATTTCGCAAAACGCAAATAAGGATTGAGTTACACCACGTGGAGAAAATGCAACTAACAAAAAACATTGTATGAAATAATGTGGGAGGGGTGCAACACGAGGACTTCCCAGGAGGTCACCCATCCTAGTACTACAGTCACCCAAGCACGCCTAACTACGACGTTTTGATGGGATCCGGTGCATTAGTGCTGGTATGAGCGCACCCGTGAACTCTTGCGAAATCTATTCATATAATGGCTGCCCCTTATAGCACTTCCGCCTCGAATTTGAATGCAAATTCGACCAAATAGCGTTTCAAATTATTTATTTCGCAAAACGCAAATAACGAATGAGTTACACCACGAGGAGAAAATGCAACTAACAAAAAACATTAAATGAAATAAAGTGGGAGCGGTGCAACACGAGGACTTCCCAGGAGGTCACCCATCCTAGTACTACTCGCCAAGCATGCTTAACTACGGCGTTTTGATAGGATCCGCATTAGTGCCGGTATGATCTCACCCACAACTCTTGCATAACTGCTCATATAAAGGCGACCCTTTATCGGAGTTGCGCCTCGAATTTTAATGCAAATTCGACCAAATATCGTTTCAAATTATTTATTTCGCAAAACGCAAATAACGAATGAGTTACACCACGTGGAGAAAATGCAACTAACAAAAAACATTATATGAAATAAAGTGGGAGGGGTGCAACACGAGGACTTCGCAGGAGGTCATCCATTGTAGGACTACACTCGCCCTAGCACGCTTAACTACGGCGTTTTGATCGGATCCGGTGCATTAGTGCTGATATGATCGCACCCGTCAACTCTTGCGCAATGTATTCATATAAAGGCTACCCCTTATCGAACTTTCGCCTCGAATTTTAATGCAAGTTCGACCAAATATCGTTTCAAATTATTTATTTCGCAAAACGCAAATAACGAATGAGTTACACCACGTGGAGAAAATGTAACTAACAAAAAACGTTAAATGAAATAAAGTGGGAGCGGTGCAACACGAGGACTTCCCAGGAGGTCACCCATCCTAGTACTACTCGCCAAGCATGCTTAATCATGCGTTTTGATAGGATCCGCATTAGTGCCGGTATGATCTCACCCACAACTCTTGCACAATCTGCTCATATAAAGGCGACCCTTATCGAAGTTGGCGCCTCGAATTTTAATGCAAATTCGACCAAATATCGTTTGAAATTATTTATTTCGCAAAACGAAAATAACGAATGAGTTACACCATGTGGAGAAAATGCAATTAATAAAAAACATTATATGAAATAAAGTGGGAGGGGTGCAACACGAGGACATCGCAGGAGGTCATCCATCCTAGGACTACTCTCGCGCCTAGCACGCTCAACTACGCTGCTTAGATAGGATCCGGTGCATTAGAGCGGTATGATCTCACCCACAACTCTTGTAAATCTGCTCATATAAAGGTCGCCTTATCGCACTTGCGCTCGAATTTTAATGCAAATTCGACCAAATATCGTGTCAAATTATTTATTTCACAAAACGCAAATAACGAATGAGTTACACCACGTGGAGAAAATGCAACTAACAAAAAACATTGTATGAAATAATGTGGGAGGGATGCAACACGAGGACTTCCCAGGAGGTCACCCATCCTAGTACTACTGATCACCCAAGCACGCCTAACTACGACGCTTTGATGGGATCCGCATTAGTCTTTGGTATGAGCGCTCCCGTGAACTCTTGCGCAATCTATTCATATAATGGCTGCCCCTTATAGCACTTCCGCCTCGAATTTGAATGCAAATTTGACCAAATAGCGTTTCAAATTATTTATTTCACAAAACGCAAATAACGAATGAGTTACACCACTTGGAGAAAATGCAACTAACAAAAAACATTAAATGAAATAAAGTGGGAGCGGTGCAACACGAGGACTTCCCAGGAGGTCACCCATCCTAGTACTACTCTCGTCCAAGCATGCTTAACTACGGCGTTTTGATAGGATCCGTGCATTAGTCTTTGGTATGATCTCACCCGTCAACTCTTGCTAACTGCTCATATAAATGCAAATTTCTTATCGGAGTTGTGCCTCGAATTTTAATGTAAATTCGACCAAATATCGTTTGAAATTATTTATTTCGCAAAACAAAAATAACGAATGAGTTACACCACGTGGAGAAAATGCAACTAACAAAAAACATTATATGAAATAAAGTGGGAGGGGTGCAGCACGAGGACTTCGCAGGAGGTCATCCATCCTAGGACTACTCTCGCCCTAGCACGCTCAACTACGGCGTTTTGATAGGATCCGGTGCATTAGAGCAGGTATGATCTCACCCACAACTCTTGCTAACTGCTCATATAAAGGTCGCCCTTATCGCACTTGTGCCTCGAATTTTAATGCAAATTCGACCAAATATCGTGTCAAATTATTTATTTCGCAAAACGCAAATAACGAATGAGTTACACCACGTGGAGAAAATGCAACTAACAAAAAACATTGTATGAAATAATGTGGGAGGGGTGCAACACGAGGACTTCCCAGGAGGTCATCCATCCAAGTACTACAGTCACCCAAGCACGCCTAACTACGACGTTTTGATGGGACCCGGTGCATTAGTGCTGGTATGAGCGAACCCGTGAACTCTTGCGCAATCTATTCATATAAAGGCTGCCCCTTATAGCACTTCCGCCTCGAATTTGAAGGCAAATTCGACCAAATAGCGTTTCAAATTATTTATTTCGCAAAACGCAAATAACGAATGAGTTACACCACTTGGAGAAAATGCAACTAACAAAAAACATTAAATGAAATAAAGTGGGAGCGGTGTAACACGAGGACTTCTCAGGAGGTCACCCATCCTAGTACTACTCTCGCCCAAGCATGCTTAACATTGGCGTTTTGATAGGATCCGGTGCATTAGTTTGGTATGATCTCACCGTCAACTCTTGCTAATCTATTCATATAAAGGCGCCCTTATCGGAGTTGCGCCTCGAATTTTAATGCAAATTCGACCAAATATCGTTTCAAATTACTTATTTCGCAAAACGCAAATAACGAATGAGTTACACCACGTGGAGAAAATGCAACACGAGGACTTCGCAGGAGTCATCCATCCTAGGACTACTCTCGCCCTAGCACGCTTAACTACGGCGTTTTGATCGGATCCGGTGCATTAGTGCTGATATGATCGCACCCGTCAAGTCTTGCGTAATGTATTCATATAAAGGCTACCCCTTATCGATCTTTCGCCTCGAATTTTAATGCAAATTCGGCCAAATATCGTGTCAAATTATTTATTTCGCAAAACGCAAATAACGAATGAGTTACACCACGTGGAGAAAATGCAACTAACAAAAAACATTGTATGAAATAATGTGGGAGGGGTGCAACACGAGGACTTCCTAGGAGGTCACCCATCCTAGTACTACAGTCACCCAAGCACGCCTAACTACGACGTTTTGATGGGATCCGGTGCATTAGTGCTGGTATGAGCGCACCCGTGAACTCTTGCGCAATCTATTCATATAAAGGCTGCCCCTTATAGCACTTCCGCCTCGAATTTGAAGGCAAATTCGACCAAATAGCATTTCAAATTATTTATTTCACAAAACGCAAATAACGAATGAGTTACACCACGAGGAGAAAATGCAACTAACAAAAAACATTAAAAGAAATAAAGTGGGAGCGGTGCAACACGAGGACTTCCCAGGAGGTCACCCATCCTAGAACTACTCTCGCCCAAGCATGCTTAACTACGGCGTTTTGATAGGATCCGGTGCATTAGTGCTGGTATGATCTCACCCGTCAACTCTTGCGCAATCTGTTCATATAAAGGCTGCCCCTTATCGGAGTTGTGCCTCGAATTTTAATGCAAATTCGAAAAAATATAGTTTCAAATTATTTATTTCGCAAAACGCAAATAACGAATGAGTTACACCACGTAGAGAAAATGCAACACGGGGACTTCGCAGGAGGTCATCCATCATAGGACTACTCTCGCCCTAGCACGCTTAACTACGGCGTTTTGATCGGATCCGGTGCATTAGTGCTGATATGATCGCACCCGTCAACTCTTGCGCAATGTATTCATATAAAGGCTACCCCTTATCGAACTTTCACCTCGAATTTTAATGCAAATTCGACCAAATATCGTTTCAAATTATTTATTTCGCAAAACGCAAGTAACGAATGAGTTACACCACGTGGAGAAAATGCAACTAACAAAAAACACTAAATGAAATAAAGTGGGAGCGGTGCAACACGAGGACTTCTCAGGAGGTCACCCATCCTAGTACTACTCTCGCCCAAGCATGCTTAACATTGGCGTTTTGATAGGATCCGGTGCATTAGTGCTGGTATGATCTCACCCGTCACTCTTGCGCAATCTGTTCATATAAAGGCTGCCCCTTATCGGAGTTGCGCCTCGAATTTTAATGCAAATTCGCCCAAATATCGTTTCAAATTATTTATTTCGCAAAACGCAAATAACGAATGAGTTACACCACGTGGAGAAAATGCAACTAACAAAAAACATTATATTAAATAAAGTGGGAGGGGTGCAACACGAGGACTTCGCAGGAGGTCACACATCTTAGGACTACTCTCGCCCTAGCACGCTTAACTACGGCGTTTTGATCGGATCCGGCGCATTAGTGCTGATATGATCGCACCCGTCAACTCTTGCGCAATGTATTCATATAAAGGCTACCCCTTATCGAACTTTCGCCTCGAATTTTAATGCAAATTCGACCAAATATTGTGTCAAATTATTTATTTCGTAAAACGTAAATAACGAATGAGTTACACCACGAGGAGAAAATGCAACTAACAAAAAACATTAAATGAAATAAAGTGGGAGCGGTGCAACACGAGGACTTCCCAGGAGGTCACCCATCCTAGTACTACAGTCACCCAAGCACGCCTAACTACGACGTTTTGATGGGATCCGGTGCATTAGTGCTGGTATGAGCGCACCCGTGAACTCTTGCGCAATCTATTCATATAAAGGCTGCCCCTTATAGCACTTCCGCCTCGAATTTGAAGGCAAATTCGACCAAATAGCGTTTCAAATTATTTATTTCGCAAAACGCAAATAACGAATGAGTTACACCACGAGGAGAAAATGCAACTAACAAAAAACATTAAATGAAATAAAGTGGGAGCGGTGCAACACGAGGACTTCCCAGGAGGTCACCCATCCTAGTACTACTCTCGCCCAAGCATGCTTAACTACGGCGTTTTGATAGGATCCGGTGCATTAGTCTTTGGTATGATCTCACCCACAACTCTTGCTAACTGCTCATATAAAGGCAGCCCCTTATCGGAGTTGTGCCTCGAATTTTAATGCAAATTCGACCAAATATCGTTTCAATTTATTTATTTTGCAAGACGCAAATAACAAAAGAGTTGCACCACGTGGAGAAAATGCAACTAACAAAAAACATTATATGAAATAATGTGGGAGGGGTGCAACACGAGGACTTCCCAGGACGTCACCCATCCTAGTACTACAGTCACCCAAGCACGCTTAACTACGGCATTTTGATAGATCCGGTGCATTAGTGCTGGTATGATCGCACCCGTCAACTCTTGCGCAATCGATTCATATAGAGGCTGCCCCTTATCGCACTTCCGCCTCGAATTTGAAGGCAAATTCGACCAAATATCATTTCAATTTATTTATTTTGCAAGACGCAAATAACGAAAGAGTTGCACAACGTGGAAAAAATGCAACTAAAAAAAATATTATATGAAATAAAATGGGAGGAGTGCAACTCGAGGACTTCCCAGGAGGTCACCCATCCTAGTGTTACTCTCGCCCAAGCACGCTTAACTGCGGAGTTCTGATGGGATCCGGTGCATTAGTGCTGGTATGAGCGCACCCGTGAACTCTTGCGTAATCTATTCATATAAAGGCTGCCCCTTATCGCACTTGCGCGTTGAATTTTAATGCAAATTCGACCAAATGTCGTTTCAAATTATTTATTTCGCATAACGCAAATAACGAATGAGTTACACCACGTGGAGAAAATGCAGATAACAAAAAACATTATATGAAATAAAATAGGAGGGTGCAGGAGGACTTCCCAGGAGGTCGCCCACCCTAGTAATCCTCTCGCCCAAGCACGCTTAACTGCGGCGTTTGAATGGGATCCGGTGCATTAGTGTTGGTATGATCGCACCCGTCAACTCTTGCGCAATCTATTCATATTAAAGGCGCCTTTATCGCACTTGCGCCCAAATTGAAGCCAAATTCGACCAAATATCGTTTCAAATTATTTATTTCGCACGACGCAAATCACGAATGTGTTACTCTACGTGGTGAAAATGCAACTAAAGGAAATATTATATGAAATAAAATGGGAGGGGTGCAACACGATGGCTTCCCAGGAGGTCATCCATCCTCGTACTACTCTCGCCCAAAAACGCTTCAATGCGGAGTTCTGATGGGATACCATGTATTAGTGCTAGTATGATCGCACCCGTCAACTCTTGTGCAATCTACTCATATAAAGGTTGCCCCTTATCGCAAATGCGCCTCGTATTTTAATGCAAATTCGACCAAATATCGTTTCAAATTATTTATTTCGCAAAACGCAAATAACGAATGAGTTACACCACGTGGAGAAAATGCAACTAACAAAGAACATTGTATGAAATAATGTGGGAGGGGTGCAACACGAGGACTTCCCAGGAGGTCACCCATCCTAGTACTACAGTCACCCAAGCACGCCTAACTACGACGTTTTGATGGGATCCGGTGCATTAGTGCTGGTATGAGCGCACCCGTGAACTCTTGCGCAATCTATTCATATAAATGCTGCCCCTTATAGCACTTCCGCCTCGAATTTGAAGGCAAATTCGACCAAATAGCGTTTCAAATTATTTATTTCGCAAAACGCAAATAACGAATGAGTTACACCACGTAGAGAAAATGCAACTAACAAAAAACATTAAATGAAATAAAGTGGGAGGGGTGCAACACGAGTACTTCGCAGGAGGTCATCCATCCTAGGACTACTCTCGCCCTAGCACGCTTAACTACGGCGTTTTGATAGGATCCGGTGCATTAGTGCTGGTATGATCTCACCCGTCAACCCTTGCGCAATCTGTTCATATAAAGGCAGCCCCTTATCGGAGTTGTGCCTCGAATTTTAATGCAAATTCGACCAAATATCGTTTCAATTTATTTATTTTGCAAGACGCAAATAACAAAAGAGTTGCACCACGTGGAGAAAATGCAACTAACAAAAAACATTATATGAAATAATGTGGGAGGGGTGCAACACGAGGACTTCCCAAGACGTCACCCATCCTAGTACTACAGTCACCCAAGCACGCTTAACTACGGCATTTTGATACGATCCGGTGCATTAGTGCTGGTATGATCGCACCCGTCAACTCTTGCGCAATCGATTCATATAGAGGTCGCCCTTATCAAGATTTTCCGCCTCGAATTTGAAGGCAAATTCGACCAAATATCATTTCAATTTATTTATTTTGCAAGACGCAAATAACGAAAGAGTTGCACAACGTGGAAAAAATGCAACTAAAAAAAATATTATATGAAATAAAATGGGAGGAGTGCAACTCGAGGACTTCCCAGGAGGTCACCCATCCTAGTATTACTCTCGCCCAAGCACGCTTAATCATGGAGTTCGATGGGATCCGGTGCATTAGTCTTCGGTATGAGCGCACCCGTGAACTCTTGCGTAATCTATTCATATAAAGGCTGCCCCTTATCGCACTTGCGCCTTGAATTTTAATGCAAATTCCACCAAATGTCGTTTCAAATTATTTATTTCGCATAACGCAAATAACGAATGAGTTACACCACGTGGAGAAAATGCAGATAACAAAAAACATTATATGAAATAAAATAGGAGGGTGCAGGAGGACTTCCCAGGAGGTCGCCCACCCTAGTAATCCTCTCGCCCAAGCACGCTTAACTGCGGCGTTTGAATGGGATCCGGTGCATTAGTGCTGGTATGATCGCACCCGTCAACTCTTGCGCAATCTATTCATATTAAGGCTGCCCCTTATCGCACTTGCGCCTTGAAATTGAAGCCAAATTCGACCAAATATCGTTTCAAATTATTTATTTCGCACGACGCAAATCACGAATGTGTTACTCTACGTGGTGAAAATGCAACTAAAGGAAATATTATATGAAATAAAATGGGAGGGGTGCAACACGATGGCTTCCCAGGAGGTCATCCATCCTCGTACTACTCTCGCCCAAAAACGCTTCAATGCGGAGTTCTGATGGGATACCATGTATTAGTGCTAGTATGATCGCACCCGTCAACTCTTGTGCAATCTACTCATATAAAGGTTGCCCCTTATCGCAAATGCGCCTCGTATTTTAATGCAAATTCGACCAAATATCGTTTCAAATTATTTATTTCGCAAAACACAAATAACGAATGAGTTACACCACGTGGAGAAAATGCAACTAACAAAAAACATTGTATGAAATAATGTGGAAGGGGTGCAACACGAGGACTTCCCAGGAGGTCACCCATCCTAGTACTACAGTCACCCAAGCACGCCTAACTACGACGTTTTGATGGGATCCGGTGCATTAGTGCTGGTATGAGCGCACCCGTGAACTCTTGCGCAATCTATTCATATAAAGGTCGCCTTTATAGCACTTTTCCTCAATTTGAAGGCAAATTCACCAAATAGCATTTCAAATTATTTATTTCGAAAAACGTAAATAACGAATGAGTTATACCACGTAGAGAAAATGCAACTAACAAAAAACATTAAATGAAATAAAGTGCGAGCGGTGTAACACGAGGACTTCCTGTGAGGTCACCCATCCTAGTACTACTCGCCAAGCATGCTTAACTACGGCATTTTGATAGGATCCAAAGGCATTATTGCCGGTATGATCTCACCCACAACTCTTTGTTAATCTGTTCATATAAAGGCAACCCTTATTGAGTTGCCTCAATTTTAATGCAAATTCGACCAAATATCGTTTCAATTTATTTATTTTGCAAGACGCAAATAACAAAAGAGTTGCACCACGTGGAGAAAATGCAACTAACAAAAAACATTATATGAAATAATGTGGGAGGGGTGCAACACGAGGACTTCCCAGGACGTCACCCATCCTAGTACTACAGTCACCCAAGCACGCTTAACTATGGCGTTTTGATAGGATCCGGTGCATTAGTGTCGGTATGATCGCACTGCCAACTCTTGCATAATCGATTCATATAGAGGTCGCCTTTATCAAGATTTTCCGCCGAATTTGAAGGCAAATTCGACCAAATATCATTTCAATTTATTTATTTTGCAAGACGCAAATAACGAAAGAGTTGCACAACGTGGAAAAATGCAACTAAAAAAATATTATATGAAATAAAATGGAGGAGTGCAACTCGAGGACTTCCTGTGAGGTCACCCATCCTAGTATTACTCTCGCCAAGCACGCTTAATCATGGAGTTCGATGGGATCCGGTGCATTAGTGCTGGTATGAGCGCACCCGTGAACTCTTGCGTAATCTATTCATATAAAGGCTGCCCCTTATCGCACTTGCGCCTTGAATTTTAATGCAAATTCGACCAAATGTCGTTTCAAATTATTTATTTAGATAACGCAAATAACGAATGAGTTACACCACGTGGAGAAAATGCAGATAACAAAAAACATTATATGAAATAAAATAGGAGGGTGCAGGAGGACTTCCCAGGAGGTCGCCCACCCTAGTAATCCTCTCGCCCAAGCACGCTTAACTGCGGCGTTTGAATGGGATCCGGTGCATTAGTGCCGGTATGATCGCACTGGCCAACTCTTGCGCAATCTATTCATATAAAGGCGCCCTTATCGCACTTGCGCCTCGAATTTGAAGGCAAATTCGACCAAATATCGTTTCAATTTATTTATTTTGCAAAACGCAAATAACGAATGAGTTACACGACGTGGAGAAAATGCAACTAACAAAAAACAGTATATGAAATAAAATGGGAGGGGTGCAACACGAGGACTTCCTAAGAGGTCACCCATCCTAGTACAACTTTCGTCCAAGCACGCTTAACTGCGGAGTTTTGATGGGGTCAACTGCATTAGTGCTGGTGTGATCGCTCCCGTCAACTGTTGCGCAATCTATTCATATAGAGGCTGCCCCTTATCGCACTTGCGCCTCGAAATTGAATGTAAATTCGACCAAATATCATTTCAAATTATTTATTTCGCACGACGCAAATCACGAATGTGTTACTCTACGTGGAGAAAATGCAACTAAAGGAAATATTATATGAAATAAAATGGGAGGGGTGCAACACGATGGCTTCCCAGGAGGTCATCCATCCTCGTACTACTCTCGCCCAAACACGCTTCAGTGCGGAGTTCTGATGGGATACCATGTATTAGTGCTAGTATGATCGCACCCGTCAACTCTTGTGCAATCTACTCATATAAAGGTTGCCCCTTATCGCAAATGCGCCTCGTATTTTAATGCAAATTCGACCAAATATCGTTTCAAATTATTTATTTCGCAAAATGCAAATAACGAATGAGTTACACCACGTGGAGAAAATGCAACTAACAAAAAACATTGTATGAAATAATGTGGGAGGGTGCAACACGAGGACTTCCAGAGGTCACCCATCCTAGTACTCTGATCACCCAAGCACGCCTAACTACGACGCTTTGATGGGATCCGCATTAGTCTTTGGTATGAGCGCACCGTGAACTCTTGCTAATCTATTCATATAAAGGTCGCCCTTATAGCACTTCCGCTCGAATTTGAAGGCAAATTCGACCAAATAACGTTCAAATTATTTATTTTGCAAAACGCAAATAACGAATGAGTTACACCACGTGGAGAAAATGCAACTAACAAAAAACATTAAATGAAATAAAGTGGGAGCGGTGCAACACGAGGACTTCCTGTGAGGTCACCCATCCTAGTACTACTCTCGCCAAGCATGCTTAACTACGGCGTTTTGATAGGATCCGCAAGAGTGCCGGTATGATCTCACCCACAACTCTGCGTAACTGCTCATATAAAGGCGCCCTTTATCGGAGTTGCGCGTCAATTTTAATGCAAATTCACCAAATATCGCTTGAAATTATTTATTTCAAGAAAACGCAAATAACGAATGAGTTACACCACGTGGAGAAAATGCAACTAACAAAAACATTATATGAAATAAAGTGGAGGGTGCAACACGAGGACTTCGCAGAGGTCATCCATCCTAGGACTACTCGCCTCTAGCACGCTTAACTACGCGCTTTTGATCGGATCCGGCATTATCACGATATGATCGCACTCCGCCAACTCTTGCGCAATGTATTCATATAAAGGCTACCCTTATCGAACTTTCGCCAATTTTAATGCAAATTCACCAAATATCGCTTCAAATTATTTATTTCGCAAAACGCAAATAACGTAATGAGTGACACCACGTGGAGAAAATGCAACTAACAAAAACACTAAATGAAATAAAGTGGAGGGTGCAACACGAGGACTTCCTGTGACGCCACCCATCCTAGTACTACTCTCACCCAAGCACGCTTAACTACGCTGCTTTGATAGGATCCGCATTAGAGCAGTATGATCTCACCCACAAGTCTTATAATCTATTCATATAAAGGTCGCCTTTATCGTCAGTTGCGCCTCGAATTTTAATGCAAATTCGACCAAATATCGTTTCAATTTATTTATTTTGCAAGACGAATAACAAAAGAGTTGCACCACGTGGAAAAATGCAACTAACAAAAACATTATATGAAATAAAGTGGGAGGGTGCAACACGAGGACTTCCTCAGACGCCACCCATCCTAGTACTACAACCACCCAAGCACGCTTAACTACGTATTTTGATACGATCCGTGCATTAGTGCTGGTATGATCGCACTGCAAATTCGACCAAATATCGTTCAAATTATTTATTTCAAAAGCGCAAATAACGAATGAGTGACACCACGTGGAGAAAATGCAACTAACAAAAAACACTAAATGAAATAAAGTGGGAGGGGTGCAACACGAGGACTTCCCAGGACGTCACCCATCCTAGTACTACTCTCACCCAAGCACGCTTAACTACGTCGTTTTGATAGGATCCGGTGCATTAGAGCAGGTATGATCTCACCCGTCAAGTCTTGCGCAATCTATTCATATAAAGGCTGCCCCTTATCGCTGTTGCGCCTCGAATTTTAATGCAAATTCGACCAAATATCGTTTCAATTTATTTATTTTGCAAGACGCAAATAACAAAAGAGTTGCACCACGTGGAAAAATGCAACTAACAAAAAACATTATATGAAATAATGTGGGAGGGGTGCAACACGAGGACTTCCCAGGACGTCACCCATCCTAGTACTACAGTCACCCAAGCACGCTTAACTACGGCATTTTGATACGATCCGGTGCATTAGTGCTGGTATGATCGCACCCGTCAACTCTTGCGCAATCGATTCATATAGAGGCTGCCCCTTATCGCACTTCCGCCTCGAATTTGAAGGCAAATTCGACCAAATATCATTTCAATTTATTTATTTTGCAAGACGCAAATAACGAAAGAGTTGCACAACGTGGAAAAAATGCAACTAAAAAAAAATATTATATGAAATAAAATGGGAGGAGTGCAACTCGAGGACTTCCCAGGAGGTCACCCATCCTAGTATTACTCTCGCCAAGCACGCTTAATCATGAGTTCGATGGGATCCGTGCATTAGTGTCGGTATGAGCGCCGTGAACTCTTGCGTAATCTATTCATATAAAGGTCGCCTTATCGCACTTGCGCCTTGAATTTTAATGCAAATTCCACCAAATGTCGTTTCAAATTATTTATTTCGCATAACGCAAATAACGAATGAGTTACACCACGTGGAGAAAATGCAGATAACAAAAAACATTATATGAAATAAAATAGGAGGGTCCAGGAGGACTTCCCAGGAGGTCGCCCACCCTAGTAATCCTCTCGCCCAAGCACGCTTAACTGCGGCGTTTGAATGGGATCCGGTGCATTACTGCTGGTGTGATCGCACCCGTCAACTCTTGCGTAATCTATTCATATAAAGGCTGCCCCTTATCGCACTTGCGCCTCGAAATTGAAGGCAAATTCCACCAAATATCGTTTCAAATTATTTATTTCGCACGACGTAAATCGCGAATGTGTTACACCACGTGGAGAAAATGCAACTAAAGGAAATATTATATGAAATAAAATGGGAGGGGTGCAACACGATGGCTTCCTAGGAGGTCATCCATCCTCGTACTACTCTCGCCCAAACACGCTTAACTGCGGAGTTCTGATGGGATACCATGTATTAGTGCTGGTATGATCGCACCCGTCAACTCTTGTGCAATCTACTCATATAAAGGTTGCTCCTTATCGCAAATGCGCCTCGTATTTGAATGCAAATTCGACCAAATATCGTTTCAAATTATTTATTTCACAAAACGTAAATAACGAATGAGTTACACCACGTGAAGAAAATGCAACTAAAAAAAATTATATGAAATAAAATGGGAGGGGTGCAATATGTGGACTTCCCAGAAGGTCACCCATACGAGTACTACTCTTGCCCAGGCGCGCTTGACTGCATAGTTCTGATGGGATCTGGTGCATTAGTGCTGGTATGATCATACCCGTCAACTCTAGCGCAATCTATTAATATAAAGGCTGCCCTTATCGCACTTGCGCCTCGAATTTGAACGCAAATTCGACAAATATTGTTTCAAATTATTTATTTCGCAGAACGCAAATAACGAATGAGTTACACCACGTGGAGAAAATGCAACTAAAAAAAACATTATATGAAATAAAATGGGATGGGTGCAACACGAGGGCTTCCCAGGATGTCACCCACCCTAGTAATACTCTCGCCCAAGCACGCTTAACTGGGGCGTTTGAATGGGATCCGGTGCATTATTGCTGGTATGATCGCACACGTCAACTCTTACGCAATCCATTCATATAACAGCTGCCCCATATCGCACTTGCTCCTCTAATTTGACTGCAAATTCGACCAAATACCGTTTCAAATTATTTATTATGCAAAACGCATATAACGAATGAGTTACACCACGTGGAGAAAATGCAACTAAAAAAAATATTATATGAAATAAAATGGGAGGGATGCAACACAAGGACTTTCAAGGAGGTCACCCATCCTCGTACTACTCTCGCCCAAGCACGCTTCAATGGGAGTTCTGATGGGATCTGGTGCATTAGTGCTAGTATGATTGCACCCGTCAACTCTTGTGCTATCTATTCATATAAAGGTTGCCCCTTATTGCAAATGCGCCTCGAAGTTTAATGCAAATTCGACCAAATATCGTTTCAAATTATTTATTTCGCAAAATGCAAATAACGAATCAGTTACACCACGTGAAGAAACTGCAACAAAAAAAAATTATATGAAATAAAATGGGAGGGGTGTAATACGAGGACCTTCCAGGAGGTTACCTAGCCTAATAGTACTCTCGCCCAGGCACGCTTGACTGCGGAGTTCTAATGGGATCCGGTGCATTAGTGCTTGTATGATCGCCGTAGTCAACTCTT
Organism: Gossypium raimondii; assembly: GCF_025698545.1. Lineage (NCBI taxonomy): Eukaryota > Viridiplantae > Streptophyta > Magnoliopsida > Malvales > Malvaceae > Gossypium > Gossypium raimondii. The sequence continues at coordinate 15,199,142 of NC_068573.1, forward strand.
CCACAATCTATTCATATAAAGGCTGCCCCTTACCGCACTCGTGCCTCGAATTTTAATGCAAATTCGACCGAATATCGTTTCAAATTATTTATTTCGCATAACACAAATAACGAATGAGTTAGACCACGTGGAGAAAATGCAACTAAAAAAAAACATTATATGAAATAAAATGGGAGGGGTGCAACACGAGGACTTCCCAGGAGGTCACCCATCCTAGTACTACTCTCACCCAAGCACGCTTGATCGGGAGTTTCGATGGGATCCGTGCATTAGTGCCGGTATGATCGTGCCGCCAACTCTAGCGCAATCTATTAATATAAAGGTCGCCTTATCAAGATTTTGCGCCGAATTTGAATGCAAATTCGACCAAATATCGTTTCAAATTATTTATTTCGCACAACGCAAATAACGAATGAGTTACACCACGTGGACAAAATGCAACTAAAAAATGTATTATATGAAATAAAATGGGAGGGGTGCAACACGAGGACTTCCCAAGAGGTCACCCATCCTCGTACTACTCTCGCCCAAGCACGCTTCAATGGGAGTTCTGATGGGATCCGGTGCATTAGTGCTAGTTTGATTGCACCCGTCAACTCTTGTGCTATCTATTCATATAAAGGTTACCCCTTATCGCAAATGCGCCTCGAAGTTTAATGCAAATTCGACCAAATATCGTTTCAAATTATTTATTTCGCAAAACGCAAATAACGAATCAGTTACACCACGTGAAGAAATTGCAACAAAAAAAAATTATATGAAATAAAATGGGAGGGGTGTAATACGAGGACCACCCAGGAGGTTACCTAGCCTAATAGTACTCTCGTCCAGGTACGCTTGACTGCGGAGTTCTAATGGGATCCGGTGCATTAGTGCTTGTATGATCGCACTAGTCAACTCTTCCACAACCTATTCATATAAAGGCTGCCCCTTATCGCACTCGTGCCTCGAATTTTAATGCAAATTCGACCGAATATCGTTTCAAATTATTTATTTCGTATAACACAAATAACGAATGAGTTAGAACACGTGGAGAAAATGCAACTAAAAAAAAGCATTATATGAAATAAAATGGGAGGGGTGCAACACGAGGACTTCCCAGAGATCACCCATCCTAGTACTACTCCTTGAGCACGCTTGATCGGGAGTTCGATGGGATCCGTGCATTAGTTTGGTATGATCGCATTCGTCAACTCTAGCGCAATCTATTAATATAAAGGTCGCCCTTATCGATTGCGCGCCAATTTGAATGCAAATTCGACCAAATATCGTTTCAAATTATTTATTTCACACAACGCAAATAACGAATGAGTTACCCACGTGGAGAAAATGCAACTAAAAAAAGTATTATATGAAATAAAATGGGAGGGGTGCAACACGAGGACTTCCCAAGAGGTCACCCATCCTCGTACTACTCTCGCCCAAGCACGCTTCAATGCGGAGTTCTGATGGGATCCGATGCATTAGTGCTAGTATGCATGCACCCGTCAACTCTTGTCCTATCTATTCATATAAAGGTTGCCCCTTATCGCAAATGCGCCTCGAATTTTAATGCAAATTCTACCAAATATCCTTTCAAATTATTTATTTCGTAAAACGCAAATGACGAATGAGTTACACCAAGAAATTGCAACTAAAAGAAATTATATGAAATAAAATGGGAGGGGCGCAATACGAGTACTTCCAAGGAGGTTATCTCGCCCAGGCACGCTTAACTGCGGCGTTTGAATGGGATCCGGTGCAGTAGTGCTTGTATGATCGCACCAGTAAACTCTTCCGCAATCAATTCATATAAAGGCTGCCCCTTATCGCACTTATGCCTCGAATTTTATTGCAAATTAGACCGAATGTCGTTTCAAATTATTTATTTCGCATAACACAAATAATGAATGAGTTAGACCACGTGGAGAAAATGCAACTAACAAAAAACATTATATGAAATAAAATGGGAGGGGTGCAACACGAGGACTTCCCAGGAGGTCACCCATCCTAGTACTACTCTCGGCCAAGCACGTTTAACTGCGGCGTTTGAATGCGATCCGGTGCATTAGTGCTGGTATGATCGCACCCGTCAACTCTTGCGCAATCTATTCATATAAAGGTTGGCGCAATCTATTCATATAAAGGTTGGCCCTTATCGCACTTGCGCCTCGAATTTCAATGCAAATTCGACCAAATATCATTTCAAATTATTTATTTCGCACAACGCAAATAACGAATGAGTTACACCACGTGAAGAAAATGCAACTAAAAAAACATTATATGAAACAAAATGGGATGGGTGCAACACGAGGACTTCCCAGGATGTCACCCATACTAGTACTACTCTCGGCCAAGCACGTTTAACTGCGGCGTTTGAATGGGATCCCGCATTAGTGCCGGTATGATCGCACCGCCAACTCTTGCGCAATCTATTCATATAAAGGTGCCCTTATCAAGATTTGGCGCTCAATTTCAATGCAAATTCACCAAATATCATTTCAATTATTTATTTCGCACAACGCGAATAACGAATGAGTGACACCACGTGGAGAAAATGCAACTAAAAAAACATTATATGAAATAAAATGGGATGGGTGCAACACGAAGACTTCCCAGGATGTCACCCATCCTCGTACTACTCTCACCTAAGCACGCTTGACTGCGGAGTTCAGATGGGATCCAGTGCATTAGTGCTGGTATGATCGTACCCGTCAACTCTAGCGCAATCTATTAATATAAAGGCTGCCCTTCTCGCACTTGCGCCTCAAATTTGAATGCAAATTCGACCAAATATTGTTTCAAATTATTTATAAGGCAAAACGCAAATAACGAATGAGTTAGACCACGTGGAGAAAATGCAACTAACAAAAAACATTATATGAAATAAAATGGGAGGGTGCACGAGGACTTCCCAGGAGGTCACCTATCCTAGTACTACACTCGCCCAAGCACGCTTAATGCGGAGTTCGATGGGCTCCGTGCATTAGTCGGTCTGAAAGCACTGGCCAACTTTTGCACAATCTATTCATATAAAGGCTGCCCCTTATAGCACTTGCGCCTCGAATTTTAATGCATATTGGACCAAATATCGTTTCAAATTATTTATTTTGCAAAACGCAAATAACAAATGAGTTACACCACGTGGAGAAAATGCAACTAAAAAAAATATTATATGAAATAAAATGGGAGGGGTGCAATACGAGGACTTCCCAGGAGGTCACCCATCCTAGTACTACTCTCACCCAGGCACGCTTAACTGCGGAGTTCTGATGGGATACCATGCGTTAGTGCTAGTATCATCGCACCCGTCAACTCTTGTGCAATCGATTCATATAAAGGTTGCCCCTTATCGCAAATGCGCCTCGAATTTTAATGCAAATTGGACCAAATATCGTTTCAAAATATTTATTTCTCAAAACGCAAATAACAAATGAGTTACACCACGTGGAAAAAATGCAACTAAAAAAAATTATATGAAATAAAATGGGAGGGGTGCAATACGAGGACTTCCCAGGAGGTCACCCATCCTAGTACTACTCTCGCCCAGGCACGCTTGACTGCGGAGTTCAGATGGGATACCATGCGTTAGTGCTAGTATCATCGCACCCGTCAACTCTTGTGCAATCTATTCATATAAAGGTTGCCCCTTATCGCAAATGCGCCTCGAATTTTAATGCAAATTCGACCATATATCATTTCAAATTATCTATTTCGCACAACGCAAATCACGAATGAGTCACTCCACGTGGAGAAAATGCAACTAAAAAAATATTATATGAAATAAAATGGGAGGGGTGCAACACGATGACTTCCCAGGAGGTCACCCATCCTCGTACTACTCTCGCCCAAGCACGCTTCAATGCGGAGTTCTAATGGGATACCATCCATTAGTGCTAGTATGATCGCACCCATCAACTCTTGTGCAATCTACTCATATAAAGGTGGCCCCTTATCGCAAATGCGCCTCGAATTTTAATGCAAATTCGACCAAATATCGTTTCAAATTATTTATTTCGCAAAACGCAAATAACGAATGAGTTACACCACGTGATGAAAATGCAACTAAAAAAAATTATATGAAATAAAACGGGAGGGGTGCAATATGTGGACTTCCCAGGAGGTCACCCATCCTAGTACTACTCTCGCCCAGGCACGTTTAACTGCGGAGTTCTGATGGGATACCATGTGTTAGTGCTAGTATCATCGCACCCGTCAACTCTTGTGCAATCTATTCATATAAAGGTTGCCCCTTATCGCAAATGCGCCTCGAATTTTAATGCAAATTCGACCATATATCATTTCAAATTATCTATTTCGCACAACGCAAATCACGAATGAGTCACTCCACGTGGAGAAAATGCAACTAAAAAAATATTGTATGAAATAAAATGGGAGGGGTGCAACACGATGACTTCCCAGGAGGTCACCCATCCTCCTACTACTCTCGCCCAAGCACGCTTCAATGCGGAGTTCTGATGGGATACCATCCATTAGTGCTAGTATGATCGCACCCATCAACTGTTGAGCAATCTACTCATATAAAGGTGGCCCCTTATCGCAAATGCGCCTCGAATTTTAATGTAAATTCGACCAAATATCGTTTCAAATTATTTATTTCGCAAAACGCAAATAACGAATGAGTTACACCACGTGAAGAAAATGCAACTAAAAAAATTATATGAAATAAAACGGGCGGGGTGCAATATGTGGACTTCCCAGGATGTCACCCACCCCAGTAATACTCTCGCCCGAGCACGCTTAACTGCCGTGTTTGAATGGGATCCGGTGCATTAGTGCTTGTATGATCGCACCCGTCAACTCTTGCGCAATCCATTCATATAACGGTTGCCCCATATTGCACTTGCGGCTCGAATTTGATAGCAAATGCGACCAAATACCGTTTCAAATTATTTATTTCGCAAAACGCATATAACGAATGAGTTACACCACGTGGAGAAAATGGAACTAAAAAAAATATTATATGAAATAAAAGGGGAGGGGTGCAACACGAGGACTTTCTAGGAGGTCACCCATCCTCGTACTACTCTCGCCCAAGCACGCTTCAATGCGGAGTTCTGATGGGATCCGATGCATTAGTGCTAGTATGATTGCACCCGTCAACTCTTGTGCTATCTATTCATATAAAGGCTACCCCTTATCGCAAATGCGCCTCGAATTTTAATGCAAATTCGATCAAATATCGTTTCAAATTATTTATTTCACAAAACGCAAATAACGAATGAGTTACACCACGTGGAGAAAATGCAACTAACAAAAAACATTATATGAAATAAAATGGGAGGGTGCACGAGGACTTCCCTGGAGGTCACCCATCCTAGTACTACACTCGCCCAAGCACGCTTAACTGCCGAGTTCTGATGGGATCCGGTGCATTAGTGCTGGTCTGAGCGCACCCGTCAACTTTTGCGCAATCTTTTCATATAAAGGCTGCCCCTTATCGCACTTGCGCCTCGAATTTGAATGCAAATTCGACCAAATATCGTTTCAAAATTATTTATTTCGCACAACGCAAATCACGAATGAGTTACTCCACGTGGAGAAAATGCAACTAAAAAAGATATTATATGAAATAAAATGGGAGGGGTGCAACACGATCACTTCCCAGGGGGTCACCCATCTTGGTACTACTCTCGCCCAAGCACGCTTCAATGCGGAGTTCTGATGGGATACCATGCATTAGTGCTAGTATGATCGCACCCATCAACCCTTGTGCAATCTACTCATATAAAGGTTGCCCCTTATCGCAAATGCGCCTCAAATTTTAATGTAAATTCGACCAAATATCGTTTCAAATTATTTATTTCATAAAACGCAAATAACGAATGAGTTACACCACGTGAAGAAAATGCAACTAAAAAAATTATATGAAATAAAATGGGTGGGGTGCAATATGTGGACTTCCCAGAAGGTCACCCATACAAGTACTACTCTTGCCTGTGCATGCTTGATCGCATAGTTCGATGGGATCCGTGCATTAGTGCCGGTATGATCGCATCTGCCAACTCTAGCGCAATCTATTAATATAAAGGCGGCCCTTATCAAGATTTGCGCCTCGAATTTGAATGCAAATTCACCAAATATTGTTTCAAATTATTTATTTCGCAGAATCGAAAATAACGAATGAGTTACACCACGTGGAGAAAATGCAACTAAAAAAAACATTATATGAAATACAATGGGATGGGTGCAACACGAGGACTTCCCAGGATGTCACCCACCCTAGTAATACTCTCGCCCAAGCACGCTTAACTGTGGCGTTTGAATGGGATCCGGTGCATTAGTGTTGGTATGATCGCACCGTCAACTCTTGCGCAATCCATTCATATAACTACCGCCCATATCGCACTTTGGCGTCAATTTTGATCGCTAATTCGACCAAATACCGTTTCAAATTATTTATTTCGCAAAACGCATATAACGAATGAGTTACACCACGTAGAGAAAATGCAACTAAAAAAATATTATATGAAATAAAATGAGAGGGGTGCAACACGGGGACTTTCTAGGAGGTCACCCATCCTCGTACTACTCTCGCCCAAGCACGCTTCAATGCGGAGTTCTGATGGGATCCGATGCATTAGTGCAAGTATGATTGCACCCGTCAACTCTTGTGCTATCTATTCATATAAAGGTTAACCCTTATCGCAAATGCGCCTCGAATTTTAATGCAAATTTGACCAAATATCGTTTCAAATTATTTATTTCGCAAAACGCAAATAACGAATGAGTTACACCACGTGGAGAAAATGCAGCTAACAAAAAACATTATATGAAATAAAGTGGGAGGGGTGTAACACGAGGACTTCCCAGGAGGTTACCTAGCCTAATACTACTCTCGCCCAGGCACACTTCACTGCGGAGTTCTGATGGGATCCGGTGCATTAGTGCTTGTATGATCGCACTGGTCAACTCTTCCGCAATCTATTCATATAAAGGCTGCCCCTTAGCGCACTTGTGCCTCGAATTTTAATGCAAATTGGACTGAATATCATTTCAAATTATTTATTTCGCGTAACGCAAATAACGAATGAGTTAGACCACGTGGAGAAAATGCAACTAACAAAAACCATTATATGAAATAAAATGGGAGGGGTGCAACACGAGGACTTCCCAGGAGGTCACCCATCCTAGTACTACACTCGCCCAGGCACGCTTGACTGCGGAGTTCTAATTGGATCCGGTGCATTACTGCTGGTATGATCGTACCCGTCAACTCTAGCGCAATCTATTAATATAAAGGTTGCCCGTTCGCACTTGCGCCTCGAATTTGAATGCAAATTCGACCAAATATCATTTCAAATTATTTATTTCGCACAACGCAAATCACGAATGAGTTACTCCACGTGGAGAAAATGCAACTAAAAAAAATATTATATGAAATAAAATGGGAGGGGTGCAACACGATGACTTCCCAGGGGGTCACCCATCTTGGTACTACTCTCGCCCAAGCACGCTTTATGCGGAGTTCTGATGGGATACCATGCATTAGTGCTAGTATGATCGCACCCGTCAACCCTTGTGCAATCTACTCATATAAAGGTTGCCCCTTATCGCAAATGCGCCTCAAATTTTAATGTAAATTCGACCAAATATCGTTTCAAATTATTTATTTTGCAAAACGCAAATAACGAATGAGTTACACCACGTGAAGAAAATGCAACTAAAAAAAATTATATGAAATAAAATGGGTGGTGTGCAATATGTGGACTTCCCAGAAGGTCACCCATACAAGTACTACTCTTGCCCAGGCATGCTTGACTGCATAGTTCTGATGGGATCCGGTGCATTAGTGCTGGTATGATCGTACCCGTCAACTCTAGCGCAATCTATTAATATAAAGGCAGCCCTTATCGCACTTGCGCCTCGAATTTGAATGCAAATTCGACCAAATATTGTTTCAAATTATTTATTTCGCAGAACGAAAATAACGAATGAGTTACACCACGTGGAGAAAATGCAACTAAAAAAAACATTATATGAAATACAATGGGATGGGTGCAACACGAGGACTTCCCAGGATGTCACCCACCCTAGTAATGCTCTCGCCCAAGCACGCTTAACTGTGGCGTTTGAATGGGATCCGGTGCATTAGTGCTGGTATGATCGCACCGCCAACTCTTGCGCAATCCATTCATATAACTACGCCCCATATCAAGATTTTATGCGTCGAATTTGACCGCAAATTCACCAAATACCGCTTCAAATTATTTATTTCGCAAAACGATATAACGAATGAGTTACACCACGAGAGAAAATGCAACTAAAAAATATATTATATGAAATAAAATGAGAGGGTGCAACACGGGACTTTCTAGAGGTCACCCATCCTCGCATTACTCGCCAAGCACGCTTCAATGCGGAGTTTCGATGGGATCCGATGCATTAGTGCTAGTATGATTGCACCCGTCAACTCTTGTGCTATCTATTCATATAAAGGCTGCCCTTATCGCAAATGCGCCTCAAATTTTAATGCAAATTCGACCAAATATCGTTTCAAATTATCTATTACGCAAATAACGAATGAGTTACACCACGTGAAGAAATTGCAACAAAAAAATATTATCTGAAATAAAATGGGAGGGGTGCAACACGAGGACTTCCCAGAAGGTCACCCATCCTAGTATTTCTCTCGCCCAAGCGCGCTTAACTGCAATGTGTTGACGGGATCCGGTGCATTAGAGCTAGTATGATCGCACCCGTCAACTCTTGCGCAATCTATTCATATAAAGGCTGCCCCTTATCGCACTTGCGCCTCGAATTTGAATGCAAATTCGACCAAATATCGTTTCAAATTATTTATTTCGGAAAATGCAAATAATGAATGAGTTACACCACGGGAAGAAAATGCAACTAAAAAAATTATATGAAATAAATTGGGAGGGGTGCAACACGAGGATTTCCCAGGAGGTCACCCATCCTAGTACTACTCTGGCCCGAGCACGATTACCTGCGGAGTTCAGATGGGATCCGGTGCATTAGTGCTAGTATGATCGCACCCGTCAACTCTTGCTTAATCTATTCATGTAAAGGCTGCCCCTTATCGCACTTGCGCCTCAAATTAGAATGCAAATTCGATCAAATATCGTTTCAAATTATTTATTTCACAAAACGCAAATAACGAATGAGTTACACCACGTGGAGAAAATGCAACTAACAAAAAACATTATATGAAATAAAATGGGAGGGTGCACGAGGACTTCCCTGGAGGTCACCCATCCTAGTACTACACTTTCCCAAGCACGCTTAACTGCGGAGTTCTGATGGGATCCGGTGCATTAGTGCTGGTCTGAGCGCACCCGTCAACTTTTGCGCAATCTTTTCATATAAAGGCTGTCCCTTATCGCACTTGCGCCTCGAATTTGAATGCAAATTTGACCAAATATCGTTTCAAACTATTTATTTCGCACAACGCAAATCACGAATGAGTTACTCCACGTGGAGAAAATGCAACTAAAAAAAATATTATATGAAATAAAATGGGAGGGGTGCAACACGATGACTTCCCAGGGGGTCACCCGTCTTGGTACTACTCTCGCCCAAGCACGCTTCAATGCGGAGTTCTGATGGGATACCATGCATTAGTGCTAGTATGATCGCACCCGTTAACCCTTGTGCAATCTACTCATATAAAGGTTGCCCCTTAGCGCAAATGCGCCTCAAATTTTAATGTAAATTCGACCAAATATCGTTTCAAATTATTTATTTCGCAAAACGCAAATAACGAATGAGTTACACCACGTGAAGAAAATGCAACTAAAAAAAATTATATGAAATAAAATGGGTGGGTGCAATATGTGGACTTCCGTAAGGTCACCCATACAAGTACTACTCTTGCCCCTGCATGCTTGATCGCATAGTTCGATGGGATCGGTGCATTAGTTTGGTATGATCGTGCCGCCAACTCTAGCGCAATCTATTAATATAAAGGCAGCCCTTATCGCACTTGCGCCTCGAATTTGAATGCAAATTCGACCAAATATTGTTTCAAATTATTTATTTCGCAGAACGAAAATAACGAATGAGTTACACCACGTGGAGAAAATGCAACTAAAAAAAACATTATATGAAATACAATGGGATGGGGGCAACACGAGGACTTCCCAGGATGTCACCCACCCTAGTAATACTCTCGCCCAAGCACGCTTAACTGTGGCGTTTGAATGGGATCCGGTGCATTAGTGCTGGTATGATCGCACCCGTCAACTCTTGCGCAATCCATTCATATAACGGCTGCCCCATATCGCACTTGCGCGTCGAATTTGACTGCAAATTCGACCAAATACCGTTTCAAATTATTTATTTCGCAAATCGCATATAACGAATGAGTTACACCACGTAGAGAAAATGCAACTAAAAAAATATTATATGAAATAAAATGAGAGGGGTGCAACACGGGGACTTTCTAGGAGGTCACCCATCCTCGTACTACTCTCGCCCAAGCACGCTTCAATGCGGAGTTCTGATGGGATCCGATGCATTAGTGCTAGTATGATTGCACCCGTCAACTCTTGTGCTATCTATTCATATAAAGGCTGCCCTTATCGCAAATGCGCCTCAAATTTTAATGCAAATTCGACCAAATATCGTTTCAAATTATCTATTACGCAAATAACGAATGAGTTACACCACGTGAAGAAATTGCAACAAAAAAATATTTTCTGAAATAAAATGGGAGGGGTGCAACACGAGGACTTCCCAGAAGGTCACCCATCCTAGTATTTCTCTCGCCCAAGCGCGCTTAACTGCAATGTGTTGACGGGATCCGGTGCATTAGAGCTAGTATGATCGCATCGCCAACTCTTGCATAATCTATTCATATAAAGGTCGCCTTTATCAAGATTGCGCGCTCGAATTTGAATGCAAATTCGACCAAATATCGTTTCAAATTATTTATTTCGGAAAACGCAAATAATGAATGAGTTACACCACGGGAAGAAAATGCAACTAAATAATTATTTATTCCGGTGCATTAGTGCTGGTCTGAGCGCACCCGTCAACTTTTGCGCAATCTTTTCATATAAAGGTCGCCTTTATCAAGATTTCTGCTCCTCGAATTTGAATGCAAATTCGACCAAATATCGTTTCAAACTATTTATTTCGCACAACGCAAATCACGAATGAGTTACTCCACGTGGAGAAAATGCAACTAAAAAAAATATTATATGAAATAAAATGGGAGGGGTGCAACACGATGACTTCCCAGGGGGTCACCCGTCTTGGTACTACTCTCGCCCAAGCACACTTCAATGCGGAGTTCTGATGGGATACCATGCATTAGTGCTAGTATGATCGCACCCGTTAACCCTTGTGCAATCTACTCATATAAAGGTTGCCCCTTATCGCAAATGCGCCTCAAATTTTAATGTAAATTCGACCAAATATCGTTTCAAATTATTTATTTCGCAAAACGCAAATAACGAATGAGTTACACCACGTGAAGAAAATGCAACTAAAAAAAATTATATGAAATAAAATGGGTGGGGTGCAATATGTGGACTTCCCAGAAGGTCACCCATACAAGTACTACTCTTGCCCAGGCATGCTTGACTGCATAGTTCTGATGGGATCCGGTGCATTAGTGCTGGTATGATCGTACCCGCCAACTCTAGCACAATCTATTAATATAAAGGCGCCTTTATCGATTTGGCGCCGAATTTGAATGCAAATTCGACCAAATATTGTTTCAAATTATTTATTTCGCAGAATGAAAATAACGAATGAGTTACACCACGTGGAGAAAATGCAACTAAAAAAAACATTATATGAAATACAATGGGATGGGTGCAACACGAGGACTTCCCAGGATGTCACCCACCCTAGTAATACTCTCGCCCAAGCACGCTTAATCGTGGCGCTTGAATGGGATCCGCATTAGTGCCGGTATGATCGCACTCACAACTCTTGCGCAATCCATTCATATAACGGTGCCCCATATCGATTTTGCGCTCAATTTGACCGCAAATTCACCAAATACCGCTTCAAATTATTTATTTCAAAACGATATAACTAATGAGTTACACCACGAGAGAAAATGCAACTAAAAAATATTATATGAAATAAAATGAGAGGGTGCAACACGGGACTTTCTAGGAGGTCACCCATCCTCGTATTACTCTCGCCAAGCACGCTTCAATGCGGAGTTCGATGGGATCCGATGCATTAGTGCAAGTATGATTGCACCCGTCAACTCTTGTGCTATCTATTCATATAAAGGTTGCCCCTTATCGCAAATGCGCCTCGAATTTTAATGCAAATTTGACCAAATATCGTTTCAAATTATTTATTTCGCAAAACGCAAATAACGAATGAGTTACACCACGTGGAGAAAATGCAACTAACAAAAAACATTATATGAAATAAAGTGGGAGGGGTGTAACACGAGGACTTCCCAGGAGGTTACCTAGCCTAATACTACTCTCGCCCAAGCACACTTCATCATGGAGTTCGATGGGATCCGGTGCATTAGTGCTTGTATGATCGCACTGCTCAACTCTTCCGCAATCTATTCATATAAAGGCTGTCCCTTATCGCACTTGTGCCTCGAATTTTAATGCAAATTGGACTGAATATCATTTCAAATTATTTATTTCGCGTAACGCAAATAACGTAATGAGTTAGACCACGGAGAAAATGCAACTAACAAAACCATTATATGAAATAAAATGGGAGGGTGCAACACGAGGACTTCCTGTGAGGTCACCCATCCTAGTACTACACTCGCCTGTGCACGCTTGATCATGAGTTCGATTGATCCGTGCATTATCACTGGTATGATCATACCCACAACTCTAGCGCAATCTATTAATATAAAGGTCGCCTGTCAAGATTTGCGCGCCGAATTTGAATGCAAATTCACCAAATATCATTTCAAATTATTTATTTCAAGACAACGCAAATCACGAATGAGTTACTCCACGTGGAGAAAATGTAACTAAAAAAATATTATATGAACTAAAATGGGAGGGGTGTAACACGATGACTTCCCAGGGGGTCACCCATCTTGGTACTACTCTCGCCCAAGCACGCTTTAATGCGGAGTTCTGATGGGATACCATGCATTAGTGCTAGTATGATCGCACCCGTCAACCCTTGTGCAATCTACTCATATAAAGGTTGCCCCTTATCGCAAATGCGCCTCAAATTTTAATGTAAATTTGACCAAATATCATTTCAAATTATTTATTTCCCAAAACGCAAATAACGAATGAGTTACACCACGTGAAGAAAATGCAACTAAAAAAAATTACATGAAATAAAATGGGTGGGGTGCAATATGTGGACTTCCCAGAAGGTCACCCATACAAGTACTACTCTTGCCCAGGCATGCTTGACTGCATAGTTCTGATGGGATCCGCTGCATTAGTGCTGGTATGATCGTACCCGTCAACTCTAGCGCAATCTATTAATATAAAGGCTGCCCGTTCGCACTTTCGCCTCGAATTTGAATGCAAATTCGACCAAATATCATTTCAAATTATTTATTTCGCACAACGCAAATAACGAATGAGTTACACCACGTGGAGAAAATGCAACTAAAAAAAATATTATATGAAATAAAATGGGAGGGGTGCAACACGAGGACTTCGCAGGAGGTCACCCATCCTCGTACTACTCTCGCCCAAGCACGCTTCAATGCGGAGTTCTGATGGGATCCGATGCATTAGTGCTAGTATGATTGCACCCGTCAACTCTTGTGCTATCTATTCATATAAAGGTTGCCCCTTATCGCAAATGCACCTCGAATTTTAATGCAAATTCGACCAAATATCGTTTCAAATTATTTATTTCGCAAAACGCAAATAACGAACGAGTTACACCACGTGAAGAAATTGCAACTAAAAAAAATTATATGAAATAAAATGGGAAGGGTGCAATACGAGGACTTCCCAGGAGATTACCTAGCCTAGTACTACTCTCGCCCAGGCACGCTTGACTGCGGAGTTCTGATGGGATCCGGTACAGTAGTGCTTGTATGATCGCACCAGTCAACTCTTCCGCAATCTATTCATATAAAGGCTGCCCCTTATCGCACTTGTGCCTCGAATTTTAATGCAAATTCGACCGAATATCGTTTCAAATTATTTATTTCACATAACGCAAATAATAAATGAGTTAGACCACATGGAGAAAATGCAACTAACAAAAAACATTATATGAAATAAAATGGGAGGAGTGCAACACGAGGACTTCCCAGGAGGTCACCCATCCTAGTATTACTCTCAGCCAAGCACGTTTAACTGCGGCGTTTGAATGGGATCCGGTGCATTAGTGCTGGTATGATCGCACCCGTCAACTCTTGCGCAATCTATTTATATAAAGGCTGCCCCTTATCGCACTTACGCCTCAAATTTCAATGCAATTTCGACCAAATATCATTTCAAATTATTTATTTCGCACAACGCAAAAAACGAATGAGTTACACCACGTGGAGAAAATGCAACTGAAAAAAACATTATATGAAATAAAATGGGATGGGTGCAACACGAGGATTTCCCAGGATGTCACCCATCCTCGTACTACTCTCACCCAAGCACGCTTCAATGCGGAGTTCTGATGGGATACCATGCATTAGTGCTAGTATCATCGCACCCGTCAACTCTTGTGCAATCTATTCATATAAAGGTTGCCCCTTATCGCAAATGTGCCTCGAATTTTAATGCAAATTGGACCAAATATCGTTTCAAATTATTTATTTCGCAAAACTCAAATAACGAATGAGTTACACCACGTGGAGAAAATCCAACTAAAAAAATTATACGAAATAAAATGGGAGGGGTGCAATACGAGGACTTCCCAGGAGGTCACCCATCCTAGTACTACTCTCGCCCAGGCACGCTTGACTACGGAGTTCAGATGGGATGCAGTGCATTAGTGCTGGTATGATCGTACCCGTCAACTCTAGCGCAATCTATTAATATAAAGGCTGCCCTTATCGCACTTGCGCCTCGAATTTGAATGCAAATTCGTCCAAATATTGTTTCAAATTATTTATATCGCAAAACGCAAATAATGAATGAGTTAGACCACGTGGAGAAAATGCAACTAAAAAAAACATTATATGAAATAAAATGGGATGGGTGCAACACGAGGACTTCCCAGGATGTCACCCACCCTAGTAATACTCTCGCCCAAGCACGCTTCACTGCGGCATTTGAATAGGATCCGGTGCATTAGTCCTGGTATGATAGCACCCGTCAACTCTTGCGCAATCCATTCATATAAAGGCTGCCCCTTATCGCACTTGCGCAATCCATTCATATAAGGAATTAGTTACACCACGTGAAGAAAATGCAACTACAAAAAATATTATATGAAATAAAATGGGAAGGGTTCCACGCGAGGACTTCCCAGGAGGTCACCCATCCTCGTACTACTCTCGCCCAAACGCACTTAACTGTGGAGTTCTGATGGGATCCGATGCATTAGTGCTAGTATGATCGCACCCATCAACTCTTGTGCAATCTATTCATATAAAGGTTGGCACTTATCGCAAATGCGGCTCGAATTTTAATGCAAATTCGACAAAATATCGTTTCAAATTAGGTATTTCGTAGAACGCAAATAACGAATAAGTTACACCACGTGAAGAAAATGCAGCAAATAAAAATATTATATGAAATAAAATGGGAGGGGTGCAACACGAGGACCTCCTAGGAGGCCACCCATCCTAGTACTACTCTCATCCAAGCACGCTTAACTGTAGAGTTCTGATGGGATCCGGTACATTAGTGCTGGTATCATAGCTCCCATCAACTCTTGTGCAATCTAATGATATAAAGGATGCCCCTTATCGCACTTGCGCCTCGAATTTGGATGCAAATTCGACCAAATATCGTTTTAAATTATTTATTTCGCAAAACGCGAATAACGAATGAGTTACACCACGTGGAGAAAATGCAACCAAAAAAAATATTATATGATATAAAATGGCAGGGGTGCAACACGAGGACTTCCTAGGAGGTCACTCATCCTCGTACTACTCTCGCCCAAGCACGCTTCAATGCAGAGTTCTGATGGGATCCGATGCATTAGTGCTAGTATGATCACACCCATCAACTCTTGTGCAAGCTATTCATATAAAGGTTGCCCCTTATCGCAAATGCGCCTCAAATTTTAATGCAAATTCGACTAAATATCGTTTCAAATTATTTATTTCGCAAAACGCAAGTAACGAATGAGTTACACCACGTGAAGAAAATGCAACTAAAAAAATTATATGAAATAAAATGGGAGGGGTACAATACGAGGACTTCCAAGGAGGTCACCCATCCTAGTACTACTCTCGCCCAGGCACGCTTAACTACGGCGTTTTGATGGGATCCGGTGCATTAGTGCTGGTATGATCGCATCGCACAACCCTTGCATAATCTAATCATATAAAGGTCGCCCTTATCGCACTTTGCCTCAATTTTAATTCAAATTAATCGAATATCGCTTCAAATTATTTATTTCGATAACGCAAATAACGAATGAGTTACACCACGGGAGAAAATGCGACTAAAAAATATTATATGAAATAAAATGGGAGGTACAAAGACTAAGACTTCCCAAAGCAGTCACCCATCCTCGTACTACTCTCGCCCAAGCACGCTTCAATGCGGAGTTCTGATGGGACCCTATGCATTAGGGCTAGTATAATCGCACCCGTCAACTCTTGTGTAATCTACTCATATAAAGGTTGGCACTTATCGCAAATACGCCTCGAATTTTAATGCAGATTCGACCAAATATCGTTTCAAATTATTTATCTCGCAAAACGCAAATAACGAATGAGTTACACCATGTGAAGAAAATGCAACAAATAAAAATTATATGAAATAAAATGGGAGGGGTGCAATACGAGGACTTCCCCGGAGGTTACCCATCCTAGTACTACTCGCCACGACGCTGACAAATGAGTTCGATGGGATCCGTGCATTAGTGTCGGTATGATCGCACCTGGCCAACTCATGCTAATCTATTCATATAAAGGCTGCCCCTTATCGCATTTGCGCCTCAAATTTTAATGCAAATTCGACCAAATATCGTTTCAAATTATCTATTTCGTAAAACGCAAATATCGAATGGGTTACACCACGTGGAGAAAATGCAACTAACAAAAAACATTATAGGAAATAAAATGGGAGGGGTGCAACACGAGGACTTCCCAGGAGGTCATCCATCCTAGTTCTACTCTCGCCCAAATGCGCTTAACTGCGGAGTTCTGATGGGATCCGGAGCATTAGTGCTGGTATGATCGCCCCCGTCAACTCTTGCGCAATATATTCATATAAAGGCTGCCCCTTATTCCACTTGTGCCTTGAATGTGAAGGCAAATTGGAGAAAATATCGTTTCAATTTATTTATCTTGCAAAACACAAATAACGAATGACTTACACCACGTGGAGCAAATGCAACAAAAAAAATTATATGAAATAAAATGGGAGGGGTGCAACACGAGGACTTCCCAGGAGGTCACCCATCCTAGTACTACTCTCGCCCAAGCACGCTTAACTACGGCGTTTTGATGGGATCCGGTGCATTAGTGCTGGTATGATTGCACCCGTCACCTCTTGCGCAATCTATTCATATAAAGGCTGCCCCTGATCCCATTTGCGCCTCGAAGTTTAATACAAATTCGACCAAATATTGTTTCAAATTATTTAGTTCGCATAACGCAAATAACGAATGAGTTACACCACGTGGAGAAAATGCAACTAACAAAAAACATTATATGAAATAAAATTGGAGGGGTGCAACAGGAGGACTTCCAAGGAGGTCACCCATCCTAGTACTACTCTCGCCCAGGCACGCTTAACTACGGCGTTTTGATGGGATCCGGTGCATTAGTGCTGGTATGATCGCACCTGTCAACTCTTGCGCAATCTATTCATATAAAGGCTGCCCCTTATCGCACTTGCGCCTCGAATTTTAATTCAAGTTTGGCCAAATATTGTTTCAAATTATTTATTTCGCATAACGCAAATAACAAATGAGTTACACCACGTGGAGGAAATGCAACTAAAAACATATTATATAAAATAAAATGGGAGGGGTGCAACACGAGGACTTCCCAGGAGGTCACCCATCCTCATACTACTCTCACCCAAGAACGCTTCAATGCGGAGTTCTGATTGGACCCGATGCATTAGGGCTAGTATGATCGCACCCGTCAACTCTTGTGCAATCTATTCATATAAAGGTTGGCACTTATCGAAAATGTGCCTCGAATTTTAATACAGATTCGACCAAATATCGTTCCAAATTATTTATTTCGCAAAACGCAAATAACGAATGAGTTACACCACGTGAAGAAAATGCAACAAATAAAAATTATATGAAATAAAATGGGAGGGGTGCAATACGAGGACTTCCGAGGAGGTCACCCATCCTACTACTACTCTTGCCTGTGCACGCTTGATCATGAGCTCGATGGGATCCGCATTAGTGCCGGTATGATCGCACTCCACAACTCTTGCGCAATCTATTCATATAAAGGTCTGTCCCTTATCGTGACTTATGCCGAATTTTAATGCAAATTCGATCAATATCATTTCAAATTATTTATTTCTCAAAACGAAAATAATGAATGAGTTACACCATGTGGAGAAAATGCAACTAACAAAAACATTATATGAAATAAAATGGGAGGTGCAACACGAGGACTTCCCAGAGGTTACCCATCCTAGTACTACTTTCGCCAAGCAAATAACTACGGAGTTCGATGGGATCCGGTGCATTAGTGCCGGTATGATCACACCCGCCAACTTTTGCGCAATCTATTCATATAAAGGCGCCTTTATCAAGACATGCGCTCGAATTTGAATGCAAATTCGACCAAATATCGTTTCAATTTATTTATTTCGCAAAACGCGAATAACGAATGAGTTACACCACGTGGAGAAAATGCAACTAAAAAAAATATTATATGAAATAAAATGGGAGGGGAGCAACACGAGGACTTCCAAGGAGGTCACCCATCCTAGTTCTACTCTTGCCCAAATATGCTTAACTGCGGAGTTCTGATGGGATCTAGAGCATTAGTGCTGGTATGATCGCACCCGTCAACTCTTGTGCAATATATTCATATAAAGGCTGCCCCTTATCCCACTTGCGCCTTGAACTTGAAGGCAAATTAGACAAAATATCGTTTCAATTTATTTATTTTGCAAAACACAAATAACGAATGAGTTACACCAGGTGGAGCAAATGCAACAAAAAAAATTATATGAAATAAAATGGGAGTGGCGCAACTCGAGGACTTCCTGTGAGGTCACCCATCCTAGTACTACTCTCGCCAAGCACGCTTAACTACGGCTTTTGATGGGATTTCGCATTAGTGCCGGTATGATCGCACCCGCCAACTTTTGCGCAATCTATTCATAAAAAGGTCGCCCTTATCGATTTGGCGCCGAATTTGAATGCAAATTCAACCAAATATTGTTTCAATTATTTATTTCAAAACGCTAATAACGAATGAGTTACACCACATGGAGAAAATGCAACTAACAAAAACATTATATGTAATAAAATGGAGGAGTGCAACACGAGGACTTCCAGAGGTCACCCATGCTAGTTCTACTCGCCCAAATAAGCTTAATCATGGAGTTCGATGGGATCCGGAGCATTAGTGCCGGTATGATCGACCCACAACTCTTGCGTAATCTATTCATATATAGCTCGCTTCTTATTGCACTTGCGCCAAACCTAATACAAATTCACCAAATATCGCTCCAAATTATTTATTTCACAAAACGCAAATAACTAATGTGTTACACCACGCCGAGAAAACGGAACTAAAAAACCATTATATGAATTAAAATGGAGGGTGCAACACGAGGACTTCCTGTAAGGTCACCCATCCTATTACTACTCTCGCCAAGCACGCTTAATCGCAGAAGTTCGATGGGATCCGGCATTAGTGTGGTATGATCGCACCCATCGCCTCTTGCAATCTATTCATATAAAGGTCTCTTATCGCACTTGTGCCTCAATTTAAATACAAATTCACCAAATATCGCTCCAAGTTATGTATTTCACAAAACGTAAATAACGAATGAGTTACACCACGCCGAGAAAATGCAACTAAAAAACATTATATGAAATAAAATGGGAGGGTGCAACACGAGGACTTCCTGTGAGGTCACCCATCCTAGTACTACTATCGCCAAAGCCGCTTAATCGCAGAGTTCGATGGGATCCGCATTAGTGCCGGTATGGTCGCACCTTCAACTCTTGGGCGATCTATTCATATAAAGGTCGTCTCTTATCGCACTTATGCCTAAATTGAATACAAATTCGACCAAATATCGTTCCAAATTATTTATTTCACAAAACGCAAATAATGAATGTGTTACACCACGTCGAGAAAACGCAACTAAAAAAACTATTATATGAATTAAAATAGAGGGTGCAACACGAGGACTTCTCAAGGTCACCCATCCTAGTACTACTCTCGCCACGCACGCTTAATCGCAGAGTTTTGATGGGATCCGCATTAGTGCCGGTATGATCGCACTCGCCAACTCTTGTGCAATCTATTCATATAAAGGCGCCTCTTATCGACTTGCGCTCGAATTTAAATACAAATTCACCAAATATCGCTCCAAGTTATGTATTTCACAAAACGCAAATAACGTAATGAGTTACACCACGCCGAGAAAATGCAACTAAAAAACATTATATGAAATAAAATGGGAGGGTGCAACACGAGGACTTCCTGCGAGGTCACCCATCCTAGTACTATTATCGCCAAGCGCTTAATCGCAGAAGTTCGATTGATCCGTGCATTAGTGCTCGATGGTCGCACCTTCAACTCTTGCGCGATCTATTCATATAAAGGCTGTCTCTTATCGCACTTGCGCCTCGAAATTGAATACAAATTGGACCAAATATCGTTCCAAATTATTTATTTCACAAAACGCGAATAACGAATGAGTTACACCACGTCGAGAAAAAAAACTAAAAAAACCATTATATGAATTAAAATGGGAGGGGTGCAACACGAGGACTTCCCAGGAGGTCACCCATCCTAGTACTACTCTCACCCAAGCACGCTTAACTGCGGAGTTCTGATGGGATCCGGTGCATTAGTGCTGGTATGATCGCACCCGTCAACTCTTGCGCAATATCTTCATATAAAGGCTGCCCCTTATCTCACTTGCGCCTTGAACTTGAAGGCAAATTAGACAAAATATCGTTTCAATTTATTTATTTTGCAAAACACAAATAACGAATGAGTTACACCAGGAGGAGCAAATGCAACAAAAAAAAATTATATGAAATAAAATGGGAGTGGCGCAACTCGAGGACTTCCCATGAGGTCACCCATCCTAGTACTACTCTCGCCCAAGCACGCTTAACTACGGCGTTTTGATGGGATCCGGTGCATTAGTGCTGGTATGATCGCACCCGTCAACTTTTGCGCAATCTATTCATAAAAGGTCATCTTATCAAGATTTGCTACTCAATTTGAATGCAAATTCACCAAATATCGCTTTCAAATTATTTATTTCCCAAAATGCTAATAACGAATGAGTTACACCACGGGAGAAAATGCAACTAACAAAAACATTATATGAAATAAAATGGGAGGTGCAACACGAGGACTTCCTGTGAGGTTACCCATCCTAGTACTACTTTCTACCAAGCAATTTCAACTACGGAGTTTTGATGGGATCCGCATTAGTGTTGGTATGATCACACCCGCCAACTTTTGCGCAATCTATTCATATAAAGGTCGCCCTTATCAAGATTTTGGCGCTCAATTTGAATGCAAATTCACCAAATATCGTTTAATTTATTTATTTCGCAAAACGCTAATAACGAATGAGTTACACCACGGGAGAAAATGCAACTAAAAAAATATTATATGAAATAAATGGGGGGAGCAACACGAGGACTTCCAAGGAGGTCACCCATCCTAGTTCTACTCGTGCCTAAATATGCTTAATCATGGAGTTCGATGGGATCTAGAGCATTAGTGTCGGTATGATCGCACCTGGCCAACTCTTGCTAATATATTCATGTAAAGGTCGCCCTTATCCGCTTGCGCTTTGAACTTGAAGGCAAATTAGACAAAATATCGTTTCAATTTATTTATTTTGCAAAACACAAATAACGAATGATTTACACCAGGTGGAGCAAATGCAACAAAAAAAATTATATGAAATAAAATGGGAGTGGCGCAACTCGAGGACTTCCCAGGAGGTCACCCATCCTAGTACTACTCTCGCCCAAGCACGCTTAACTATGGCGTTTTGATGGGATTCGGTGCATTAGTGCTGGTATGATCGCACCCGTCAACTTTTGCGCAATCTATTCATAAAAAGGCTGCCCCTTATCGCACTTGCGCCTCGAATTTGAATGCAAATTCAACCAAATATCGTTTCAAATTATTTATTTCACAAAACGCGAATAACGAATGAGTTACACCACATGGAGAAAATGCAACTAACAAAAAACATTATATGTAATAAAATGGGAGGAGTACAACACGAGGACTTCCCAGGAGGTCACCCATGCTAGTTCTACTCTCGCCCAAATAAGCTTAATCATGAGTTCGATGGGATCCTATATTAGTGCCGGTATGATCGACCACAACTCTTGCGTAATCTATTCATATATAGCTCGCTTCTTATTGCACTTGCGCCAAATCGAATACAAATTCACCAAATATCGCTCCAAATTATTTATTTCACAAAACGCAAATAACGAATGTGTTACACCACGCCGAGAAAACGCAACTAAAAAACCATTATATGAATTAAATGGGAGGGTGCAACACGAGGACTTCCTGTAAGGTCACCCATCCTAGTACTACTCTCGCCAAGCACGCTTAATCGCAGAAGTTCGATGGGATCCGTGCATTAGTGTTGGTATGATCGCACCGCCAACTCTTGCGCAATCTATTCATATAAAGGTCGCTTATCGCACTTTGCGCCCAAATTTAAATACAAATTCACCAAATATCGTTCCAAGTTATGTATTTCACAAAACGTAAATAACGAATGAGTTACACCACGTCGAGAAAATGCAACTAAAAAAAATATTATATGAAATAAAATGGGAGGGATGCAACACGAGGACTTCCCAGGAGGTCACCCATCCTAGTACTACTATCGCCCAAGCGCGCTTAACTGCAGAGTTCTGATGGGATCCGGTGCATTAGTGCTGGTATGGTCGCACCCTTCAACTCTTGGGCGATCTATTCATATAAAGGCTGTCTCTTATCGCACTTGCGCCTCGAAATTGAATACAAATTCGACCAAATATCGTTCCAAATTATTTATTTCACAAAACGCAAATAATGAATGTGTTACACCACGTCGAGAAAACGCAACTAAAAAAACCATTATATGAATTAAAATGGGAGGGGTGCAACACGAGGACTTCCCTGAAGGTCACCCATCCTAGTACTACTCTCGCCCAAGCACGCTTAACTGCAGAAGTTCGATGGGATCCGGCATTAGTGTTGGTATGATCGCACCCGTCAACTCTTGCGCAATCTATTCATATAAAGGCTGCCTCTTATCGCACTTGCGCCTCGAATTTAAATACAAATTCGACCAAATATCGTTCCAAGTTATGTATTTCACAAAACGTAAATAACGAATGAGTTACACCACGTCGAGAAAATGCAACTAAAAAAAACATTATATTAAATAAAATGGAGGGTGCAACACGAGGACTTCCTGTAAGGTCACCCATCCTAGTACTACTATCGCCAAGCGCCGCTTAATCGCAGAGTTCGATTGATCCGCATTAGTGCCGGTATGGTCGCACCTTCAACTCTTGCGCGATCTATTCATATAAAGGTCGCTCTTATCGCACTTGCGCCAAATTGAATACAAATTCACCAAATATCGCTCCAAATTATTTATTTCACAAAACGCAAATAACGTAATGAGTTACACCACGCCGAGAAAAAACTAAAAACCATTATACTAATTAAATGGAGGGTGCAACATGAGGATTTCTGCGAGGTCACCCATCCTAGTACTACTCTCGCCAAGCACGCTTGATCATGAGTTCGATGGGATCCGTGCATTAGTGCTGGTATGATCGCACCCGCCAACTCTTGCGCAATATCTTCATATAAAGGCTGCCCCTTATCCCACTTGCGCCTTGAACTTGAAGGCAAATTAGACAAAATATCGTTTCAATTTATTTATTTTGCAAAACACAAATAACGAATGAGTTACACCAGGAGGAGCAAATGCAACAAAAAAAATTATATGAAATAAAATGGAGTGGCGAACTCGAGGACTTCCTGTGAGGTCACCCATCCTAGTACTACTCTCGCCCAAGCACGCTTAACTATGGCGTTTTGATGGGATCCGCATTAGTGCCGGTATGATCGCATCTGGCCAACTTTTTGCAATCTATTCATAAAAAGGTCGCCTTTATCAAGATTTTGTGCCTCAATTTGAATGCAAATTCACCAAATATCGTTTCAAATTATTTATTTCGCAAAATGCGAATAACGAATGAGTTACACCACGTGGAGAAAATGCAACTAACAAAAAACATTATATGAAATAAAATGGGAGGGGTGCAACACGAGGACTTCTCAGGAGGTCACCCATGCTAGTTCTACTCTCTCCCAAATATGCTTAACTGCGGAGTTCTGATGGGATCCGGAGCATTAGTGCTGGTATGATCGGACCCGTCAGCTCTTGCGCAATATATTCATATAAAGGCTGCTCTTCATGCCACTTGCACATTGAATTTGAAGGCAAATTAGACAAAATATCGACTCAATTTATTTATTTTGCAAAACACAAATAACGAATGAGTTACACCAGGTGGAGCAAATGCAACAAAAAAAATTATATGAAATAAAATGGAAGTGGTGCATCACGAGGACTTCCCAGTAGGTCACCCATCCTAGTACTACTATCGCCCTAGCACACTTAACTGCAGAGTTCTGATGGGATCCGATGCATTTGTGCTGGTATGATCGCACCCGTCAACTCTTGCGCAATCTATTCATATAAAGGTCATCTTATCGCACTTGGCGCCAAACCTAATACAAATTCACCAAATATCGCTCCAAATTATTTATTTCACAAAACGCAAATAACTAATGTGTTGCACCACGCCGAAAACGCAACTAAAAAACCATTATATGAATTAAAATGGGAGGGTGCAACACGAGGACTTCCCGTAAAGTCACCCATCCTAGTACTACTCTCCCAAGCACGCTTAACTACTTGAGTTCGATGGGATCCGGCATTAGTGCTAGTATGATCACACCCACAACTCTTGCTAATCTATTCATATATAGGTCGCCTCTTATTGCACTTATACTCGAATTTAAATACAAATTCGACCAAATATCGCTCCAAGTTATGTATTTCACAAAACGCTAATAACGAATGAGTTACACCACGCCGAGAAAATGCAACTAAAAAACATTATATGAAATAAAATGGGAGGGTGCAACACGAGGACTTCGTGAGGTCACCCATCCTAGTACTACACTCGCTTTCAAGACGCTTGATCATGGAGTTCGATTGATCCGTGCATTATCACTGGTATGATCGCATCTGGCCAACTCTAGCGCAATCTATTAATATAAAGGTCGCCTTTTCAAGATTTTGCCTCGAATTTGAATGCAAATTCCACCAAATATCATTTCAAATTATGTATTTCGCACAACGCAAATAACGAATGAGTTACACCACATGGAGAAAATGTGACTAAAAAAAATATTATATGAAATAAAATGGGAGGGGTGCAACACGAGGACTTCCCAGGAGGTCACCCATCCTCGTACTACTGTCGCCCAAGCACGCTTCAATGCGGAGTTCTGATGGGATCCGATGCATTAGTGCTAGTATGATTGCACCCGTCAACTCTTGTGCCATCTATTCATATAAAGGTTGCCCCTTATCGCAAATGCGCCTCGAATTTTAATGCAAATTCGACCAAATATTGTTTCAAATTATTTATTTCGCAAAACGCAAATAACGAACGAGTTACACCACGTGAAGAAATTGCAACTAAAAAAAATTATATGAAATAAAATGGGAAGGGTGCAATACGAGGACTTCCCAGGAGGTTACCTAGCCTAGTACTACTCTCGCCTGTGCACGCTTGATCATGAGTTCGATGGGATCCGACAAGAGTGCTTGTATGATCGCACTACCAACTCTTCCGCAATCTATTCATATAAAGGCTGCCCCTTATCGCACTTGTGCCTCGAATTTTAATGCAAATTCGACCGAATATCGTTTCAAATTATTTATTTCACATAACACAAATAATGAATGAGTTAGACCATGTGGAGAAAATGCAACTAACAAATAACATTATATGAAATAAAATGGGAGGAGTGCAACACGAGGACTTCCCGTGAGGTCACCCATCCTAGTACTACTCGCCAAGCACGCTTAATCATGGGCGCTTGAATGGGATCCGGTGCATTAGTGCTGGTATGATCGCACCCGTCAACTCTTGTGCAATCTATTCATATAAAGGCTGCCCCTTATCGCACTTGCGCCTCGAATTTCAATGTAATTTCGACCAAATATCATTTCAAATTATTTATTTCGCACAACGCAAATAACGAATGAGTTACACCACGTGGAGAAAATGCAACTGAAAAAAACATTATATGAAATAAAATGGGATGGGTGCAACACGAGGACTTCCCAGGGTGTCACCCATCCTCGTACTACTCTCACCCAAGCACGCTTCAATGCGGAGTTCTGATGGGATACCATGCATTAGTGCTAGTATCATCGCACTCGTCAACTCTTGTGCAATCTATTCATATAAAGGTTGCCCCTTATCGTAAATGCGCCTCGAATTTTAATGCAAATTGGACCAAATATCGTTTCAAATTATTTATTTCGCAAAACTCAAATAACGAATGAGTTACTCCACGTGGAGAAAATGCAACGAAAAAAAATTATATGAAATAAAATGGGAGGGTGCAATACGAGGACTTCCAGAGGTCACCCAAATTTAGTACTACTCTCGCCTGCACGCTTGAGTAACTGAGTTCGATGGGATCCAAGGCATTAGTGTCGGTATGATCGCACTCACAACTCTAGCGCAATCTATTAATATAAAGGCTGCCATTATCGCACTTGCGCCTCGAATTTGAATGCAAATTTGACCAAATATTGTTTCAAATTATTTATATCGCAAAACGCAAATAACGAATGAGTTAGACCACGTGGAGAAAATGCAACTAAAAAAAACATTATATGAAATAAAATGAGATGGGTGCAACACGAGGACTTCCCAGGATGTCACCCACCCTAGTAATACTCTCGCCCAAGCACGCTTCACCGCGGCATTTGAATGGGATCCGCATTAGTCCCGGTATGATCGCACTCACAACTCTTCATGCAATCCATTCATATAAAGGCGCCTTTATCGCATTTTGCACAATCCATTCATATAAGGAATTAGTTACACCACGTGAAGAAAATGCAACTAAAAAAAATATTATATGAAATAAAATGGGAAGGGTTCAACGCGAGGACTTCCCAGGAGGTCACCCATCCTCGTACTACTCTCGCCCAAACTTACTTAACTGCGGAGTTCTGATGGGATCCGATGCATTAGTGCTAGTGTGATCGCACCCATCAACTCTTGTGCAATCTATTCATATAAAGGTTGGCACTTATCGCAAATGCGGCTCGAATTTTAATGCAAATTCGACAAAATATCGTTTCAAATTAGTTATTTCGTAAAACGCAAATAATGAATAAGTTACACCACGTGAAGAAAATGCAACAAATAAAAATATTATATGAAATAAAATGGGAGGGGTGCAACACGAGGACCTCCTAGGAGGTCACCCATCCTAGTACTACTCTCATCCAAGCACGCTTAGCTGTAGAGTTCTGATGGGATCCGGTACATTAGTGCTGGTATCATAGCTCCCATCAACTCTTGTGCAATCTAATCATATAAAGGCTGCCCCTTATCGCACTTGCAGCTCGAATTTGAATACAAATACGACCAAATATCGTTCCAAATTATTTATTTCACAAAACGCAAATAAGGAATGAGTTACACCACGTCGAGAAAACGCAACTAAAGAAACCATTATATGAAATAAAAAGGGAAGGGTGCAACACGAGAACATCCCATGAGGTCACCCATCCTAGTACTACTCTCGCCAAGGTGCTTAATCATGAGTTCGATGGGATCCGGCATTAGTGCCGGTATGATCGCACCTCCGCCAACTCTTGCGCAATCTATTCATATAAAGGTCGCCGCTTATCGCTTCTTGCTACCAAATTGAATACAAATTCGACCAAATATCGCTCCAAATTATTTATTTCACAAAACGCAAATAAGGAATGAGTTACACCACGTCGAGAAAACGCAACTAAAGAAACCATTATATGAAATAAAAAGGGAGGGGTGCAACACGAGAACATCCCATGAGGTCACCCATCCTAGTACTACTCTCGCCAAGCAGTGCTTAATCATGAGTTCGATGGGATCCAAGGCATTAGTGCCGTATGATCGCACCTCGCCTACTTCTACGCAATCTATTCAATAAAGGCTCGCCTCTTATCGAGACTTGGCGCCAATTTAAATGAAAATTCACCAAAAATCGCTTCAACTTATTTACTTCACAAAACGCAAATAATGAATGAGTTACACCACGCCGAGAAAACGCAACTAAAAAACATTATATGAAATAAAATGGTGGGTGCAACACGAGGATTTTCAGAGGTCACCCATCTTAGTACTACTCGTCAAGCACGCTTAATCATGGAGTTCGATGGGATCCTGCATTAGTGCCGGTATGATCGCACCGCCAACTCTTGCGCAAGAACCTATTCCTAAAAAGGTCATTTTCTTATCGTTTCGTGAGCCTCAATTTGAATACAAATGCGACAAAATATTGTTTCAAATTATTTATTTCACAAAACGCAAATAACGAATGAGCTACAAAGAAGTCGAGAAAATGCAACTAAAAAAAATTATATGAAATAAAATGGGAGGGTGCAACATGTGGAATTCCTGTGAGGTCATCCATCCTAGTACTACTCTCGCCAAGCACGCTTAATCATGAGTTCGATGGGATCCTGCATTAGTGCGGTATGATCGCACTCGGCCAACTCTGCGCAACCTATTCATAAAAAGGTCATCATATCGTATTTCGAGCCTCAATTTGAATACAAATGCGAAAAAATATTGTTTCAAATTATTTATTTCACAAAACGCAAATAACGAATGAGCTACAAAGAAGTCGAGAAAATGCAACTAAAAAAACATTATATGAAATAAAATGGAGGTGCAACACGTGAATTCTCAGAGGTCACCCATCCTAGTACTACTCGCCAAGCACGCTTAGTCGCCAAGTTCGATGGGATCCGGCATTAGGGTCGGTATGATCGCACTCTGGCCAACTCTGCGCAATCTATTCATATAAAGGTCGCCCTTTATCGATTTTGCGCCTAATTTAAGGCAAATTCGACCAAATATTGTTTCAAATTATTTATTTTACAAAATGCAAATAACGAATGAGTTACACCACGCCGAGAAAACGCAACTAAAAAAAAATTATATGAAATAAAATGGAGGGTGCAACACGGAATTCCTGTGAGGTCACCCATCCTAGTACTACTCTCGCCAAGCACGCTTAATCATGGAGTTCGATGGGATCCGCATTAGGCTGGTATGATCGCATCGGCCAACTCTCTGCGCAATCTATTCATATAAAGGTCGCCTTTATCAAGACTTCTGCCTCCAATTTAAAGGCAATTCGACCAAATATTGTTTCCAATTATTTATTTCACAAAATGCAAATAACGAATGAGTTACACCACGCCGAGAAAATGCAACTAAATAAAAACATTCTATGAAATAAATGGGAGGTGCAACACGAGGATTTCCTGCGAGGTCACCCATCCTAGTACTACTCGCCCAAAGACGCTTCATCGCGGAGTTCGATGGGATCCGCATTATTGTCGGTATGATCGCACATTTCAACTCTTGCTAATCTATTCGTAAAGGTTGCCCTTATCACGCTTGCGCCAAATTAATGGCAAATTCGACCAAATATTGTTTCAAATTATTTATTTCACAAAACGAATAACGTAATGAGTTACACCACGCCGAGAAAATGCAACTAAAAAACCATTATATGAATTAAAATGGGAGGGTGCAATACGAGCACTTCCTGCGAGGTCACCCATCGTAGTACTACTCTCGCCTGCCGCTTAATCATGAGTTCGATGGGATCCGCATTAGTGCCGGTATGATCGCACCCACAACTCTTGCGCAACCTATTCATAAAAAGGTCATCGTTATCGCATTTTGAGCCTCAATTTGAATACAAATGCTATTAAAATATTGTTTCAAATTATTTACTTCACAAAACGCAAATAACTAATGAGCTACAAGAAGTCGAGAAAATGCAACTAAAAAACATTATATGAAATAAAATGGGAGGTGCAACACGTGGAATTCCTGTGAGGTCACCCATCCTAGTACTACTCGCCAAGCATGCTTAATCGCGAAGTTCGATGGGATCCTGCATTAGGGCTGGTATGATCGCATCTGCCAACTCTTGCGCAATCTATTCATATAAAGGTCGCCTTTATCGCATTTTGCGCCGAATTTAAGGCAAATTCGACCAAATATTGTTTCAAATTATTTATTTTACAAAATGCAAATAACTAATGAGTTACACCACGCCGAGAAAACGCAACTAAAAAAAATTATATGAAATAAAATGGAGGGTGCAACACGGAATTCCTGCGAGGTCACCCATCCTAGTACTACTCGCCAAGCACGCTTAATCATGAGTTCATGGGATCCGGCATTAGGTCTGGTATGATCGCACCCGCCAACTCTTGCGTAATCTATTCATATAAAGGTCGCCTTTATCAAGACTTGCGCCGAATTTAAAGGCAATTCACCAAATATTGTTTCCAATTATTTATTTCACAAAATGCAAATAACGAATGAGTTACACCACGCCGAGAAAATGCAACTAAATAAAACATTCTATGAAATAAAATGGAGGGTGCAACACGAGGACTTCCTCAGAGGTCACCCATCCTAGTACTACTCGCCCAAAGACGCTTCATCATGGAGTTCGATGGGATCCGGCATTATTGCCGGTATGATCGCACTCACAACTCTTGCGCAATCTATTCGTATAAAGGTTGCCCTTATCACGCTTATGCCTCTAAATTAATGGCAAATTCGACCAAATATTGTTTCAAATTATTTATTTCACAAAACGAATAACGAATGAGTTACACCACGCCGAGAAAATGCAACTAAAAAACCATTATATGAATTAAATGGGAGGTGCAATACGAGCACTTCCTCAGAGGTCACCCATCGTAGTACTACTCTCGCCAAGCGCCGCTTAATCATGCGAGTTCGATGGGATCCGGCATTAGTGCCGGTATGATCGCACTCACAACTCTTGCGCAATCTATTCATAAAAGGTCATCTTATCAAGATTTTCGCCTAATTTGAATACAAATTGACCAAATATCGCTCCAAATTATTTACTTCACTAAACGCAAATAACGTAATGAGTTACACCACGCCGAGAAAACGCAACTAAAAAAACATTATATGAAATAAAATGGCAGGGTGCAACACGAGGACTTCCTCAGAGGTCACCAATCCTAGTACTACTCTCTCCTGTGCACGCTTAATCATGAGTTCGATGGGATCCGCATTATCGCCGTATGATCGCATCTGCCAACTCTTGCGCAATCTATTCATAAAAGGTGCTCTTATCAAGATTTTATGCCAATTTGAATACAAATTCGACAAAATATCGCTTCAAATTATTTATTTCACAAAACGCAAATAATGAATGAGTTACACCACGCCGAGAAAATGCAACTAAAAAAATATTATATGAAATAAAATGGGAGGTGCAACACGAGGACTTCCTGTGAGGTCACCCATCCTAGTGCTACTCGCCAAGCACGCTTAACCGCTGGAGTTCGAGGGATCCAGGCATTAGTGCCGGTATGATCGCACCTGCCAATTCTTGCACAATCTATTCATATAAAGGCAGCCCTTATCAAGATTTATGCGGCCAAATTTGAATACAAATTTGACAAAATATCGCTTTCAAATTATTTATTTCACAAAACGCAAATAACGAATGAGTTACATCACGCCGAGAAAATGCAACTAAAAAATTATATGAAATAAAATGGAGGTGCAACACGAGGACTTCCTCAGAGGTCACCTATCCTAGTACTACTCGCCAAGCACGCTTAACTACTTGAGTTCGATGGGATCCGCATTAGTGCCGGTATGATCGCACTGGCCAACTCTGCGCAATCTATTCATAAAAGGTCGCTTATCGCGATTTTGCGCCGAATTTGAATACAAATTCACCAAATATCGCTCCAAATTATTTACTTCACGTAAACGCAAATAGCGTAATGAGTTACACCACGCCGAGAAAACGCAACTAAAAAAAAACATTATATGAAATAAAATGGCAGGGTGCAACACGAGGACTTCCCAGAGGTCACCAATCCTAGTACTACTTCTCCTGTGCACGCTTAATCATGGAGTTCGATGGGATCCGGCATTAGTGCCGTATGATCGCACCACAACTCTTGCGCAATCTATTCATAAAAGGTGCTTCTTATCAAGATTTTATGCCGAATTTGAATACAAATTGACAAAATATCGCTTCAAATTATTTATTTCACAAAACGCAAATAATGAATGAGTTACACCACGCCGAGAAAATGCAACTAAAAAATATTATATGAAATAAAATGGGAGGGTGCAACACGAGGACTTCCTGTGAGGTCACCCATCCTAGTGCTACTCGCCAAGCACGCTTAATCATGCTGAGTTCGATGGGATCCAAAGTATTAGTTCCGTATGATCGCACCCACAATTCTTGCACAATCTATTCATATAAAGGCGCCCCTTATCAAGATTTCATGCGCCAAATTTGAATACAAATTGACAAAATATCGCTTCAAATTATTTATTTCACGTAATCGCAAATAACGTAATGAGTTACACCACGCCGAGAAAATGCAACTAAATAAAACATTCTATGAAATAAAATGGAGGGTACAAAGACGAGGACTTCCTGTGAGGTCACCCATCCTAGTACTACACTCTACCAAGGACGCTTAACTAAGGAGTTCGATGGGATCCTGCATTATTGCTGGTATGATCGCATCTGCCTATTCTGGCGCAATCTATTCACATAAAGGTTGCCCTTATCGCAATTATGCTCAATTTAAAGGCAAATTCACCAAATATTGTTTCAAATTATTTATTTCACAAAACGCAAATAACGAATGAGTTACATCACGCCGAGAAAATGCAACTAAAAAAATTATATGAAATAAAATGGGAGGGTGCAACACGAGGACTTCCTGTGAGGTCACCTATCCTAGTACCACTCTCGCCAAGCACGCTTAACTCGAGTTCGATGGGATCCCGCATTAGTGCCGGTATGATCGCACTCGCCAACTCTGCGCAATCTATTCATATAAAGGAGCCTCTTATCAGAGCTTGCGCCTCAATTTGAATACAATTCACCAAATATCATTCCAAATTATTTACTTCACTAAACGCAAATAACGAATGAGTTACACCACGCTGAGAAAACGCAACTAAAAAAACATTATATGAAATAAAATGGCAGGGTGCAACACGAGGACTTCCTGCGAGGTCACCAACTTAGTACTACTTTCGCCAAGCACGCTTGATCATGAGTTCGACGGGATCCGGCATTAGTCGGTATGATCGCACCCGCCAACTCTCATGCAATCTATTCATATAAAGGTTGCCTCTTATCGCACTTGGGCCTCAATTTGAATAGAAATTTACAAAATATCCTTTCAAATTATTTATTTCACAAAACGCAAATAACGAATGAGTTACACCACGCCGAGAAAATGCAACTAAAAAGCATTATATGAAATAAAATGGAGGGTGCAACACGAGGACTTCCCAGAGGTCACCCATCCTAGTGCTACTCTCGCCAAGCACGCTTTAATCATGAGTTCGATAGGATCCGGCATTAGTGCCGGTATGATCGCACCCGCCAATCTCGGTAATAATCTATTCATATACGCCTTTATTTATTTTTTATGGGTCAATTTGAATACAAATTCGACAAAATATCGCTTCAAATTATTTATTTCACAAAACGCAAATAACGAATGAGTTACACCACGCCAAGAAAATGCAACTAAAAATACATTATATGAAATAAAATGGGAGGAGTGCAACACGGATTTCCTCAGAGGTCACCCATCCTAGTACTACTCGCGCCAAGCACGCTTGATCATGGAGTTCGATGGGATCCGGCATTAGTGCTGGTATGATCGCACTGGCCAACTGCTTGCACAATCTATTCATATAAGGGCTGCCGCTTATCAAGATTTATGCGCGTCAATTTGAACACAAATTCGACAAAATATCGCTTTCAAATTATTTATTTCACAAAACGCAAATAACGTAATGAGTTACACCACGCCGAGAAAATGCAACTAAAAATACATTATATGAAATAAAATGAGGAGGGTGCAACACGTGGACTTCCTGTGAGGTCACCCATCCTAGTACTACTCGCCAAGCACGCTTAATCATGAGTTCTCATGGGATCCTGCATTAGTGTCGGTATGATCGCACTGGCCAACTCTTGCGCAATCTATTCATATAAAGGCCGGCTTATCAGTACTTAACCTCGAATTTGAATACAAATTCACAAAATATCGCTTTCAAATTATTTATTTCACAAAACGCAAATAACGAATGAGTTACACCACGCCGAGAAAATGCAACTAAAAAACATTATATGAAATAAAATGGAAGGGTGCAACACGAGGACTTTCTGCGAGGTCACCCATCCTAGTACTACTCTCGCCAAGCATGCTTAGTCATGAGTTCTTCGATGGGATCCTGCATTAGTGTTGGTATGATCGCACCCACAACTCTTGCGCAATCTATTCATATAAAGGTCCGCTTATCACACTTGTGCCTCGAATTTGAATACAAATTCTACCAAATATCGCTTCAAATTATTTATTTCACAAAACGCAAATAACGAATGAGTTACACCACGTCTGAAAATGCAACTAAAAAACATTATATGAAATAAAATGGGAGGGTGCAACACGAGGACTTCCTCAAGAGGTCACCCATCCTAGTACTACTCTCGCCAAGCACGCTTAATACGGAGTTCGATGGGATCCGCATTAGTGCGGTATGATCGCACCGCCAACTCTTGCGCAACCTATTCATATAAAGGCTGCCTTTTATCCCACTTGCGCCTCGATTTTGAATACAAATTAGACAAAATATCGCTTCAAATTATTTATTTCACAAAACGCAAATAACGAATGAGTTACACCACGCCGAGAAAATGCAACTAAAAAACATTATATGAAATAAAATGGGAGGGTGCAACACGAGGACTTCTCAGAGGTCACCCATCCTAGTACTACTCGCCCAAGCACGCTTAGTCATGGAGTTCGATGGGATCCTTGCATTCTTGTTGGTATGATCGCACCGCCAACTCTTGCGCAATCTATTCATATAAAGCGCCGCTTATCACACTTGTGCTCGAATTTGAATGCAAATTCGACCAAATATCATTTCAAATTATGTATTTTACAAAACGCAAATAACGAATGAGTTACACCACGTCGAGAAAATGCAACTAAAAAAAAACATTATATGAAATAAAATGGGAGGGGTGCAACACGAGGACTTCCCAAGAGGTCACCCATCCTAGTACTACTCTCGCCCAAGCACGCTTAATGCGGAGTTCGATGGGATCCGATGCATTAGTTCTAGTATGATCGCACCCGCCAACTCTTGTGCAATCTATTCATATAAAGGCCGCCCCTTATCGCACTTCAACTCGAATTTGAATACAAATTCGACCAAATATCGCTTCAAATTATTTATTTCACAAAACGCAAATAACGAATGAGTTACACCACGCCGAGAAAATGCAACTAAAAAACATTATATGAAATAAAATGGGGGTGCAACACGAGGACTTTCGAGGA
The DNA here is from genome assembly GCF_025698545.1 of Gossypium raimondii. Lineage (NCBI taxonomy): Eukaryota > Viridiplantae > Streptophyta > Magnoliopsida > Malvales > Malvaceae > Gossypium > Gossypium raimondii. The sequence goes on from NC_068573.1 coordinate 15,235,141, forward strand.
GGTCACCCATCCTAGTACTACTCTCGCCAAGGACGCTTAACTGCGGAGTTCGATGGGATCCTGCAGTATTGTCGGTATGATCGCACTGATCAACTCTTCATGCAATCTATTCATATAAAGGCGCCCCTTATCACACTTCTGCGTCAATTTGAATACAAATTAGACCAAATATCGTTTCAAATTATTTATTTCACAAAACGCAAATAACGAATGAGTTACACCACGTGGAGAAAATGCAACTAAAAAAACATTATATGAAATAAAATGGGAGGGTGCAACACGAGGACTTCCCAGAGGTCACCCATCCTAGTACTACTCTCGCCAAGCACGCTTAATCTGCGGAGTTCGATGGGATCCGGTGCATTAGTGCGGTATGATCGCACGATCAACTCTTGCGCAATCTATTCATATAAAGGTCGCCTTATCGATTTTGAGCCTCGAATTTGAATACAAATTCGACCAAATATCATTTCAAATTATTTATTTCACAAAACGCAAATAACGAATGAGTTACACCACGTCGAGAAAATGCAACTAAAAAACATTATATGAAATAAAATGGATGGGTGCAATACGAGGACTTCCCAGAGGTCACCCATCCTAGTACTACTCTCACACCAAGCACGCTTAATCGGAGTTTCGATGGGATCCCATGCATTAGTGCTGGTATGATCGCATTTCGTCAACTCTTGTGCAATCTATTCATATAAAGGTTGCCTTTATAAGATATTTCGCGCCGAATTTGAATACAAATTCGACCAAATATCGTTTCAAATTATTTATTTCACAAAACGCAAATAACGAATGAGTTACACCACGTCGAGAAAATGCAACTAAAAAAAACATTATATGAAATAAAATGGGAGGGGTGCAACACGAGGACTTCCGAAGAGGTCACCCATCCTAGTACTACTCTCGCCAAGCACGCTTAATCATGAGTTCGAGATGGGATCCGGCATTAGTCTTTGGTATGATCGCACCCGTCAACTCTTGCGCAATCTATTCATATAAAGGTTGCCCTTATCGCACTTCGCCTCAATTTGAAGGCAAATTTGACCAAATATTGTTTCAAATTATTTATTTCACAAAACGCAAATAACGAATGAGTTACACCACGCCGAGAAAATGCAACTAAAAAACATTATATGAAATAAAATGAGGAGGGTGCAACACGAGGACTTCCCAGAGGTCACCCATCCTAGTACTACTCTCGCCCAAAGACGCTTAAACTGCGGAGTTCGATGGGATCCGGTGCATTAGTGCCGGTATGATCGCACCCGTCAACTCTTGCGCAATCTATTCATATAAAGGTTGCCCCTTATCACTTCTGCCTCAATTTAAATGGCAAATTCGACCAAATATCATTTCAAATTATTTATTTCACAAAACGCAAATAACGTAATGAGTTACACCACGCCGAGAAAATGCAACTAAAAAAACATTATATGAAATAAAATGGGAGGGTGCAACACGAGGACTTCCTCAGAGGTCACCATCCTAGTACTACTCTCGCCCAAACACGCTTAATCTGCGGAGTTCGATGGGATCCGATGCATTAGTGCTAGTATGATCGCACCCCAACTCTTGCGCAATCTATTCATATAAAGGTTGGCACTTATCAAGAATTATCTTCGAATTTTAATACAAATTCGACAAAATATCGTTCAAATTAGTTATTTCAAGTAACGCAAATAATGAATGAGTTACACCACGATGAAGAAAATGCAACAAATAAAAATATTATATGAAATAAAATGGGAGGGTGCAACACGAGGACCTCCTAGAGGTCACCCATCCTAGTACTACTCTCATCCAAGCACGCTTAATCATGAGTTACGATGGGATCCGGTACATTAGTCTTCGGTATCATAGCTCCCATCAACTCTTGCGCAATCTATTCATATAAAGGGCTGCCTTATCGCACTTGCGGCTCGAATTTGAATACAAATTCGACCAAATATCGCTTCAAATTATTTATTTCACAAAACGCAAATAAGGAATGAGTTACACCACGCCGAGAAAATGCAACTAAAAAAACATTATATGAAATAAAAGGGAGGGTGCAAACGAGAACATCCAGAGGTCACCCATCCTAGTACTACTCTCGCCTAAGCACGCTTAGTCATGAGTTCGATGGGATCCGGTGCATTAGTCTTTGGTATGATCGCATGCAAATCAACTCTTAGCAATCTATTCATATAAAAGTCGTGCAGCTTATCGCTCTTTGCGCTCGAATTTGAATACAAATTCGACCAAATATCGTTCCAAATTATTTATTTCTAAAACGCAAATAACGTAATGAGTTACACCACGCCGAGAAAATGCAACTAAAAAAAACATTATATGAAATAAAATGGAGGGTGCAACACGAGGACATCCCAGAGGTCACCCATCCTAGTACTACTCTCGCCAAGCACGCTTAGCTGCGGAGTTCGATGGGATCCGCAGATAGTCTTTGGTATGATCGCATTCGGCCAACTCTTGCGCAATCTATTCATATAAAGGCTGCCCTTATCGCACTTCGCCTCAATTTAAATACAAATTAGACAAAATATCGTTTCAAATTATTTATTTCACAAAACGCAAATAATGAATGAGTTACACCACGCCGATAAAATGCAACTAAAAAATATTATATGAAATAAAATGGTGGGGTGCAACACGAGGACTTCAGGAGGTCACCCATCCTAGTACTACTCTAAATGAAGCACGCTTAAGCTGCGAGTTACGATGGGATCCAGTGCATTAGTCTTTGGTATGATCGCACCTGGTCAACTCTTGCGCAATCTATTCCTATAAAGGCTTTTGCCTCTTATCGTTCGTGAGCCTCGAATTTGAATACAAATGCGACAAAATATTGTTTCAAATTATTTATTTCACAAAACGCAAATAACGAATGAGCTCTGACATCACGCCGAGAAAATGCAACTAAAAAAATTATATGAAATAAAATGGGAGGGTGCAACATGTGGAATTCCCGGAGGTCACCTATCCTAGTACTACTCTCGCCAAGCACGCTTAACTGCGGAGTTCGATGGGATCCCGTGCATTAGTGCTTTGGTATGATCGCCGAAATCAACTCTTGCGCCTATTCATAAAAGGCTGCTCTTATCGTACTTGAGCCTCGAATTTGAATACAAATTCGACAAAATATTATTTCAAATTATTTATTTCACAAAAGCGCAAATAACGAATGAGCTCTGACAAATCGAGAAAATGCAACTAAAAAAACATTATATGAAATAAAATGGGAGGGTGCAACACGTGGAATTCCCGGAGGTCACCAATCCTAGTACTACTCTCCTGCACGCTTAATCATGCGAAGTTACGATGGGATCCGGTGCATTAGTGTTTGGTATGATCGCATTGAGTCAACTCTTGCGCAATCTATTCATATAAAAGGTCGCTCTTATCGCAGATTTGCCTCGAATTTAAGGCAAATTAGACCAAATATTGCTTCAAATTATTTATTTTACAAAATGCAAATAACGAATGAGTTACACCACGCCGAGAAAATGCAACTAAAAAAATTATATGAAATAAAATGGGAGGGTGCAACACGAGGAATTCGGAGGTCACCCATCCTAGTACTACTCTCTCAAGCACGCTTAACTGCGGAGTTACGATGGGATCCGGTGCATTAGCTCTGTATGATCGCACCACAACTCTTGCACTTAATCTATTCATATAAAGGCAGCCCTTATCGCACTTGCGCCTCGAATTTGAATACAAATTCGACCAAATATTGTTTTCAATTATTTATTTCACAAAATGCAAATAACGAATGAGTTACACCACGTCAGAGAAAATGCAACTAAATAAAACATTCTATGAAATAAAATGGGAGGGTGCAACACGAGGACTTCCGGAGGTCACCCATCCTAGTACTACTCTCGCCAAAGGCGGCTTCCATGCGGAGTTCGATGGGATCCGGTGCATTATTCTTCGGTATGATCGCACATTTCAACTCTTGCATAATCTATTAGTGTAAAGGTTTCATGATTCGCCTCGAAATTAATAGCAAATTCGACCAAATATTGTTTCAAATTATTTATTTCACAAAAGCGTAAATAACGAATGATTTACCACGTCGAAAATGCAACTAAAAAACCATTATGAATTAAAATGGGAGGGTGCAATCTGAGCACTTCGAGGAGGTCACCATCCGTAGTACTACTCTGCATTAAGGCGCTTAGCTATGAGTTACGATGGGATCCGGTGCATTAGTCTTGGTATGATCGCTTTGCAATCAACTCTTGCGCAACCTATTCATAAAAATTTTTGTTATCGTACTTGAGCCTCGAATTTGAATACAAATGCGACAAAATATTATTTCAAATTATTTACTTCACAAAAGCGCAAATAACGAATGAGTTACACCAAGTCGAGAAAATGCAACTAAAAAAACATTATATGAAATAAAATGGGAGGGTGCAACACGTGGAATTCCTCAGAGGTCACCCATCCTAGTACTACTCTCTTTAAGCATGCTTAACTGCGGAGTTCGATGGGATCCGGTGCATTAGTGTCTGGTATGATCGCATCCGTCAACTCTTGCGCAATCTATTCATATAAAGGCTGCCCTTATCGCAAGACTTGGCGCCGAATTTAAAGGCAAATTCGACCAAATATTGTTTCAAATTATTTATTTTACAAAATGCAAATAACGAATGAGTTACACCACGTCGAGAAAACGCAACTAAAAAAAAATTATATGAAATAAAATGGGAGGGGTGCAACACGTGGAATTCCCAGGAGGTCACCCATCCTAGTACTACTCTCGCCCAAGCACGCTTAACTGCGGAGTTCGATGGGATCCGGTGCATTAGGGCTGGTATGATCGCACCCGTCAACTCTTGCGCAATCTATTCATATAAAGGCTGCCCCTTATCGCACTTGCGCCTCGAATTTAAAGGCAAATTCGACCAAATATTGTTTCCAATTATTTATTTCACAAAATGCAAATAACGAATGAGTTACACCACGTCGAGAAAATGCAACTAAATAAAAACATTCTATGAAATAAAATGGGAGGGGTGCAACACGAGGACTTCCCAGGAGGTCACCCATCCTAGTACTACTCTCGCCCAAAGACGCTTCATCATGGAGTTCGATGGGATCCGGCATTATTGCCGGTATGATCGCATCTCACAACTCTTGCGCAATCTATTCGTATAAAGGTTGCCCTTATCACAGATTTGGCGCCTAAATTAATGGCAAATTCACCAAATATTGTTTCAAATTATTTATTTCACAAAACGAAATAACGAATGAGTTACACCACGCCGAGAAAATGCAACTAAAAAACCATTATATGAATTAAAATGGGAGGGTGCAACACGAGCACTTCCTCAGAGGTCACCCATCGTAGTACTACTCTCGCCCAAGCACGCTTAATCATGAGTTCGATGGGATCCGCATTAGTCTTTGGTATGATCGCACTGCACAACTCTTGCGCAATCTATTCATAAAAGGCGCCTCTTATCGCATTTAGCCTCGAATTTGAATACAAATTCGACCAAATATCGTTCCAAATTATTTACTTCACGAAACGCAAATAACGAATGAGTTACACCACGTCGAGAAAACGCAACTAAAAAAAACATTATATGAAATAAAATGGCAGGGGTGCAACACGAGGACTTCCCAGGAGGTCACCAATCCTAGTACTACTCTCTCCGTGCACGCTTAATCATGAGTTCGATGGGATCCGTGCATTATCACGGTATGATCGCACCCGTCAACTCTTGCGCAATCTATTCATAAAAAGGCTGCCTCTTATCGCACTTGCGCCTCGAATTTGAATACAAATTCGACAAAATATCGTTTCAAATTATTTATTTCACAAAACGCAAATAATGAATGAGTTACACCACGTCGAGAAAATGCAACTAAAAAAAATATTATATGAAATAAAATGGGAGGGGTGCAACACGAGGACTTCCCAGGAGGTCACCCATCCTAGTGCTACTCTCGCCCAAGCACGCTTAACCGCGGAGTTCTGAGGGGATCCAGTGCATTAGTGCTGGTATGATCGCACCCGTCAATTCTTGCACAATCTATTCATATAAAGGCAGCCCCTTATCGCACTTGCGCGTCAAATTTGAATACAAATTCGACAAAATATCGTTTCAAATTATTTATTTCACAAAACGCAAATAACGAATGAGTTACATCACGTCGAGAAAATGCAACTAAAAAAATTATATGAAATAAAATGGGAGGGTGCAACACGAGGACTTCCTGGAGGTCACCTATCCTAGTACTACTCTCGCCAAGCACGCTTAACTACGGAGTTCGATGGGATCCGTGCATTAGTCTTTGGTATGATCGCATCCGCCAACTCTTGCGCAATCTATTCATAAAAGGTGCCTCTTATCGATTTTCGCCTCAATTTGAATACAAATTCGACCAAATATCGCTCCAAATTATTTACTTCACTAAACGCAAATAGCGAATGAGTTACACCACGCCGAGAAAACGCAACTAAAAAAAACATTATATGAAATAAAATGGCGAGGGTGCAACACGAGGACTTCCTGTGAGGTCACCAATCCTAGTACTACTTTCTCCTGCACGCTTAATCATGGAGTTCGATGGGATCCGTGCATTAGTGCCGGTATGATCGCACTGCCAACTCTTGCGCAATCTATTCATAAAAGGCGCCTCTTATCAAGATTTTGCGCCAATTTGAATACAAATTCGACAAAATATCGCTTTCAAATTATTTATTTCACAAAACGCAAATAATGAATGAGTTACACCACGCCGAGAAAATGCAACTAAAAAAATATTATATGAAATAAAATGGGAGGTGCAACACGAGGACTTCCTGTGAGGTCACCCATCCTAGTGCTACTCTCGCCAAGCACGCTTAATCATGGAGTTCGATGGGATCCGTGCATTAGTTGGTATGATCGCACTCCTGCCAATTCTTGCACAATCTATTCATATAAAGGTGCCTTATATCAAGATATTCATGCGCTTATCGCATAATTAACATTTTTCAAATTTGAATACAAATTCGACAAAATATCGCTTCAAATTATTTATTTCACGTAACGCAAATAACGAATGAGTTACACCACGCCGAGAAAATGCAACTAAAAAAACATTCTATGAAATAAAATGGGAGGGTGCAAGACGAGACTTCCTGTGAGGTCACCCATCCTAGTACTACACTCGCCAAGGACGCTTAACTCAGGAGTTCGATGGGATCCTGCATTATTGCCGGTATGATCGCACCTGCCTATTCTGCGCAATCTATTCACATAAAGGTTGCCTCTTATCGAATTGCGGCTCGAATTTAAATACAAATTCGACCAAATATTGTTTCAAATTATTTATTTCACAAAATAAATAACGAATGAGTTACATCACGTCGAGAAAATGCAACTAAAAAACATTATATGAAATAAAATGGGAGGTGCAACACGAGGACTTCCCAGAGGTCACCTATCCTAGTACCACTCTCGCCAAGCACGCTTAACTCGAGTTCGATGGGATCCGGTGCATTAGTCTTTGGTATGATCGCACCTGTCAACTCTTGCGCAATCTATTCATATAAAGGAGCCTCTTATCGAGCTTTGCCTCGAATTTGAATACAAATTCGACCAAATATCATTTCAAATTATTTACTTCACGTAAACGCAAATAACGTAATGAGTTACACCACGCTGAGAAAATGCAACTAAAAAAACATTATATGAAATAAAATGGGAGGGTGCAACACGAGGACTTCCCAGAGGTCACCAATCCTAGTACTACTCTCGCCAAGCACGCTTGATCATGAGTTCGATGGGATCCGGTGCATTAGTGCCGGTATGATCGCACCGTCAACTCTTGCGCAATCTATTCATATAAAGGCTGCCTCTTATCGACTTTGGGCCTCAATTTGAATAGAAATTGACAAAATATCCTTTCAAATTATTTATTTCACAAAACGCAAATAACGAATGAGTTACACCACGTCGAGAAAATGCAACTAAAAAGCATTATATGAAATAAAATGGGAGGTGCAACACGAGGACTTCCAGAGGTCACCCATCCTAGTACTACTCTCGCCAAGCACGCTTAATCATGGAGTTCGATGGGATCCGGTGCATTAGTCTTTGGTATGATCGCCCAAATCAACATTGTAACAATCTATTCATATAAGGGCTGCCTCTTATCAAGACTTGCGCGTCGAATTTGAATACAAATTAGACAAAATATCGCTTTCAAATTATTTATTTCACAAAACGCAAATAACGAATGAGTTACACCACGCCAAGAAAATGCAACTAAAAATACATTATATGAAATAAAATGGGAGGAGTGCAACACGGATTTCCCAGAGGACTTCCCCGCCAAGCAGAGAGTCATCCCATCCTAGTACTACTCTATTCATATAAGCACGCTTAGCTCGAATTTGAGTTATCGATGGGATACACCCGCCGAGAAAATGCATTATATTGGGAGGAGTGCAACACGTGATGATCGCAGTACTACTCTCGCCAAGCACGCTTAATCATGAGTCAACTCTTGCGCAACCTATTCATATAAAGGCTACTCGTTATAGTACTTAACCTCGATTTTGAATACAAATTCGACAAAATATCGTTTCAAATTATTTATTTCACAAAACGCAAATAAGGAATTAGTTACACCACGTTGAGAAAATGCAACTAAAAAAACATTATATGAAATATAATTCGAAGCGTGCAACACGAGGACTTCCCAGGAGGTCACCCATCCTATTACTACCCTCGCCCAAGAATGCTTAGCTGCGGAGTTCTGATGGAATCCGGTGCATTAGTGTTGGTATGATCGCACCCGTCAACTCTTGCGCAATCTATTCATATAAAGGCTGCCGCTTATCACACTTGTGCCTCGAATTTAAATGCAAATTCGACCAAATATCGTTTCAAATTATATATTTCACAAAACCCAAATAACGAATGAGTTACACCACGTCGGGAAAATGCAACTATATAAAACATTATATGAAATAAAATGGGAGGGGTGCAACACGATGACTTCCCAAGAGGTCACCCATCCTAGTACTACTCTCGCCCAAGCACGCTTAACTGCGGAGTTCGGATGGGATCCGGTGCAATAGTTCTGGTATGATCGTACCCGTCAACTCTTGCGCAACCTATTCATATAAAGGCTGCCTCTTATCCCACTTCAGCCTCGATTTTGAATACAAATACGACAAAATATCGTTTCAAATTATTTATTTCACAAAACGCAAAAAACGAATGAGTTACACCACGTCGAGAAAATGCAACTAAAAAAAACATTATATGAAATAAAATGGGACGGGTGCAACACGAGGACTTTCGAGGAGGTCACCCATCCTAGTACTACTCTCGCCAAGGACGCTTAATCGTGGAGTTCGATGGGATCCGGTGCATTATTGTCGGTATGATCGCACTGCCAACTCTTGCGCAATCTATTCATATAAAGGTCGCCTCTTATCACACTTGCGCTCGAATTTGAATACAAATTTGACCAAATATCGTTCCAAATTATGTATTTCACAAAACGCAAATAACGAATGAGTTACACCACGTGGAGAAAACGCAACTATATAAAACATTATATGAAAAAAAATAGGAGGGGTGCAACACGAGGACTTCCCAAGAGGTCACCCATCCTAGTACTACTCTCGCCCAAGCACGCTTAACTGCGGAGTTCGGATGGGATCCGGTGCAATAGTTCTGGTATGATCGTACCCGTCAACTCTTGTGTAACCTATTCATATAAAGCCTGCCTCTTATCGCACTTCAGCCTCGATTTTGAATACAAATATGAAAAAATATCGTTCCAAATTATTTATTTCACAAAACCCAAAAAACGAATGAGTTACACCACGTCGAGAAAATGCAACTAAAAAAAACATTATATGAAATAAAATGGGACGGGTGCAACACGAGGACTTCCGAGGAGGTCACCCATCCTAGTACTACTCTCGCCCAAGGACGCTTAACTGTGGAGTTCTGATGGGATCCAGTGCATTATTGCTGGTATGATCGCACCCGTCAACTCTTGCGCAATCTATTCATATAAAGGCTGCCTCTTATCACACTTGCGCCTCGAATTTGAATACAAATTCGACCAAATATCGTTCCAAATTATGTATTTCACAAAACGCAAATAACGAATGAGTTACACCACGTGGAGAAAATGCAACTAAAAAAACATTATATGAAATAAAATGGGAAGGGTGCAACACGAGGACCTCCCAGGAGGTCACCAATCCTAGTACTACTCTCGCCCAAGCACGCTTAACTACGGAGTTCGATGGGATCCGTGCATTAGTGCCGGTATGATCGCACCGCCAACTCTTGCGCAATCTATTCATATAAAGGTCTGCCTCTTATCGATTTTTGCGCCGAATTTGAATACAAATTCGACAAAATATCGCTTCAAATTATTTATTTCACAAAACGCAAATAATGAATGAGTTACACCACGCCGAGAAAATGCAACTAAAAAAATATTATATGAAATAAAATGGGAGGGTGCAACACGAGGATTTCCAGAGGTCACCCATCCTAGTACTACTCTCGCCCAAGCACGCTTAATCATGAGTTCGATGGGATCCCAGTATTAGTGTCGGCATGATCGCACCCGCCAACTCTTGCGCAATCTATTCATATAAAGGCTGCCCTTATCAAGATTTAAAGGTCGAATTTGAATACAAATTCGACAAAATATCGTGTCAAATTATTTATTTCACAAAACGCAAATAACGTAATGAGTTACACCACGCCGAGAAAATGCAACTAAAAAAACATTCTATGAAATAAAATGGGAGGGTGCAACACGAGGACTTCCTGTGAGGTCACCCATCCTAGTACTACACTCGCCAAGGACGCTTAACTACGGAGTTCGATGGGATCCGTGCATTATTGCCGGTATGATCGCACCCGTGAATTCTTGCATAACTGCTCATATAAAGGTTGCCCTTATCGCAATTTCGCTCAATTTAAAGGCAAATTCGACCAATATTGTTTCAAATTAATTATTTCACAAAACGCAAATAATGAATGAGTTACACCACGCCGAGAAAATGCAACTAAAAAAATTATATGAAATAAAATGGGAGGGTGCAACACGAGGACTTCTGCGAGGTCACCTATCCCGGTACTACTCGCCAAAGACGCTTAACTACGGAGTTCGATGGGATCCGGTGCATTAGTCTTTGGTATGATCGCACCGCCAACTCTTGCGCAATCTATTCATATAAAGGTCGCCTCTTATCACACTTGCGCCTCAATTTAAATGCAAATTCACCAAGTATCGCTTTCAAATTATTTATTTCACAAAACGCAAATAACGTAATGAGTTACACCACGCCGAGAAAATGAAACTAAATAAAACAATATATGAAACAAAATGGGAGGTGCAACATGAGGACTTCCAAACACGCCACCCATCCTAGTACTACTCGCCAAGCACGCTTAATCATGAGTTTCGATGGGATCCGGTGCATTAGCTCGTATGATCGCACCCACAACTCTTGCGCAACCTATTCATATAAAGGTGCCTCTTCTCGCACTTGCGCCTCGAATTTGAATACAAGTTCGACAAAATATCGCTTCAAATTATTTATTTCACAAAACGCAAATAACGTAATGAGTTACACCACGCCGAGAAAATGCAACTAAAAATACATTATATGAAATAAAATGGAGGAGTGCAACACGGAGTTCCAGAGATCACCCATCCTAGTACTACTCTCGCCCAAGCACGCTTAATCATGAGTTCGATGGGATCCCGTGCATTAGTGTCGGTATGATCGCACCCACAACTCTTGCGCAACCTATTCATATAAAGGCTACCGTTATAGTACTTAACCTCGATTTTGAATACAAATTGACAAAATATCGCTTCAAATTATTTATTTCACAAAACGCAAATAAGGAATTAGTTACACCACGCCGAGAAAATGCAACTAAAAAACATTATATGAAATAAAATTCAAGGGTGCAACACGAGGACTTCCCAGAGGTCACCCATCCTAGAACTACCTCGCCAAGAACGCTTAGTCATGAGTTCGATGGAATCCGGTGCATTAGTCTTGGTATGATCACACCACAACTCTTGCGCAATCTATTAATATAAAGGTAAAGGCCGCTTATCACACTTGTGCCTCGAATTTAAATGCAAATTCGACCAAATATCGTTTCAAATTATATATTTCACAAAATGTAAATAACGAATGAGTTACACCACGTCGGGAAACTGCAACTATATAAAACATTATATGAAATAAAATGGGAGGGGTGCAACACGAGGACATCCCAAGAGGTCACCCATCCTAGTACTACTCTCGCCCAAGCACGCTTAACTGCGGAGTTCGGATGGGATCCGGTGCAATAATACTGGTATGATCGTACCCGTCAACTCTTGCGCAACCTATTCATAAAAAGGCTGCCTCTTATCGCACTTCAAATTTCGATTTTGAATACAAATACGACAAAATATCGCTTCAAATTATTTATTTCACAAAACGAAAAACGAATGAGTTACACCACGCCGATAAAATGCAACTAAAAAAACATTATATGAAATAAAATGGGAGGGTGCAACACGAGGACTTCCTGTGAGGTCACCCATCCTAGTACTACTCTCGCCAAGGACGCTTAACGTGGAGTTCGATGGGATCCGGTGCATTATTGCCGGTATGATCGCACCACAACTCTTGCGCAATCTATTCATATAAAGGCCTCTTATCACACTTCTGCGCCTCGAATTTGAATACAAATTCACCAAATATCGCTCCAAATTATGTATTTCACAAAACGCAAATAACGAATGAGTTACACCACGGAGAAAGCGCAACCATATAAAACATTATATGAAATAAAATGGAGGGTGCAACACGAGGACTTCCCAAGAGGTCACCCATCCTAGTACTACTCTCGCCCAAGCACGCTTAATCATGGAGTTCGGATGGGATCCGCAATAGTTCGTATGATCGCATCTGCCAACTCTTGCGCAACTTATTCATATAATGGTGCCTCTTATCGCACTTCAAATTTCGATTTTGAATACAAATACGAAAAATATCGCTTCAAATTATTTATTTCACAAAACGCAAAAACGAATGAGTTACACCACGCCGAGAAAATGCAACAAAAAACATTATATGAAATAAAATGGGACGGTGCAACACGAGGACTTCCGAGGAGGTCACCCATCCAAGTACTACTCGCCAAGGATGCTTAACTGTGGTGTTCGATGGGATCTGGTGCATTATTGCCGGTATGATCGCACCCACAACTCTTGCGCAATCTATTCATATAAAGGCGCCTCTTATCACACTTGCGCGCCGAATTTGAATACAAATTCACCAAATATCGCTCCAAATTATGTATTTCATAAAACGCAAATAACGAATGAGTTACACCACGTGGAGAAAACGCAACTAAAAAACATTATATGAAATAAAATGGGAAGGGTGCAACACGAGGACTTCCCAGGAGGTCACCCATCCTAGTACTACTCTCGCCCTAGCACGCTTCACTTCGAAGTTCAGATGGGATCCGGTGCATTAGTGCTGGTATGATCGCACCCGACAATTCTTGCGCAATCTATTCATATAAAGGCTGCCCCTTATCGCACTTGCTCCTCAAATTTAAAGGAAAATTCGACCAAATATTGTTTCAAATTATTTATTTCACAAAACGCAAATAACGAATGAGTTACACCACGTCGAGAAAATGCAACTAAAAAAACATTATATGAAATAAAATGGAGGGTGCAACACAAGGACTTCCCAAGAGGTCACCTATCCTAGTACTAGTCTCGCCAAGCACGCTTAACTACTGTAGTTCGATGGGATCCGGTGCATTAGTGCCGGTATGATCGCACTCACAACTCTTGCACAATCTATTCATATATAGGTCGCCTCTTATCAAGATTTTTTTGGCCGTCAATTTGAATACAAATTCGACAAAATATCGCTTCAAATTATTTATTTCACAAAACGCAAATAACGAATGAGTTACACCACGCTGAGAAAATGCAACTAAAAAAATATTATATGAAATAAAATGGGAGGGTGCAACACGAGGACTTCCTGTGAGGTCACCCATCCTAGTACTACTCTCGCCAAAGCACGCTTAATCGTGGAGTTCGATATGATCCGTGCATTAGTGTCGGTATTATCGCATCTGGCCAACTGCTATGCTAATCTATTCATATAAGGGCCTCTTATCAAGATTTTGCGCGCCGAATTTGAATACAAATTCGACCAAATATCGCTCCAAATTATTTACTTCACTAAACGCAAATAACGTAATGAGTTACACCACGCCGAGAAAACGCAACCTAAAAAACATTATCTCAAATAAAATGGGAGGGTGCAACACGAGGACTTCCTGTGAGGTCACCGATCATAGTACTACTCTCACCCAAGCACGCTTAATCATGGAGTTCGATGGGATACGGTGCATTAGTGCGGTATGATCGCACCGCCAACTCTTGCACAATCTATTCATATAAAGGTCGCCTCTTATCAAGATTTTCTTGCACCTCGAATTTGATTACAAATTCGACAAAATATCGCTTCAAATTATTTATTTCACAAAACGCAAATAACGAATGAGTTACACCATGTCGAGAAAATGCAACTAAAAAAAATATTATATGAAATAAAATGGGAGGGGTGCAGCACGAGGACTTCCTAGGAGGTCACCCATCCTAGTACTACTCTCGCCCAAGCACGCTTAATCATGAGTTCGATATGATCCGGTGCATTAGTCTTCGGTATTATCGCACCCACAATCACAGCAATCTATTCATATAAGAAACGCCTCTTATCAAGATTTTAAAGCGTCGAATTTGAATACAAATTCGACAAAATATCGCTTCAAATTATTTATTTCACAAAATGCAAATAACGAATGAGTTACACCACGCCGGAAAATGAAACTAAAAAACATTATATGAAATAAAATGGGAGGAGTGCAACACGTGACTTCCTGTGAAGTCACCCATCCTAGTACTACTCTCGCCAAGCACGCTTAATCATGAGTTCGATGGGATCCAAGGTATTAGTGTCGGCATGATCGCACCTGGCCAACTCTTGCGCAATCTATTCATATAAAGGCTGCCCTTATCGATTTTAAAGCGCCGAATTTGAATACAAATTCGACAAAATATCGTGTCAAATTATTTATTTCACAAAACGCAAATAACGAATGAGTTACACCACGTCGAGAAAATGCAACTAAAAAAAAACATTCTATGAAATAAAATGGGAGGGGTGCAACACGAGGACTTCCCAGGAGGTCACCCATCCTAGTACTACACTCGCCCAAGGACGCTTAACTACGGAGTTCTGATGGGATCCGGTGCATTATTGCTGGTATGATCGCACCCGTGAATTCTTGCGCAATCTGTTCATATAAAGGTTGCCCCTTATCGCAATTTCGGCTCGAATTTAAAGGCAAATTCGACCAAATATTGTTTCAAATTAATTATTTCACAAAACGCAAATAATGAATGAGTTACACCACGTCGAGAAAATGCAACTAAAAAAAAATTATATGAAATAAAATGGGAGGGGTGCAACACGAGGACTTCCCAGGAGGTCACCTATCCTGGTACTACTCGCCAAAGACGCTTAACTACTTGAGTTTCGATGGGATCCGCATTAGTGCCGGTATGATCGCACCCGTCAACTCTTGCGCAATCTATTCATATAAAGGCTGCCTCTTATCACACTTGCGCCTCGAATTTAAATGCAAATTCGACCAAGTATCGTTTCAAATTATTTATTTCACAAAACGCAAATAACGAATGAGTTACACCACGTCGAGAAAATGAAACTAAATAAAACAATATATGAAACAAAATGGGAGGGGTGCAACACGAGGACTTCCCAATAGGTCACCCATCCTAGTACTACTCTCGCCCAAGCACGCTTAACTGCGGAGTTCTGATGGGATCCGGTGCATTAGCTCAGGTATGATCGCACCCGTCAACTCTTGCGCAACCTATTCATATAAAGGCTGCCTCTTCTCGCACTTGCGCCTCGAATTTGAATACAAGTTCGACAAAATATCGTTTCAAATTATTTATTTCACAAAACGCAAATAACGAATGAGTTACACCACGTCGAGAAAATGCAACTAAAAATACATTATATGAAATAAAATGGGAGGAGTGCAACACGTGGAGTTCCCAGGAGATCACCCATCCTAGTACTACTCTCGCCCAAGCACGCTTAACTGCGGAGTTCTGATGGGATCCTGTGCATTAGTGCTGGTATGATCGCACCCGTCAACTCTTGCGCAACCTATTCATATAAAGGCTACCTGTTATAGTACTTAACCCTCGATTTTGAATACAAATTCGACAAAATATCGTTTCAAATTATTTATTTCACAAAACGCAAATAAGGAATTAGTTACACCACGTCGAGAAAATGCAACTAAAAAAAACATTATATGAAATAAAATTCGAAGGGTGCAACACGAGGACTTCCCAGGAGGTCACCCATCCTAGAACTACCCTCGCCCAAGAACGCTTAGCTGCGGAGTTCTGATGGAATCCGGTGCATTAGTGCTGGTATGATCACACCCGTCAACTCTTGCGCAATCTATTAATATAAAGGCTGCCGCTTATCACACTTGTGCCTCGAATTTAAATGCAAATTCGACCAAATATCGTTTCAAATTATATATTTCACAAAATGTAAATAACGAATGAGTTACACCACGTCGGGAAACTGCAACTATATAAAACATTATATGAAATAAAATGGGAGGGGTGCAACACGAGGACATCCCAAGAGGTCACCCATCCTAGTACTACTCTCGCCAAGCACGCTTAATCATGGAGTTCGGATGGGATCCGGCAATAGTATCGGTATGATCGCATCGCCAACTCTTGCAGCAACCTATTCATAAAAAGGCGCCTCTTATCGCACTTCACCTCGATTTTGAATACAAATACGACAAAATATCGCTTCAAATTATTTATTTCACAAAACGCAAAAACGAATGAGTTACACCACGCCGATAAAATGCAACTAAAAAACATTATATGAAATAAAATGGGAGGGTGCAACACGAGGACTTCCTGGAGGTCACCCATCCTAGTACTACTCGCCAAGGACGCTTAACGTGGAGTTTCGATGGGATCCGGTGCATTATTGCTGGTATGATCGCACCCGTCAACTCTTGCGCAATCTATTCATATAAAGGCTGCCTCTTATCACACTTGCGCCTCGAATTTGAATACAAATTCGACCAAATATCGTTCCAAATTATGTATTTCACAAAACGCAAATAACGAATGAGTTACACCACGTGGAGAAAGCGCAACCATATAAAACATTATATGAAATAAAATGGGAGGGGTGCAACACGAGGACTTCCCAAGAGGTCACCCATCCTAGTACTACTCTCCCAAGCACGCTTAACTGCGGAGTTCGGATGGGATCCGGTGCAATAGTTCTGGTATGATCGTACCCGTCAACTCTTGCGCAACTTATTCATATAATGGCTGCCTCTTATCGCACTTCAGCCTCGATTTTGAATACAAATACGAAAAAATATCGTTTCAAATTATTTATTTCACAAAACGCAAAAAACGAATGAGTTACACCACGTCGAGAAAATGCAACAAAAAAAACATTATATGAAATAAAATGGGACGGGTGCAACACGAGGACTTCCGAGGAGGTCACCCATCCAAGTACTACTCTCGCCCAAGGATGCTTAACTGTGGTGTTCTGATGGGATCTGGTGCATTATTGCTGGTATGATCGCACCCGTCAACTCTTGCGCAATCTATTCATATAAAGGCTGCCTCTTATCACACTTGCGCCTCGAATTTGAATACAAATTCGACCAAATATCGTTCCAAATTATGTATTTCATAAAACGCAAATAACGAATGAGTTACACCACGTGGAGAAAACGCAACTAAAAAAACATTATATGAAATAAAATGGGAAGGGTGCAACACGAGGACTTCCCAGGAGGTCACCCATCCTAGTACTACTCTCGCCCTAGCACGCTTCACTTCGAAGTTCAGATGGGATCCGGTGCATTAGTGCTGGTATGATCGCACCCGACAATTCTTGCGCAATCTATTCATATAAAGGCTGCCCCTTATCGCACTTGCTCCTCGAATTTAAAGGAAAATTCGACCAAATATTGTTTCAAATTATTTATTTCACAAAACGCAAATAACGAATGAGTTACACCACGTCGAGAAAATGCAACTAAAAAAAAACATTATATGAAATAAAATGGGAGGGGTGCAACACAAGGACTTCCCAAGAGGTCACCTATCCTAGTGCTAGTCTCGCCCAAGCACGCTTAACTACAGAGTTCTGATGGGATCCGGTGCATTAGTGCTGGTATGATCGCACCCGTCAACTCTTGCACAATCTATTCATATATAGGCTGCCTCTTATCGCACTTGCGCGTCGAATTTGAATACAAATTCGACAAAATATCGTTTCAAATTATTTATTTCACAAAACGCAAATAACGAATGAGTTACACCACGTTGAGAAAATGCAACTAAAAAAATATTATATGAAATAAAATGGGAGGGGTGCAACACGAGGACTTCCCAGGAGGTCACCCATCCTAGTACTACTCTCGCCAAAGCACGCTTAACTGTGGAGTTCTGATATGATCCGGTGCATTAGTGCTGGTATTATCGCACCCGTCAACTGTTGCGCAATCTATTCATATAAGGGCTGCCTCTTATCGCACTTGCGCGTCGAATTTGAATACAAATTCGACCAAATATCGTTCCAAATTATTTACTTCACGAAACGCAAATAACGAATGAGTTACACCACGTCGAGAAAACGCAACCTAAAAAAACATTATCTGAAATAAAATGGGAGGGGTGCAACACGAGGACTTCCCAGGAGGTCACCGATCATAGTACTACTCTCACCCAAGCACGCTTAACTGCGGAGTTCTGATGGGATACGGTGCATTAGTGCTGGTATGATCGCAGCCGTCAACTCTTGCACAATCTATTCATATAAAGGTTGCCTCTTATCGCACTTGCACCTCGAATTTGATTACAAATTCGACAAAATATCGTTTCAAATTATTTATTTCACAAAACGCAAATAACGAATGAGTTACACCATGTCGAGAAAATGCAACTAAAAAAAATATTATATGAAATAAAATGGGAGGGTGCAAAGACGAGGACTTCCTAGAGGTCACCCATCCTAGTACTACTCTCGCCAAGCACGCTTAATCGCAAGTTCGATATGATCCGGTGCATTAGTGCCGGTATTATCGCACTCCACAAATGCAGCAATCTATTCATATAAGGTGGCCTCTTATCAAGATTTAAAGCGTCAATTTGAATACAAATTCGACAAAATATCGCTTCAAATTATTTATTTCACAAAATGCAAATAACGAATGAGTTACACCACGCCGAAAATGAAACTAAAAAACATTATATGAAATAAAATGGGAGGAGTGCAACACGTGGACTTCCAGAAGTCACCCATCCTAGTACTACTCTCGCCCAAGCACGCTTAATCATGAGTTCGATGGGATCCGGTGCATTAGTCTTTGGTATGATCGCACCTGCCAACTCTTGCGCAATCTATTCATATAAAGGCTGCCTCGAATTTAAATGTAAATTCGACCAAATATCGTTTCAAATTATTTACTTCACAAAACGCAAATAATGAATGAGTTCCACCACGTCGAGGAAACGCAACTAAAAAAACCATTATATGAAATAAAATGGGAGGGTGCAACACGAGGACTTCTTAGAGGTCACCCATCCTAGTACTACTCTCGCCAAGCACGCTTAATCATGAGTTCGATGGGATCCGGTGGATTAGTGCCGGTATGATCGCATCCCGCCAACTCTTGCGCAATCTATTCATATAAAGGTCGCCATTATCGCACTTGCGCCTCGAAATTGAATACAAATTCGACCAAATATCGTTCCAAATTATTTATTTCACAAAACGCAAATAACGAATGAGTTACACCACGTCGAGAAAACGCAACTAAAGAAACCATTATATGAAATAAAAAGGGAGGGGTGCAACACGAGAACATCCCAAGAGATCACCCATCCTAGTACTACTCTCGCCCAAGCACGCTTAACTGCGGAGTTCTGATGGGATCCGGTGCATTAGTGCTGGTATGATCGCACCCGTCTACTCTTACGCAATCTTTTCAATAAAGGCTCGCCCTTATCGCACTTGCGCCTCGACTTTAAATGAAAATTCGACCAAAAATCGTTTCAAATTATTTACTTCACAAAACGCAAATAATGAATGAGTTACACCACGTCGAGAAAACGCAACTAAAAAACATTATATGAAATAAAATGAGAGGGGTGCAACAAGAGGACTTCTCAGGAGGTCACCCATCCTAGTACTACTCTCGCCCAAGCACGCTTAACTGCGGAGTTCTGATGGGATCCGGTGCATTAGTGCTGGTATGATCGCACCCGTCAACTCTTGCGCAACCTATTCATAAAAAGGCTGCGTCTTATCGTATTCGAGCCTCGAATTTGAATACAAATGCGACAAAATATTGTTTCAAATTATTTATTTCACAAAACGCAAATAACGAATGAGCTACAGCAAGTCGAGAAAGTGCAACTTAAAAAAACATTATATGAAATAAAATGGGAGGGGTGCAACACGTGGAATTCCCAGGAGGTCACCCATCCTAGTACTACTCTCGCCCAAGCACGCTTCACTTCGAAGTTCTGATGGGATCCGGTGCATTAGTGCTGGTATGATCGCACCCGTCAACTCTTGCGCAATCTATTCATATAAAGGTTGCCTCGAATTTAAATGTAAATTCGACGAAATATCGTTTCAAATTATTCACTTCACAAAACGCAAATAATGAATGAGTTACACCACGTCGAGGAAACGCAACTAAAAAAACCATTATATGAAATAAAATGGGAGGGGTGCAACACGAGGACTTCCTAGGAGGTCACCCATCCTAGTACTACTCGCCAAGCACGCTTAGCTGCGGAGTTCGATGGGATTCGATGCATTAGTGCCGGTATGATCGCACCTGGCCAACTCTTGCGCAATCTATTCATATAAAGGTCGCCGCTTATCGCACTTAGCGCCAAATTGAATACAAATTCGACCAAATATCGTTCCAAATTATTTATTTCACAAAACGCAAATAACGAATGAGTTACACCACGTCGAGAAAACACAACTAAAAAAACCATTATATGAAATAAAAAGGGAGGGGTGCAACACGAGAACATCCCAAGAGGTCACCCATCCTAGTACTACTCTCGCCCAAGCACGCTTAACTGCGGAGTTCTGATGGTATCCGGTGCATTAGTGCTGGTAGGATCGCACCCGTCTACTCTGACGCAATCTTTTCAATAAAGGCTCGCCCTTATTGCACTGGCGCCTCGAATTTAAATGAAAATTCGACAAAAAATCGTTTCAAATTATTTACTTCACAAAACGCAAATAATGAATGAGTTACACCACCTCGAGAAAACGCAACTAAAAAACATTATATGAAATAAAATGGGAGGGGTGCTACAAGAGGACTTCTCAGGAGGTCACCCATTCTAGTACTACTCTCGCCCAAGCACGCTTAACTGCGGAGTTTTGATGGGATCCGGTGCATTAGTGCAGGTATGATCGCACCCGTCAACTCTTGCGCAACCTATTCATAAAAGGCTGCGTCTTATCGTATTTGAGCCTCGAATTTGAATACAAATTCGACCAAATATTGTTTCAAATTATTTATTTCACAAAATGTAAGTAACGAATGAGTTACACCACTTCGAGAAAATGCAACTAAATAAAAACATTATATGAAATAAAATGGGAGGGTGCAACACGAGGACTTCCTGTGAGGTCACCCATCCTAGTACTACTCTCGCCAAGGACGCTTAATGCGGACTTCGATGGGATCCGATGCATTATTGTCGGTATGATCGCACCGTCAACTCTTGCGCAATCTATTCATATAAAGGTTGCCCTTATCGCATTTTGTGCCTCAATTTGAATACAAATTCAAAAAATATCGCTTCAAATTATTTATTTCACAAAACGCAAATAACGAATGAGTTACACCACGCCGAGAAAATGCAACTAAAAAATATTATATGAAATAAAATGGGAGGGTGCAACACGAGGACTTCCTCAGAGGTCACCCATCCTAGTACTACTCGCCAAGCACGCTTAATGCGGAGTTCGATATGATCCGTGCATTAGTCTTTGGTATTATCGCATCTGCCAACTGTTGCGCAATCTATTAATATAAGGGCCTCTTATCAAGATTTTGCGCGTTAATTTGAATACAAATTCGACCAAATATCGTTCCAAATTATTTACTTCACGAAACGCAAATAACGAATGAGTTACACCACGTCGACAAAATGCAATTAAAAAAAACATTATCTGAAATAAAATGGGAGGGTTGCAACACGAGGACTTCCCAGGAGGTCACCGATCATAGTACTACTCTCGCCCAAGCACGCTTAACTGCGGAGTTCTGATGGGATCCGGTGCATTAGTGCTGGTATGATCGCACCCGTCAACTCTTGCGCAATCTATTCATATAAAGGTTGCCCCTTATTGACTTGCGCCTCGAATTTAAATGTAAATTCGACCAAATAACGTTTCAAATTATTTACTTCACAAAACGCAAATAATGAATGAGTTACACCATGTCGAGGAAACGCAACTAAAAAAACCATTATATGAAATAAAATGGGAGGGGTGCAACACGAGGACTTCCTAGGAGGTCACCCATCCTAGTACTACTCTCGCCCAAGCACGCTTAACTGCGGAGTTCTGATAGGATCCGGTGCATTATTGCAGGTATGATCGCACCCGTCAACTCTTGCACAATCTATTCATATAAAGGCTGCCGCTTATCGCACTTGCGCCTCAAAATTGAATACAAATTCGACCAAATATCGTTCCAAATTATGTATTTCACAAAACGCAAATAACGAATGAGTTAAACCACGTCGAGAAAACGCAACTAAAGAAACCATTATATGAAATAAAAAGGGAGGGGTGCAACACGAGAACATCCCAAGAGGTCACCCATCCTAGTACTACTCTCGCCCAAGCACGCTTAACTGCGGAGTTCTGATGGGATCCGGTGCATTAGTTCTGGTATGATCGCACCCGTCTACTTCACGCAATCTTTTCAATAAAGGCTCGCCTTATCGCACTAGCGCTCAATTTAAATGAAAATTCACCAAAAATCGTTCAAATTATTTACTTCACGAAACGCAAATAATGAATGAGTTACACCACGTCGAGAAAACGCAACTAAAAAACATTATATGAAATAAAATGGGAGGGGTTCTACAAGCGGACTTCTTAGGAGGTCACCCATCCTAGTACTACTCTCGCCCAAGCACGCTTAATCATGGAGTTCGATGGGATCCGGTGCATTAGTTCGTATGATCGCATCTGCCTACTCTTACGCAATCTTTTCAATAAAGGCTCGCCTTATCAAGACTTAGCCTCAATTTAAATGAAAATTCGACCAAAAATCGTTTCAAATTATTTACTTCACGAAACGCAAATAATGAATGAGTTACACCACGTCGAGAAAACGCAACTAAAAAACATTATATGAAATAAAATGGGAGGGGTTCTACAAGCGGACTTCTTAGGAGGTCACCCATCCTAGTACTACTCTCGCCCAAGCACGCTTAACTGCGGAGTTCTGATGGGATCCGGTGCATTAGTGCTGGTATGATCGCACCAATCAACTCTTGCGCAACCTATTCATAAAAAGTTTGCGTCTTATCGTATTTGAGCCTCGAATTTGAATACAAATGCGACAAAATATTGTTTCAAATTATTTATTTCACAAAACGCAAATAACGAATGAGCTACAGCAAGTCGAGAAAATGCAACTAAAAAAAACATTATATGAAATAAAATGGGAGGGGTGCAACACGTGGAATTCCCAGGAGGTCACCCATCCTAGTACTACTCTCGCCCAAGCGCGCTTCACTTCGAAGTTCTGATAGGATCCGGTGTATTAGTGCTGGTATGATCGCACCCATCAACTCTTGCGCAACATATTCATAAAAAGGCTGCCCCTTATCGTACTTCAGCCTCGATTTTGAATACAAATTTGACCAAATATTATTTCAAATTATTTATTTCACAAAATGTAAGTAACGAATGAGTTACACCACCTCGAGAAAATGCAACTAAATAAAAACATTATATGAAATAAAATGGGAGGGGTGCAACACGAGGACTTCCCAGGAGGTCACCCATCCTAGTACTACTCTCGCCCAAGGACGCTTCACTGCGGAGTTCTGATGGGATCCGATGCATTATTGCTGGTATGGTCGCACCCGTCAACTCTTGCGCAATCTATTCATATAAAGGTTGCCCCTTATCGCACTTGTGCCTCGAATTTGAATACAAATTCGACAAAATATCGTTTCAAATTATTTATTTCACAAAACGCAAATAACGAATGAGTTACACCACGTCGAGAAAATGCAACTAAAAAAAATATTATATGAAATAAAATGGGAGGGTGCAACACGAGGACTTTCAGAGGTCACCCATCCTAGTACTACTCTCGCCAAGCACGCTTAATCATGGAGTTCGATATGATCCGGTGCATTAGTGTCGGTATTATCGCACCCAACTGCTTGCGCAATCTATTAATATAAGGTCGCCTCTTATCAAGATTTATGCGCGTCAATTTGAATACAAATTCACCAAATATCGCTCCAAATTATTTACTTCACTTAAACGCAAATAACGAATGAGTTACACCACGTCGACAAAATGCAATTAAAAAAACATTATCTCAAATAAAATGGGAGGGTGCAACACGAGGACTTCCTGCGAGGTCACCGATCATAGTACTACTCTCGCCAAGCACGCTTAATGCGGAGTTCGATGGGATCCGTGCATTAGTGTCGGTATGATCGCACCCGCCAACTCTTGCGTAATCTATTCATATAAAGGTGCCTCTTATCGATCTTGTGCCTCGAATTTGAATACAAATTCGACAAAATATCGTTTCAAATTATTTATTTCACAAAACGCAAATAACGAATGAGTTACACCACGTCGAGAAAATGCAACTAAAAAAATATTATATGAAATAAAATGGGAGGGGTGCAACACGAGGACTTCCTAGGAGGTCACCCATCCTAGTACTACTCGCCAAGCACGCTTAATGCGGAGTTCGATATGATCCGGTGCATTAGTGCCGGTATTATCGCACCGCCAACTGCTATGCTAATCTATTCATATAAGGGTGCCTCTTATCGATTTTATGCGTCAATTTGAATACAAATTAGACAAAATATCGCTTCAAATTATTTATTTCACAAAACGCAAATAACGAATGAGTTACACCACGTCGAGAAAATGCAACTAAAAAAACATTATTTGAAATAAAATGGGAGGAGTGCAACACGTGGACTTCCCAGGAAGTCACCCATCCTAGTACTACTCTCGCCCAAGCACGCTTAACTGCGGAGTTCTGATGGGATCCGGTGCATTTGTGCTGGTATGATCGCCCTCGTCAACTCTTGCGCAATCTATTCATATGAAGGCTGCCCCTTATCGCACTTGTGCCTCGAATTTAAAGGCAAATTTGACCAAATATTGTTTCAAATTATTTATTTCACAAAATGCAAATAACGAATGAGTTACACCACGTCGAGAAAATGCAACTAAATAAAAACTTTAAATGTAATAAAATGGGAGGGGTGTAACACGAGGACTTCCTAAGAGGTCACCCATCCTAGTACTACTCTCGCCCAAGCACGCTTAACTTCAGAGTTCTGACGGGATCCGGTGCATTAGTG
This sequence comes from Gossypium raimondii, assembly GCF_025698545.1. Classification (NCBI taxonomy): domain Eukaryota; kingdom Viridiplantae; phylum Streptophyta; class Magnoliopsida; order Malvales; family Malvaceae; genus Gossypium; species Gossypium raimondii. Next base: position 15,260,962 of record NC_068573.1, read on the forward strand.
CTGGTATGATAGCACCCGTCAACTCTTGCGCAATCTATTCATATAAAGGTCGCCCTTATCAAGATTCTTGCGCCGAATTTAAATGTAAATTCGACCAATTATCGTTTCAAATTATTTACTTCACAAAACGCAAATAATGAATGAGTTACACCACGTCGAGGAAACGCAACTAAAAAAACCATTATATGAAAGAAAATGGGAGGGGTGCAACACGAGGACTTCCTAGGAGGTCACCCATCCTAGTACTACTCTTGCCCAAGCACCCTTAACTGCGGAGTTCTGATATGATCCGGTGCATTAGTGCTGGTATTATCGCAACCGTCAACTGTTGCGCAATCTATTCATATAAGGGTTGCCTCTTATCGCACTTGCGCGTCGAATTTGAATACAAATTCGACAAAATATCGTTTCAAATTATTTATTTCACAAAACGCAAATAACGAATCAGTTACACCACGTCGAGAAAATGCAACTAAAAAAAATATTATATGAAATAAAATGGGAAGGGTGCAACACGAGGACTTCCTAGGAGGTCACCCATCCTAGTACTACTCTCGCCAAGCACGCTTAATCTGCGGAGTTCGATATGATCCGGTGCATTAGTGCCGGTATTACCCCACCCTTCAACTGCTATGCAATCTATTCATATAAGGGTGCCTCTTATCAAGATTTTGCGTGTTTAATTTGAATACAAATTGACAAAATATCGCTTTCAAATTATTTATTTCACAAAACGCAAATAATGAATGAGTTACACCACGCCGAGAAAATTCAACTAAAAAACATTATATGAAATAAAATGGAGGAGTGCAACACGTGGACTTCCCAGGAAGTCACCCATCCTAGTACTACTCTCGCCCAAGAACGCTTAATCATGGAGTTGTGATGGGATCCGTGTATTAGTCTTTGGTATGATCGCACCGCCAACTCTTGCACAATCTATTCATATGAAGGTCGCCCTTATCGCACTTTGCGCCGAATTTAAAGGCAAATTCGACCAAATATTGTTTCAAATTATTTATTTCACAAAATGCAAAAAACGAATGAGTTACACCACGTCGAGAAAATGCAACTAAATAAAAACTTTATATGAAATAAAATGGGAGGGGTGCAACACGAGGACTTCCCAAGAGGTCACCCATCCTAGTACTACACTCGCCCAAGCACGCTTAACTTCTGAGTTCTGATGTGATCCGGTGCATTAGTGCTGGTATGATCGCACCCGTCAACTCTTGCGCAATCTATTCATATAAAGGCTGCCGCTTATCGCACTTGCGCATCAAAATTGAATACAAATTCGACCAAATATCGTTCCAAATTATTTATTTCACAAAACGCAAATAACGAATGAGTTACACCACGTCGAGAAAACGCAACTAAAGAAACCATTATATGAAATAAAAAGGGAGGGGTGCAACACGAGAACATCCCAAGAGGTCACCCATCCTAGTACTACTCTCGCCTGTGCACGCTTAATCATGAGTTCGATGGGATCCGTGCATTAGTGCTGGTATGATCGCACCCGCTCACTTTACGCAATCTTTTCAATAAAGGCTCGCCTTATCGCAAGACTTTGCGCCGAATTTAAATGAAAATTCACCAAAAATCGCTTCAAATGATTTACTTCAGAAACGCAAATAATGAATGAGTTACACCACGCCGAGAAAACGCAACTAAAAAACATTATATGAAATAAAATGGGAGGGTGCTACAAGCGGATTTCTCAGAGGTCACCCATCCTAGTACTACTCTCGCCAAGCACGCTTAGCTGCAAGTTCGATGGGATCCGGTGCATTAGTGCCGGTATGATCGCACTCACAACTCTTGCGCAACCTATTTATAAAAGGTGCGTCTTATCAGATTTGAGCCTCGAATTTGAATACAAATGCGACAAAATATTGTTTCAAATTATTTATTTCACAAGACGCAAATAACGAATGAGCTCTGAAGAAGTCGAGAAAATGCAACTAAAAAACATTATATGAAATAAAATGGGAGGTGCAACACGTGGAATTCGTGAGGTCACCCATCCTAGTACTACTCTCCAAGCACGTTTCACTTCAAGTTCGATAGGATCCGTGTATTAGTGCCGGTATGATCGCACTCACAACTCTTGCGCAACCTATTCATAAAAAGGTCGCCCTTATCGTATTTCAACCTCGATTTTGAATACAAATTCACCAAATATTGTTTCAAATTATTTATTTCACAAAATGTAAGTAACGAAATGCTACACCACTTCGAGAAAATGCAACTAAATAAAAACATTATATGAAATAAAATGGGAGGGTGCAACACGAGGACTTCCTGTGAGGTCACCCATCCTAGTACTACTCTCGCCAAGGACGCTTAATCTGCGGAGTTCGATGGGATCCGCATTAATGCCGGTATGATCGCACCCGCCAACTCTTGCGCAATCTATTCATATAAAGGTTGCCCTTATCGCGATTTTGTGCCTCGAATTTGAATACAAATTGACAAAATATCGCTCCAAATTATTTATTTCACAAAACGCAAATAACGAATGAGTTACACCACGCCGAAAACGCAACTAAAGAAACCATTATATGAAATAAAAAGGAGGTGCAACATGAGAACATCCCAAGAGGTCACCCATCCTAGTACTACTCTCGCCAAGCACGCTTAACTGCGGAGTTCTGATGGGATCCGGTGCATTAGTGCTGGTATGATCGCACCCGTCTACTCTTACGCAATCTTTTCAATAAAGGCTCGCCCTTATCACACTTGCGCCTCGAATTTAAATGAAAATTCGACCAAAAATCGTTTCAAATTATTTACTTCAGGAAACGCAAATAATGAATGAGTTACACCACGTCGAGAAAACGCAACTAAAAAACATTATATGAAATTAAATGGGAGGGGTGCTACAAGCGGACTTCTCAGGAGGTCACCCATCCTAGTACTACTCTCGCCCAAGCACGCTTAACTGTGAAGTTCTGATGGGATCCGGTGCATTAGTGCTGGTATGATCACACCCGTCAACTCTTGCGCAACCTATTCATAAAAAGGCTGCGTCTTATCGTATTTGAGCCTCGAATTTGAATACAAATGCGACAAAATATTGTTTCAAATTATTTATTTCACAAGACGCAAATAACGAATGAGCTACAGCATGTCGAGAAAATGCAACTAAAAAAAACATTATATGAAATAAAATGGGAGGGGTGCAACACGTGGAATTCTGTGAGGTCACCCATCCTAGTACTACTCTCGCCAAGCACGTTTCACTTCAAGTTCGATAGGATCCGGTGTATTAGTGCCGGTATGATCGCACCGCCAACTCTTGCGCAACCTATTCATAAAAGGTCGCCCTTATCGTATTTCATTTCGATTTTGAATACAAATTCACCAAATATTGTTTCAAATTATTTATTTCACAAAATGTAAGTAACGAATGAGTTACACCACCTCGAGAAAATGCAACTAAATAAAAACATTATATGAAATAAAATGGGAGGGGTGCAACACGAGGACTTCCCAGGAGGTCACCCATCCTAGTACTACTCTCGCCAAGGACGCTTAATCATGAGTTCGATGGGATCCGGCATTATTGCTTGTATGATCGCACCCGCCAACTCTTGCGCAATCTATTCATATAAAGGTTGCCCTTATCGATTTTTTTGCCTCAATTTGAATACAAATTGACAAAATATCGCTTCAAATTATTTATTTCACAAAACGCAAATAACGAATGAGTTACACCACGCCGAGAAAATGCAACTAAAAAATATTATATGAAATAAAATGGGAGGGTGCAACATGAGGACTTCCTAGAGGTCACCCATCCTAGTACTACTCTCGCCAAGCACGCTTAATCATGGAGTTCGATATGATCCGTGCATTAGTGTCGGTACTATCGCACCTGGCAATCGCTTGCAATCTATTCATATAAGGGTCGCCTCTTATCAAGATTTTTAGCGTCGAATTTGAATACAAATTCGACAAAATATCGCTTCAAATTATTTATTTCACAAAACGCAAATAACGAATGAGTTACACCAAGTCGAGAAAATGCAACTAAAAAACATTATATGAAATAAAATGGAAGGAGGCAACACGGACTTCCTGTGAAGTCACCCATCCTAGTACTACTCTCGCCAAGCACGCTTAATCATGGAGTTCGATGGGATCCGTGCATTTGTGCCGGTATGATCGCCCCGCCAACTCTTGCGCAATCTATTCATATGAAGGTCGCCCTTATCGCACTTGCGCCTCGAATTTAAAGGCCAATTTGACCAAATATTGTTTCAAATTATTTATTTCACAAAATGCAAATAACGAATGAGTTACACCACGTCGAGAAAATGCAACCAAATAAAAACTTTATATGTAATAAAATGGAGGGTGCAACACGAGGACTTCCCAAGAGGTCACCAATCCTAGTACTACTATCGCCCAAGCACGCTTAACTTCAGAGTTCTGACGGGATCCGGTGCATTAGTGCTGGTATGATAGCACCCATCAACTCTTGCGCAATCTATTCATATAAAGGCTGCCCCTTATCGTACTTGCGCCTCGAATTTAAATGTAAATTCGACCAAATATCGTTTCAAATTATTTACTTCAAAAAACGCAAATAATGAATGAGTTACACCACGTCGAGGAAACGCAACTAAAAAAACCATTATATGAAAGAAAATGGGAGGGGTGCAACACGAGGACTTCCTAGGAGGTCACCCATCCTGTACTACTCTCGTCCAAGCACGCTTAACTGCGGAGTTCTGATGGGATCCGATGCATTAGTGCTGGTATGATCGCACCCGTCAACGCTTGCGCAATCTATTCATATAAAGGCTGCCGCTTATCGCACTTGCGCCTCGAAATTGAATACAAATTCGACCAAATATCGTTCCAAATTATTTGTTTCACAAAACGCAAATAACGAATGAGTTACACCAAGTCGAGAAAATGCAACTAAAAAAACATTATATGAAATAAAATGGGAGGAGTGCAACACGTGGACTTCCCAGGAAGTCACCCATCCTAGTACTACTCTCGCCCAAGCACGCTTAATCATGAGTTCGATGGGATCCGCATTTGTGCTGGTATGATCGCTCCCGTCAACTCTTGCGCAATCTATTCATATGAAGGCTGCCCCTTATCGCACTTGCGCCTCGAATTTAAAGGCCAATTTGACCAAATATTGTTTCAAATTATTTATTTCACAAAATGCAAATAACGAATGAGTTACACCACGTCGAGAAAATGCAACCAAATAAAAACTTTATATGTAATAAAATGGGAGGGGTGCAACACGAGGACTTCCCAAGAGGTCACCAATCCTAGTACTACTATCGCCCAAGCACGCTTAACTTCAGAGTTCTGACGGGATCCGGTGCATTAGTGCTGGTATGATAGCACCCATCAACTCTTGCGCAATCTATTCATATAAAGGCTGCCCCTTATCGTACTTGCGCCTCGAATTTAAATGTAAATTCGACCAAATATCGTTTCAAATTATTTACTTCAAAAAACGCAAATAATGAATGAGTTACACCACGTCGAGGAAACGCAACTAAAAAAACCATTATATGAAAGAAAATGGGAGGGGTGCAACACGAGGACTTCCTAGAGGTCACCCATCCTGTACTACTCTCGCCCAAGCACGCTTAATCATGGAGTTCGATGGGATCCGATGCATTAGTGCCGGTATGATCGCACTGGCCAACGCTATGCAATCTATTCATATAAAGGTCGCCGCTTATCGCACTTGCGCCTCGAAATTGAATACAAATTCGACCAAATATCGTTCCAAATTATTTGTTTCACAAAACGCAAATAACGAATGAGTTACACCAAGTCGAGAAAATGCAACTAAAAAACATTATATGAAATAAAATGGGAGGAGGCAACACGGACTTCCTGTGAAGTCACCCATCCTAGTACTACTCTCGCCAAGCACGCTTAATGCGGAGTTCGATGGGATCCGCATTTGTGCCGGTATGATCGCTCCCGCCAACTCTTGCGTAATCTATTCATATGAAGGCTGCCCCTTATCGCACTTGCGCCTCGAATTTAAAGGCCAATTTGACCAAATATTGTTTCAAATTATTTATTTCACAAAATGCAAATAACGAATGAGTTACACCACGTCGAGAAAATGCAACCAAATAAAAACTTTATATGTAATAAAATGGGAGGGGTGCAACACGAGGACTTCCCAAGAGGTCACCAATCCTAGTACTACTATCGCCAAGCACGCTTAACTTCGTAGTTCGACGGATCCGGTGCATTAGTGCCGGTATGATAGCACCCATCAACTCTTGCAATCTATTCATATAAAGGTCGCCCTTATCAGATTTGGCGCCGAATTTAAATGTAAATTCGACCAAATATCGCTTCAAATTATTTACTTCAAAAACGCAAATAATGAATGAGTTACACCACGCCGAGGAAACGCAACTAAAAAACCATTATATGAAAGAAAATGGGAGGGTGCAACACGAGGACTTCCTAGGAGGTCACCCATCCCTGTACTACTCTCGCCCAAGCACGCTTAATCATGGAGTTCGATGGGATCCGGCGCATTAGTCTTTGGTATGATCGCATGCCGCCAACGCTATGCAATCTATTCATATAAAGGTCGCCGCTTATCGCACTTGCCTCAAATTGAATACAAATTCACCAAATATCGCTCCAAATTATTTGTTTCACAAAACGCAAATAACGAATGAGTTACACCAAGTCGAGAAAATGCAACTAAAAAACATTATATGAAATAAAATGGGAGGAGGCAACACGTGGACTTCCTGTGAAGTCACCCATCCTAGTACTACTCTCGCCAAGCACGCTTAACTGCGGAGTTCTGATGGGATCCGGTGCATTTGTGCTGGTATGATCGCTCCCGTCAACTCTTGCGCAATCTATTCATATGAAGGCGGCCCCTTATCGCACTTGCGCCTCGAATTTAAAGGCCAATTTGACCAAATATTGTTTCAAATTATTTATTTCACAAAATGCAAATAACGAATGAGTTACACCACGTCGAGAAAATGCAACCAAATAAAAACTTTATATGTAGTAAAACGGGAGGGGTGCAACACGAGGACTTCCCAAGAGGTCACCAATCCTAGTACTACTATCGCCAAGCACGCTTAACTTCGTAGTTCGACGGATCCGGTGCATTAGTGCCGGTATGATAGCACCCATCAACTCTTGCTAATCTATTCATATAAAGGTCGCCTTTATCAGATTTGCGCTCAATTTAAATGTAAATTCGACCAAATATCGTTTCAAATTATTTACTTCAAAAAACGCAAATAATGAATGAGTTACACCACGTCGAGGAAACGCAACTAAAAAAACCATTATATGAAAGAAAATGGGAGGGGTGCAACACGAGGACTTCCTAGGAGGTCACCCATCCTGTATTACTCTCGCCCAAGCACGCTTAATCATGCGGAGTTCGATGGGATCCGATGCATTAGTGCCGGTATGATCGCACCGCCAACGCTATGCAATCTATTCATATAAAGGTCGCCGCTTATCGCACTTGCGCCCAAATTGAATACAAATTCACCAAATATCGCTCCAAATTATTTGTTTCACAAAACGCAAATAACGTAATGAGTTACACCAAGTCGAGAAAATGCAACTAAAAAACATTATATGAAATAAAATGGGAGGAGGCAACACGTGGACTTCCTGTGAAGTCACCCATCCTAGTACTACTCGCCAAGCACGCTTAATCATGAGTTCGATGGGATCCGTGCATTTGTGCCGGTATGATCGCTCCGCCAACTCTTGCGCAATCTATTCATATGAAGGTCGCCCTTATCGCACTTGCGCCGAATTTAAAGGCCAATTTGACCAAATATTGTTTCAAATTATTTATTTCACAAAATGCAAATAACGAATGAGTTACACCACGCCGAGAAAATGCAACCAAATAAAAACTTTATATGTAATAAAATGGAGGGTGCAACACGAGGACTTCCCAAGAGGTCACCCATCCTAGTACTACTATCGCCAAGCACGCTTAACTTCGTAGTTCGACGGATCCTGCATTAGTGCCTGGTATGATAGCACCCATCAACTCTTGCGCAATCTATTCATATAAAGGTCGCCCTTATCAGATTTGGCGCTCGAATTTAAATGTAAATTCGACCAAATATCGCTTTCAAATTATTTACTTCAAAAACGCAAATAATGAATGCGTTACACCACGCCGAGGAAACGCAACTAAAAAACCATTATATGAAAGAAAATGGGAGGTGCAACACGAGGACTTCCTAGAGGTCACCCATCCTGTATTACTCTCGCCCAAGCACGCTTAACTTCGAGTTCGACGGATCCGCATTAGTGCCGGTATGATAGCACCCATCAACTCTTGCTAATCTATTCATATAAAGGTCGCCTTTATCAGAGATTTGCGCTCGAATTTAAATGTAAATTCGACCAAATATCTTTTCAAATTATTTACTTCAAAAAACGCAAATAATGAATGAGTTACACCACATCGAGAAAACACAACTAAAGAAACCATTATATGAAATAAAAGGAGGTGCAACACGGAATTCCTGTGAGGTCACCCATCCTAGTACCACTCGCCAAGCACGCTTCACTTCAAGTTCGATGGGATCCGGTGCATTAGTGCCGGTATGATCGCACCTGTCAACTCTTGCGCAACCTATTCATAAAAGGTTGCCCTTATCGCAGCTTGCGCCGAATTTATAGGCAAATTCGACCAAATATTGTCTCAAATTATTTATTTCACAAAACGCAAATAACGTAATGAGTTACACCACGCCGAGAAAATGCAACAAAAAAAAACATTATATGAAATAAAATGGGAGGGTGCAACACGAGGACTTCCTCAGAGGTCACCTATCCTAGTACTACTCTCGCCCAAGCACGCTTAACTACGGAGTTCGGATGGGATCCGGTGCATTAGTCTTTGGTATGATCGCATTCGCCAACGCATGCTAATCTATTCATATAAAGGTCGCCTTATCGCACTTGCGCTCGAATTTAAAGGCAAATTTGACCAAATATTGTTTCAAATTATTTATTTCACAAAATGCAAATAACGAATGAGTTACACCACGTCGAGAAAATGCAACTAAATAAAAACTTTATATGAAATAAAATGGGAGGGTGCAACACGAGGACTTCCAAGAGGTCACCCATCCTAGTACTACTCTCGCCAGCACGCTTAACTTCGTAGTTCGATGGGATCCAAAGGCATTAGTGCTGGTATGATCGCACTGCCAACTCTTGCGCAATCTATTCATATACAAAGTCGCCACTTATCAAGACTTTGCGCCGAATTTAAATGCAAATTCGACCAAATATCGCTTCAAATTATTTACTTCACAAAACGCAAATAATGAATGAGTTACACCACGCCGAGGAAACGCAACTAAAAAACCATTATATGAAAGAAAATGGGAGGGTGCAACACGAGGACTTCTAGGAGGTCACCCATCCTGTACTACTCGCCAAGCACGCTTAATCATGAGTTCGATGGGATCCGGTGCATTAGTGCTGGTATGATCGCACCCGTCAACTCTTGCGCAATCTATTCATATAAAGGCTGCCGCTTATCGCACTTGCGCCTCGAAATTGAATACAAATTCGACCAAATATCGTTCCAAATTATTTATTTCACAAAACGCAAATAACGAATGAGTTACACCACGTCGAGAAAACGCAACTAAAGAAACCATTATATGAAATAAAAAGGGAGGGGTGCAACACGTGGAATTCCCAGGAGGTCACCCATCCTAGTACTACTCTCCCCCAAGCACGCTTCACTTCGAAGTTCTGATGGGATCAGGTGCATTAGTGCTGGTATGATCGCACCCGTCAACTCTTGCGCAACCTATTCATAAAAAGGCTGCCACTTATCGTACTTCAGCCTCGATTTTGAATACAAATTTGACCAAATATTGTTTCAAATTATTTATTTCACAAAATCTAAGTAACGAATGAGTTACACCACTTCGAGAAAATGCAACTAAATAAAAACATTATATGAAATAAAATGGGAGGGGTGCAACACGAGGACTTCCCAGGAGGTCACCCATCCTAGTACTACTCTCGCCCAAGGATGCTTCATCATGAGTTCGATGGGATCCGTGCATTATTGCCGGTATGATCGCACTAGCACAATTCTTGCGCAATCTATTCATATAAAGGTTGCCCTTATCGCAGCTTGCGCTCCAATTTAGAGGCAAATTCGACCAAATATTGTTTCAAATTATTTATTTCACAAAACGCAAATAACGTAATGAGTTACACCACGAGAAAATGTAACTAAAAAAACATTATATGAAATAAAATGGGAGGGTGCAACACGAGGACTTCCTGTGAGGTCACCCATCCTAGTACTACTCTCGGCCAAGGACGCTTCACTGCGGAGTTCTGATGGGATCCGGTGCATTATTGCTGGTATGATCGCACCCGTCAATTCTTGCGCAATCTATTCATATAAAGGTTGCCCCTTATCGCAGTTGCGCCTCCAATTTAGAGGCAAATTCGACCAAATATTGTTTCAAATTATTTATTTCACAAAACGCAAATAACGAATGAGTTACACCACGTCGAGAAAATGTAACTAAAAAAAACATTATATGAAATAAAATGGGAGGGGTGCAACACGAGGACTTCCTAGGAGGTCACCTATCCTAGTACTACTCTCGCCCAAGCACGCTTAACTACGGAGTTCTGATGCGATCCGGTGCATTAGTGCTGGTATGATCGCACCCGTCAATTCTTGCGCAATCTATTCATATAGAGGCTGCCCCTTATCGTACTTGCGCCTCTAATTTAAAGGCAAATTCGACCAAATATTGTTTCAAATTATTTATTTCACAAAATGCAAATAACGAATGAGTTACACCACGTCGAGAAAATGCAACTAAATAAAAACTTTATATGAAATAAAATGGGAGGGGTGCAACACGAGGACTTCCCAAGAGGTCACCCATCCTAGTACTACACTCGCCCAAGCACGCTTAACTTCAAAGTTCTGATGGGATCCAGTGCATTAGAGTCGGTATGATCGCACCCGTCAAATCTTGCGCAATCTATTCATATAAAGGCTGCCCCTTATCGCACTTGCGCCTCGAATTTAAATGCAAATTCGACCAAATATCGTTTCAAATTATTTACTTCACAAAACGTAAATAATGAATGAGATACACCACGTCGAGGAAACGCAATTAAAAAAACCATTATATGAAAGAAAATGGGAGGGGTGCAACACGAGGACTTCCTAGGAGGTCACCCATCCTAGTACTACTCTCGCCAAGCACGCTTAATCATGGAGTTCGATGGGATCCGCCGATTAGTGCCGGTATGATCGCACCGCCAACTCTTGCGCAATCTATTCATATAAAGGTCGCCGCTTATCGCACTTGCGCCTCGAAATTGAATACAAATTCGACCAAATATCGTTCCAAATTATTTATTTCACAAAACGCAAATAACGAATGAGTTACACCACATCGAGAAAACACAACTAAAGAAACCATTATATGAAATAAAAAGGAGGGTGCAACACGGAATTCCTGTGAGGTCACCCATCCTAGTACTACTTTCGCCCAAGCACGCTTCACTTCAAGTTCGATGGGATCCGCATTAGTGCCGGTATGATCGCACCTGTCAACTCTCAAGCAACCTATTCATAAAAGGTTGCCCTTATCGCAGCTTGCGCCGAATTTATAGGCAAATTCGACCAAATATTGTTTCAAATTATTTATTTCACAAAACGCAAATAACGAATGAGTTACACCACGTCGAGAAAATGCAACTAAAAAAACATTATATGAAATAAAATGGGAGGGTGCAACACGAGGACTTCCCAGAGGTCACCTATCCTAGTACTACTCTCGCCCAAGCACGCTTAACTACGGAGTTCGATGGGATCCGGCATTAGTGCTGGTATGATCGCACCTCGCCAACGCTATGCTAATCTATTCATATAAAGGTCGCCCTTATCGCACTTATGCCGAATTTAAAGGCAATTTTGACCAAATATTGTTTCAAATTATTTATTTCACAAAATGCAAATAACGAATGAGTTACACCACGTCGAGAAAATGCAACTAAATAAAAACTTTATATGAAATAAAATGGGAGGGGTGCAACACGAGGACTTCCCAAGAGGTCACCCATCCTAGTACTACTCTCGCCCAGGCACGCTTAACTTCAGAGTTCGATGGGATCCAAAGGCATTAGTGCCAGATGATCGCACCACAACTCTTGCCCAATCTATTCATATAAAGGTGCCCTTATCAAGACTTTGCGCCGAATTTAAATGCAAATTCGACCAAATATCGCTTCAAATTATTTACTTCACAAAACGCAAATAATGAATGAGTTACACCACGCCGAGGAAACGCAACTAAAAAACCATTATATGAAAGAAAATGGGAGGGTGCAACACGAGGACTTCCTAGAGGTCACCCATCTTGTACTACTCTCGCCAAGCACGCTTAATCATGAGTTCGATGGGATCCGCATTAGTGCCGGTATGATCGCACCCGCCAACTCTTGCGCAATCTATTCATATAAAGGTCGCCATTATCGCACTTGCGCCAAATTGAATACAAATTCGACCAAATATCGTTCCAAATTATTTATTTCACAAAACGCAAATAACGAATGAGTTACACCACGTCGAGAAAACGCAACTAAAGAAACCATTACATGAAATAAAAAGGGAGGGGTGCAACACGTGGAATTCCCAGGAGGTCACCCATCCTAGTACTACTCTCCCCAAGCACGCTTCACTTCAAGTTCGATGGGATCGTGCATTAGTGTCGGTATGATCGCACCCACAACTCTTGCGCAACCTATTCATAAAAAGGCTGCCTCTTATCGTACTTCAGCCTCGATTTTGAATACAAATTCGACCAAATATTGTTTCAAATTATTTATTTCACAAAATGTAAGTAACGAATGAGTTACACCACTTCGAGAAAATGCAACTAAATAAAACATTATATGAAATAAAATGGGAGGGTGCAACACGAGGACTTCCTCAGAGGTCACCCATCCTAGTACTACTCGCCAAGGACGCTTCATCATGAGTTCGATGGGATCCGGCATTATTGCCGGTATGATCGCACCGCCAATTCTTGCGCAATCTATTCATATAAAGGTTGCCCTTATCGCAGCTTGCGCCCAATTTAGAGGCAAATTCGACCAAATATTGTTTCAAATTATTTATTTCACAAAACGCAAATAACGAATGAGTTACACCACATCGAGAAAATGTAACTAAAAAAAACATTATATGAAATAAAATGGGAGGGGTGCAACACGAGGACTTCCTAGGAGGTCACCTATCCTAGTACTACTCTCGCCCAAGCACGCTTAACTACGGAGTTCTGATGCGATCCGGTGCATTAGTGCTGGTATGATCGCACCCGTCAACTCTTGCGCAATCTATTCATATAAAGGCTGCCGCTTATCGCACTTTCGCCTCGAAATTGAATACAAATTCGACCAAATATCGTTCCAAATTATTTATTTCACAAAACGCAAAAAACGAATGAGTTACACCACGTCGAGAAAACGCAACTAAAGAAACCATTATATGAAATAAAAAGGGAGGGGTGCAACACGAGAACATCCCAAGAGGTCACCCATCCTAGTACTACACTCGCCCAAGCACGCTTAACTGAGGAGTTCTGATGGGATCCGGTGCATTAGTGCTGGTATGATCGCACCCGTCAACTCTTGCGCAACCTATTCATAAAAAGGCTGCCTCTTATCGTACTTGAGCCTCGAATTTGAATACAAATGCGACAAAATATTGTTTCAAATTATTTATTTCACAAAACGCATATAACGAATGAGCTACAGCAAGTCGAGAAAATGCAACTAAAAAAAACATTATATGAAATAAAATGGGAGGGGTGCAACACGTGGAATTCCCAGGAGGTCACCCATCCTAGTACTATTCTCACCCAAGCACGCTTCACTTCAAGTTCGATGGATCCTGCATTAGTGCCCAGATGATCGCACCCACAACTCTTGCGCAACCTATTCATAAAAAGGTCGCCTCTTATCGTATTTCAAATTTCGATTTTGAATACAAATTCGACCAAATATTGTTTCAAATTATTTATTTCACAAAATGTAAATAACGAATGACTTACACCACGTCGAGAAAACGCAACTAAAGAAACCATTATATGAAATAAAAAGGAGGTGCAACACGAGAACATCCCAAGAGGTCACCCATCCTAGTACTACTCTCGCCAAGCACGCTTAATCATGAGTTCGATGGGATCCGGTGCATTAGTGCCAGATGATCGCACCGCCAACTCTTGCGCAATCTATTCATATAAAGGTCGCCCTTATCGATTTTGCGCCGAATTTAAATGAAAATTAACCAAAAATCGCTTCAAATTATTTACTTCACAAAACGCAAATAATGAATGAGTTACACCACGCCGAGAAAACGCAACTAAAAAACATTATATGAAATAAAATGGGAGGGTGCAACACGAGGACTTCTCAGAGGTCACCCATCCTAGTACTACTCTCGCCAAGCACGCTTAATCATGGAGTTCGATGGGATCCGGCATTAGTGCCGGTATGATCGCACCCACAACTCTTGCGCAATCTATTCATATAAAGGTCGCCGCTTATCGCACTTGCGCCTCAAATTGAATAAAATTCACCAAATATCGCTCCAAATTATTTATTTCACAAAACGCAAATAACGAATGACTTACACAATGTCGAGAAAACGCAACTAAAGAAACCATTATATGAAATAAAAAGGGAGGGGTGCAACACGAGAACATCCCAAGAGGTCACCCATCCTAGTACTACTCTCGCCAAGCACGCTTAATCATGAGTTCGATGGGATCCGTGCATTAGTGCCGGTATGATCGCACTGGCCAACTCTTGCGCAATCTATTCATATAAAGGTCATTTATTGCACTTTTTGCGCTCGAATTTGAATACAAATTCGACAAAATATCGCTTCAAATTATTTATTTCACAAAACGCAAATAACGTAATGAGTTACACCATGTCAAGAAAATGCAACTAAAAAAAAATATTATATGAAATAAAATGGAGGGTGCAACGCGAAGACTTCCCAGAGGTCACCCATCCTAGTACTACTCTCGCCAGGACGCTTATCTCATGAATTCGATATGATCCGGCAATAGTGCGGTATGATCGCACCACAACTTTTTGCAATCTATTCATATAAGGGTCGCCTTCTTCAAATACAAATTCGACCAAATATCGCTTTCAAATTATTTATTTCACAAAACACAAATAACGAATGAGTTACACCGTCGAGAAAATGCAACTAAAAAACATTATATGAAATAAAATTTATTTCACCCATCCTAATACTAAAAGCACGCTTAAGCACGTGGAGTTTTGATGGGATGCATTCTTCACGGTATGATTGCACCCGTCAACTCAAGCAACCTATTCATATAAAGGCTACCATTTAACTTAAGCGCGTTAAAATACAAATTCGACAAAATATTATATGAAATAAATGGGAGGGTGCAACGCGAAGACTTCCTGCGAGGTCACCCATCCTAGTACTACTTCTCGCCAGGACGCTTATCTCATGAATTCGATATGATCCGGCAATTTTTGCAATCTATTCATATAGGGTACGCTCTTATCAAGATTTATGCGCATTTAATTTAAATACAAATTGACAAAATATCGTTTCAAATTATTTATTTCACAAAACACAAATAACGTAATGAGTTACACCACGCCGAGAAAATGCAACTAAAAAACATTATATGAAATAAAATGGAGGAGGTAACACGTGGACTTCCTGTGAAGTCACCCATCCTAGTACTACTCTCGCCTGCACGCTTAATCGTGGAGTTTTGATGGGATCCGTGCATTATCGCCGGTATGATTGCACCCACAACTCTTAAGCAACCTATTCATATAAAGGCTACCGTTATCGCATTTTAAGCCTCGCTTTTGAATACAAATTGACAAAATATCGCTTCAAATTGTTTATTTCACAAAACGCAAATAACGAATTAGTTACACCACGCCGAGAAAATGCAACTAAAAAACATTATATGAAATAAAATTCAAGGGTGCAACACGAGGACTTCCCAGAGGTCACCCATCCTAGTACTACCTCGCCAAGCACGCTTAGTCATGAGTTCGATGGACTCGCATTTGTGCCGGTATGATCGCATTCACGCCTCTTGCTAATCTATTCATATAAAGGTCGCCTCTTATCAAGATTTTTTCATGCTTCGAATTTGAATACAAATTCGACAAAATATCGCTTCAAATTATTTATTTCACAAAACGCAAATAACGTAATGAGTTACACCACGCCGAGATAATGCAACTAAAAAATATTATATGAAATAAAATGGAGGGTGCAACGCGAGGACTTCCTGTGATGTCACCCATCCTAGTACTACTCTCGCCAGGACACTTATCTCATGAATTCGATATGATCCGTGCATTAGTGCCGGTATGATCGCACTCGCCAATCAAGGCGCAATCTATTCATATAAGGGTTGCCTCTTATCAAGATTTTATGCGTCGAATTTAAATACAAATTGACAAAATATCGCTTCAATTTATTTATTTCACAAAACGTAAATAACGAATGAGTTACACCACGTCGAGAAAATGCAACTAAAAAAAATTATATGAAATAAAATGGGAGGAGTGCAACACGTGGACTTCCCAGGAAGTCACCCATCCTAGTACTACTCTCGCCGAAGCACGCTTAAGTGCGGAGTTTTGATGGGATCCGGTGCATTAGTGCTAGTATGATTGCACCCGTCAACTCTTAAGCAACCTATTCATATAAAGGGTACCTGTTATCGTACTTAAGCCTCGATTTTGAATACAAATTAGACAAAATATCGTTTCAATTTATTTATTTCACAAAACGCAAATAACGAATTAGTTACACCACGTCGAGAAAATGCAACTAAAAAAAAACATTATATGAAATAAAATTCGAAAGGTGCAACACGAGGACTTCCCAGAGGTCACCCATCCTAGTACTACCTCGCCTAAGCACGCTTAGTCATGAGTTCGATGGACTCCTGGTGCATTTGTGCCGGTATGATCGCATTCGTCGACTCTTGCGCAATCTATTCATATAAAGGCTCCCCTTATCGACTTGGCGCCGAATTTAAATGCAAATTCGACCAAATATCGCTTCAAATTATTTATTTCACAAAACGCAAATAACGTAATGAGTTACACCACGCCGAAAATGCAACTATATAAAACATTATATGAATTAAAATGGGAGGGTGCAACACGAGGACTTCCCAAGAGGTCACCCATCCTAGTACTACTCTCGCCAAGCACGCTTAATCATGAGTTCGATGGGATACGTGCAATAGTTCGTATGATCGCACTCGCCAACTCTTGCGCAACCTATTCATATAAAGGTCGCCTTTATCGTATTTCATTTCGATTTTGAATACAAATACGATAAAATATCGCTTCAAATTATTTATTTCACAAAACGCAAATAACTAATGAGTTACACCACGCCGAGAAAATGCAACTAAAAACATTATATGAAATAAAATGGGACGGTGCAACACAAGGAATTCCTGTGAGGTCACCCATCCTAGTACTACTCTCGCCAAGGACGCTTAATCATGGAGTTCGATGGGATCCGGTGCATTATTGCCGGTATGATCGCACCCGTCAACTCTTGCGCAATCTATTCATATAAAGGCTGCCTCTTATTACACTTGCGCCTCGAATTTGAATACAAAATCGACCAAATATCGTTCCAATTATCTATTTCACAAAACGCAAATAACGAATGAGTTACACCACGTCGAGAAAATGCAACTAAAAAAAATTATATGAAATAAAATGGGAGGAGTGCAACACGTGGACTTCCCAGGAAGTCACCCATCCTAGTACTACTCTCGCCGAAGCACGCTTAAGTGCGGAGTTTTGATGGGATCCGGTGCATTAGTGCTGGTATGATTGCACCCGTCAACTCTTAAGCAACCTATTCATATAAAGGGTACCTGTTATCGTACTTAAGCCTCGATTTTGAATACAAATTCGACAAAATATCGTTTCAAATTATTTATTTCACAAAACGCAAATAACGAATTAGTTACACCACGTCGAGAAAATGCAACTAAAAAAAAACATTATATGAAATAAAATTCGAAGGGTGCAACACGAGGACTTCCCAGAGGTCACCCATCCTAGTACTACCTCGCCAAGCACGCTTAGTCATGAGTTCGATGGACTCCGTGCATTTGTGCCGGTATGATCGCATCCGCCGCCTCTTGCTCAATCTATTCATATAAAGGTCGCCCTTATCGCACTTGGCGCCGAATTTAAATGCAAATTCGACCAACTATCGCTTCAAATTATTTATTTCACAAAACGCAAATAACGAATGAGTTACACCACGCCGGAAAATGCAACTATATAAAACATTATATGAATTAAAATGGAGGTGCAACACGAGGACTTCCCAAGAGGTCACCCATCCTAGTACAACTCTCGCCAAGCACGCTTAATCATGAGTTCGATGGGATACGGCAACAGCTTCGTATGATCGCACCCGCCAACTCTTGCGCAACCTATTCATATAAAGGTCGCCTCTTATCGTATTTCAAATTTCGATTTTGAATACAAATACGATAAAATATCGTTTCAAATTATTTATTTCACAAAACGCAAATAACGAATAAGTTACACCACGCCGAGAAAATGCAACTAAAAACATTATATGAAATAAAATGGGACGGGTGCAACACAAGGAATTCCTCAGAGGTCACCCATCCTAGTACTACTCTCGCCAAGGATGCTTAATCATGAGTTCGATGGGATCCGCATTATTGCCGGTATTATCGCACCACAACTCTGCGCAATCTATTCATATAAAGGTCCTCTTATCACATTTTTGCTCAATTTGAATACAAATTGACCAAATATCGCTCCAAATTATCTATTTCACAAAACGCAACTAACGAATGAGTTACACCACGGAGAAAACGCAACCAAAAAAACATTATATGAAATAAAACGGAAGGGTGCAACACGAGGACTTCCTGTGAGGTCACCCATCCTAGTACTACTCTCTCCCAAGCACGCTTAATCGTGAAGTTCGGGATGGGATCCAAGGCATTAGTGCCGGTATGATCGCACCACAACTCTTGCGCAATCTATTCATATAAAGGTCGCCCTTATTGCACTTTGCGCCAATTTAATGGCAAATTCGACCAAATATTGTTTCAAATTATTTATTTCACAAAATGCAAATAACGAATGAGTTACACCATGTCGAGAAAATGCAACTAAATAAAAACTTTATATGAAATAAAATGGGAGGGGTGCAACACGAGGACTTCCCAAGAGGTCACCCATCCTAGTACTACTCTCGCCCAAGAACGCTTAACTTCAGAGTTCTGATGGGATCCAGTGCATTAGTGCTGGTATGATCGCACCCGTCAACTCTTGCGCAATCTATTCATATAAAGGCAGCCCCTTATCGAACTTGCGCCTCGAATTTAAATGGAAATTCAACCAAATGTCGTTTCAAATTGTTTACTTCACAAAACGCAAATAATGAATGAGTTACACCACGTCGAGGAAACGCAACTAAAAAAACCATTAAATGAAATAAAATGGGAGGGGTGTAACACGAGGACTTCCCAAGAGGTCACCCATCCTAGTACTACTCTCGCCCAAGCACGCTTAACTTCAAAGTTCGATGGGATCCAAAGGCATTAGTGCCGGTATGATCGCATCCGCCAACTCTTGCGCAATCTATTCATATAAAGGTCGCCTTTATCGCACTTGCGCCTAATTTAAATGCAAATTCGACCAAATATCGCTTCAAATTATTTACTTCACAAAACGCAAATAATGAATGAGTTACACCACGCCGAGGAAACTCAACTAAAAAACCATTATATGAAATAAAATGGGAGGGTGCAACACGAGGACTTCCTAGAGGTCACCCATCCTAGTACTACTCGCCAAGCACGCTTAATCATGGAGTTCGATGGGATCCTGCATTAGTGCGGTATGATCGCACCCACAACTCTTGCGCAATCTATTCATATAAAGGTCGCCGCTTGTCGATTTGCGCGCCAATTTAATGGCAAATTCGACCAAATATTGTTTCAAATTATTTATTTCACAAAATGCAAATAACGAATGAGTTACACCACGCCGAGAAAATGCAACTAAATAAAACTTTATATCAAATAAAATGGGAGGGTGCAACACGAGGACTTCCAAGAGGTCACCCATCCTAGTACTACTCTCGCCAAGCACGCTTAACTTCGTAGTTCGATGGGATCCAAAGCATTAGTGCCGGTATGATCGCACCCACAACTCTTGCGCAATCTATTCATATAAAAGTCGCCCCTTATCGCACTTACGCCTCAATTTAAATGGAAATTCGACCAAATGTCGTTTCAAATTGTTTACTTCACAAAACGCAAATAATGAATGAGTTACACCACGTCGAGGAAACGCAACTAAAAAAACCATTAAATGAAATAAAATGGGAGGGGTGTAACACGAGGACTTCCCAAGAGGTCACCCATCCTAGTACTACTCTCACCCAAGCACGCTTAACTTCAAAGTTCTGATGGGATCCAGTGCATTAGTGCTGGTATGATCGCACCCGCCAACTCTCATGCAATCTATTCATATAAAGGTCGCCTTTATCGCAAGACTTTGCGCCAATTTAAATGCAAATTCGACCAAATATCGCTTCAAATTATTTACTTCACAAAACGCAAATAATGAATGAGTTACACCACGCCGAGGAAACTCAACTAAAAAACCATTATATGAAATAAAATGGGAGGGTGCAACACGACGATTTCCTAGAGGTCACCCATCCTAGTACTACTCGCCAAGCACGCTTAATCATGAGTTCGATGGGATCCCGCATTAGTGCCGGTATGATCGCATCTGGCCAACTCTTGCGCAATCTATTCATATAAAGGTCGCCGCTTATCGATTTTGCGCCGAAATTGAATACAAATTCGACATAATATCGCTCCAAATTTTTATTTCACAAAACGCAAATAACGAATGAGTTACACCGCCGAGAAAACGCAACTAAAGAAACCATTATATGAAATAAATGGAGGGTGCAACACGAGAACATCCCAAGAGGTTACCCATCCTAGTACTACTCTCTCCCAAGCACGCTTAACTACGTAGTTCGATGGGATCCGGCATTAGTGCTGGTATGATAGCACCCACAACTCTTGCGCAATCTATTCATGTAAAGCTTGCCTCTTATCGCAGCTTGCGCTCAATTTGAATATAAATTCGACCAAATATCGCTCCAAATTATTTACTTCACAAAACGCAAATAACGAATGAGCTACAAAGACGTCAAGAAAATGCAACTAAAAAACATTATATGAAATAAAATGGAGGGTGCAACACGGATTTCGCAGAGGTCACCCATCCTAGTACTACTCGCCAAGCACGCTTAATCATGAGTTCGATGGGATCCCGCATTAGTGTTGGTATGATCGCACCTGCTAACTCTTGCGCAATCTATTCATATAAAGGTTGTCGCTATCGTATTTCGCGCTCAAATTGAATACAAATTCACCAAATATCGCTCCAAATTATTTATTTCACAAAACGCAAATAACGAATGAGTTACACCACGCCGAGAAAATGCAACTAAAGAAACCATTATATGAAATAAAATGGGAGTGGTGCAACACGAGAACTTCCCAAGAGGTCACCCATCCTAGTACTACTCTCGCCAAGCACGCTTAACTTCGTAGTTCGATGGGATCCGGCATTAGTCGGTACGGTCGCACTGGCCAACTCTTGCATAATCTATTCTTATGAAGGTCGCCCTTATCGCACTTTGCGCCGAATTTAAATGCAAATTTGACCAAATATCGCTTCAAATTATTTATTTCACAAAACACAATAACGAATGAGTCGCATCACGCCGAGAAAATGCAACTAAAAAACATTATATGAAATAAAATGGGAGGGTGCAACACGGACTTCCCAGAGGTCACCCATCGTAGTACTACTCTCGCCAAGCACGCCTAATCATGGAGTTCGATGGGATCCGTGCATTAGTATCGGTATGATCGCACACATCAACTCTTGCTAATCTATTCATATAAGGTCGCCTCTTGTCGCTATGCCTCTAATTTGAATACAAATTCGCAAAATATCGCTTCAAATTATTTATTTCACAAGACGCAAAGAACGAATGAGTTACACCACGTCGAGAAAATGCAACTAAAAAAAACATTATATGAAATAAAATGGGAGGGGTGCAACACGAGGACTTCCCAGGAGGTCACCTATCCTAGTACTACTCTCGCCCAAACGCGCTTAACTACGGAGTTCTGATGGGATCTGGTGCATTAGTGCTGGTATGATCGCACCCGTCAACTCTTGCGCACCCTATTCATATAAAGGCTGCCTCTTATCTTACTTGAGCCTCGATTTTGAATACAAATTCAACAAAATATCGTTTCAAATTATTTATTTCACAAAACACAAATAACGAATTAGTTACACCACGTCGAGAAAATGCAATTAAAAAAAACATTATATAAAATAAATTTCGAAGGGTGCAAGACGAGGACTTCCCAGAGGTCACCCATCGTAGTACTACTCGCCCAAGCACGCTTAATCGCTAAGTTCGATGGGATCCGCATTAGTGCCGGTATGATCTCACCCACAACTCTTGCGCAATCTATTCATATAAAGGTCGCCCTTATCGACTTGGCGCTCGAATTTAAATGCAAATTGACCAAATATCGCTTCAAATTATTTACTTCACAAAACGCAAATAATGAATGAGTTACACCACGCCGAGGAAACTCAACTAAAAAACCATTATATGAAATAAAATGGGAGGGTGCAACACGACGATTTCCTAGGAGGTCACCCATCCTAGTACTACTCTCGCCAAGCACGCTTAATCATGAGTTCGATGGGATCCGCATTAGTGTCGGTATGATCGCACCGCCAACTCTTGCGCAATCTATTCATATAAAGGTCGCCGCTTATCGTATTTTGCGCCTAAATTGAATACAAATTCGACCAAATATCGCTCCAAATTTTTATTTCACAAAACGCAAATAACTAATGAGTTACACCGCCGAGAAAACGCAACTAAAGAAACCATTATATGAAATAAAATGGGAGGTGCAACACGAGAACATCCCAAGAGGTTACCCATCCTAGTACTACACTCTCCCAAGCACGCTTAACTACAGTAGTTCGATGGGATCCGTGCATTAGTGCCGGTATGATAGCACCCGCCAACTCTTGCGCAATCTATTCATGTAAAGCTTGCCTCTTATCGCAGCTTGCGCTCAATTTGAATATAAATTCACCAAATATCGCTCCAAATTATTTACTTCACAAAACGCAAATAACGAATGAGCTACAAAGACGTCAAGAAAATGCAACTAAAAAACATTATATGAAATAAAATGGAGGGTGCAACACGTGATTTCGCAGAGGTCACCCATCCTAGTACTACTCTCGCCAAGCACGCTTAATCATGGAGTTCGATGGGATCCGCATTAGTGTCGGTATGATCGCACCTGCTAACTCTTGCGCAATCTATTCATATAAAGGTTGTCGCTATCGTATTTTGCGCCAAATTGAATACAAATTGACCAAATATCGCTCCAAATTATTTATTTCACAAAACGCAAATAACGAATGAGTTACACCACGCCGAGAAAATGCAACTAAAGAAACCATTATATGAAATAAAATGGGAGTGGTGCAACACGAGGACTTCCCAAGAGGTCACCCATCCTAGTACTACTCTCGCCAAGCACGCTTAACTTCGAGTTCGATGGGATCCGGCATTAGTGTTGGTACGGTCGCACCTGGCCAACTCATGCTAATCTATTCTTATGAAGGTCGCCCTTATCGCACTTGCCTCGAATTTAAATGCAAATTCACCAAATATCGCTTCAAATTATTTATTTCACAAAACACAAATAACGAATGAGTCGCAAAGACGTCGAGAAAATGCAACTAAAAAACATTATATGAAATAAAATGGAGGGTGCAACACGGACTTCCTGCGAGGTCACCCATCGTAGTACTACTCTCGCCAAGCACGCTTCATCGCAAGTTCGATGGGATCCGCATTAGTGCCGGTATGATCGCACTGCACAACTCTTGCGCACCTTATTCATATAAAGGTCGCTCTTATCTTACTTGAGCCTCGATTTTGAATACAAATTCAACAAAATATCGCTTCAAATTATTTATTTCACAAAACGCAAATAACTAATTAGTTACACCACGCCGAGAAAATGCAATTAAAAAACATTATATAAAATAAATTTCAAGGGTGCAAGACGAGGACTTCCCAGAGGTCACCCATCGTAGTACTACTCGCCAAGCACGCTTCATCGCAAGTTCGATGGGATCCTGCATTAGTGCCGGTATGATCTCACCCACAACTCTTGCGCTAATCTATTCATATAAAGGTCGCCCTTATCGACTTTGCCTCAATTTAAATGCAAATTCGATCAAATATCGTTCCAAATTATTTATTTCAAAAAACGCAAATAACGAATGAGTTACACCACGTCGAGAAAATGCAACTAAAGAAAACATTATATGAAATAAAATGGGAGGGGTGCAACACAAGGACTTCCCAAGAGGTCACCCATCCTAGTACTACTCTTGCCCAAGCACGCTTAACTGCGGAGTTCTGATGGGATCCGGTGCATTAGTTCTAGTATGATCCCACCGGTCATTCTTATAAAGGCTACCTCTTATCGTACTTGAGCCTCGATTTTGAATACACATACGACAAAATATCGTTTCAAATTATTTATTTCACTAAACGCAAATAACGAATGAGTTACACCACGTCGAGAAAATGCAACTAAAAAAACATTATATGAAATAAAATGGGCAGGGTGCAACACGAGGACTTCCCAGGAGGTCACCCATCCTAGTACTACTCTCGCCCAAGGACGCTTAACTGCGGAGTTCGATAGGATCCGGTGCATTATTGGTGGTATTATCGCACCCGTCAACTCTTGCGCAATCTATTTATATAAAGGCTGCCTCTTATCACACTAGCGCCTCGAATTTGAATACATATTCGACCAAATATCGTTCCAAATTATGTATTTCACAAAACGCAAATAACGAATGAGTTACACAACAGGAGGACTTCCCAGGAGGACACCCATCCTAGTACTACTCTCGCCCATGGACGCTTAATCATGAGTTCAAGGGATCCGCCGATTAGTTCTCGTATGATCGCACTCCACAACTCTTGCGCAACCTATTCATATAAAGGTTGCTCTTATCGATTTTGAGCCTCGAATTTGAATACAAATTCGACAAAATATCGTTTCAAATTATTTATTTCACAAAACGCAAATAACGAATGAGTTACAACCCGCCGAGAAAATGCAACTAAGAAAACATTATATGAAATAAAATGGGAGGGTGCAACACGAGGACTTCCCAGAGGTCACCTATCCTAGTACTACTCTCGCCAAGCACGCTTAATGCGGAGTTCGATGGGATCCTGCATTAGTGCCAGATGATCGCACCTGCCAACTCTTGCGCAATCTATTCATATAAAGGTCGCTTTTATCGACTTGCGCCGAATTTAAATGCAAATTCACCAAATATCGCTTCAAATTATTTATATCACTTAAACGCAAATAACGTAATTAGTTACACCACGCCGAGAAAATGCAACTAAAAAAACATTATATGAAATAAAATTCAAGGGTGCAACAGAGGACTCCTCAGAGGTCACCCATCCTAGTACTACTTCTCGCCAAGCACGCTTAGTCTGCGATGTTCGATGGGATCCGCATTAGTGCCGGTATGATCGCACCGCCAACTTCATGCGCAATCTATTCATATAAAGGTCGCCCCATATCGCACTTGCGCTCAATTTAAATGCAAATTTGACCAAGTATCGCTTCAAATTTTTATTTCACAAAACGCAAATAACGATTGAGTTACACCACGTCGAGAAAATGCTTCCTAATAAAACAATATATGAAATAAAATGGGGGGGTGCAACGCGAGGACTTCCCAATAGGTGGCCCATCCTAGTACTACTCTCGCCAAGCACGCTTAATCATGGAGTTCGATGGGATCCGTGCATTAGTTCGTATGATCGCATCTGGCCAACTCTTGCGTAATCTATTCATATAAGGGTCCTCTTATCAAGATTTTGCGCCGAATTTGAATACAAATTCGACAAAATATCGCTTCAAATTATTTATTCCACAAAACGCAAATAACGAATGAGTTACACCACGCCGAGAAAATGCAACTAAAAAAACATTATATGAAATAAAATGGAGGGTGCAACACGAGGACTTCCCAGAGGTCACCTATCCTAGTACTACTCTCGCCAAGCACGCTTAACTACGGAGTTCTAATGGGATCCAGCAGCATTAGTGCCGGAATGATCGCACCTGGCCAACTATTGCACAATCTATTCATATAAAGGTCGCCTTAATCGACTTCGCCTCGAATTTAAATGCAAATTCGACCAAATATCGCTTGAAATTATTTATTTCATGAAACGCAAATAACGAATTAGTTACACCACGTCGAGAAAATGCAACTAAAAAAAACATTATATGGAATAAAATTCGAAGGGTACAACATGAGGACTTCCCAAGAGGTCAACCATCCTAGTACTACTCTCGCCAAGCACGCTTAATCATGGAGTTCGATGGGATCCGTGCATTAGTGCCGGTATGATCGCATCTGGCCAACTCTTGCGCAATCTATTCATGTAAAGCTTGCCTCTTATCGCAGCTTGCGCTCAATTTGAATATAAATTCGACCAAATATCGCTCCAAATTATTTACTTCACAAAACGCAAATAACGAATGAGCTACAAAGACGTCAAGAAAATGCAACTAAAAAACATTATATGAAATAAAATGGAGGGTGCAACACGGACTTCGCAGAGGTCACCCATCCTAGTACTACTCTCGCCAAGCACGCTTAATCATGAGTTCGATGGGATCCGGCATTAGTGCCGGTATGATCGCACCTGCTAACTCTTGCGCAATCTATTCATATAAAGGTTGTCGCCATCGCATTTGCGCCTAAATTGAATACAAATTAAACCAAATATCGTTCCAAATTATTTATTTCACAAAACGCAAATAACGATTGAGTTACACCACGTCGAGAAAATGCAACTAAAGAAACCATTATATGAAATAAAATGGGAGTGGTGCAACACGAGGACTTTCCAAGAGGTCACCCATCCTAGTACTACTCTCGCCAAGCACGCTTAACTTCGTAGTTCGATGGGATCCGTGCATTAGTGTCGGTACGGTCGCACCACAACTCTTGCGCAATCTATTCTTATGAAGGCGCCCTTATCGCACTTTGCGCCGAATTTAAATGCAAATTCGACCAAATATCGCTTCAAATTATTTATTTCACAAAACACAAATAACGTAATGATCGCAAAGACGTCGAGAAAATGCAACTAAAAAAACATTATATGAAATAAAATGGAGGGTGCAACACGTGGACTTCCAGAGGTCACCCATCGTAGTACTACTCGCCAAGCACGCTTCATCATGCGAAGTTCGATGGGATCCGTGCATTAGTGCGGTATGATCGCACCACAACTCTTGCGCACCCTATTCATATAAAGGTCGCCTCTTATCTTACTTGAGCCTCGATTTTGAATACAAATTCAACAAAATATCGCTTCAAATTATTTATTTCACAAAACGCAAATAACGTAATTAGTTACACCACGCCGAGAAAATGCAATTAAAAAACATTATATAAAATAAATTTCAAGGGTGCAAGACGAGGACTTCCCCAGAGGTCACCCATCGTAGTACTACTCTCGCCAAGCACGCTTCACTACGAAGTTCGATGGGATCCCGCATTAGTGCCGGTATGATCTCACCCACAACTCTTGCGCAATCTATTCATATAAAGGTTGTCGCTATCGTATTTGGCGCCAAATTGAATACAAATTCACCAAATATCGCTCCAAATTATTTATTTCACAAAACGCAAATAACGAATGAGTTACACCACGCCGAGAAAATGCAACTAAAGAAACCATTATATGAAATAAAATGGAGTGGTGCAACACGAGGACTTCCCAAGAGGTCACCCATCCTAGTACTACTCTCGCCCAAGCACGCTTAACTTCGTAGTTCGATGGGATCCGGTGCATTAGTGCTGGTACGGTCGCATCTGGCCAACTCTTGCGTTAATCTATTCTTATGAAGGCGCCCTTATCGACTTTGCGCTCGAATTTAAATGCAAATTCGACCAAATATCGCTTCAAATTATTTATTTCACAAAACACAAATAACGAATGAGCTGCAAAGACGCCGAGAAAATGCAACTAAAAAAACATTATATGAAATAAAATGGAGGGTGCAACACGTGGACTTCCCAGAGGTCACCCATCGTAGTACTACTCGCCAAGCACGCCTAACTACGGAGTTTCGATGGGATCCCGCATTAGTATCGGTATGATCGCACCCATCAACTCTCATGCAATCTATTCATATAAGGCGCCTCTGTCAAGATTTTTGCCTCGAATTTGAATACAAATTGACAAAATATCGCTTCAAATTATTTATTTCACAAGACGCAAAGAACGAATGAGTTACACCACGCCGAGAAAATGCAACTAAAAAACATTATATGAAATAAAATGGGAGGGTGCAACACGAGGACTTCCTGTGAGGTCACCTATCCTAGTACTACTCTCGCCCAAACGCGCTTAACTACGGAGTTCGATGGGATCCGGCATGTTAGTGCGGTATGATCGCACCACAACTCTTGCGCACCCTATTCATATAAAGGTCCTCTTATCTTACTTGAGCCTCGATTTTGAATACAAATTCAACAAAATATCGTTTCAAATTATTTATTTCACAAAACGCAAATAACGAATTAGTTACACCACGTCGAGAAAATGCAATTAAAAAAAACATTATATAAAATAAATTTCGAAGGGTGCAAGACGAGGACTTCCCAGGAGGTCACCCATCGTAGTACTACTCTCGCCCAAGCACGCTTAAATGCGAAGTTCTAATGGGATCCGGTGCATTAGTGCTGGTATCATCTCACCCACAACTCTTGCTAATCTATTCATATAAAGGTCGCCCTTATCGACTTTGGCGCCAATTTAAATGCAAATTCGACCAAATATCGCTTCAAATTATTTACTTCACAAAACGCAAATAATGAATGAGTTACACCACGTCGAGGAAACTCAACTAAAAAAACCATTATATGAAATAAAATGGGAGGTGCAACACGACGACTTCCTAGGAGGTCACCCATCCTAGTACTACTCGCCAAGCACGCTTAATCATGGAGTTCGATGGGATCCGGCATTAGTGTTGGTATGATCGCACTGGCCAACTCTTGCGCAATCTATTCATATAAAGGTCGCCGCTTATCGTACTTGCGCCTCGAAATTGAATACAAATTCGACCAAATATCGTTCCAAATTTTTTATTTCACAAAACGCAAATAACGAATGAGTTACACCGCGTCGAGAAAACGCAACTAAAGAAACCATTATATGAAATAAAATGGGAGGGGTGCAACACGAGAACATCCCAAGAGGTTACCCATCCTAGTACTACTCTCTCCCAAGCACGCTTAACTACAGAGTGCTGATGGGATCCGGTGCATTAGTCTTCGGTATGATAGCACCCGAAATCAACTCTTGCGCAATCTATTCATGTAAAGCTTGCCTCAGATCGCAGCTTGCGCTCAATTTGAATATAAATTCGACCAAATATCGCTCCAAATTATTTACTTCACAAAACGCAAATAACTAATGAGCTACAAGACGTCAAGAAAATGCAACTAAAAAACATTATATGAAATAAAATGGAGGTGCAACACGTGGATTTCGCAGAGGTCACCCATCCTAGTACTACTCGCCAAGCACGCTTAATCGCGGAGTTCGATGGGATCCGTGCATTAGTGTCGGTATGATCGCACCTGCTAACTCTTGCGCAATCTATTCATATAAAGGTTGTCGCTATCGCATTTTGCGCCAAATTGAATACAAATTCGACCAATATCGGTCCAAATTATTTATTTCACAAAACGCAAATAACGAATGAGTTACACCACGTCGAGAAAATGCAACTAAAGAAACCATTATATGAAATAAAATGGGAGTGGTGCAACACGAGGACTTCCCAAGAGGTCACCCATCCTAGTACTACTCTCGCCCAAGCACGCTTAACTTCAGAGTTCTGATGGGATCCGGTGCATTAGTGCTGGTACGGTCGCACCCGTCAACTCTTGCGCAATCTATTCTTTCAAGGTCGCCCTTATCGCACTTTGCGCCGAATTTAAATGCAAATTCGACCAAATATCGCTTTCAAATTATTTATTTCACAAAACACAAATAACGAATGAGTGCAAGACGCCGAGAAAATGCAACTAAAAAAACATTATATGAAATAAAATGGAGGGTGCAACACGAGGACTTCCCAGGAGGTCACCTATCCTAGTACTACTCTCGCCCAAACGCGCTTAACTACGGAGTTCTGATGGGATCCGGTGCATTAGTGCTGGTATGATCGCACCCGTCAACTCTTGCGCACCCTATTCATATAAAGGCTGCCTCTTATCTTACTTGAGCCTCGATTTTGAATACAAATTCAACAAAATATCGTTTCAAATTATTTATTTCACAAAACGCAAATAACGAATTAGTTACACCACGTCGAGAAAATGCAATTAAAAAAAACATTATATAAAATAAATTTCGAAGGGTGCAAGACGAGGACTTCCCAGGAGGTCACCCATCGTAGTACTACTCTCGCCCAAGCACGCTTAAATGCGAAGTTCTAATGGGATCCGGTGCATTAGTGCTGGTATCATCTCACCCGTCAACTCTTGCGCAATCTATTCATATAAAGGTCGCCCTTATCAAGACTTTGCGCGAATTTAAATGCAAATTCGACCAAATATCGCTTCAAATTATTTACTTCACAAAACGCAAATAATGAATGAGTTACACCACGCCGAGGAAACTCAACTAAAAACCATTATATGAAATAAAATGGGAGGGTGCAACACGACGACTTCCTGGAGGTCACCCATCCTAGTACTACTCGCCAAGCACGCTTAATCATGAGTTCGATGGGATCCGTGCATTAGTGCTGGTATGATCGCACCGCCAACTCTTGCGCAATCTATTCATATAAAGGTCGCCGCTTATCGTATTTGCCTCAAATTGAATACAAATTCGACCAAATATCGCTCCAAATTTTTATTTCACAAAACGCAAATAACGAATGAGTTACACCGCCGTCGAAAACGCAACTAAAGAAACCATTATATGAAATAAAATGGAGGGTGCAACACGAGAACATCCCAAGAGGTTACCCATCCTAGTACTACTCTCTCCCAAGCACGCTTAACTACAGAGTGTTGATGGGATCCGTGCATTAGTGCCGGTATGATAGCACCCACAACTCTTGCGCAATCTATTCATGTAAAGCTTGCCTCAGATCGCAGCTTGCGCTCAATTTGAATATAAATTCACCAAATATCGCTCCAAATTATTTACTTCACAAAACGCAAATAACGAATGAGCTACAAAGACGCCAAGAAAATGCAACTAAAAAACATTATATGAAATAAAATGGAGGGTGCAACACGTGATTCTCGCAGAGGTCACCCATCCTAGTACTACTCTCGCCAAGCACGCTTAATCATGAGTTCGATGGGATCCGTGCATTAGTGTCGGTATGATTGCACCTGCTAACTCTTGCGCAATCTATTCATATAAAGGTTGTCGCTATCGTATTTTGCGCCAAATTGAATACAAATTCACCAAATATCGCTCCAAATTATTTATTTCACAAAACGCAAATAACGAATGAGTTACACCACGCCGAGAAAATGCAACTAAAGAAACCATTATATGAAATAAAATGGGAGTGGTGCAACACGAGGACTTCCCAGGAGGTCACCCATCCTAGTACTACTCTCGCCAAGCACGCTTAACTTCGTAGTTCGATGGGATCCGTGCATTAGTCTTTTGTACGGTCGCACCCGCCAACTCTTGCATAATCTATTCTTATGAAGGTCGCCCTTATCGCACTTCTGCCTCGAATTTAAATGCAAATTCGACCAAATATCGCTTCAAATTATTTATTTCACAAAACACAAATAACGAATGAAATGCAAAGACGCCGAGAAAATGCAACTAAAAAAACATTATATGAAATAAAATGGAGGGTGCAACACGTGGACTTCCTGCGAGGTCACCCATCGTAGTACTACTCGCCTAAGCACGCTTAATCATGGAGTTCGATGGGATCCTGTGCATTAGTACTGGTATGATCGCACCCATCAACTCTTGCGCAATCTATTCATATAAGGGCTGCCTCTTGTCGCACTTGCGCCTCGAATTTGAATACAAATTCGACAAAATATCG
This sequence comes from Gossypium raimondii, assembly GCF_025698545.1. Lineage (NCBI taxonomy): Eukaryota > Viridiplantae > Streptophyta > Magnoliopsida > Malvales > Malvaceae > Gossypium > Gossypium raimondii. The sequence goes on from NC_068573.1 coordinate 15,293,403, forward strand.
TTTCAAATTATTTATTTCACAAGACGCAAAGAACGAATGAGTTACACCACGTCGAGAAAATGCAACTAAAAAAAACATTATATGAAATAAAATGGGAGGGGTGCAACACGAGGACTTCCCAGGAGGTCACCTATCCTAGTACTACTCTCGCCCAAACGCGCTTAACTACGGAGTTCTGATAGGATCCGGTGCATTAGTGCTGGTATGATCGCACCCGTCAACTCTTGCGCACCCTATTCATATAAAGGCTGCCTCTTATCTTACTTGAGCCTCGATTTTGAATACAAATTCAACAAAATATCGTTTCAAATTATTTATTTCACAAAACGCAAATAACGAATTAGTTACACCACGTCGAGAAAATGCAATTAAAAAAAACATTATATAAAATAAATTTCGAAGGGTGCAAGACGAGGACTTCCCAGGAGGTCACCCATCGTAGTACTATTCTCGCCCAAGCACGCTTAACTGCGATGTTCTAATGGGATCCGGTGCATTAGTGCCGGTATGATCTCACCCACAACTCTTGCGCAATCTATTCATATAAAGGTCGCCCTTATCAAGACTTGCGCCGAATTTAAATGCAAATTCGACCAAATATCGTTTCAAATTATTTACTTCACAAAACGCAAATAATGAATGAGTTACACCACGTCGAGGAAACTCAACTAAAAAAACCATTATATGAAATAAAATGGGAGGGGTGCAACACGACGACTTCCTAGGAGGTCACCCATCCTAGTACTACTCTCGCCCAAGCACGCTTAACTGCGGAGTTCTGATGGGATCCGGTGCATTAGTGCTGGTATGATCGCACCCGTCAACTCTTGCGCAATCTATTCATATAAAGGCTGCCGCTTATCGTACTTGCGCCTCGAAATTGAATACAAATTCGACCAAATATCGTTCCAAATTTTTTATTTCACAAAACGCAAATAACGAATGAGTTACACCGCGTCGAGAAAACGCAACTAAAGAAACCATTATATGAAATAAAATGGGAGGGGTGCAACACGAGAACATCCCAAGAGGTTACCCATCCTAGTACTACTCTCTCCCAAGCACGCTTAACTACAGAGTTCTGATGGGATCCGGTGCATTAGTGCTGGTATGATAGCACCCGTCAACTCTTGCGCAATCTATTCATGTAAAGCTTGCCTCTTATCGCAGTTGCGCTTCGAATTTGAATATAAATTCGACCAAATATCGTTCCAAATTATTTACTTCACAAAACGCAAATAACGAATGAGCTACAGCACGTCAAGAAAATGCAACTAAAAAAACATTATATGAAATAAAATGGGAGGGGTGCAACACGTGGACTTCGCAGGAGGTCACCCATCCTAGTACTACTCTCGCCCAAGCACGCTTAACTGCGGAGTTCTGATGGGATCCGGTGCATTAGTGCTGGTATGATCGCACCCGTTAACTCTTGCGCAATCTATTCATATAAAGGTTGTCGCTTATCGTACTTGCGCCTCGAAATTGAATACAAATTCGACCAAATATCGTTCCAAATTATTTATTTCACAAAACGCAAATAACGAATGAGTTACACCACGTCGAGAAAATGCAACTAAAGAAACCATTATATGAAATAAAATGGGAGTGGTGCAACACGAGGACTTCCCAAGAGGTCACCCATCCTAGTACTACTCTCGCCCAAGAACGCTTAACTTCGTAGTTCGATGGGATCCGTGCATTAGTCGGTACGGTCGCACCCGCCAACTCTTGCGCAATCTATTCTTATGAAGGTCGCCTTATCGCACTTGCGCCTCAATTTAAATGCAAATTCGACCAAATATCGCTTCAAATTATTTATTTCACAAAACACAAATAACGAATGAGTCAGCAAGACGTCGAGAAAATGCAACTAAAAAAACATTATATGAAATAAAATGGAGGGTGCAACACGAGGACTTCCCAGAGGTCACCTATCCTAGTACTACTCTCGCCAAGCACGCTTAACTACGGAGTTCGATGGGATCCGGTCCATTAGTGCCGGATTGATCGCACCACAACTCTTGCACAATCTATTCATATAAAGGCTGCCTTTAATCGACTTGCGCCTCGAATTTAAATGCAAATTCGACCAAATATCGTTTGAAATTATTTATTTCACGAAACGCAAATAACGAATTAGTTACACCACGTCGAGAAAATGCAACTAAAAAAAACATTATATGGAATAAAATTCGAAGGGTGCAACACGAGGACTTCCCAAGAGGTCAACCATCCTAGTACTACTCTCGCCCAAGCACGCTTCGCTGCGGAGTTCTGATGGGATCCGGTGCATTAGTGCTGGTATGGTCGCACCCATCAACTCTTGCGCAATCTATTCATTTAAAGGCTGCCCCTTATCGTACTTGTGCCTCGAATTTAAATACAAATTCGACCAAATATCGTTTCAAATTATTTATTTCACAAAACGCAAATAACGAATGAGTTACACCACGTCGAGAAAATGCTTCTAAATAAAACAATATATGAAATAAAATGGGAGGGGTGCAACACGAGGACTTCCCAATAGGTCACCCATCCTAGTACTACTCTCGCCCTAGCACGCTTAACTGCGGAGTTTTGATGGGATCCGGTGCATTAGTTCTGGTATGATCGCACCCGTCAACTCTTGCGCAATCTATTCATATAAGGGCTGCCTCTTATCACACTTGCTCCTCGAATTTGAATACAAATTCGACAAAATATCGTTCCAAATTATTTATTTCACAAAACGTAAATAACGAATAAGTTACACCACGTCGAGAAAATGCAACTAAAAAAAACATTATACGAAATAAAATGGGAGGGGTGCAACACGAGGACTTCCCAGGAGGTCACCCATCCTAGTACTACTCTCACCCAAGCACGCTTAATCATGGAGTTCGATGGGATCCGTGCATTAGTCTTTGGTATGATAGCACCCGTGAACTCTTGCGCAATCTATTCATATAAAGGCTGCCTCTTATCGCACTTGCGCCTCGAATTTGAATTCAAATTCGACAAAATATCATTTCGAATTATTTATTCCACAAAACGCAAATAACGAATGAGTTACACCATGTCGAGAAAGTGCAACTAAAAAACATTATATGAAATAAAATGAGAAGAGTGCAACACGCCAGGAGGTCACCGATCCTAGTACTACTCTCGCCCCAACACTCTTAATCATGAGTTCGATGGGATACGGTGTTTTAGTATCGGTATGATCGCACCCGTGAACTCTTCGCAATCTATTCATATAAGGCTTTTGTTATCAAGATTTTGCCCTCGAATTTGAATACAAATTGATAAAATATCGCTTCAAATTATTTATTTCACAAAACGCAAAAACGAATGAGTTACACCACGCCGAGAAAATGCAACTAAAAAACATTATATGAAATAAAATGGAGGGTGCAACACGAGGACTTCCCAGAGGTCACCCATCCTAGTACTACTCTCGCCAAGCACGCTTAACTACGGAGTTCGATGGGACCCGGTGCATTAGTTTGGTATAATCGCACTGGCCAACTCTTGCGCAATCTATTCATATAAAGGTCGCCTCTTATCGCACTTGCGCCTCGAATTTGTATAAAAATTCAGCAAAATATCATTTCAAATTATTTATTTCACAAAACGCAAATAACGAATGAGTTACACCACGCCGAGAAAATGCAACTAAAAAACATTATATGAAATAAAATGGGAGGGTGCAACAGAGGACTTCCCAGAGGTCACCCATACTAGTACTACTCTCGCACAAGCACGCTTAATCATGAGTTCGATGGGATCCGGCAGTATTAGTGTTGGTATGATCGCGCCGCCTTTACTCTTGCGCAATCTATTCATATAAAGGTCGTCATATCAAGATTTTGCGCCTAATTTGAATACAAATTGACAAAATATCGCTCCAAATTATTTATTTCACAAAACGTAAATAACTAATAAGTTACACCACGCCGAGAAAATGCAACTAAAAAACATTATACTAAATAAAATGGGAGGGTGCAACACGAGGACTTTCAGAGGTCACCCATCCTAGTACTACTCTCCCCAAGCACGCTTAATCATGGAGTTCGATGGGATCCCTGCATTAGTGCCGGTATGATAGCACCCGCCAACTCTTGCGCAATCTATTCATATAAAGGTCGCCTCTTATCAAGACTTTGCGCCGAATTTGAATTCAAATTCGACAAAATATCATTTCGAATTATTTATTCCACAAAACGCAAATAACGAATGAGTTACACCATGTCGAGAAAGTGCAACTAAAAAACATTATATGAAATAAAATGAGAAGGGTGCAACACGCCAGGAGGTCACCCATCCTAGTACTACTCTCGCCCCAACACTCTTAATCATGAGTTCAAGGGATACGGTGGTTTTAGTATCGTATGATCGCACCCGTGAACTCTTGCGCAATCTATTCATATAAGGGCTGCCTCTTATCGCACTTGCCCCTCGAATTTGAATACAAATTCGATAAAATATCATTTCAAATTATTTATTTCACAAAACGCAAATAACGAATGAGTTACACCACGTCGAGAAAATGCAACTAAAAAAAACATTATATGAAATAAAATGGGAGGGGTGCAACACGAGGACTTCCCAGGAGGTCACCCATCCTAGTACTACTCTCGCCCAAGCACGCTTAACTACGGAGTTCTGATGGGATCCGGTGCATTAGTGCTGGTATAATCGCACCCGTCAACTCTTGCGCAATCTATTCATATAAAGGCTGCCTCTTATCGCACTTGCGCCTCGATTTTGAATACAAATTCCACAAAATATCGTTCCAAATTATTCACTTCACAAAACGCAAATAACGAATGAGTTACACCACGTCGAGAAAACGCTACTAAAAAAAACATTATATGAATTAGAATGGGAGGGGTGCAACACGAGGACTTCCAAATACGTCACCCATCCTAGTACTACTCTCGACCAAGCACGCTTAACTACGAAGTTCTGATGGGATCCGGTGCATTA